>NC_080683.1:72507111-73219298 GCF_030445035.2 Dasypus novemcinctus | reverse complement strand
CTCCATTTGAGTTATTGACCAGGTTTGTCACTGACCCCTATAACAATAAAGGCATCTACTACATCTCTAGTTGTGCTCCTGAAGTCAATGGAGACTACATTGCAGTTTCAAACTCCTGCAGCAGCCAACGATGGCTCAAAATAGCCAAATGTACAATGGATATCATCTTCAGACTTGCATTGTTTCATTGTGCCAAAAGGTGCTATGCACCAGGCTGGTGGAATACTGGAGCCTATCTTACTAGTTTCTCTCTAGGGTCAACAGTGCTGTAGCTTGCTGGCTGTGTGGAGGACATATCAAGTAGGGCAATGATCACCAGAGTACTGTGAGTAGAACTTAAACATGATTGACATTATGGCCTGCTCCCATGGAGAAATACCATGTAAGGTATTGCAAACCTGGAACTTAAATCTGTGAATGCAAAGAGAAACTTATGCATTGGGTAGTATATTAACTAGTATAAAGTACTGTACCTATATCCTATTCTAGATATATGCCTAATGAGTTGTAAGAAACAAAACAGAGCAATTCGGGTATCCTTTACCCCAAGGGTTCTTAATAAGGGGTCAATGAGCTTGAATTTAAATTAAAAAAAAAAAGCATTATTCATATAGGGATGTGTTAGTGTGGGTGTGATATATTTATTAAATAATGCACAATATAGTGTAGACTTAGTAAGGGGTCTGTGGTTTTCACCTGAACAAATGTTCAATTACTTCACTACCAACTATAAAATAGGCTATGTTTCCTCCACAGAAGTGCTTTTGAATCTTTTTAAAAAGCCAGTTGGGCATATTTTGAGCAACTATGTCTAAGTTCTCTATTGACCTATGTGTTTATCTTATCACCAGTACAATATAGTCTTGATTACTGTAGGTATGTAATGAGTCTTAAAATTAGGTAAACTGATTCTTCCTACTTTATTCAATTTCAAAATTATTTTAGCTGTCCTAGTTTCTTTGCCTTTCATGTAAATTTTAGAATAGTCTTGGCTATATCTATAAAATATTTGCTGGGAGTCTGATAGAAATTTCATTAAACCTATATATTAGTTTTGAGAGAATTGATGCTTTTATTCTACTGAGTCTTCTAATCCATGAACTGGAATACATGAGGGGAAAAAACAACAGTGAACTCATCGCCAAAGTGTTCCTCAGTTCTGAATTTCCTAGCATGTCTGTCTTCTTTTCTCCACCTCTCTTTTGTATATAATTTCTAGAGTTTTCAGTTGTCCTTAGCGGGAGGAATAGAGACAAAGTTCATTGTCCTGGAAGTGGTAGCCTAACCTCATAGTTTTAAAGTATGCTGTGGATACATTTTAAAGGGTTTAAAAAATGTTAACTCTATATTTAATGTTAAGCTAAAATTGCCCTGCATTGGGCATTTCAGCGAGGGATCTCTTTCAGAAACGATATTCCAGAAGACAAAAACAATTGACCTGAAAGAGCTTTCTAAGAACAATGGAACACAACCTACAGAATTGTAGATAAGCCTACACCTGGTGAATCAGTTTTGGACCAGTACAGACAGTTTATCTGAATGGACAGATATACCATACTGATCAGTGTCTATCTGCTCCCCACTTATAAGACCCCCTCTTTGTTAAAAAGGAGCTTTAATGGCAGCTAGTCATTGTAACCTGCCTATTTGGAAATTCCATATATGCCTTTATAAGCAGCTCTGACCAGATGACTTTTGAGACTCTTACTCTGGCTCCTCCAGTTTGAGATCTCCCTGCTCTAGCAGTTTCTCCTTCAATAAACCTGCAGCTTTAATTATGCTGGTGACTTTGTTTCTTTTGACAGTTTATTTATAATCTTTAAATTTTTTGAAAGCTGTGAGAGTTTCTGAATTTTAAATTTTAATTAAAAGAGAAAAAGAGCAACTACCAGGACAATCAATTACAAAATAGTAAGTAGGGCTTCTAAGATTCTAAGTTTCCATTTTAAAAAATGTTATGTACTTAGCAGATAAAAGGTTAAAAAATAGCATTTGGTGTTTTATCAACTGAGACACTAGTAAAGTAAATATGAAATGCATTCTTTTGTGGGAGAATATGAAATTATTGTGGTCATTAATGCATTTTGAACAAAGCTTCTATGGAGATACAGAATTGAAACTTTGGCATGAATCGTCTGGGTTTGAATTCTGAGTTCTGCCGATTATTAGTTTTGCAACCTCAGGAAAAGTTTAAACTCATTCTTCATCTCTCTTTACTCCTCCATAAATCAGGGATGAGGTGGTTGTGAAGATTAATTGAGAGAATACACATACAGTTCCTAACAGTTTCCAGCACACACAAATGGCAGATGCTTGTCTTTTATAGATCAGAGGTTCATGAAAACTCAGGAAGAATTACATCTCATAGTCCTAGACAATTGTCTTTGTTCTCTCTGTAAGTTTATAATAAAATTTACATTGGGGAACTACCAATAAAAACTGCTTTTAAAAACTTCGAAACAAAAATGTGGCCTACCTACAAAAATAACACGCATAAGCTTCACTATTTGAAAATAATTTAGTTGAGTATCTACTCAGAGAAGATGGAAAGGGAGACAAAGTTCTTTTATTAGGTGCCTATTGAGTAAGCCACAAGGAAAACTTGAAGACAAACAACAGTAATTGTATTTCAACTTCTTTTAAAACAATGGTAAAAATCCTTTCCATTTGTATACTGCTTTGCAGTTGACAAAGAGCTTTCCCATACATTATCTCGTTTTAAAGAGACTGGAAGGCGCCTTTGCTGCCCTGATTGATGTTTATGAATGTACTACTCTCCCTTGGGCTGCAGTCATCAATAGTCAATGAGAAGAAGGGCTGGCGTTTTTGGAAATGCTTTGCTGCCAGGTAACTGCATTAACTTTGCTATTGTTGAATAGAGCAGGGTATTAACTGTGCCACAGGACATCATCCATATCAACTAATGAATATTTGAGTCCTTGTTCCTGGTGGAGCCATGTCTGAGGTCTATTCCTCTCTATTGTCCACTGTACTACTTCAGGATTCATGTACTCAGTGAGGATCTGTTTGGTAGCCCTAGCCATGTCAAAATAACCTACACTGAGGATACTTTACTTCAGTCCTAAAGAAAAGATGTACAGAATACATAAATAGGTAACTGCCATGTGGAACAAGGATTACACTGCTCTCAGGCCATTATATGCCTTGATATAAAGAACTTTTCTATTTCTTTATATAATAAAGAAGTGCAAGTATTTAAGATAAGTCTGAGACAGGACAAATCTCTTAGAAGGGCTTCCTGCACTGTTTGGGAACTTGAAGATTTCTGAGATCTCTTCTGGCTCCAGGTTATCTGCTTCTCGAGATCCTTGTTTGGTCTTTCATTGTTTCATTCTTTAAGGAACCACTTCCTAAATTCTGTTTATTTCTCATGATGCCAAGCTGTGTTCACAGCCATTTGACTGAAGACTGAGGAAAAACACATTAAAATGAGGCGAAAACACAATAAAATGAAACAAAAAACACACTATGCTTTCTAGGAAAATTAGAAGAAGCAGGGGTAGAATTAAAATTGGCAGATCAACGGTTCCTGAACCAGGGATGTACTCAGTTGTGATTTGTTTTAGGGTTAGGCTGAGTTTGTTCAATCTTATCCACCATTTCTGATTTCTATAAATCATGATGCTTTTGACTTTTTTCCTCCAAAGCCCCTAAAGCCTGAGTGCCAGGAAAGAACAGGCCACTTTTAACAGGCTGTTTTAATACTGCATAACCAGGTCAGTTAACTCCCCATCTGAGGACTAGGGATTCTCTCTGCATCAGGCTGCACTGAGACTGATCCAAGTCTGCACTTTAGGGTCTGTCATTTGTGGTGACCCATTTACGGGAATTAATTTCAGAATTTGATAGGTGTGTAAGTGACAGTAACCTAATCTCAAAAAGCTACAGGTTAAAAAATGAAATGATTGGCTCTCTACTGGAAAGTTCTGGATTCACTTCAGTCGCAACTAGATAGTTATTATATCTAGACCATAACTTTGTTATCTGAATCAAAAGAAAGAGTTTAACAATAAAGGGATTATTTTTAACATTTGAAAACTAATTGAAGTTAAGCATATATTTTTTTAAAGGAAAGCTATTATAATGCTTCTGTAATATTATCTCCCCTAACATTCGGGTCATTTCAGTAAACATGTATCCCTGTTGATTTCACTTGTGCTCGGTTGGTTTAGTGTTTGTCTTCCTCACTAGGCTGGAAGATCATTGAAGGCAAGTCAAATTTTGTCATTTACAGATATTCTAACGACCCCCAACAAAAGGCCCAGAATAAGACATACTTATTGAATAAATGAATAGATAAATGAAAAGAGTGTCACCTTAGCGTAGCATGGTTGAAAGATTATGGGTTCTAGAATCAGGTAAAGTGTCTTTCAAATCTAGATCCATCATCTTTTAGTATGGTGTGGACTTGAGTAAATTACTTTTAAGACTCAGTTTCTCAATTGTAAAAGCTGGATATTATTTACCTGCTTGTATTGTGAGAATTAACAATGACATATTTAAATATCTGATCCTAGTAGGGGCTCAATACATGACAGTTACTCTTAGCGTTATAACAAAAGATCTCATGCTAATTGCTAAAAATACAAATAAGAGTAACATAAAATCGTTGAGAGGGGAAGACAGAAACATGAGCAGATCACTTAATACAATACGGTAAGATTCATTATTGAGTTGGGTACAGGGAAGGGCCTGCTGGGAGAAGAGCTGCCATATTACATCACTAACAGTGACCACATGCACCTGTAGTCTATGAACGGAGGGCACTGTCCAGCTGGCATTCACATAGCTTATTGGATGGGCCATATGAAATTGCTGATATTTATCCATTTTGACCAAAAATCAAATCTGAATGAACCCCATGGAACTGAGTCCCATGGAGTCCCGGCACGGCAAGGAGGGAAGAATCAGAGATTTCCTAGAGGCAATCACATCTTCAGTGAGCCATGGAGGAAGAAAAGAAGTCAGTGTCATGCAGAAGTGGGGGAGGACACAGTCAGAGGAGCCAGCAGATGGCAAGAAATTGATGCTTGTCATAGCATTCTGAGGGCAACCACAAGAAATTCAAGTTTCTGAGAGTGGCAGCTGAGGCAGGGTCAGACAGGACATGAAACTGGAAAGGTAGACAAGATTTGGGTTATTGAAAAGTTAGAGACTACAGTCTTGAAGCATAAATACAAAGTGGCTATTAGGGAAGACACTGATACTAGAATTGCCACATTTTGAGATTGTAGATATATCTAGTTGTATATTTATTTTAAACTCCAGGAGGGCCAGTACCTTGTTCAGCTTGTTCAGAAGTACCCATCATAGTGCCTAGCACAGTGCCTGGAACCAAGTAGTTATTCAATAAATTTGGATGAAGGGGTAGCAAACATGAATTTTTCTAAGCCTTCTATTTCCTTACCAGTTTCTCCCTGCTAGAAATACTTTGATAGCATATACTTGTAGAAATCTAAAGGAGAGCTACTTCTAGCACTTGTCCAATTACCTAATTCATGTGCAAGGGTACCCTTTAGCACAAGTACCAGATGTATGAGGAAGATGGCTTTCTTCCTCCTGACTTCTGGCTTCTCTGGACCCCAGCCTGAGTGATGCCAGGTGACAAGCCAGGCTTGGCTGCATGCCAAAACAGAGACGCAGAGAGAAATGCTGCATATTTTTCTTAACACACTAACTCAAGGCCTCTTAGCTGGAGATGAAGAGGTTTCAGTATTGGGGGTAATAAACGAAGAAAGCTTTTTCTTAAATTTTTACCAAATTAAACACAAAGCCATTTGTCATAGAGTGTCATCTGAGAGACAAGACTCATTGTGTGATGCAATTTGGCAGGCACTTGGATAGTGTAAGAACTTGAATCAGAGTGCGTACTATATCACTAGCCACCAAAGGGAGTGGGGATGTCCCTGTTGTTTGGTTCTAGCCTATCTATATCAAATATCTCATTGCTCTGGCTCAGTGATGAATTTTTTACTTTTAAACTATAAGATAAATCAGGACATTTCTCTTTTGTATCCAGTTTCATAAATTATATTTAACTTACTCTATGGAAAAAGGGAAACAGGTTTGATAGAAGCAGAAAATACGATAATCCCTACTCCTCCGGAACGCCCACCTCACTGTGTACAGAACTGAATATCCAAAGTTCTTTTTCAATTTACATAGACTATCAACTTACATATCATCTGATTTTTCTGTCCCTTAAATGCAAAACTTCACTTTCAATGAAAACACTTAATATTTGAAATACTAAGTATGTGTTGATGTGAAAGACAAACCACTTAATCGTTGAGGGATATTCATTCAAATAAAATACTTCTCTGGAAGCCTGGTGTTGGGGATTACATGAGCATTTTAGGTTGAAATTGCTCCTGGAACAGTCACAAGGTCTCCTTTTTCTCTCCCAAAGACAAACCCACTTATTGTCTTGGGTATTGAAATGAAACATTTACAACTGATGTTAAAATGAGCAAATTTCCATATTGACCAAAGAATTTGGAAAAGAACCTTATATTTAAAACTTTGATAGTCAAAGATTGCAGCTTTTAAGAGACATCACACAAAGGATTCTTTTAAGAAGCTGGCTCTTTAGAGCGTCATTGAAGTTAGTTCTGGCCCTTAGCGAAACATGACAGTGAAAACAACTGGATTTGAGAATGGACATTTCCAAAATTATTTTTAAAGTGCTAAAATATGCCTGCAGAGGTCAGTGGGGAAAGCATCCTTGTTACACTTAGGCAAACTGGAAATCCAGGAGGGAAATTCTTTATACGCAAACTCCTCACAGAGCCAGAATCTATTGTAATAGTTAAGTATTGAGAGAAAAATAGTTGTTTTTATCAGGCATTCATTAGTACTAGGTGGTTATTTTTGTCACCTGCAAGAATTGCTGTGGTTCCTTAAGTATTAGTAGTAAACCAAACAACTCTTAGTGATTTGAGCACCTGAAGAAGAAAGTCCACTTAGTGAACCTTTAAAAAGGAGGCACTTTTCTCTAGGAATTGTCAGACCACATTCTTATCCAGAGAGTAGGAATGATCTCTCACTGCCCTCAAGACTGAAGGAGAAAAAACCAAAACATTATATACCAGGGTTATTTGTAGAATAAGAAGCCTTGAGGCACCAGATGCATCTCATTATGAAGTTAACCAGCTAGCCCACGCTTTACTTGCGTTGCAGTTAATTGCAAGGTACATTTCAAAGCAGGACATGGGAAATATTACTTTATTCTTCTCTTCTGAAGCTGTTAGCTTTTAAGAAGTCTACTCTACATATCAAGAAATTAAGAAGCTAAAACAAAAGACATTGGCTCCCTGCTGATCAGTCTTACGGATTTTGCAGTTTCTGCTTTACAAGAGTTTGCAAGTGTGGCTGGGAGATTTTTACTCTCACACGGTCTGGACTCAGCTCGACAGTTCTGTAGAGGTAGGACCCTTCCTTCCTCAGCAACGGTTATAAGGCTTGGAGAGAAGCGAAAGAACCCAGTGCTGATGCCAAGTCAGGCGGATTGCCAGGGGCCCCTGGGGAACGGAGAGCAATTAACTCTCCCTTTCAACCGGAGAGAACCAGGTTTCTCTTGATCTCACACTAGACTTCAGCCAGTGGCCAGGATTCTTTACAGTGAGTGAAGTAGAGAGGGATGCTGCAATACCAAAAAGGAGAGCCCCGCCCTGGTCCAGCATACATAGTGAGAGAACTTTCATAATGAGGCCTGCGGATAAAGGACTGAGATCCTTTACAGCAGAGGGAAGTGCAAATAGGGCGCGTCTGAGCTGATCTCTTGGAGCCACTTCACCTCTGAACAGGTTTGGAGCTTTCAAGCCCCTTGAAGTTTTAAAAAGGCACTGATTTCAGCATGAGATGTTTGCTGCACTGTGCTCAGCTGGAATGAAACGAAGGGGAGGAAAAGTAGCTTCTTTCTTGCATTCAGAAAGCAGAGGCCAATTGAATGGATTCTACTCAAACTGATTGTAGTTTTTGAGGGAAAAAAAGCTAAGAAGTTTAAATCCTATTCACTAAGTTCACAAAAAACAAAACCGGGTTGCAGAAGGACTCTGAGAAGTGCACACATCTTTACAAGGGATGGACAATTTAAAACAAGCCTCATTAAATACGTCCCTTTCAAAGGAACTTCTTAGTGTAATTCAGTAGCTCATACTGCCTTATTCTAAGGGCTTTCTTTACTGTAGGCTAGTTCAAATCAAATGTTCTACATGATATTGTAAGTTTACAAGGGCTTATTGACTCATTGAATGAACACCAAAAATCTTTGTTTTTCCTTTAACAAATAAAATATATAGCTGTACCTCCTACTTCCTCTCCTTTCTAATTACTACCATGATATATAATATGGAGCCCAGTGAGAGTCGAAAAGTGAAACCTAGTAGTTTTTTATTTGCTCATGCTGCTCATCTCATATCTCCACTTGGTCAATATGTACCTATCACTGACAAGGGGCTCTTACTTGCCTGTCTTCCAGTTATTTATGCTTTACTCCTGCAAAATGTTATACATTTATCCATCCACTTAATTCATGCAATGCTTTAGAGCTTATTCAGCTACCTGACTCTCCTTTCCAAGTCTTTGCTTTAGCTTTCTCCATCTTGATCTGAAGGCCTCCAGAGGTCAAGAAATTGGATATTACCTTACTTTGCATATAAAGCTTAACAGATGCTTTTAGAAGATGATGACAGCGATGAGCTGATATCATCTCACTGCCTACAAGGAATCTTGCAAGAATGGACCTAAGGCATAAGCTCTTGCCTGCTGGAATTTACATTTACACTTGCTGGTTCTGTCTATGGAGGTGCTATTACTTGGGCCTGGGAACCGGACTGCATTTAGTCAAGGGATCTGAAGTTTCATTAGGCTGCTTAATTAATTTACAGAGAAGAGTTTCCAGTTGTATTAGTCAGCCAAAGGAGTGCTGATGCAAAATACCAGAAATCTGCTGGGTGTTATAAAGAGTATTTATTTGGGGTAGGAGCTTACAGTTACCAGGCCATAAAGCCTCACCAAACTCTATTTCCACGTGTTGTAGCAAGATGGCTGCAGATGTCTGTAAGATTCAGGCTTCCTCTGGGCTCAGCTCCTCTGTTTCCTCCACAAGGTCAGCTGTAGACTATGAGGCTCTCTAGACTTTGCCTCGCTCTACAAGGTCGGCTGTAGACTATCAGGCAAATGGCTCTGTCTTTTTCCCCGGGGCTCCAGCTTAAGACTTCAGCATCAAACTCCAACATCAAAACCCCAACATCAGAAGCCTGCAACTCTGTTCTTTGCCATACTTTTTATCTGTGAGTCCCCATCTACTAAGGTGTGGGGACTCAATGCCTTAATCATAACTCAATCATGCCCAGGTACAGATCAGATTACAAAAATAATCCAATATTTCTTTTTGGAATTCATTAATAATATCAAACTGCTACACCAGTTTTCTTATTTTTTAATCCATGTAATAAACTGGACACCAAATGACACTAAATAACTACTTATCAATTAATTTTAAGTATATATTTTAAAAATTGCACTTAAATACATTTTTGTAGTCCATAGTTCATGATGTATGAGTGTGCAGTGATTGTTTCCAAGAAACAATGAATCTGGAAATACCTCATGCTAGAATCACCCAGTGAGCTAAGATTAGGGGTGGGAGTAAACTTACATTCCATGAATCCTAAACCACTACTTCAATGACTTAATAGCAACAGAGATACTTGGCTGTTTTTATTTTTTATCCCCATCATTTTTACATTCCATTTAGATAATACTAATGTCTATGCATTTTCTTAAGCATCAGTGACCAGTTTGAAGAAAATAACAGCTCTCCAGGAACAGTGGTATATGTGCTGAGGGAATGTGTATGTCCCTTTAAGATGCTTTAGGGAATGCTATTATAGTAAATAATCAATGGCTGGTGAAAACAGAGTTGTTTCCACACTTATACTACAGAAAGAAGAATAATAGAGGGATATAAGAAGTACACACCAGGTCCCTATGTGAGCCAAATTGGCTTTTTTTCCCCTCAAAATTCATGGAAATTGATTACCAATATTAGCTGCTCCTGCTTCCTTTCTTCAAACTCTTTCCCCTTTTATCTCCTCCCTGCTCCTTCTTTTCCCCTTCTTTTTCCTATTATTATTATTAAAATGACTGAATTGATGGATATTTCAAATCCTAGATTTGGAAGAAACTTAAGACACCTGCACCTATAGATCTACTTCACCAAAATACTTCAGCCTACAAATTTCATTTGTTTCAGACAAATAGAATAGGATTCCCTCAAGGAAAATAAATGGTAAAGGTTGGAATCTCTGGTACTAACTTTTTTTTTTTTTTTACTGTTTGTGTTATGCAGTTTCATGTATTTTATTTTCTTTTAAAATTTTATTCTAGTAACATATATACTGTTGGAGAAAATAGGGCTCTTACTGGGGTGTGGAGACTGATTGACCATAAGCAAAGAATTTATTTATTGAGAAGCTTTCTCAATGGAGGGGGTCTGAAGAACAGACTTTAGTTCCTCCGCCGGCATGGTGGGGGTCTGAAGAGAGACTTTAGCCCACTCATGGAAGGGGGGGATTTGAATTTGTACAGAACTTTCCTAGGTGGGGAAATGATAGTGGGAGGGGTTTGAGGGTTTGAGTGAGGTAGTGGGAGGGGGTTGAAGGAGTGTACGGCTTTTTGGAATGCTGCAGGAGCAAATGTTTCTTTTGATCTGTAAGGTTTTAAAGGGTTTGTAAATAGTGAAGTTTTCTGTTTCCGTGTCCTTCTGATATGCAGGTAGAGGTAGTAAAGAGTTTCATTTTTTTTTGATATGTAGATGGTGAAGATTTTTGTTTTTTTTATTTCTGTTTTTACGGGGTTCCTTTGTTTAACCTGTGGGAAAGTGCCACACGGGGGAGGGGGTTTACTTTATTTGAATGCATATCGGGGGAAACTGAGGTACAGCTTGTTAATTATTGCAAACCTCTAATATATACTAAACATTTTGCCTCAACTAGGGGCTTACATTTTTAAGTTTTTCTCTGGTGCTAGAATGATTATTTCTTCCACTCCTGTCCCAATTAAAAGAAATTTAGGCACCAATAAGCAGCATGGAGTTGTATTTTGGGGGTGGAGATAGAGGGAGCAATGGAATGAAACTACATATTTGCCCTCGAAGGTATGATTGATTTAGCTTTTAATGCAAAATAGGTATGCATTGGCTGAGGGGAGAGAGACCAACTGGGGACACAGTAGATACTAGGTTGGCTTCATTTAGCTGCTGGAAGGTGAGAATTTGGAAGTTTCCTACTTACCTTTCTGTGAAACTTGGATTTCTTTGGGTTGGTTAGGAAGTTAGACATGAAGACAGCTCTATGACTTGGGAAGACTTGATGAGCTCAAGACAAAACTGGGTCGCTCTGGTAGGGAAATTCCCATGACAACCAGAAATATTTGATGAAATAATGATGAATACACAAAAAGATGTGCACACAATGGTCAAATGGAATGCCACTAAATTCCTTTAGCTCCAATAGCATTTGCCTAAGAAGTTTGAAGGAACTGAAAAGGACTTATAGCCTGGAGAAATAATAGCTCATACTTGATTTGAAACTATAAAGCCACACAGGGAAGGCTCCCATTAATGATAGAATAAAATGAAAAGGAAATTTTTGTTCCAATAATACTCTCTAGTCCTTAGTGAATGAGTATGCATTTTGAAGCACTGAATTTATCTTCATGTTCTCCTTGAGATTTTGATGTTGGGCTGACTCAAGTTATCTAATTTATCTCACTGGATTGCTTCCAACATAAAAAAATAAAGCTGCACATTTGAGGCTTTTTTATCTGTCTTAAAAATGTCCTTTTTTCTTTCATTTTTTTAAGCAAAATAATACATGCATCTACTTAAAAACAAATATTTTGAGTTTAGATGAGAGATTTAAACTTTTCACAGAAATTTCTCCCAATACCTAAGAGAAAGCACAAATAAAAAACAAAAATCTCTCACCTGCGTTATTGCGATAGCTTTTTTTTTTTTAATTGATTTTGTAAAAATATTACATTAAAAAAAATATGAAGTCCCATTCGACCCCACCACCCCCACCGCACCCCTCCCCCCCCAGCAACACTCACTCCCATCATCATGACACATCCATTGCATTTGGTAAGTACATCTCTGGGTATCTCTGCACCTCATGGTCATTGGTCCACATCATGGCCCACACTCTCCCCCATTCCATCCAGTGAGCCCTGGGAGGATTAACAATGTCCGGTGATTGCCCCTGAAGCACCATCCAGGGCAACTCCAAGTCCCAAAGGCGCCTCCACATCTTATCTCTTCCTGCCATTCCCCATACCCATCAGCCACCATGTCCACTTTTCCCACTCCAATGCCACCTTTTCTCTGAGGTCCTTGGATTGGTTGTGTCCGTTGCACCTCTATGTCAAGAGGAGGCTCAGATTCCACATGGTTACTGGATGCATTCCTCCTGCTTTCAGTTGTAGGCACTCTAGGCTCCATGGTGTGGTGGTTGTCCTTCTTCAACTCCATCTTAGCTGAGTGAGGTGAGTCCAATAAATCAGATTGTAGGAGCTGGAGTCTGTTGAGGCTCAGGGCCTGGTTATCATATTGTCAGTAAAAAGATTCAATCCCCTAAATATATCTGAAACCCCAATACCAACTACAATTCCAGTAAAGTAGCATGATAGTCTTATGAAAAGAGATCCCCTCTGGGTCCAGTTTCACCATGCAGAAACACCAGCTCCAAAGAAGGGCCATCTGTCATGGCAATGAACCCTATCTGCCATGACCATAGAACCCGTGGGTCCCTTTAGCCCTCAAAGGAACCAATACCTGGGGATTGTATCTACTTCATCTGTCTCTTAGATTCTGCTCAGTTGTGCATAAGGGTAATCCTTCTGACAGCCTCCAGACTCTTTTTTAGAGACTCGTAGCCATATAAACTCATTTCTCCTTTCCATTTCCCCCTTACATTAGGTCAAACAGCATTTTAAAGTCATGTTATTATATGTAGACAGAGATATTCTGCTAGATCTGCATTGAACCTTCAATTCAAGGTCATTTTCCAGTTGCATCATCAGTTGGTACTTGATAGTGATCCCTCGGTGCCAGGGAGGCTCATCCCCGGGTGTCATGTCCCACACTGGGGGGAAGGCATTGCATTTAGATGCTGAGTTAGGCTTCGAGACTGGCCACATTTGAGTAACATAAAGGCTGTCAGGAGGAAATTCCCAGGCACAGTGCTACTCTAGGCCTTGTTCTTATTTCAGGCATATAGGCTCACAAGCATAGTCATTAAGTGATAGCTTCTTACTTGGTCTTCCTGTATTTACCCTCTCTCACAAACAATCTGCTCTAAAAAAATTGCCTAAGTAATCTTTAAAAATATAAGTCAGATCATGTTACTTGTTGGCTTAAAACTATGAAATTTAGAATAATATCTTTACAGTGGTCTACAGGGCCTGGCTATCTGGTCCACAATTATCTCTTTGATCTTAACAGGACCAGTCTTTTGCCTCGGGCCTCCTGCTCCAGCCACTCTAGCCTAACTACTGTTTCAAGAAGACACTACTCTCACCTTAGTGCCATTACATTATCTGGTCCCTTTGGGTTTAACTTTCTCCTAGAGCTTGGCATGGTTCATTCCTTTACTCCTTCAAGTCATTGCTCAGATTTCACCTTCTAAATGAGTCTACCTTTGTTAAGACTGTAATTTGTCCTTTCAACTCCCCTTCTCATGCCCCCATCATCTTTATACTACTCTCCTTTTCCTTTTTTTTTTCCAGTAGCACTTCTCTTCTATCCTGATATATAATTTACTTATTTATTGTGTTTCCTGTTTACTCTTTCCTCCTTCCCCTGTTTCTCTCCCCATAAGCTCCACAGGGTTTTTTAAAAAGTTTGTTTTGCTTAGAGATATATTTAAGAGCTTGGCACATACATGATTAATAAATATTATTGAATGAATATAATACATAGTGATTTTTCTTTGGTAAAATAAAAAAGAATATGTAGATCAAAAGGGTGCCCAATATTCTAGGAAAATTTGGTGTGAATACTCAACATGGATATATACATGTCCTGTTTAAGGTATTATACTTGAAGGACTAAAGAAAAAACTTTAGACATAAAGGTAGAAAAAGCTAATTGCTTATTATGGTTTAAAAAGAAGGCAGGCAGATCTCATATTGCCAGATAACAAAGCCCGATAACAATGGAGCAATTTCTATGAGATTTTGCAGGAAAGAATAAAAGCTAAAAGGGCAACTGAGTAAAAATGCAACAGGCAAATATTCTCAAATGTGAAAGCACTCAAGGAGTGTGATACTCTTGAGTTCTTGTTGAAAAATGACTTCACAATGAATTCGAACTAATTAAGAGATAAATCAAAATATAGAACCCTGGAATTGAGAAGCTATGATAAAAATGAACTGATAGTGTTAGGAATCCATTTAAATATAGCATGAAGACTAAATAACTGAGGGAATTATTGCTTCAGAAGAAAAAGGGAATGTTATTAATCAGAACAATGTAAAATAAGTATTGTAAAGATAATTTGTAAGTGTAGGGAGGGGAGATATTTTTATATTTCAAAGCAGGAGCCTACAGATATTGTTTAATATGAAACCATAATAAAAACAATAATGACTCTGACTCTTACTGTATTTTATTTTATTTTATTTTTATTTTTTCTAAAGGTTTTTTTTTTTATTTCTCTCCCCTTCCCCCCTGCCCTAGTTGTCTGTTCTCTGTGTCTATTTGCTGTGTCTTCTTCTTTGTCCACTTCTGTTGCTGTCAGCAGCACAGGAATCTGTTTCTTTTTGTTGCGTCATCTTGTTGTGTCAGCTCTCCGTGTGGGTGGCGCCATTCTTAGGCAGGTTGCACTCTCTTTTGCACTGGGCGGCTCTCCTTACTGGGCGCACTCCTTGCGCGTGGGGCTCCCCTACGCGGGGGACACCCCTGCGTGGCACGGCACTCCTTGCGCCCATCAGCACTGCACATGAGCCAGCTCCACACGGGTGGAGGAAGCCCTCCTATGTGGTAGATGGACACCCTAACTACTGGGCCAAGTTTGCTTCCCTCTTACTGTATTTTAAATCCACCCCATCCCCATTCAAGCTTAGAGGGTTCTAAAGATTATGGTGAGAGTCATGTATTAGAAATTCACCAATTCCTTTAGTTTTGCTTCAGTTTCTCTTTTTGCTATTAAAATAAAATTAAATCTTATGCTTTGTTATTAAATATAGAACCTATGTATGACCCCATTTTCACAAAAATGAATGTCTGTCTATCCATCTCTATTATCTACCTCTCTATCATCTATCTATCATTTATCTATCTACTTATTATCTCTATCCTTATCTATTGATAGCCATAGAACAAGGTCTGGAATTACACTCACTTAATGTTAATGGCAATCATTTTTGGATAGTAGAATTTGGAAGTGGCTTTTTAAAAAATGTTATTTTTTATTTATTTTTGAAAGCTACATAAATCACACATGTTACATTAAAAATATAGATCTCCTTATGCCCCACTCCCCACTACCCCCACTTTTCCAATATCAACAACTTCTTTCATTAGTGTTGTATATTGCATTTGATGAATACATTTTGGAGCACTGCTACAGAGCATGGATTATAGATTTGATTGTAGTTTACACTCTCTCCCAGTGCATTCAGTGAGTTATGGAAGGATATATAATGTCCTGCATCTTTTCCTGTAATATCATTCAGGGCAACTCCAAGTCCCAAAAATGCCCCCATATTACACCTCTTTTTCCCTCTCTCTGCCTTCAGCAACTCCCATGACCACTGTCTCCACATCAATGGTATAATTTCTTCCATTGCTCAGATCATAATTATATAGTAGAATACCAGTAAGTCTACTCTAGTCCATATTTTATTCCCAAATCCTGAGGACTCTGGGATGGCATTGCTAACTCCACCTCTTAATTGAGAGGGGGCTTTGATCCCACATGGCTAATGGACGGGACTCTCCTACTTCCAGTTGTAGACCCCCTTGGTTCCTTAGTGTGGTGGTTATCCATCCTCACCTCCTCGTCAGCTGGGTAAGCCCAATGGACTGATGAGTATGTATTGGGAAGTGACATTTTAATGTACTTTTTTTTACATTTCTGCATAGTTTAATTATTTTTATAATGAGCATAATGTTTTTACAAATAATGAGAATGTTTAAAACTCACCACTCTTTTCCTTCCCCTGCAAACAAAAACAAAAAGCAAATAACTGGAAAATATGTCTACATATTCATAGTATAATATTAATATTAATATTGTGAGTGAAAATATGGAGGGTTGTCTTTATACCTTTCTCAGTATTTTTCCAGGGATCCAACAACTTGCAATATTTTTATATATTTCTTCTGTTTTTTTGGTCTACATGTATCTAAACTTGTACTAAATTCTTGATTTTACACGTCATCTAATTTTGCAGTTGAGATATTACCTCTTTAACACCTTCTCACCCCCATCTCTACCCCAATTTTCTTTTCTATCTTCCTTTAATATAGTTTTATTACAATTCTTGGCTAAAATATAATTTGGTGTTTACATTATAATGACTTTGTAAATGTTTACATGTGGATCAATAGAGTACTATTGTTTTTTTTTTCTCATTTCATATGACCTTTTGTTTTTCCTAGAGTTAATAATTGCTTCATTCTTTGTTTAATTATCTATGAAAATTCTATCTATTCTTATTTTCCCCAATATTTTTAATAGATCTGTTAAATGCCTAGCAATAATTCTTCCAAAATGCGCAAAAATATCACATAATTTATTGGTCACATCTTGGTCTTTTCCTCCATCTTATATATTTGTTTGTTTGCTCTCTGAAAATTCCCTTTAATGGTCTTCTGTATTAAATCCTTCCTGATTAGATCTTAAATCTCCCTCTCTGAGAGTACTCTTCATTTTCATGGAGTTTTTACTCCAGTTGACTCCTGAGAAACAGTAAAATTGTTGAGAACTTGCGTACTTGAAATTGCTTTTATTTTACCCTCATGCTTGCTTAATAGTTCAACTGGGCATGAAAGTGTAGAATGAAAATAATTTCACTCAGAGTTTTAGAGCATTGTTCCAAAGTCTCTAGCCTCCACTGGTGACACTGAAAGTGAGATGCAAGACTGATGACTGATTCTTTGTAAATGATTTGTCATTTGTCCGAACTTTTTAGGATCTTCCCTTTATTCTTGGTTTGAAATTATGTGACGAGTTTCCTTGGTGTGGTGATTGAGAGAACTGGGCATTAAGTGAGCCCCTTTAATCTTGACATACACATGCTTCAGTTTGGGGAAACTTCTTTGCATTTTACTTCCCTTTCATCTCTTGTTTTTCCTGGAACTCCTACTTTGTAATGTTGGATTTCATGAGTTGATCATATGTATATATTTTTACCTTCTTCTACTGCAAATCTCTTGTTGGTTTGTTTGCTCTTCTTTTTGCAGGATTTTCTCAACTTTGTCTTCAATCTATTTAATTGCATTTCTAATCTCTTCCTCCATATCTTTAAATTTCAAGATTGATTTCTTTTTCTCTGATTTTTCTTATAAAAATAACATCCTATTCTTATTTCTTAAAAACAGTACCTATTCTTTCTTTGTTTAAATATAATGATTTTGGTTCTACGGTGTTTATTTCTTCTTCCTGTATTGTCTCTAATTCTTCTGAATTCCTCATTCCCATTTGCCTGTTTTGGTTCCTTTATTATGGAGGCTTTCCTCAAATATCAAATTTCTTAAGTGTTTAAAACTGCAGCTCAAAAAGTTGATGAGTTAGGTACTCTGGATGTTGAGTGAGTTTGTTTTCTTTAATGTAGGTTGATCAACTGCTCAGTAGGTTTTTTCAAGTGGAAGCTCCAATAATGAGTATCTGTGGACATTTTTTCTGAGGTTTTTAACTTCTCCAAAGAAAATTGGTTTAATGGACAGATACATGGCTGCTGACAGAGCAGTAGAAGGAAAGGTGGCTAAGGGCTATACTTTTTGGGATGCATGCTTTCATACCATTCTTTAGTTTTTTATATAATGTATCATCCCTGCCTTCACTGTACCTCATCTTTCTGAGTGCAGACCCTCTCCGGTACAATTTCTCTTGATAATATAATTCTGGTCTCCCACAGTGCAAGAGCAGTGTCTGACTGCTCAAGACCCCCAGTCTATCCTGTTTTTCTGGTAACTCTAGATCTTCACATTTTCTGAGTTATATAGGGAAATAATCTTGCTTCACATAGACATTTTCTTTCTCACCTCATGGTTCAGCTTCCTCTATTCAGCTAAGTCAGTTTCTACCCTTTCATCTGTTTTCCATCTTCCAAAAATGTGACATCTACTCCCGTTTTCTCCTTCCCCATTATCTTCTTTACCTCTGCATTTAGTGTTTATTCCTGTTCTATCAACTTAGTAGTGTTTCCAAAGGAAGTTTAAACTATTATATAACCGGAAGGTACATACATTTATTAACTTAAATGTGATTTATTCACTTTCTATCAAAAGTAATTTGAGGTGGCTCAAAATTAAAGCATAGTCATAATAAGATGGAAAAAGAGAATAATTTGTCAAAAGATGATACCTAAAAGTAAAAATGCAGGAGAAAAGCAAAACTTGAACATAATCTGACTGAGGAAAGCTGTGACAATGGATCAAACAACTTGATTCCAGAGTATTAGTAACCAGGGCAAAGAAAGAACCATCACCACCATTTGTACAACCTTCATTTTTTAAGGAGAGGCTAGCAACACTTTGTCATCAGGAGGTAAAACTCCTCTGAGCCTGAACTTTGAGAGGAATTTGTACCTATGGTAGTTTGAAACTATTATGTACCTCAGAAAAACATGTTCTGAAATCGAATCCATTTCTGTGGGTGTAAACCCATTATAAGTGGCGCCTTTTGATGGGACTCCTTCAGGATGGGTCTTAATCCTCCTACTGGAGTCCTTTATAAGAGAATGAAATTCAGACAAAGAGAAAAAGTCACAGAATCAGGAAGCTGAAAGCAATGAAACCTGGAAGAGAAGGTAGAGACCAGCAGATGCCACCATGTGCCTTGCCACATGGCAGAGGAGTCAAGGATCGTTGGTAGCTGGTCTTTGGGAAGAAAGTATTGCCTTGATGATGGCTTGATTTGGACCCTTCCATGGCCTCAAACTGTAAGCTAATAAAAATTCCCATTGTTTAAAGCAGTGCATTTTGTAGTATCTGCTTTAAGCAGCCTAGGAAACTATAACAACCCCTAACATAATCTTCACACACTAACTGAATGATCTTTTATTCCTACAAACTGATTACACTGTTCTTTTACTTAAAACCCTTCCATGGTCCTTCATTGTCTTTATCTGAAATATCAGCATGTGCTTCCTAAACATTCCCATGCCTACCTCTCCAGCCTTTCCTCCTGGTCCTTCAGAGGACATACCCCATGCTCAATCACATTTGACTCTGGCAGTGCCTGAATAAGCCATGCTCACTTCCTCCTTGTTTTGAACACACTGTTCCCTCCTCAGCTCATCCACCTGACTAGATCTTCATCCTTTAAGACTCTCTTAAGCTTCCCTTCCTCTGAGAGTCATCCCTTGCTCCCACTTCTCCCAAGCTGGGCTGTTTTTTGTTTACCACTTCTCCCTTGACACATCCTGCATTCTTTATCATAGCACTTACCACAATCTATTGAAACTCTTGGGTTACTTCTCTCTGTCTTTTTCTGGCTTCCCTTAATCCATACAGTGATTAAGTACAGGGAAAATCTTCAATCATTTTAGAGTCTGCGTTGACTACTGCATTACCATCTGTCACATAGTAGGCATTCATATTGTTGAATAAATGAAAAACAAACGGGATCTAGGTATGTGGATTTCTGTAGTCTTACTACATAAATAAAGCTTGCAAGAGCTTCAGGGTTTAAAAGATCACATGTCACAGAGAAATGATTTCAAACAGACAGACTTTGGAAAGCAACTAAATAGCAGAAAATTGCAGGCTGGGATTGTCAGTGAGAACCTGAAAAGTCAGTATTCTGCATTGTTGGCTGAGAGCAGAGCCATATGCTATGCTTAAGATGCCAGCTGATGTTTTACTGGGAGAATCTGGGGCCTCCCTAGATTCTGTTTTAAGGGCCACAGTACTCATGTTTGTGTGATTGTTTCTTGTTTAGATCTTCTTGCAAGGCTCTCTGTTCCTCCTGCTATGCACTGCATCCACTCCTGCTTACACGGGAAAGGCAGCTGTTCTGCTGCCTGTTTTCAGGTTCTCTAATTCTCCCCTTTGAGGGAACAATGATTTATGTTTGTCACATTTGCTTTAGATATTTTAACATTTTATTTATTTTTAATTTTTTAAAATTAGAGAATTGTAGGTTTCTAGGAAAATCATACGAAAAGCACAGAATTCCCATATACCCCTACTACACACACAGTTTTCCTTATTATTAATATTTTGAATTAGTGTGGTACCTTTGTTACAGTTGATAAATCAATATTATTTTAATTGTACTATTAACTATAGGCCATAGTTTACATTAGGGCACAGGTCTACGGTTTTGAAAAGGTTTTATTCTGGTAAGATATAGACAACCTAAAATTTCTCCTTTGAAACACATTCACATATACAATTCAGTGCTGTTAATCTCATTTAAAATGTTGTGCTACCATCACCACCATCCATTTCCAAAACTTTTCCATCACCATAAAAAGAAACTCTGTACCAATTCAGCATTCATTCCTCATTCCCTCCCTCACTCTGACCCCTGGTAACCTGCATTCTTGTTTCTAACTCCATGAATTTTTTTAAAGAAATAAAATATTTCAGGTCAGCAGAAGCTCCCTTTCTAGCTGTCGGTTACCCCAGGCCCCTGTCTTCTTCCTCCCAACCAGGGGCCCATTCCAAATGACTGTCACACTTTTACAAATCTACAAGGTAGGGAATCGGATCAAGGGAAAGTTTCTGCTCCATAGCACAAGACAGGGGGAACTAGGTAACTATCACTAAAATACCACTACTTAAGATAGAACAGATTTATGAGCTTGAGTTTGTACCTTAGGCCTGTCATATTTTTTCACCTTTATGTTAGTTAATTGCAGAGTAACATAAATTAACTTTGGAACACAAGCAAAAATGGGAACTTTATTTATGAATTTCTTGGATTTCTTTACCTCAAGCCAAACAACTAAATTGCTACTTAGCATAAATTATTTATGGGCCCTGGCTCAATACCATCCAGCACCAGCCCCCGGAGGTATGGGAGATATAAAAGATTTAAAGCATCTGTGCGACAGTGTTCAGGCCGCTGCGGAGCTGTGTTTCTTTCCAGAAGGGTCCACTTTATTTTGTTGTAAATAAATAGAGCCTGGATTTCCAGGGAGGGCAAGTTAGCTTCCAGCAGGATGGTGGTGTTTTGCATATGTTAATTACACAACCCTTTTATGACAGATAGACACAGTGTTTGCATAGATATTTCTCAAAAGACCTGTAGACCAAAATGGATCTTTTCATATCCTGGCAGGAATAGTTTCTCTCATTTGATCTCACTTCAAAATCTGAAGTTTTCAAAGCTTGCCGCCCCAACGAGTCAATAAAAAATTTGTCATATCAATACAATTCTAGCAGTAACAATATATGCATCTTCTGCAATCTTCATTCCGGTTTCTTAAAGACTCCAACTTGACAATGCTGAGTTGACACATGTGACAAACCCATTGTCACTTCCTAGGTTGTCTTTCCATAGCTCTAACCTCAGCATCTCATCCTTTGCTCCTAAATACCCTTATATACCTTGTTTCTCAGACATTGGCTGTTTTGAAGACAGGGTCATTGCCTTCTTTTTCTTTAGATCAGATGTGATTGATTTGGTTCACAAGGTGTGTAAAATCACAAAATATCACATAAAAATGTAAGTTTTCAGCCTTTTCTCCAGCTTTCAAAATTAGAAGATCCGGCAATTTTAGGCTAGCTTTCCTGAATGACAGCTGAACAGGTAAGCTGAGGAGTTCCTGCCTCCTCTCCACTCTCCAGTTTGCCACAGTCCCCAGTCCTCCCTATCATCCACACCCAGACTGCTTCAGTCAATTAGGTTCCTCCCCTGTCTATGAAGGCATTTACATTTGTAATCCCTGATTTAGGCCATGCCTTGGTTGAAACATTTATAAATTTGATGTTGATCTTGGATAATTCTATAGAAATGATGATTTTAAGTTGGCTTAAGAACACTTGAGCTCATCAGGAGTCAGATAGGTTCATAAAACCCAATTGGATCATAATTACCCAGTATCATCTTCTTGAAAAAATAGCATAACTAGTACATTCTATCTCACCTTTAACAAAGCATTTGACAGTTTAAAAAAATGACACAGTACATAAAATATAGAAATGCGAGTACAATCAGGTGGACAATAAGCAGCTGTATCAGCTAAGTGGTATAGATGGGTATATATTAGTCAAGATAGAAAAGTCTCTAGTGCCAGGCCACAGTTATCTGCTCTTTTCATAATTTTGTTTATCTCTTAAATGAGGCTGAAATGTCATTAAAAAATATTACTTGTAGATGACAGAAAGTCAAAGAGGTTCTTGACCAGCTAGAAAAATGGGCACACAAGTATGACTATCACCTTTAGGATGGAAATATGCAAATATATTCCCTCTTCAATGAAACAGGGCTAAGGCAGATTTGCTCATTTTCCATTTGGAAACAATGATGGGCTTCCAGAATTCCTCAAATAGTAGAGAAGATTTTCTCAAATCTTTGAAATGCCACTTTAGGTTGCTTCATCTGCCCAGTCTGATACCAGGCTGGCTTTGTTTTCTCACACTTTTCAGGTACAGGCAGGCCTTGGCCCCTTCTCACGGGACTCCCAACTCTGCTGGCATTTCCTTCACCCTTCTCAGCATTGCCAATGGGATTCTCCTCTCTGTCCTTGAATTTGGTTTTATAGCTGTTCTCCTGACCATTTTCAGTGATTTCCTTTCAGATTTCAGATCATAATCAGATCCTAGGTGTCTCCTACAAAGACTGGGACTATCTCAACTTGGGAAACTTAACTCTACTCTCCTGGCTCCCTTTCTGTTTTAAGGGAAGTTTGAAGCAGGTTAGAGTGCCATGTGGAGGCCTAAATTCCATATTTGATCCTACCTACAGTAGATGTGCCTTAGCCTCACCTTTCTTGTCTATAAAATGGGGTAAAATACCACCTATAGTTCAGGGTGCTTGTACAGATAATTGCTAATGTGTATTTTGAAGACTTTTGGCAAATTATTCCTACGAATCGGTGTCACATTTTATAAATCCTCTAGCTCTGTTTCCCAATCTCTTCTCATCATACTTGCCTTTACTTTCTTTCTGCCACCATCTTTGATGAAGGATCCCTTTGATGAAGGATTGTGCTTAACAATACTCAACGTTATTCTGTCCTAGCTACACACTGGTAACAATAAAAATGAACTTCTGCAGAGCTGGATTCTAGCAGAGATTGGCCCAGGCTGAAGGAGAGAGAATCCTTCTTCAAGTACACAGAGGGGTTGCTCCCTGTGGGGGCTGGGAAAGCTTGTTCTCCCATCTCCCTTACCTCTCACCCTCAAGGAAGGAGAATACTGCTCCACATGAGTGATCATTCCAAAATTGGTCATATTGCATATTTTTATAACCAAATTGTGTGTGTGGATACTATAATAGATAATCTAAATGTGTTATACACATCTTACATAAAACATAAAGGGTTGCTGTGTCTGTCTCACATGCATTTAAAAAGCTCATTTTAATATTTAATGCTCATAACAGTCACCTAAATCTCAAAAGGTAAGCAGGAAATGCCATATAAAAGACCCAGAGTCTAAAACAAATGTTGCTGATATAATCTGGAATCTGCCTTCTTCCCCCAAACCCTAAACTTCCCCACCCGTCATCATTCTAGCTCCCAGAGTGCAAACTTAGCATAAGCCATTTCCTCCTTTATAGCTCACTGAAGTACTTCTGAAATGAAGGTTTTGAAAAGATCCAAGGAATCTTTCATAACCCAGTATTTATAAATACCCTTTTTAGCTCTATTTTTTTTTTTTATTCTTCTTTTGAATCTTGAATCTGTGATGTAAATTTTAATCTATAAGCTAAACCATAGTGTATTTGGAAACACTCATCCCTCAGCCAGTCAGTTTGATGACTTCTGGGACTGGGGTTTTTCAGTTTGTGGTGGCACCAAGGGGCCGATATCAATAGCAGCTGGTGTGCTGGGCAGTTCTTTGCCAAATTTGCTCCATCGACTGGCACAGCTCTAGGCAAAACTATTCATGTGAGTATTAGACAATCCTTCAGCAAAATGAATAGAGTCCCTGTTAGTGGAGATTGGGTCACTCAGATCAATTGTTTAAGATTTAGATGTCAGGAAAAACTGGAACCTTTTTTTCTGTATTGATCATGATGTGTATTTCAGCGTCCTTTTTGCATGTGCATGCTTCTGTGTGTGCGCACGTGTGTGTGTGTGCAGGTGTACATAGATTCTGGGTAACTGGGTACTCTCTCTTGGTCTACTTTTCTACTGTATGTGATTTTCATAGTTTCTGGAAGAAAAGCTCCTTCTTCTCTTCCTGAGATGCACGGGAGGTAGAGCCGGAGGATGGAAAGTATGGGAAAGGAGAGGTAGCAGAACATTAAAAATAAAAATCCAGCAGAACATTTCCTGAATTTAATGAAGAATTGGCTTAGAAATAATACAGGATGCCGAAGGGTATGCTGAAGTCAGCAAGTTCTCAGTGTAGAATGAGCCTCAAGTTACTTCACAATCTTTTAAAATAACTTTTCTTTGCTCAGAACCACATTGGGGCTGCTGAAATTGGTCTGAACTGAATTTTAGTGGGAGACCATGGGTTGGCAAGTGGAGAAAGAATATGGTCAAGTGAAGTTTTAAAAAATGCACATTTTTCTGCTACAAAAGTTATTTCAATCCCTTCCCTCCAAAATCTGGACCTAAAATGTGTGAACTTTGCATTTAAACTTTGAGTATACCGAGCACATGGTATGAAAAACTCTCCTGGGTAATTTTGGGGAAATATATTATTAAAATGAAGTTAACACATACACGTCATTTTAATTTTAAAAACTTTTAAACATCCATGATAATAAACACCCGTGCTAGTAAAACTAGGTGTGATATTTTCCTTATTATTTTAATATGGGATTTGTGCATGAGAGCTAAAGAGCCATGCCTTTTAGATTTAGAGAAGAAGCAGATCAGGCCTTCTGTGAATGGTTATTTTGTTTGTGTATGGATGCCTGTCCTTTATATAATTTGTGCTCTGACTTCTATTCTTCATTTTTATTTGAAAAGCCAAAAAAAAAAAAATTCTTAAAATGCCCTTTAAAAGATGACAGTATTTTGAAAAAACACATATGCAGAAACAAAGCTAGTTGTGCTTCTCAATTTCAGATGAAATCAACCATCATATTTAATAGTTGTGGAGTTGGAATTTTGGAGGACAGGGAACTGGGAAACACTCATTTTCCTGCCATAGTTCCCTCTTAGGTGGAGCAGGAGATATGATTCCCTGTTTTTCATCATCCTTCTTTACATTGTTCAAACTTACTCTTATGCGACCTTCCTATTGAAAGTCATCCACTGACCCCTTTCCAGTAAAAGTTCAGACAACATTTCTGAGGCAGGACTCAGCATTTGGATTATTTTGAGTTTTTTTATTCACTGAAATGCCTAATGAAAACATATTTTGATTTAATTTATGAAATTTATTTTAGATATGTTGGAATGTATTTCCCTAATTTCTCCAGACCCACCCTTCAAAGTGTTATATTTGCATGCAGTGATATAACTAAGAAAGAACACCAGTTTACAAACCCATTTTTCCTCACCCACTCACTCAGTAATTCAGTTGGTATTTATCAAGTAACTGCAATGTGCCTGGTACTATACTGGGCTTATTTATGATGCGTATCTAGATGCAGATCATCTGATGAGTTCTTGACTTGCCTTGTTAACTATTTCACTGCTCATAAATTTAAGGGTGCAACATAAGAAACTTCTGCTCTGGACTTAATTCTTACTAATGAGGAAGGTTTGTTTAGTGAAAAGAACTGTAGGATAAGGTCTTCTTCAAGTGGAATTAGCAGACATGAGCCCCAAATGTTTGAAAAGCAAATTTCAATACCTGTTCAGAGAGAAGAGAAATAAGACTTCAGGACTTAAGAACACAATAGATAAGATACTATTAAAAGGATGGAAGGATAAAACAGAGGTTCTGGTAGTAGAATTTCAGGTGACTTGAATTAATTTGAAATTCGGAACAGCTTATGAAAGCAGCATGGTTTATGGGGAATGTAAGTGAGATGGGAATAATCCAAAAATGAACACAAAATTGCAGCTCCGTTAGAGAAAGCCCCTTAGAGAAAATTTCAAATATATTCTCATATACTTAGCAAGAACAAGAGGAGCATTAGACCATTACTTGGGAGTGGGGTACCAGCCTAAAAAATAACAGTAATAGTAAACTTACATAGACACAATTCTGTTTTGTTTTTTTTAAATTCTCTGATGGGAAAAAATGAGCTTTAAAGTGAAGAGGGTGGAATCAGCTGGATTTCAAAGGCAGGCCAGCCAAGGTGGCTGAAATATGGGAGCTCACCCAGCTGCTTTAATGAGTTAATCTACAGGCCGAGATGAATGAGATCACAGAACTCAGAAGGCACTTTAAAGTTGCTGAGGAAGTGCTGCGAATGGGGAGGTGCCAGAACAATCCAGATGAGTAAAATTCTGAATTTTAAAATTGTGTTAGGATAGATTATAGAAAGTCTCAGATCATGACAAAATTCTGAAAAAAAAATTTTTTAAGCAAAAAATTTCTGAGTACTTTGAAAAGGAAATAGCAGGTATAAGGAATCAGGATTAATTCTCTGATAAAGTCACCAGCAATTTATTTATTTAGTTTTTATTTTAGGTTTTGGACTCATAAATCAAGAATTCTATACATATTCAGAATCCCGATTTTTTTTCAAGACATTCGACAACTTATTTTTTATGCTATATATGCAGACAAGATGAGAAAATGTGAACTGACTGATAGGATTGTGAAAATGCAGTTAAAGAATTGATTAATTGAGCACCATTAACCTGAAAAGGTGACTTTAGTAGAATGTCACAGGATTCTGTCTTTGATTTTATCCTATTGTTAAAACATCAAAATTGCCCTTATCACATATGACAGAAGCATAATGATGTCTCACATTTCTATCGAACTGATGGCTTACAAAATGCTCTCAAATCTATTATCTCAATAATTGCAGTTTATTGAGAATGTAGTATTTTTCAGATGCATAGCTATAATACCTCTTTTAATTCTTAGAATGTTGGTGTTATTATCCCTATTTTAAAAATGAGGAAACTGAGGTGCAGAGAGCTTAAGGAATATGTCAATATTATTGAGCTAAGAAATGGCAGAGTCAGAATTCACAAAGTAGTTGGTCAGTCTGCAGAACTCACAATTACCTCTGTGGGATGCTTAGGAATTTTTATCACTATTCTTCAGAGAAGAAAAGGAAACTCCGTGAAACCAAGGTTTGCCTATGGTTGCAGAGCTGGTAAATAGCAGAACAGTGACTTGAATCCAGCTCTTTTAACCTCAAGTCAATTGTTCCTCATAAAGATATAAGTAAAATGAACAACAGACTTAAATGAAAATAGGGCTAAAATTAAAATATTTCCTTTAGTTTAAAAATTGGTTGGACAAATACATAACCATATGCATCTGACTTAACAATAGTTCTTCTGAAGAAAGCTAAGGCAGTGGTTCTTAAAGTGTGCTCCCCTGACCAGCAGCATCAGCCTACCTGGGAACTTGCATGAAATGCAAAATCTTGGGCTCTGCTCCAGACAAACTGAACCATAACTTTGGCACGTGGGGAGAATAGGGTGTAGGGAATGAGAAAAGCTCAGCAGTGTGTTTGAACAAGCCCTCTAAATGATTCTGATGCATGCCTAATTTTGAGAACCATTCAGCTAAGGAATTTAGTTGGAAAGTAGTGATCAGAAAGCAAATGTGAGAATACAGAGAAAGAGATCATGAGGCTTACATCCAGGGAACAACAATCCAGATGTTTACTTGTTGAAGGAACTAGAGATGCTTAAGCCTGGAAAAGTGACTAATTTAGGGTGACTAATATATTATAGCTTTCATGTCAAAAAGGAAGTAGCTTATTCTGATGTCACAAAATTTTAAAAGTGATCGAATTTTTGAGCTGTAACAATCTCCAGGAATCATCTAGTTACTTGCTATTCAAAATGTGATCCATGGACCAGCAATATCAGCATCAACTTGGGGTTGTTAGAAATGTAGAATCTTAGACCCCATCTCAAAGTAATTGGTATACTCATTAAAGTTTGGGAAGTACGGCTCTGGTTAAGCTATCTTGTGTTATGGAGAGGAAACCGAAGTTAAGCAATTTGCCAAACGTCATAGAGCATACCAGAACACAGTCTGAAACTCACAAAAGAAAAACTCTAGCAATTCATTTTTTAAAAAATGTTTCTGTTGTTCCAGTTTGCCTATTACCTCTTTTACTTTGAGGAGTCATGAGGTCATCATCCACAGTAATAGTAAATATGGAGTAGGGACTTTTATTTGTCAGGGGTTGGTTGGGTAAGGATCCCTGTATTAATTAGAATGTTGGACTAGAATTATTTTTCTCATCTTTTAAATACCAAATCTCACCAAGCATTGATTTGGGGTTGAGAGGGAAAGTAGTGCAGAAACCAAACCACTTTTAAATTTACTGTGATTGTTCTTAAAAATAAGTGAGTCGATAGTGAACAATGCTGCTATGAACACTGGTGTACATATATCGGTTTGTGTCCTTGTTTTCAGTTCTGCTGGGTATATACCCAGCAGTGGTATTGCTGGGTCATATGGCAAATCTATGGTTAGTTTTTTGAGAAACCGCCAAACTGTCCTCCAGAATGGTTGGATCCTTCTGCATTCCCACCAGCAGTGGATGAGTGTTCCCCTTCCTTCACATCCTCTCCAACACTTGTATTCTTCTGTTTTTTCATAGCTGCCAATCTTATGGGAGTAAGATGGTATCTCATTGTAGTTTTGATTTGCATTTCCCTGATAGCTAGAGATTTGGAGCATTTTTTCATGTGCTTTTTAGCCATTTGTATTTCTTCTTTGGAGAAGTGTCTGTTTAAATCTTTTTCCCATTTTTTAAATGGGTTGTTTATCTTTTTATTTTCAAGATATAGGAGTTCTTTATATATGCAAGTTATAAGTCTCTTATCAGATATATGGTTGCCAAATATTTTCTCCCATTGTGTGGGTTCCCTTTTTACTTTCTTGACAAACTCCTTTGAGGTGAGAAGGCTTTAATTTTGAGGAAGTCCCATTTATCTATTTGTTCTTTTGCTGCTCGTGCTTACCAAAGTTCATAGCAGCATTATTCACTATCGCCAAAAGTTGGAATCAATCCAAATGCCCATCAACAGACGAGTGGATCAATAAAATGTGGTATATACACACAATGGAACACTACTCGGCTGTAAGAACAAATACACTACAAACACACATGATAACATGGATGAATCTTGAGAACCTTATGTTGAGTGAAGCAACCCAGGCATCGAAGGACAAATACTACATGACCTCAATGATATGAAATAAGCAACCTGCCTCAGAGAGCTAGAGACTGGAAGATAGGCTTACAGGAAATCGGGGGGTGGAGGAAGGATGTGAGCCGACGTCTGCAGGGGTGGAATCTATGATGAGCTGGTGGTAAGTATGAGCACAAAGAAGAGATAAAATGGGGGCAAGGGGTTGCCTTCGGGTGGGGCTTTGCAGGTTTGAGGGGGGCTGGGGATGGGCGGAGGGGTAATATTGCCCAAAAAATTGGGGGGAGGGAGGGGCAACATACGAACATAGGAGAGTGTCAGGTGTTAGTTAAGAGTAAAATGCTGAGAAAATTGTATCAAAATATAATTAGGAGGGTTACCTGTTTAGGATGCTCGGAGGGGATGGTCTGATGCGGGACGGACTCCTGGGGAATGACTGAAGGCTCATTTTGCCAGGGTGGGTTGTATCATTGGGTAGAGACCGAGGAAGTGAGAATTGGGGTGGACCCACATCCTGGGGAGGACTAATGCCATCAAATAGAACTATATCTCTCGAGAGAAAGGGTGGCTCCCAGGACATTAGGGCAGTTGAGAAAGTCAGGCCCTGAACACTGATGCAAGTATCTCTGGACGTGGCTCCTCGGGAAATGGAGATTGGCTGTCGCTGTGGGCCCCAAGGGGAGGGGAAAATGGATGTGGAATGGATGGAACCAAGGTAAATGTGGGGGCAAGAGAGGAGTTTCGCGAGAGTACACGAGGATGAATATGAAACATGTAATATTACACCAAAAACATATAGGGGACGACAGACTAATAATGTAAACCATAATGTAAAACAGGATAACTAAAAAATTTAGAAAACTGTATATCCTAAAGTATGGACCACATTGTAAGCACAGATGTCACCTTGTTTGAAAGCTATTGTTTCGGAGTCTGTACATCAGTTTCAGGAAATATGATATGAATAAGTTAAAAGATTATCGCTGTGGAAGGGAAAAGGTTTTATGGTGGATGTGTGGGAGTACTGTATATTGTATATATGAATTACTGTGATCTAAGACTCTTGTGAAGAGAAGCTCAATAATTAGGAAAAAAGAAAAGAAAAAGATAGGATGTAGAAATTTTTCCAAATCAATATGTACTCTAGATCTAACCTTTAAACTCATTGCTATATTCCATTTTACTAGTAAGGGAAACTGACATTATATTGGGATTCACTTTACGGGAAGTTTTGGATCACAGAGTGGTTCAACAATGGCGGCGGAGGAATACTGGTATGGGATGTTATTGACAGGCTATATATGGTTGACAGGGAGTTATACAGGGCATATGTCCAGGGTGCATGGTAATGTTTAGACATAGTCATAGTGGAAACAATTAAAAACAACAGCTGGGGTGTGGGGAGCCACCCGCTGTGAGGTCTGTTTACAGCTTCTCACAACATGGCGGAGTTCACAAATCTGCCCTGTCATTTCCTTATTCTTCTCCTCCCTGCTTCTTTGTTCTCCCCCTCCCGCCACTACTCAGGTGACCACAGCAATACGCATGCGCAAGGCGTGAAACTCTGTAGACCCGGTGGGAACTGTCGGCCAATCCCCTCCTTGGACATCTGCCACCCACAAGACCAGCCTATCACCTATGTACACGTTCCCTTCCTCTCTATATATTCCCATGTTCTACCCCCAATAAATGAGGCTTGATCAGAACCCTGTCTTGCCTCCATTCTTCTCTCGACTCCTGCCCCACCCTGCTTCTTCCCACAGGTCCCTGGACTCACCCCCGCCAGCTCGGGCACTGGGGAGGGTACTGGGTTCCTGGCCGGGGGGGGGCTCTGTTGTGGTCCCTAGGGGAGCAGCGGCAGTCCCCCAGGTGCAATGGTAAGAACCAGGAAGGAATGAGGGTCCAACAGTGGGCTCCTGATACTAATGGCTATGCTTGTGAGCCTATACACCTGCAATAAGAACAAGGCCTAGAGCAGCATTGTGCCTGGGAGTTTCCTCCTGACAGCCTTCATGTTACTCAAATGTGGCCATTCTCGAAGCCAAACTCAGCATGTAGATGCAGTGCATTCCCCCCAGCATGGGACATGACACCTGGGGATGAGCCTCCCTGGCACCGAGGGATCACTACCACATACCAGCTGAAGATGCAACTAGAAAATGACCTTGAATTAAAGGTTCAGTGTGGATCAGCAGAATATCCCTATCTACATATAATAACATGACTTCAAAATGCTGTTTGACCTAATGTAAGGGGGAAATGGAAAGGAGAAATGAGTTTATATGGCTACGAGTCTCTAAAAAAAGAGTCTGGAGGTTGTCAGAAGGATTGCCCTTATGCACACCTGAGCAGAGTCTCAGAGACAGATAAAGTAGATACAACCCCAGGTATTGGTTCTTTTGAGGGATAAAGAGACCCATGGGTTCTATGGTCATGGCAGATGGGGTTCACTGCCATGTCAGATGGCCCTTCTTTGGAGCTGGTGTTTCTGCATGATGGAAATGGACTTAGATGGGATCTCTTTTCACCAGACTTTCATGCTACTTTACTGGAATTGTAGTTGGTGTTGGGGTTTAAGATATATTTAGGGGATTTGAATCTCTGGACTGACAATATGATAGCCAGGCCCTGAGCCTCAACAGACTTCAGCTCCTACAGTCTGATTTATTGGACTTACCCCACTCAGCTAACATGGAGTTGAAGAAGGTCAACCACCACACCATGGAGCCTAGAGTGCCTACAACTGAAAACAGGAGGATTGCATCCAGTATCCATGTGGAATCTAAGCCCCCACTTGACATAGATGTGCAATGGACACAACCAATCCAATGTCCACAGAGAAAATGTGGCATTGGTGTGGGAAGGGTGGCCATGGTGGCTACTGGGTGCGGGGAATGGGAGGAAGAGATGAGATGGGGAGGCGTTTTCGGGACGTGGAGTTGTCCTGGGTGGTGCTTCATGGACAACTATGGGACATTGTAGATCCCCCCAGGGCCCACTGGATGGAATGTAGGAGAGTGTGGGCTATGATGTGAACCAATTGACTATGGGGTGCAACGATGCCACGAGATGTACTTACCAGGTGCAATGGATGTGTCATGATGATGGGGGAGAGGGTTGCTGTGGGGGGAGTGGGGGGTGGGGGCGGTGGGGTTGAATGGGACCTCATATTTTTTGAATGTAATATTTTTTAAAAAAATGAGTTAAAAAAATAAAACAAAATAAAATAAAAAAAGATTAAAAAAAAAAAATGAGTCAAAGGTCCTGGCCAGTGGGTGGGAAGACCCAGCTCTTCCCAAGAGAGTCATCTTCTCAGCTTATAAATTCCTTCCACAGAGACTTCTTTGATGAGTTTGGAACTATCTTGTTCAAATCCTGTACATTAAAATGGTTCTTAACCATACTCCAGTAGGAAGCAGGTCCTGACTGCTAGAGTTGTTCATGTCTAGGTCTGATACTCTATTAGTTTCCCAGTTTGACATTCTTTCTCCCAACTTGTTCCTGGAATTCTCAGCCCTTAATCTTCAGCTTCACTCCCTCCTAGATTTCACAATTAATTACTAGGTATTCTTCCTGTTTTGCTTTCTCAACTCTGATCTACATTTTCTCTTTGTACCACATATGCTTTCAGTCAGTCTGACAAATACCTCAGGGGAAAGCAACTGGATTCTGAAGGTCACATGGCCAGGGTCCTCAAGGATTTGACAAGAACACCTTGGCTACTTTTTGGAATTTAGAGTCTGCCAGAAGTAACATATCCATGGTACTTGAAGTCAAGTGTAAGAAAATTGTATTTAGGAGGTTATTACACAAGGTTTTTATTAGAATACTGTAGCGGAAAGATAACTATGGGAAGTCATGATTCATGGAAGGTCAAATTGACATAGAAGGCCACATTTGGAGGCAGATTTTAAACTTATTACTAAGGGATTCATAGACACCCTAAGATCATTTCTTTGTCTCCAGGCAGGTAAAGCTGATGGCATTTATTTTATTTTATTTTATTTTTTGTAGTTAGAACATTTTTTTTTTGTTTTTTTTCTTTTTCTTTTTTTATTGACTTTGTAATAATATTACATTAAAAATATATATGTGAGGTCCCATTCAACCCCACCCCCCCACCCCCCCTCTCCCCCCCCCAACAACACTCGTTCCCATCATCATGACACATCCATTTGATTTGGTAAGTACATCTTTGGGCACCTCTGCACCTCATAGACAATGGTTCACATCATGGCCCATACTCTCCTCCATTCCATCCAGTGGGCCCTGTGAGGATTTACAATGTCCAGTGATTACCTCTGAAGCACCATCCAGGGCAGCTCCATGTCCCAAAGATGTCTCCACCTCTCATCTCTTCCTGCCTTTCCCCATACCCATCGTCCACCATGTCCACTTTTCCCAATCCAATGCCACCTCTTCTATGTGGACATTGGATTGGTTGTGTCCATTGCACCTCTATGTCAAGAGGAGGCTCAGATTCCACATGGATGCTGGATGCAATCCTCTCATTTTCAGTTGTAATCACTCTAGGCTCCATGGTGTGGTGGTTGTCCTTCTTCAACTCCATCTTAGCTGAGTGTGGTAAGTCCAATAGATCAGATTGTAGGTGCTGGAGTCTGTTGAGGCTCAGGACCTGGCTATCACATTGTCAGTCCAGAGATTCAAATCCCCTAAATATATCTTAAACCCCAACATTAACTGCACCTCCAGCACATTAGCATGAAAGTCTTATGAGGGGAGATCCCATCTGAGTCCAGATTCATCACACATAAACACCATTTCCAAAGAGCAGCCATCTGACCTGGTAGTTAACCCCATCGGCCATGACCATAACTCCCATGGGTCTCTTTAGCCCTCAAAGGAACCAATATCTGGGGGTTGTATCTGCTTTATCTGTCTCTCTGACTCTTCTCAGTTGTGCATGAGGGCAATCCTTCTGCCAGCCTCCAGACTCTTTTTTAGAAACTCGTAGCCATATAGACTCATTTCTCCTTTCCATTTCCCCCTTACTTTAGGTCAAACAGCATTTTAAAGTCATGGTATTTTATGTAGACATGGATATTCTGCTGATCCGCATTGAACCTTCCGTATAAGGTCATTTTCCAGTTGCATCATCAGTTGGTAGTTGATAGTGGTCCCTCGTTGCCAGGGAGGCTCATCCCCGGGTGTCATGTCCCACGCTGGGGGGAAGGCATTGCATTTACATGCTGAGTTTGGCTTCGAGACTGGCCACATTTGAGTAACATGAAGGCTGACAGGAGGAAATTCCCAGGCACAATTTTGCTCTAGGCCTTGTTCTTATTTTAGGTTTATCAGCTCGCAAGCATAGTCATTAGCATCAGGGGCTCACTGTTGAACCCTCACTCCCTCCCGGTCCCCGCCACTGTACCTGGGAGACTGTCGCTGCTCCCCTAGGGACCACAACAGAGCACCACTGGCCAGGAACCCAGTACCCCCCCTACTGTGGTTTTTAATTGTTGCCACTATGAGTATATCCAAACATTACCATGCACCTTGGACATATGTTCTGTACAGCTCCCTGTCAGTCATATATCACCTGTCATTGGTATCCCATACCAGTATCCCTCCATTGCCATTGTTGAAACACTCTGTGATCCAGAACTCCCCGAAATTTGAAGCCCAATATAATGTCATGGTCCCTTACTAGGGAATGGCATATAGCGATGGGTTTAAACGATAGATAAAGAACTTGGATAAAGTTAGATAAAGAACTTAGATAAAGAATGTTGACTTGAAAAAATTCCACATCTTATCTTTTTCTTTTTCTTTCCCCCCCCCCAATTATTCAGCTTTTCTTCACAGGAGTCCTAGACCACAGCAATGTATATATATAATATACAGCACTCCCACACATCCACCAGAAAACCTTTTCCTTTCCACAGTCATACTCTTACGCCCTATTCATATCATATTTACTTAAAGTGATGTACAGAGTCTGAGACATTAGCTTTCTAACAAGGTGACATCTGCGCTTACATTATGGTGCATACTTTAGGATACACAGTTCTTTACATTTTTAGTTATCCTATGTTTTACATTATGGTTTACATTATCAGTCTGTCATCTCCTATATGTTATGGTGTAATATTACATGTTTTATAACCATCCTTGTGTACTCTCAAGAAACTCCTCTCTTACCCCCTATTTACTTTGGTTCCACACATTTAACGTCCATTTTCCCTTCCACCTTGGTGCCCACAGTGACAGCCAACCTCCGTTTCCTGAGGAGCCACTTCCAGAGATAGATGGAATAGTGTTCAGGGCCTAACTTGCTCAACTGCCCCAATGCCCTGGGAGCCACCCTTTCTCTCGAGGGATACCGTTCCCTCTATTTGATGGCATTAGTCCTCCCCAGGATGTGGGTCCACCCCCACTCTTACTACTTGGGTTTCTACCCCATGGTGTCACCCACTCTGGCAGAATGAGCATTTAGACATTCCCCAGGAGCCCGTCCTGCATCAGACCCTCCCCTCCGAGCATTCTAAACAGGTAACCCTCTTTATTATATTTTGATATGATTTTCTCGGCATTTTACTCTCCACCACCTCCTGACCCTCTCCTGTGTTCGTATGCTACCCCTCCCTCCCCCCACTTTTGGGCAACGTTACCCATCCGTCCCTCCTCAGCCACCCTCAAACCCGCAAAGCCCCAACCAAAGGCAACCCCTTGCCCCCCTTTTATCTCTTCTTTGTGTTCATACTTACCACCATCTCGTCTTAAATTCCACCCCTGCAGACATCGGCTCATATCCTTCCTCCACCCTCCGATTTCCTGTAAGCCTATCGTTCAGTCTCTTGCTATCTAGGGCAGCTTGTTTATTTCATATCATTGAGGTCATGTAGTATTTGTCCTTCAATGTCTGGGTTGCTTCACTCAACATAAGGTTCTCAAGATTCATCCATGTTATCACATGTGTTTGTAGTGTGTTTGTTCTTACAGCCGAGTAGTATTCCATTGTGTGTATATACCACATTTTATTGATCCACTCATCTGTTGATGGGCATTTGGGTTGATTCCAACTTTTGGCAATAGTGAACAATGCTGCTATGAACATTGGTGTACATATATCGGTTTGTGTCCTTGTTTTCAGTTCTGCTGGGTATATACCCAGCAGTGGTATTGCTGGGTCATATGGCAAATCTATGGCTAGTTTTTTGAGAAACCGCCATACTGTCCTCCAGAATGGTTGGATCCTTCTGCATTCCCACCAGCAGTGGATGAGTGTTCCCCTTCCTTCACATCCTCTCCAACACTTGTATTCTTCTGTGGGTTGCTTCACTCAACATAAGGTTCTCAAGATTCATCCATGTTATCACATGTGTTTGTAGTGTGTTTGTTCTTACAGCCGAGTAGTATTCCATTGTGTGTATATACCACATTTTATTGATCCACTCATCTGTTGATGGGCATTTGGGTTGATTCCAACTTTTGGCAATAGTGAACAATGCTGCTATGAACATTGGTGTACATATATCGGTTTGTGTCCTTGTTTTCAGTTCTGCTGGGTATATACCCAGCAGTGGTATTGCTGGGTCATATGGCAAATCTATGGCTAGTTTTTTGAGAAACCGCCATACTGTCCTCCAGAATGGTTGGATCCTTCTGCATTCCCACCAGCAGTGGATGAGTGTTCCCCTTCCTTCACATCCTCTCCAACACTTGTATTCTTCTGTTTTTTTTCATAGCTGCCAATCTTATGGGTGTAAGATGGTATCTCATTGTAGTTTTGATTTGCATTTCCCTGATAGCTAGAGATTTGGAACATTTTTTCATGTGCTTTCTTGCCATTTGTATTTCTTCTTCGGAGAAGTGTCTGTTTAAGTCTTTTTCCCATTTTTTAAATGGGTTGTTTATCTTTTTATTTTCAAGATATAGGAGTTCTTTGTATATGCAAGTTATAAGTTTCTTATCAGATATATGATTGCCAAATATTTTCTCCCACTGTGTGGGCTCCCTTTTTACTTTCTTGATAAACTCCTTTGAGGTGCAGAAGGCTTTAATTTTGAGGAAGTCCCATTTATCTATTAGTTCTTTTGCTGCTCGTGCTTTTGGTGAGATATTCATAAATCCATTTCCTATTACAAGGTCCTGTAGATGTTTCCCTACACTGCTTTCTAAGGTTTTTATGGTCTTGGCTCTTATATTTAGGTCTTTGATCCATCTTGAGTTGATCTTTGTATAAGGTGTGAGATGGTAATCCTCTTTCATTCTTCTACATATGGCTATCCAGTTCTCCAGACACCATTTGTTGAATAGGCTACTCTCTCCCAGTTGAGAGGGTTTGGTGGCTTTATCGAATATTATGTGGTTGTATATGTGAGGTTCTATATCAGAGCTTTCAATTCGATTCCATTGGTCTATGTGTCTCTCCTTATGCCAATACCATGCTGTTTTCACCACCATAGCTTTATAGTATGTTTTGAAGTCAGGTAGTGTGTTTCCTCCAATTTCGTTTTTCTTTTTCAGTATGTCTTTGGCTATTCGGGGTCTCTTTCCTTTCCAAATAAATTTCATAGTTAGTTTTTCTAGTTCCTTAAAGAAGGCTGCGTTGATTTTTATTGGGATTGCATTGAATGTGTAGATCAGTTTTGGTAGGATAGACATCTTAATAATGTTCAGTCTTCCTATCCATGAACAAGGAATAGTCTTCCATTTATTCAGGTCTTCTTTGATTTCCTTGAACAATCTTGTATAGTTCTCGGTGTATAAGTTCTTTACCTCTTTAGTTAAATTTATTCCTAAGTATTTGATTTTTTTATTTACTATTGTGAATGGTATTTGTTTCTTGATTTCCTCCTGATCTTGCTCATTATTGGTGTACAGAAATGCTACTGATTTTTGCGCATTGATCTTATAACCTGCGACTTTACTAAACTCATTTATGAGTTCTAGAATCTTCGTTGTAGATCTCTCAGGGTTTTCTATGTATAGGATCATGTCATCTGCAAATAATGAAATTTTGACTTCTTCCTTTCCAATTTGAATGCCTTTTATTTCTGGTTCTTGCCTCAGTGCTCGAGCAAGTACTTCTAAGACAATGTTAAATAGGAGCGGAGACAGTGGGCATCCTTGTCTTGTTCCTGAGTTTAGAGGGAAGGAGTCTAGGATTTCTCCATTGTAAACAATATTGGCTTTAGGTTTTTCATATATACTCTTTATCATGTTCAAAAAATTCCCTTGTATTCCAATCTTTTGGAGTGTTTTTATCAAGAAAGGGTGCTGTATTTTGTCAAATGCTTTTTCTGCATCAATAGATATAATCATGTGATTTTTTTCCTTCAATCTGTTTATATTGATTACGTTGATTGATTTTCTTATGTTGAACCATCCTTGCAAACCTGGGATGAATCCCACTTGGTCGTGGTGTATAATACGTTTAATGTGTTGTTGAATACGATTAGCAAGTATTTTGTTAAGTATTTTTGCGTCTAGGTTCATTAGAGAAATTGGTCTGTAATTTTCCTTTCTTGTGATGTCTTTGTTTGGCTTTGGTACTAGGGTAATGTTGGCATCATAGAAGGAGTTGGGTAATGTTCTTTCTGTTTCGATGTTTTGGAATAGTTTCAGCAGGATTGGTGTCAGTTCTTTCCGGAATGTTTTGTAGAATTCACCTGTGAAGCCATCTGGCCCTGGGCTCTTCTTAGTTGGGAGATTTTTAATAACTGATTCTATCTCTCTGCTTGTGATTGGTTTGTTAAGATCATCAATTTCTTCTTTTGTCAATATGGGCTGCTTATGTGTTTCTAGGAATTTGTCCATTTCCTCTAGATTGTCATTTTTGTTGGAATATAGTTTTTCAAAATATCCTCTTATGATAGTCTTTATTTCTGTGGGGTCAGTGGTGATATCGCCTTTCTCATTTCTTATTTTGTGTATTTGCATCTTCTCTCTTTTTTTCTTTGTTAGTGTTGCTAAAGGTTTGTCAATTTTGTTAATCTTCTCAGAAAACCAGCTCTTGGTCTTGTTTATCTGTTCAAGTGCTTTCTTATTTTCTATTTCATTTAGTTCTGCTCTTATCTTTGTTATTTCCTTCCTTCTTCTTCCTGTTGGGTTACTTTGTTGTTGTTTTTCTAATTCCTTCAAATGTGCAGTTAGTTCTTCAATTTTTGCTCTTTCTTCTTTTTTGATATATGAATTTATGGCTATAAACTTCCCTCTCAGTACTGCTTTTGCTGCATCCCATAAATTTTGGTATGTTGTGTTATCATTATCATTTGTTTCAAGGTAGTCATTTATTTCTTTTGAGATTTCCTCTTTGACCCACTGTTTTTCTAAGAGTGTGCTGTTTAATTTCCAAATCGTGGTGTGAAATCTGGGCTTCTGTCCCTTGCAAATCTCCAGCTTGACTCCACTGTGGTCAGAGATAATGTTTTGTATGATTTCAATCTTTCTGAATTCGTTCAGCCTTTCTTTGTGGCCTAGCATATGATCTATCTTGGAGAATGATCCATGTGCACTTGAGAAAAATGTATATCCTGCTGTGTTTGGGTGTAGCGATCTATATATGTCTATTAGATCCAGCTCCTCTAATTTACTATTCAGATGTTTTGTTTCTTTGGTGATTCTCTTTTGAGATGTTCTGTCCAGAGTTGATAGTGGTGTATTAAAATCCCCCACTATAATTGTAGATGTATCTATTCTTTCACTTAGTTTTTCCAGCGTTTGCCTGACGTATTTAGAGGCACCCTTGTTAGGGGCATAGATATTTATGACTGTTCGATCTTCTTGACAGATTTTCCCTTTGACTAAAATGTAGTATCCTTCTTTGTCTCTCACAATTGTTTCACATTTAAAGTCTATTTTGTCTGATATTAATATAGCTACTCCTGCCTTTTTTTGGTTATTGTTAGCTTGTATGATTGTTTTCCAGCCATTCACTTTCAATCTCCATGCGTCTCTGGGTCTAAGATGTGTCTCTTGTAGACAGCATATGGATGGGTCATATTTCCTTATCCAATGTCCCAGTCTGAATCTTTTGATAGGTGAGTTTAATCCGTTGACATTCAGTGTTATTACTATCAAGGAATTATTTGTGTTAGCCATATTTTGATTGGATTTGTGTTTGTCATATTTTGTTAGTATATATTTTTTTTGTCTTTTTTGTTGTTGTTGTTGGTCTTATACTCTCCTCCAACTTTGCCTTTCCTGTTTTTTCCTTTCTTCCTGCAGAACTCCCTTTAGAATTTCTTGAAGGGGAGGTTTCTTGTTGGTATACTCTTTCAGTTTCTGTTTGTCTGCGAATATTTTGAACTCTCCATCATGTTTGAATGCTAGTTTAGCTGGATAGAGTATTCTTGGTTGGAAATTTTTTTCCTTTAGTACCTTGACTATATCATACCACTGTCTTCTTGCCTCCATGCTTTCAGAAGAGAAATCAGCACTTAATCTAATTGAGCTTCCCTTGTATGTGATGGTTTTCTTTTCTCTTGCTGCTTTTAGGATTTTCTCTTTGTCTTGAGCATTGGATAATTTGACAAGTATATGTCTTGGGGTGGGCCTGTTGGGGTTTATGACTTGTGGAGTGCGCTGTGCTTCTTGGATATGTACATCTGTCTCTTTCAGTAGATTTGGGAAGTTTTCAGCCATTATTTCCTGCAACACTCCTTCTGAACCCTTTCCCTTCTCTTCACCTTCTGGAATGCCTATAATACGTATGTTTGAGCATTTTGCATTGTCATTCAGGTCCCTAAATCCTAATTGGATTTTTTCTATCTTCTTATTGACCCCTTCTACTATCTGTTTGATTTCTGATGTACTGTCTTCCACATCACTAATTCTCTGCTCTGTCTCTTCTAGTCTGCTGATATTTGCTGCAAGTGTATTTTTGATTTCTTGAACTGTGGTGTTCATTCCCATCATATCTGTTATGTTTTTGCGTATGTCTGCAATTTCCCCTCCAAGTGATGTCTTCATGTTGTTAACCTCTTTCATTACTGCATCAAATTTGTCGGTGATAAATGTTCTGAGATCTTTCATTGCTTGTGCCAAGTTTTGCTCCCCTTCGTGATTATTGGTTTGTTGATTGGATTCAGCCATGTTTTCCTGATTATTGGTTTGGTTTGTAGATTTTTGTTGCTTTCTGGTCATCTCTTTATTTTGATGAATTTAATCAGTTCCTTAGCTTCTTTGTCTGCTCTTGGAGGTTAATTAGTTGTTATTTTTGCATAGGTGTTATATCTTCTCTTTGTCACTTTTTTCTTCTTATTCTTGTTACTTGTTGTTGGTTAAGTTCAGTTTAGAGGAAAGTATTAGTGTTGGGGAAAGGCAATTGTGTAAGCAAGGGAAAAGTGTAAGGTAGTATTGGTGATGTATGTTAACAAAGCAAGAATATGAGATCTGAGAGGATGGAGGTTAGATTTATGTAGATTGTGTAGAGTTATAGCTGTAGGTAGAGTACCTTTTATGAAGTAGATGACTAATATGGGGGGAATATGGTATGAACTACAAAGCTATTGTTTTCATGAGAGAGGGAAAAAGAAAAGAAAGGTAATAGTTTCAAGAGTGGATACCAGACAGAAAACAGAACAAAGGTATTAGAAATTAAGAGTTAGACACTTTGTGGATCACAGAACGGGAGGTGGGGGGTGGAATATAGGAGAGACAGTAGATGATAGTGGATATCAAGATGCAGGGGAAGGGGGATAGTGTAGGTAGCCTAAATCAGTTCAAACAGAAATGAGGCAGTGGAGGATGGGAAAACCTAGCAAATGTGAGGTGTTCCCTGTAGCACCTATTGTATACTTGAATTAAAATAAAATAAGTGGAAGATGAGGAACAAGAGGAAAAGAGAAAACCGAAAAAAAAAAACTAATTATAATAAAGAAAAAAAGAAAGACAAGAAGAAAGGAAGAAAAAAAAAGCGGATGGGCAAACAGTGGGGGACGGATAGGGGGAAGAGAGATACAGGTATACACGTGACACAATTGCAACACTATCTAAAACAACAACTTCCCCCTGCTTTGCCCTAAAACCCCCCCGTCTGTCTGCCCAAATGGGTCTGCAAGCACCTCCCTTCCCACAAACCCCCAATAGGCCGCCCAGGGCCCACGAACTCCCCAGTACTGCAGATGCGCAAAAAAAAAAAAAAAAAAAAACAGAACAAAAAAAAAAAACAAAAAACAGAAACCCCTCCGCAGGCCCGGCTCCGCCCGCCGCCGCCCGTCGCGGAGGCCTGGACCGGCTCCGCCCGGCTAGGTACGCCCCCGGGGCCCGGCCCAGCTACGCCCGGCTACGCTCGCTACAGCGGCCCGGCCAGGCTCCGGCGTCTGCCCGTCGCTGCCGCGTCCTGGACCGCCCCGCCCGGCTCTGTAAGCCGCCGCGGCCCGGCCCGGCTACGCCCGGCTGCTGATGGCATTTAAAGCCTCCTTAAAGTCACCAGTCACCAGACAAGTCTAGGGGTGGGAGGATGAAAGCAATTGGGATTTTGTAGACCCATGTACTTTCGCCAGCTCTGCTTGGCTAAATCTGTCAGAGGGTTGATAAGATTATGCTGGTAGTGGTTAGGGAGTCTAGAACTGTAAATTCACCCAAAGTCCTATCTTCAGGTAACTTTGTTTTCAAAATGTTTTTGTTTCCTCATGGAGATCTTGCAATTCATAAAAAATTATATAGAATGTATTCAGCCAATTATTGCCTGCCAGTCAAATCTAGTGGCTGATGAGCTGAGAATGGTTTTTACATTTTTAAAGACTCATATAAAGAAAAACAAAGATGAATGTGTGACTGTGACCATATATGGCCCTTTACAGAAAACTTTTCTGACTCCTGATAGAGAATTGACTAATACAAAGCTATTTTTTAATTAGATGAGGGCCAAAAAAATGGTTTCATTTTCTGTCATATTTGATAAAATCCATTGTCAACATAAATTTTACTTTATTTCTTACTTCCTTTGTAGTTCCCAGTACTTTATATTTATATTCCACTTACGGAAATTAGGAATGTGTCTGTTTATTTCTGAAATTAAATAAATTAGATAATTAAAGTATCAGTACAAATGTAACCTATTAACTTTCTGGTTTAGAACTTCAACTACATCACAGTCATCCATTCATATAGCATTGGTATGCATTTACTTTTGTCCCCCTTGAAGATATGTTGGAGTTCTAATCCCCAGAACCTCAGAATGTGACCTTACTTGGAAATAGGTTCATTACACATGGAATTAGGCAAGTTAAAATGAGGTCATACTGGAGTAGGGTAGGTACTTAATCCAATATGACTGGTGTCCTTATAAGAAGAGAGAAAGATACAGAGGAAAGAATGTCATGTGTTACTGGCAAACCAGAAGAAGCTAGATGACACATTGAACAGATTCTTCCCATACAGGTTTAAGTGGAAAGCATGGACCTGCCGACAACTTGATTACAGATTTCTTGCCTCCAGATCTGTGCAACAATAAATTTTTATTGTTTTAAGCCACTAAGTTTGTGGTATTTTATTATGGAAGCTATAGCAGAATAAAACAAGAACCCATTCATTCATTCATTCGAGACATATTTTATTAGTACTACCAGGTGGCAGACACTGTACTTGACCTTGGGTCAAAGTTACATAAGGAAGGGATACTGTGATTGGGAGAACAAAAATAGTTCAATATGGCTGTAATGCAGGGAGGTAGAAGGAATCAAATAATAAAGGCTTAGAATACTATGCTAAATTTTAAATTAGAACTTATTCTGAAGGTGATGAGTAACTACTGAAACCTTTTAGGAATTGAGTGATCTGATCTGTGATAAACATCTTCAAAAGGTCCCTCTGTTTTCTCATATGTAGGTTGGGGTGAAGCAGAACAAGGAGGGGTTACAGGAGACATTGTAGAGTAATCCAGTGAAGGAACAGTGAGGACCCCAACTAAAGGCATAGTAGGTGGAAAATAGAAGAACCACTTAGATGGTCCAATTATCATGTCCTGTTGGCAAATTGGATGTGAATAATAAGAGAGTGTGATGATTCAAGGATGGCATCATGGTTTCTCATGGAGAAACTGAGGTAGAGAATACAGAATAAACAAGGTAAGGGAGAGGGAAAAGAGACTAATGATGAATTAAGTTCTAGATATATTAAGTTCTGGTTTTGGGGGAGGATTTTTTAATGAAGGAGATCAAGAGATTGCTGGAACTACACCCAAGAGAGCTTAAAAGAGAGGAGCTCAAGAGGAAGGCGTGGGCCAGAGATAAATATTTTGGAATTTCTCTCCTATAGAGGCGATAATTGCTCACTTCCGAGAGTTCAAAATATATGTTTAATATATGAATATCTATGGTAAATTTAGCCATTCATTTTACTCAAGCCTGCAGGTTGTTTTCAGATTTCCTGCTTGTCAGAGTATGCACTGATGTACCAATATTAGTAATTAAATTGTAAGCTCCTAAAGGGAAGGACTTTATTTTTTGATTTTTGAACTTCTGGTGTCAGCTCAGTGATTGGCACCAAATGTGAAATCAAACATTTGTTGAAATAATAAATTAATGGGTGAGGCAAATGTGGCAAAATGCAATTATGATATACTATGCTGAATGCTATAATTGTCTGCTCTGGGATGTTGAAGGATAAACTCTGACTGGATAAGTCTGGGAAAGTGTCATGGAGGATTTGACAATGGATCCAGTTCTTTAGAAATAAATAATTTGTCACATGGAAAAGAGGAGGAAAAATACTCATGAATTGGGAAATATGTGTCAAAGGAAGGGGTGATAAAGTACAATTCCAAAATTTCAGTGAGACTAGAGTACAGTGCAGGGGTATGTATATATGTGAGGAAATGACGGGGGTCCATAATGGTGCTGTTTCAGAGAGTTTGGCAGGTTTTTAATTTGGGAGACAATGAGTCTAAATGAAAATAAGAGCTGGATGGGACAGAAGGCATGCTTCTGTCCATGAATAACCAATGACGCATTTGCCTAGTTCAAGGTGGTCTGAATTAGGCAAGGTTAATCTGAGGTACAAAGTGGGGTTTTCTGGAGGAATGGTGTGTGTTTTTAAAGTGTTAAAAGATCTTAAATCAAATTCCAGTGATTTCAGGCAGGTGGAAAAGCCTAAATACAGAGGTGGTGAAAGCAAAGTGCCCTGAGCAGAAGTTCAAGGGATGAGGATTCTATTGATTTTATTCCCAGCTCTTAAGCCCTAGCCATAAAAACCTTGGGCAAATGTTTCCTGGCCCTGGATCTTAACTGAATGATCCTCTAGGGATCTCTGTTAATCAACTGCAGCACAGAACCTGCCTCATAGTAAATCTCAATAAATAATTGCTAAATAGAATAGGACTTTGTCTCATTTACAAAATGAGAGGGTTAGGTTAAAACAAGAAAACCAGCAATGCATATTCTGGTTTTGAAATCTTTCAACTTCATGGACTTCATTTCTAATTTTAATGACATTGACAATCCAACAAAAATGGGGAGATAATATTTGTGTATTGCTTAACTATTTACAAAACCCTTTCATTTATAGCTCAGTAAAAAAAAATTCTGAGAGCTAAGTTTAATGGTGTACCTGCTCACATTATATGAAAGAAACTGAAGCTAGAGGCAAGAGCTAATAAAATAGTAGAGCCTGGATTTAATTACATATCACTCAAGAGCCAACTGAGTACTTTTCCCACTCACCACATTAGCCTCCCACCATTTTGAGAAGAATGTTTTTCTTGTTTATCCACGTGTCTTTTCAGTGTTACCCCTCCTTCCCATGTAATGTGACATTGCAACCTAGCTTGTTGTGGTATTGTAGATGAGAGAATGTAGCTTATTTGAGGAAATCTGAGGCAAATAATAATAATAATAATGACAGTTTGAAAACCTCTGGTCTGTCTCTGAATTATCAGTGCTAACAACAACTACACATTTGCAAAGTCCAAGCTTCCGCCTGAAGAGTATAAACAGCCCATTGCACAGAATCACTTGCAGACACATCCAGACTTAACCTATTCTTTTGTCCACATTGCCTGCCTTGAGTTTCTTGAGGAAGTTTAGTCTTAACACTGGGATTAACTTTGCTGACATGAGGGACTAAATAAATCCAAAGTAAATGCATCCAAATTCTGAGAAAGCACAGGAAAGCCCGCTTTTAAGCTTTCTGTCAGAGTTCTTTGGGTAAAGGCTCAGTTACATTACATTAAGCAGCCAGCTAGCAAGGCTAAAGAGTTAGTAGAAACATACAATGTGCTCTTTTACAATAGTTCCACTAACTATAAGTCAGCTTCTACTTCTGTTGGGAAAATAACATTAGGGGAACATTTGTAAAGGGCCTATCATTGTCTTGATAAGTTGATACTGAAACTGGTAATCAGTGAAATTGGAGGCATCTTATTTCCTGTTTGAATAAAAGTGAGGCAGAAGCACAAAGAGAGAGTCCATCTCAATTTGTCCTAGTATTTCCTGATTTAGATCTCTCAAGCAAGTATCTCTTACTTAGTCATACCTTACGTGTAGCTTCCAGGGAAAGTCAATGATACAGTACATGATAAGAAGTAATTATAGGAGATCGGATTAGCTGATTTTTCCTCTATAAAAGCAGGCACACACAACAGAAGTTCTTATTGCATAAACAAATGGAAAAATCTTTAAGTGGATTCCTGAAATATATCTTTTAAAATAGTGAAATTTTGTTTGCAGGGCAGTGCAATATCTTTCAATTATATAAATCCACAGGTACTCTGCTGTGTTAGAGTTTCTAGAAGGGAAAACCAACAATGTTCAGAATGATGTTAAATCTTTGTTTTTGCACAGGGGAGGAAAAGCTCTACACTGCACTGTTTGAGGTATCTGGATACGTAGACCTTCAGTTATGAAGGTGTTTTGCTCTATGGCTAACTGGACACACTTTAGTTAGGAACGAGTCTTGGATGTCTTCTGCTTCACTGTTCCTCATTGCCTTTCTAGTGAGCAAGTATTTCTGTGGTTAGTCCTGGGGATTTGGGACAGACAGCGATGCTACAATTAATGTTGTCCCCTTATACCACAAGACACTATTGTCTATGTTCTACTGAGTAAAAGCCATAACTTGCCATTAATTTTTCCCCTAGAATTTTCTCCTTTTTGCAAAGGGAAGTGCTGTTCCCAAATTAATGGCAGAGAATGTCCCCAGGTACCTGGAGGTTTGCAAGTGTGGTTCACAGAGTCATGAATTAGGCTGCAATGATAAATGTGCACAAGTGACATCCAAAGGCAGTTTAACCCTCTATCTTCCAAAGTTATGGTCAAAGATGCCCCAAAGCAATGATCATTTCTTTTCTGCCTGAAAATTTTTCTTCCCTATAACTTTGTGCTCTGAATTTAATATTGCACTATTATGTTTCTCTGAGGATGTGCTGTATATACTGTTGAATAACTATGAATAACATTGCAGCCTCTGATTAGACCATCATTTCTTTCTCACTAGCAGTGCCTCACACACTACAGTCAGGAACCTGTGTACTTCCCTCTCTCTCTGCCCTAGCTTATCTGTAATATATTGTAGCCCAAAATACTCACCCAGGGTGCAAACTACAGGGCAAACTATTATCTGTGTAGTGCAGCAGTACCCCAAAATGTGCTCACTGAGTGCGATGAATGTGCCACAATGATGAGGGAGGTTGTTGTGTGGGAGGAGTGGTGTGTGGGTGTGTGTGGGGTATACAGGAATCTCTTATATTTTTTAATGAAACATTTTTTTGTGAAGTATATATCTTCAAAAAAATACAGTTTACAAAAATGATGTGGTAGGGGGTGGAGAGTGGGTTACAGGGGAACCTCTTTTGTTTTTTGTTTTTTTTTATGTCTTTTAATGTAACTTTCCTTGTGATCTATTAACTTTAATTAAAAATAAATAAAAAAAAAGAAAAATAAATAAACAAAAAAACAAAATACTTACTCCAGGCCTCAGATTCTTTAACTAAGAGCAAATCCGGAGCAAGTAGATATGGCTCAAGAGGTTGAGTGCCTGCTACCCATGTGGGAGGTTCTGGGTTGGGTTCCTGGTACCTCTTTAAAACAAACAAACAACAAGCAAATAAATGAAAAAACCAACACAGGGGAGCCCACAATGTGGCCCAGTGGTTGAGCACCGGTTTCCCACGTATGAGGTCCTGGGTTAAATTCCCAGCCCTGGTACCTCAAAAGCAAACAAACAAAAAACAAAACAAATATGGAAACAAATGATGATTTCTCATACCTATGTTATCAATTTACTTTCATTTGTAAGTCTATCTTTTATCTTTACAACAGGTAGACTGGCCAAGTATTATAAGCTATTTTCCGTGAATAGATGTAAGGAGTATGTTCTCATGAGCTTCAGGCGATCTGCTCATCTAATAATACCTATTTCGTAACAGTGATGTGTTTAAAGTCCAACTCTAGCATTCAGCAGCAAAGTAACCAATATAATCCTCTGGTTTCATGACTGGGAAAATATTCTCCAATTGTGCATCTCTATTTAAATTAGGTTTAGTTTCATTGGAGAATAAGTTTGTAGTAAATAGGAAACTCTCTTAGTTGGTGGCAAAAAAAATTGGTTTTATGTTACTCCAAAAGTAAGGTTGCAGAATCAGATTAAAACTCTTTCAGAATCTATTAATATTTATCAATAGCCTAATGTAAATCAGATCTTTCCATATATGTTATCTCATTTAACCCTGCAATATGCCATGAAGAAGGCTAAGCTCTGAAAGGGTGAGTTAATTACAACTGATTATGTCATAAATTGAAGACCTACCTTTGCCATCTATATCTGGTGGCAGGACCTTGGTTAGGCAGGAGGCAGCTGACCTCCTCAACTGCAGCATTCTCTCTCCTACTGGAAGCCGTTGACTGCTGATTCCATGTTCACTCAAGGCCTGAATACCTTCTCCTGAAGAGCTCAGGGACACCATCTTTTGGGCTGCTTCCTCATGCTATAGAGACAGAGAAGTGGTTCTTTCTTTCAACTTGAAATCCATAGGAGCCTTCTCTCTACACATTTGGGCTGGTGTGTTTTCTCAAGGTCTCAGGGTCAGGATGTGTTGCCAATTGCTGATCATTTCAAACTGGTCTATGCTTTATGAACATCAAAATGACATTCCTGAGAGGCTGGAAATGGAGCAAGCCTTGTGCTTTCATGGATGATAAAGTCAGCTCATAGAAATGTTCAGCAAAATGCTCAAGAGCACAGGTAGTATACACCATCAGTGTGAAGAAGAAGGTATGTGGAACAAAAGAGCCACTAATGTTCCTGGGCCTGTTCATTTTTTCTGTTTTGGCTTTTGTGGAGTACAGCATGTTACTGAAAATAGATTTTCATGGTTTGAGAGTTTTTAAAATGCAGATTTGATTGTGACTCCTACTTTCATACTGTTTGGAAGTATCTGGAATTCTTCTAATTGAAACTTTTGTTTGCAAAACTTTATACTATTTAAAACCTTCAAACTGATGGAAGGCAATTTAATTAGAGAGATATATATATAAATATATAATTAGAGATATCTATACAAATATGTAACTAGGGATATATATAATGAAACTATTAAAACAAGAGAAAAAATCTACAATAAAATCCAAGTGAAAAAGAAAGGAAAATCTTTGTTCTTGTCTGCCTGCCTTCCTGAATAATTCAGTCCTAAAGCTATTATGTAGGGCTGACCAGGATAGAGGCAGAAGCATGGTGGCAGAGGCAGCCTGGCATAGGTTGTCAGAGTCTGTATGGACTGACAAGGATGTCCCTGTAGCCCAGGGTGAGTTGTTGGAGTCTGGGTGATGTTTAGATACTGGAGTTATTAGAGTAATAAATAGAATAGCATATATATATATATATATTACATTAGGTATATTAGTAAATATAATAAGGATAATAGAAATAGGTTTTCTCAATAGGAGAATGGAAGTTAGAAAATTGAAAAAGTAGTTGAAAACAAGAATAAATCCTGTGATGTTGGTTTGGACTTATCTCTATAAAGGTGTGGGAGCAATGGTAGTCCCAAGACAAGGAGCACACCTAGCTCCCACATTTTGGTTTCTAAATACCATTTGCCACTACAAGGAACCCAAGGCTTCTTGGAAAACAAGCAGGCTTTATGGTTAGAGTTGGGCAAATAAAAAATAACTCTGGAGCATCTTGTTCTGCTAGAAACTAAGGAAGTGATCAATGCATAATGAGGTCATAGCAAAAAGACACAGACACCAATATGAAGGGGCTTCTGGTGGCCAAACCTGGGAAAATTTGATCCTTAAAACAAAACAAAACAAAAATACCTCATATGAATATGTAAATAAATAAGTAAATGGTAAGAAGAGAAAGCTTTTCCTAAGTGTTGAATGTAGAAGGAATGATTGAATTAGAATGCTAACTAACAAAAATGGAAGAATGATTTCATTAAAAAATCATTTGTCAAACATCAATGCATGCTAAAATTCATGGGTGAAAGTTTGATGAATAGTGGGATATTTACTTCATCTCAAAGTATCTCCCCACAAAATACTTACTCATTACTTTTAGAAAAACAGCAGCTTTACAGTGGAAGAACTAAATGATCAAAGTTAACATCACCAGTAAAGGGACAACTCAAAATCACATACTACCCAATGTGGTGCACAAAGAACATGGTGTACCTTCTGTGACATCTCAGCCACCAATAAAAATCCTGAAGAAATATCAGACAAACTCAAACTGGTCTGTAATCTTCAGAAGTGCCTAGGTCCTGCAAGTCAAGGAAGAAATGATGAACTGTTCAAAATTGAAAGAGACTGGAGAGCTATGACTAATGCAAGGCTTAATCTTGGGGAACCTTTCTTTACTGAAGACATTAATGAACAATTAGAGAAACTCCTGAGTGGTATTTGTTGATTAGATGATGATAATGTGTCAGTGGGACATTCTGATTTTGATAGTTTTAATGACATTACGTAGGAGAATGTCTTTGCAGTAATTACATAGTAAAATGTTTTGGAGTATGGAGAGCCATATTGGTAAATTTATTCTCAAATTGTTCAGATGAAAAAAATTGTGTATTATACTTGCATGTCTGTGGTATAAAATATTTTAAACAAAGAAATTAACAGAAAGGGCAAGGTGAGGGATGTATCACAAAGTTTTAGTTAAAATTTGAATGTACAATGAGAGTTGAGGTTATGGTAGGCAAGGCAACAACATAAACGATAATGGGAGGAAGCAGACCAGTCTCTTTAGATCTACCAACTTTTTACTACCAAGATCCACGAGAAATTATTGGTATGGCTTTTCGTATTAATAACAGTTAGCTACAATTCTTCCATATGCTGGCTCAATTTGCATAAGGAGTTACTTTTCTATTATTATATTTTCTTTACAGATGATTTAACTACAAGTTTTAGTTGTTTTTTGAAATAGTTCAGTGTCCAGGTACACATTTTCTAGATCAGGTTGAAGCCATCACATCTACATGATGTCTGCCCTGCATGTTGGTTGTTTCCTTTTGTTCTGGAGAGGTATGTTAGATGCCAGGATGTGTAGAGGGTACACATTTATACGAGAAAGAACAATTCCTGTCATTTCTACTTTAAGATCATAAGTATTTCTGATCTGAAGATACACTGTGCCATGACATATATTTGTGGAGCTTAGAAAGCATTCATGAATAATTATGAAGTTTAGCAATCCAGGTAAGGATGATGCAGTAAATCTTTGCAATTTGCTGTACAAATAGTAAGTCTTATTCATGACTGTCAATCCCACATATCTCTAATTAACAACAAAAGCTACCCTTATTTAACACTTAGTATGTAACTGGCCCTCCAACTACATTATCTCCAATCTTAGACAGCCCTACAAGGCAAGTGTAACTTATGACCTCTTTACAGATGAGGAAGCTGAGGGTCAGAGTGGTTAAGCAATATGTTGAAATGTGATGATAGCTTGCAATGATGTTGCGATTCAAGTGTCAATCTGACTAGGTCCAAAGCCTGTCTTCTTTGCACCATATCTGTGGTCTTTATGTTTCATTTTGCACATTCAAGGAAAAGTAAGTCTTAAATCAGATCCCTAAAACGCAAGTCAATCTCTAAAGTTGTTAAATCAAATATTAGGGACGCAATGTTGTTCTTATTCTTATGAGGATCAAACTATTGCCTGTTTGCAAATTAGGCACAGTTAGAACTCTCACATTAGCTTTTCCAATACACCAAAGTATCTTAAAGTAGTGTATGCGTTTTGAAAGTTTCTCATGTGAAAGATAATGTCTGTTTTACTGGTGAAAACTCAATACCAGGATCCTGACAGTATCAGATGCATATGATGCATAGTAGTTTGTATTTCAGTCTTGATTAAGAACATATAACTCTTTTGGGAATGACGAGGAACCAGTGTGACCAAGGATCCCAAGTAATTTTGGGGTTTGGACCATCATTCTACCTGTGGAATTATGGGAATAGACTGCATTTTGGATTTCTTTGACATGGATTCAAATTGCAGTTCTAATCTGTTTCTAAGTAATTATAAATTCATGCATATATATTGTCCCAATTTATTAAAAATAATAAAAGAAAGGAATTAAAAAGAAAACAGAAAAGAAGAGATTTGAGGTGACTGGCTCTGGTACTAGCCTCATATCCTCCGGCAAGTTACAATATTTAAATTCCTGGGTTCCTTGTTTCCTGGCTTGTAAACTATCATTGATAATAATATCTACTTCATAGACTTTTGGAGCATTTACTATCACTTATAGTAATACATTTAAAGAGATTAGCACATAGTGAGTATTCAATGTGATAGAGTTCCTTCCATATATCAAAAATAGAATAAGGATATACAGCAATTTAAAAGTTTACCTTTGCTCCAAAAGGTCAGTATTATAGCTATTAATGATCAGAGATATATCTACCCATGCTACTGCAGAAGATTGGAAGCTAAACCATGCATTTGTCCTTTACCTTGGAATAATTTGAAAATTTGAGACATTTTTTAATTGGTGTTGACAGTCTCTCTTTTTTGGTCACCAGGATTCCCTGGAATGAATATTTGGGCATATTCTATGGAAGAGTGATTTGAATTCATGTTTAATCATAGAATCACTAACTTTTGGGGCTATGAGAAATATTAGTTATTCTCTCATCCAAGGCCACATGTTTTTATATAGTCTGTGAACTAACAATAATTTTTATATTAAAATAAAAACAAGAATATGTAACAGAGATCACATGTAGCCCCAAAGATCTAAAAATATTTACCATCCATTTGATTGTTTACAGAAAAACTTTGTTGACTTCTGCTTTAATCCATTTTTCTCATTAGGGAAAAAAAAATGAGGACATCACGGCCAGGGGGAGTTATGTGATTTTCCTTAAGGTTACTCAGCTTCTTGGAGGCTGATCTGGAGCTTGACCTGACTCTTCTGACTTCTAGCTCTGTGCTCAAGCAGCAACAACCTCTTTCCTTGGCTATCTGCTCCCTTCTCTGGGGTGTTTTACCTAGCTAATAATAATAATTCCAATTAAAAAGATAACACTAACATTTTAAACTTACATGGTATCTCCTCTCTGAAGAGCTTAAAACAACTTCACCCATTCTGAACCAATTCTATCAGGGTAGGAATTGCTTCTGGGTGGTAGCTCGGACCTTGAGATACAACAGCAATTGAGGTAAACAGCTTTTAACCATTATCTAAATTAACAGTGTCATCAAAATCTAAGATATAGACATATTTAACCCACTTATAAGAAACAATAAAATACTTATTTAAAAAGTCGTCATCTTTTTCTGCTCTCAATTGAATTACAAAATCCCCACACTAATGAATGTTTTAAAAAGTTCCAGTTAAGCTACAGATCTGAATTTTGCTAGATAATGGTGGAGGTGGTAGGATTGGGTTTCAAAGACAATTGAGGATAGACCCCAAATTTCTGCAACATATTCATGGAACTATCCTTTTGAATTTAAACAATGGATATTGGGAAATCATTGGAAGGATGCTATATGTCAGAGATATTACATTCTCCTGGGATGGATTCTTCAAGCTGGTCAAGTCCATACAAAATCACTTTGTGAGCAGAACAATATTTTCAATTCACCTTCTGCCAAGAGATTTAAAATAAAGCATATTTCAGAAAAGTCTTTTTTAATTTCAACTTGTTCTACTTCTCTATCAAAATATTAAAGATTAATATGTGAATCAATTACTTTTATAACTTTATGAGAAAATTGCTAATTTATTTAGTTTATGTTGTCCAACATTCTTATCTAATATGTTCAAAGTCCAGTTTTTCTTATTAAAAATCGACTTTATTAAGATTAAAAAATACATCAGAATCTTTTCTTTTTATTTAAATCAAAACTCTAAACTTGATCTGTTATCAGCATAACAACTGCTTTGATCACCATATACCCTTTGCAAAGGATGAGAATACAAATATAGGTATAATTGGGTGGTATATATTTGATTCTAACTAAATGGAGTGGATTTTCTGGAGTGACTTTTAGATCCTTCTTTTTTTACATTTTATTTTATTTTTTAATTATCTTTTAAAAAGTTAATAGACCATGCAAAACATTACATTAAAAAACATGAGTATCCTATATACCCCACTCTGCACCCCCCACATCCATCATTTTTTAATTATATTTTTTTGAGGATACATAGATCACAAAAAATGTTACATTAAAAAATATAAGAGGTTTAGTTTCTTCTTTTACAAATGATCTTTTGTGTCAGCTAATAGCTGATAAGGAACTATTTAATGACACAAGCTATCAAGCATTGTCCAAGATACTGAAAAATAAATGCAAATTTGAGCATGTAAAAATGCTCTTTGGGTTAGATATATCTTCTGAATTGAGGCAAATATTCTATAAAAGCTTATTTATATGAATGTCCTTATATGTTATAAAATATAACAAATATAACATTGACAATGTATGTGTTTGTGTGTATGTGAACACCTGTGGGTGAGTACACTAAACCTGTGTCTTATAGATAACCACTAATATATTAATTAGTATCTGGAAAATATACTAATTTCTATTTTTTGTTTTCTTTCTCTTGATTTCCAAAAATAATAGGCAAAAAGAAAGCAAGGGGCTCGGCTTTCCAACTTATAAAAAATTCAATGAGATGCATTCCACCAGATACAATATGCTGCAAGCTATAAGGCACAAAAATTACAATTGATATTATTTAGACATACATGTTCAGAAACTCCAAGGGTCATGATGAATATGAGGGAAAATTACTACATATGTAATTGAGCAAATTACTGGATATATTACATGTCTTGGTCATACCTAGGTTAGAAAGCTATTTGGAGCCTGCTGCTTCAGCCACAGACTGTTTATTCCTCACATAATGCTAATCACAGTGATTGTGCCTGTCTCTGTTATGCCTGGCAAAGCGACTTGTAAGAAGTCAGCTCTGGCCGGGACAGCCAGTGGAACACCCGTGGTAGAAACAAAAACCATTTAGTCAGGATGCCTTTTCCAGGCTATTTAGTAAGGTTCTCAAATTGCTTGGGATGAAATTGAAATCTCAATGCCTGGGTATCTTTTGATGATTCGACAATTTTCATTTGATGTTTGGAAAAATTTAAGCAAATGATTATTTTCATATTGCTTAGACACATTTTATTTCTTTTTATTGTCCACCCCCCACCTCCTACCCCTGGCATTGCAGTTTTTAGCTAGTTATGCTCCCCAGAGAAATAGAATACATTTGAAGGAGTTACAGGGCCAAGGCTCCTCGCAGACTCACTTGGCACAATAAACTTGACTCTCTCCGAAGTCTGCCACACAGGCTTTGTCCGGAGAACAGAAAGTATAGATCTACCAGGCAACTACTGAGCTGGGTATAGTAGGAAGCATACGGCTAGCTAAGGTTTGTTCTAGTTTCAGGTACTCATTTCAGAACAATCTTTCATTCATACCTTTCTTTCTGATGAAAGTCCCATTTACGAAATGCTCTCTTCTGAAACAAGGACAAGTTCATACTGAGATGGAAGTTTCATTAGACTGAAGCCCGTTTTATAGTTTAAAAGCCAAGACAAACAAGTTCATTTCATGAAAGTTGTGTTATGTGCTACTTTGTGGAGAAAACTACTGTTGCATATAATTGTAAAAGTCTAAAACACTCTCTTGGATATTGTTGCTTCCTGAAGTTGTAGCACACTGAAAATGCTTAAGAGTGCTGGGCAAACTCACTCAGCATCACTTAGAATTATGTATTTACGAATCACATCTTTTAGTTAAATAGGTGTTTTAGGAATGAATAACAACACAAGGACCTGCATTTGGTCTTAATCCTTTAAGCGTAGTATCGTAATTCTCATTTGATTGACAACACCTGCATAGTTTGCCTGAACTTAAGATTGTATAGTTGTGGTGTTACTTAAAAGCACTTGCAATATGCAATGTACCATATTTCTGAGATGTTTCATATAAGCCCTTCTTTAATTCCAGCCGTATGATAGTTTTTTGTGATGGTGCCTAGAAAATTTAAATCGTAAGGTCTCTATACATTATAGAAGTCCATGCATTATTGCCACAGTGTGAACAATCTACTGTAGAATGGTTACCTAGCTTTCCCCATTGATTTTCTATCTAGTATGATACTGTGATTATATGTTACTTGGTGTTTCTCTTTATTATTCCTCTGGATATTAACTGTGCTATTTTAAAGCATTTAATTCTATGGCATGAAACTTAATCCCATTGCAGAGCACTTGCCTATGTGTCACATTGTCACAATTCACTCCCTAGTGTAAGTCTAGGAGGATAGTTGTTTTTATGCAAGAAAATAACTTCATGCTGAATTCATCATAAGTTGGAAAAACAGGTCCTTATTCATTCATTGAGCAGACCACAATATTTCCATAAGATGTAGCGCCATGTTGGCCAAGGCTGTATGCTAACAACTCTCTATTGAAAAGTGGTAAGAGGATAACTGTGAACTTCTTTTCTAACCAATAAAATTCAGAAGTGGCACATTGTAACTTGGTTTGCAATATTTTTTCCAATATTTTCTTAAAGCTTCATGTATGGAAAGTGTCTTTGTTTTCACTCCATTTTGCATTTTGCCAAGAAAAAGTGACAAAACAGTACTTATCATCTTCCTTCAAAACATATGGCATGTGCCCACGGAATATTAAATGATCTTTTACAATGACAACAAATGTTGTGATATTTCATCTGCAAATCCCAGAATGTACGTTTTCTTGAAGCTAGCAGCAAAAGCAAAAAGATGGTTCCGGAGGATTGGTTTGATGGTAGAGATGATGATAGAAACAGGCTATATCAAATCTGAATGAATGATGTATATCCCTGCATGTATAAGTGGGGGTTGTAGAAAACATACTATTTGGACTTGAGGATCTTAAGTAATATATAGCCAGTTCAAAGTCCTTTGGTTTAAAGAAGACAAGAAACTGAATGTACAGAAATAGGTTGCCTTTAATTTCTTTCAATTTCTTTGCTCTGTAGGCAGAACAATTTCCCAATGATCCCAGGTTACTGAGAAGAGAGGGATTTCCATCTCTACTCTGTTGTCACAAATGTCTATTCCACAGAATAGGAGTGCTTTATTTGAATGGTGTGGTAGGTTTAATTATGCCCCCTGGGGGAGGGGGTGGGGACATGTTCTTAATCTTATTCCATTCCTGTGGGTGTGAACCCATTGTAAATAGCACCTTTTGAATATGTTACTTTTAGTTAAGGTGTGGCCCCAATGAATGAGGTTGGGCCTTAATTCTATTACTTTATGAAGAAAAAGCCATTTGGAGAATCCTATTACTTTATGAAGAAAAAGACATGTGGAGAAGTAGAAGCTGGAAGTCAATGGAACCTGGAAAAGAAAGGAGAGGACACTGCCATGTGATGGGAAAGTCAAGGAGCCCTAAGGCTTGCCAGCCCACCAGAATGCCACCAATGCCAGGGGGAAACAAGCTTTCCAGATCTGAAACCACGCGCTAATAAATTCCCATTTTTAAAGCCAACCCATTGTGTGATATTTGTCATAGCAGCTGGGAAACTGAGACAATTGGTGAGGTTGGGAGAAGGGATCTGGGCATCTGTGACTCAGGCTTTTCTTTCTGTCTCTTACAAGTATGCCTGCCCCAGAGTGAGTATGTTCTGCTCTGCTCCTGTCCATGTGATAAACACACCTTGTTTAGGTCAAGGTCTGCCTTCTGGGCAGCTCTATAGGTTCATTCCTCTCTGTCCCCACTATGGGTGCTCAGCAATGTTTTTTTTTATTTCAGTTGGCCAAGTAACAATGATCTGTTATGCAAGTCCAGGCTCTTTCTTAAGAGGATAGTCCCAAACTCTCAGCTTGGGGAGGTGAGGGATGGAATTAGAAGGAAGTTTGAGGGACAGCTTAAGCCACATTCTCCTCTACATTTTTTACTAACAATAAAACTGACATTCCTCTCCATCTGTCAATATTATCAATCTATTTTTGGTTAGCTTAGAACTCAAAGGGGAAATGGGAGTAACTATGATCACCCCTCTATACCTCAACTATCACCAGGATTAAATGTTATTTCGTATTCATGCTCATATACACATCAAACTCCTCAAAAATAGTTACTATTAATAACAGTGCTCTGAAAAACCTTTCTTCTATACTATGCCACTCCTTCCTTATTAATCTTATTTAGATAGTAAAGGAATGTAGAATATTTTATTTGGGAGGAATTTTCTGTCTTTAAATAGGTTTTAAAATTGTAATCATATCCTCTAATTCTTACTTCACTACTCCTCCATTAAAATGTGTCAGTAGGAGGTTTATAATGTTTAATGAAAGATATAAGAAAGAAAGAAAACATTTTAGTGTAATTCCTAAAATACACATGGATATCATCAAACTTCTTTGCTACAGACATGGCTGCTACTTCTGACAGACTACTTTTGACTCTGGGGTTAGCAGACTCAATATTTTCATTGTTAAGCAAATGCTTCAAAAGAAAAAGACATTCTTTTGTTCATCAAATATATCAAGAAACTAGCATTGTTAGGAATTGTTCTAAAGTCTAGGGTAATAGCAGTGAAAATATAGATAAAAAATCTAGGATTTTTGTTCACAAGTAGACTCACATTTTAGTGGTGGAGAACAGACAGTAAATAATGAACATAAAAAACAAGTATTTTATAGTATTTTGGAAGGTGATAGGATTAGGGAAAAATAAATGGAGCAGCATATGAATGATTTAAAGGGCAGCAAGGCAGCAGGGTTTACAATTTAGATAGGTTGGTCAAGTTAGGTGATATTAAGCAGACTTGAAAGAGTTGTAAAAGTAAGGCATGTGGCTATTAGTGGAGAGGAATATTCCAAGCAGAGGATACAGCCATTGCAAAGGCCCTGAGGAGAGATAAGTGTATGCGTATTTGAGGGACAACAAAGAGGCCAGTGTGTGAGGAGTGGAAGGAGGGTGGAGGAAGAAAAAGAGGAATGAGAGATAGGAAATGTGACTGAGAAGGTGTTGGCTGGAAAATAATTGCATCTTCTAGATGCCGTGAGGGTTTTGACTTTCCCTTTGAGAAAATTTAAAGTCACTGGAATATTTTAGGGAAGAGTAACAGGTGACTTTATGTTTAATAGAATATTTATGGCTGTTATGCTGAGAAAATACTTTGAGGGGCAAGAGTGCAAAGAGGGGTACCAGTTTGGAGGCTACTGTTATTGTCAAGGTGAGAAATGATGATGGATAGATTAGATGACATGAGTGGAGGTGGAGAGGTGGTTGGATTTTAGATACATATTGAAAGTTGAGCCAAAAGGATTTGCTGATGGAGTAGATGTAAAGTGTAATATAAAAAGACGAGAGTCAATCAAGAGTGGTTCCAGGTTTTGGCCTAAATGGAAGGATGGATTTTCCATTTATGGACATGAAAAAAATAATGAGTAAAACAGATTGGGAAGGGATGAAATAAGGAATTAATTTTAGATATCTTAAATTTGTTATGTGTATTAGAAATGTGAGAAGATGTTGAATAAAATGTTGAATATGCATGTCTGGAGTTCAGAGAAGTTGTCAACCTAAAGATGGTATTCAGAGCAAAGAATTGACATAACACTCTCAGTGAAGACTTTCCAAATTCCTGTGAAAGGTGAGTGTTTCCTCTCAGTCAGTCCGCTATTCCATAAAGGTTAAAAGTTTTAAAGGGAACATTGAATGGTGAATATTTTCCTGCTGAAAAGTGACATAAAAAGGAAAAAAAAATGTCCTTCAATATGATCACTGCAGGTAAAATGGAGAGGACTTAGAGAATTCAGAATTCTGAGAATTTAGTGTCGAGCTGGTGCCAGCATCTACCATCACAAGTTCTATTCAACTCTTTGCAACTCCTTCACACTTTTGTGTCTTTATTGCTAGGTGGCCATACCCTAGAGTGGTTTGCAGCCAAAATCAGAGATCTCACAGGTTCAGTGTTCAGAGATAAAAATGCCTATTCTGCTTAATAGTCAAGCCTTCTCAATTTTATAATTCATTTATTTATTGCACAGTAGTAGTTAGTAGATACACTACAGGCTTGAGAGGGTATTATAAAGAGCCTAATGTAATACTAATGAGTGTCTATACTGGGAGAATCTGACTGATAATAACAATCTACACAAATTTTTCTGAGTCAGAAAACTTTAAAGAAGAGAGTGCTAAATGATAATTCCAATGAATAATGCTGCTTTTTTGCATTGGAGCATGCCACAATAGAGAGGTTAAAATAATTTATTTAGACCCAAAGCAAGATAGGTGCAACAACATGGAAACTGCCTTTTGGCTGGTGGTTAGGCTCTCAGTGACTTGCCTCAGATGTCGACAACTGAATGACATAGGTTCTAACATGGCCAAGCTGACTTCCCCTGTGATTTACCTCCTTGGCTCAGGGTTCATGCATTATCACTACTCCTGAGAGAGTAGCCGCCATCGGGGGCCTTAGAAATACTGCTTGAGTTCCCAGTCCCCATCAAAAGAGAATGCCAATTTTTTTTAAAAAAATGCATAAAATGAAATTTTGCCAAGCCTAGACCTAACATAAATTTTCTTGGAGAAATTGTCCTTGAAACAGTCATGAAAATATTTCCCGTTACTGTAACTGCCATCTTTCACAGAGATCTGAGAATGCCAAACAGAGATCTGAATATAAAACTCGGGCTTCAGCATCTGGCCTGGGTCGGTGGCCAAATGTCAGTAGTTTGAGAGGTGATGGGTGGCACCACCATGTAAAGTGAGGAAGAGACCTGCGCCCTGGTTTCAAGCACGTGCCTGGCTTTCCTCCCCGTATAATACACGTGCAGACCCTGGGACCTGCAGTAGCACACTTTGTTGCAGTTCCTCTGTTCTGTTGAGCCCTTTCTCCATGTACCTGGTTTCATCGGAACTTGGTGGGAGGACTGGGTCTTGGGAGATGGGTCAAGGCTTAGGAACCACAAGAGCACTGAGCATGAGTCCTGGCAGCAGATTGCCCCCTCCCACCCGGTGTTTCACTGCGCACATGTACACTCCTTGAGTGAATATCACTGTGACTGGGGATCTGTTCCTTCAGAAAGCACAATCTGGGAACAACTTTTCTCATTTACATAGAGCAGAGTAGAGGGAATGCTAATTAAATCTGCTAGATATCCATTTATCTTAATAGTCTCTGCTTTCACCAGGTGGAGGGAGAGAGGAGAGTGGGTGCCGAACCAAGAAGGCTTCCTGAGTTTCTTCAGGCTCACATAACCGACTTTTAGTGGATTTACACAGTGATCTGTAGTTGCCTCATTTTTATCACTATTTAAAATGATTTACTCTGGAGGTGGGTATTCTTAGGTTTTGGGCCTCATGTTGAAGTTTAAGGACAGTGTTTTGAATGTCCACAGAAATCTGTTTTACAAACATCCTGCTGAGGAGTTGAATGTGGCCAGAAGACAACAACTTAGCCCCATTTTTTTTGCACTGTTACCACTGCCTGGATGAATTTGATTAAATTCACCTCGATGCACCATGCAGGTGCACCTCAGGTCCTCTGGGGTAACATTAGGAATTGTTGCCTTTGGCAACTGCACCAATTGAGTAAAGGGTTGATCCAATTTCCAAAAAGCACTCATTTGCTCTCTCCAGACCTCGCATAAGTTTGTTAAATTGGGAAAGCTCAGCAGGTGGTGTGTCTGAAATCTTTTTCTTTTTTTGTGTTTGATTCTTGCTGCACTTGCCAAGGCATGACGCTCTGAAAACTGACACAAAGACAACTGAAGCTGCTTGGTCAAATCTCTAGTCTCAAAACAGAGAGCCTCTTCTCTTCAAGTGAGTGAAATGTTAGCTCTTGCGATGAGGTAATTGCTTTCTAAGGAGTTCCTTCCCCTTTTGGTGAAGGAGATTTTAGCAAAATCGCGGGAGATCTGTGACTCCAGCTACTGAACAATTCTTAAATACTTTTAGCACAAGTGGGACCCACCCTGAAGAAAAACATGAAGTACTCTTCTCATTAAAGATGAAATCCATGTAATTTGCATTTGCCTTTCTGTAGAAAAAATATACGTATTAACCTTCCCAAAGTCAGTATTTACCCACATTCTTGGCTGCATTTTCTTCCCTAAGCCCAGCTCAAGGTCACCTTCAATGCCTCTTCTGTGGATCAGCTGACATCTTCCCAGCTCTACCTCACAACTAAAATCCTGTGGCTTTTGGCCAAATAGTGACTCCTAAACTCTTAGTTTGGGACTACAAATGCTTATGGCTTTTCACACTTTCCAGTTGGGCTTTGCCTTCTGTTTTTGAGCAATCTGCTCACTCTCTTCAGCCATATCGATCTGCTGCTTCTTCTCCAGGTTTCCTCCGCCTAACCAGTCTGTTACGGAATGAGTCGTGTCCCCCACTCGCCCCACCCCAAAAGACATGTTCAAATCCTAACCCCTGGTCCTGTGAATGTAAACTTATTTGTAAATAGACTCTTTAAAGAAGTTATTAGTTAAAATGAGGCCAAACTGGACTAGGGTGGGCCCTGATCCAAAATAAGTGGTGGCCTTAATATAAGACAGTTGGACACAGAGAGATGGAGAAGGAGAGAGAGTGGCCATGTGATGGAGGCAGACAATGCCAAGGAACATCGTGGATTGCCAGGCACCCACCAGAAGCCAAGGGGAAGCATGGGACAGTTTCTCTTCTTTTAGAAGCATGGCCTTTCCCACACTTTAATTTCAGACTTCTAGTCTCCAGGACTTGAGACAATCACTTTCTGTCATTTAAGTCAGAGTCTTAGGTACTTTGGCACAGCAGCCAGAGCAAATCTATGCCTTGACATAGATGCCAAGATAGCATCTATGGCGCTTCATACATTTTAGCTCTTAGAGAGGAAAATACCTGCCTCCAACATGTTTTTTCCAATATTCAAAATTCAAATTAAAGTCAGTCTTCTCCAAGGAGTCTTCAATAACATAGTGAAGTCTCCTCTGACTTATTTAATCTTGTCTCATCCATGCAATCTTTTTAGCTGAAGTTCTTTAGAGCCTAGAACTCTGTTTCCTCCTGTTCTCTATCTGAACCTCAGTGCCCCCAATCACTGCACTTCTCACATTAGCTGCTCTGGGAGGTGGAGAGACTTGATGGCTGTGATGATATTTCTTGTCTTTCTCTCCAGGACCTCATACAGTGCCTGGCACAAAACGTTTCTTGAATAGACGAAAATAGAGACTATCCTTATTTGTGACCTAGATATTTAATCAGAGGACATAGGTAGGGGCCTGGGAAATGAGATGGGACTGGAGCTAGGGAATCTTAACAAGGCTACAACCCACTGAGCACTGGCAGATGGAAGGAGTGGCCCTGCATCTTTATTGGTTATTGCTCTCAGTCTCATCTTGTCTGCCTTCTGTTCTGTCACTGTAAGTTACACTGGATCATCAGTGGGGTTGGAGGTGAGGATTAGAATAGAGAGGGAAGAGGCAGGAACATGCTAGGGGACGGGAGAGAAGAGAAGGGGATTTTCTGAGGCATCAACACAGGGTGTATGGAAGGTGGACTTAGCTAAATCAGGAGTTTCCTATTGATAGCTGCTCACAGATGTGAGGTCTCATTCCACCAGATGCAAGCCCAGCTTGTTGGGATCCTCCCTTTAGTCCCTCCTCACAAAGCTCTTCTCTTTATGAGATTGTCCCCACTTCTCTGGTCCTGTGTTTCCTTCAAACAAAGGCCCATAATTACCCTAAGCTAGGCTAGATCTGGGATAGACATAATCTTTGACAACTGTCTCCTTTGCGGAGATTTTAGTATTCTCCAAGTATTAACATTCTTAGGCTTCCTGAGCCTGGGAACTTTCCTAATCCAATGCATGTCAATGGGTGGTCCTTAATAGCCCCTCAGGTTCAGGCTCACTGCCTTACTCTTAAGGGTGGGCCTAGAAGAAAGACAAGGCATTTTGACTATTACCTCCCCTAGTTTGAACTTTTCATAGGAAAGAGAAAGAACCCATTGATTACAAACCTTGAGGTTACTTGGGCATTTGTTTTTTGAATTCATACAGCAGAAATTACTTCCTTAAAAAAAAACTCAGAAAAAGAAAGCGAATACATGCTTCAGAATTGCAATAACTGATTTCTTGTTTATAATTGTTAAATTTAAAAATATTGAATGAACCTTTCAAAGTGAGTAATTTTTTATTTGAATTCTACATCCTTATGTATTATGTAACAATTAGTAATGATGTGATGGATAATTTTCTTTGGAACGGTTCCTGATTCCATTACTCAACTACTCGATCGACCAGTAATTATGAATCATATCTTTAATTAGCTGCTGCTCTTCAGAAACATATGAAAGCCAAGGGCATAAAGTAATTGGTATAAAAGTTTTCCTAATTAATTTATCTGTCCGTGTAAGTAACCAGGGTTGGAGTCTGGGGATCATTTATAACTCCAGGAAGGCCAGCCCGAAAACTCACTGTCGAAGGAGATTTATATTTGTGAATTAGAAAAAGAAAACAAGCCACGGAATTGTATTATCCCCCAACTCTTACAATCCAACCCATAATGTGCTGTTCAGAGATGAGCAAAAAGTTCCTATTGATCCAATTCATTTTCATCATATCCTCCAGTGAATCTTTCAAATCTCTCTTGCCTTTTCCTCATTCAACATTGTAACAGTAATCAAGCACATTAAGCAATTCATTAAACAACAGCCCCCTGACCACAGGGAGTGCTGCAGCTAACATTCATTAGGCAGCCAATAACTTTATTTAAGTAGCAAAGGGCTTGGGAGTAAAAACCAACTCCTTTGTCTCTTGGTAAGGAAATACACATTTCAGCAACGATCAAGACTCATGCCCTCTGGCCCACGAGGTGCTTTCAAATGAGGATCTGTCTGTGCAGAAGGCAAAATTAAGATAGGGCCAAGGTGTCCTGATTTTTTCTCTCCTTGCCAAAAAACAGCAGTCCCAGATTTAGCCCACTGCTGAGTGTGGAAATGGAGGATTTATGTCTAGTCTGGAAGCAGAATGTTCAAATATTGATATTTAAGTGCCAGAGTTTCAGATCTGACTTTAAGAATGCTAAATGACAAGAGCGCTAGCACAGTTGTGTGGCTTCTGAGAACCCTGGCTGGCTTTGTGTGGTTAATAAAAGTGACAGATATATTTTATTTCTTGACAACAGAAAGAGGACTGAAATAACAAAAGCAAGCAGCACAAGTTTTTCTTCAAGCCATAATTACAGGCATCTTAGAAAAGTCCTGCATGTCCCTTTGAGGTTTGGGGGACTCCTGGGGAGATGGCAAAGGAGGTGTCTGGAGAAGTGTGGCTGAGATTATACTTTTTGGAGAAAGGGCACCTTTTGCAGTGCCCTTTGGGGTTTGGATTTCTTGCTGTCCTTGAACACTTCTCTTTAGTTGGTGAACTTTTTCTTTATGGAGCAACTTGAGAATGCTGTTATTCAGGTTAAGTATTCATAAATAACGCCATCCATGGTTAGAAGAACCTATTTTCAAAAAGCATTATTTTTTTTCTTTGAGGGAACCAGATGAAATCCCTTTTCACAAGGTATTACTTTATTGCTTGAAGGGTCTCTAGAGGAAACATGTCAGAGCGTTGCTTTTCTACGATCATCTCTCCCCTACGTTTAAACAGTGAGGATTAACCCTTATTTGATAGGTTTTTTCCTTAATGCACTGAAGATGCTTTTCTTCTAAACCTTCAGTCTCATGAGTAAGGTGCTGGCATCATTCTTTCTAGGCCATACCTATTGATTAAGCTACTGACATTGTGCCATGGGTAAATAAAATAAAATTGTCCTGGTTTTAGACTCTGCTCTGCAGCATTGCTAATAAAAGCAAGCTGAATACAAGGATTGATGTGTTGTTTCCTCCTCTTGATGGCCAGGTGGGAGCTCTGAGTTCATAATAGCGCTCATCCCTGTGCTTGGGACATTTCTGAGATCATTTTCTGAGCTTCTCATAAGCATGAAGCAGAGCAAGACCGTGGATCAGAGCTGGGGAAAAGGGGGTCTGAAAGACCAAGATACCGAGCCAGTGAACAGAAACCACCAGGTGAGGGTGATACTGCCAGTACAAAGTAAGGACTCTAAGAGAAAATGAACAAAGGCAACTTTTGCTTTCTCACAGGATAACAACAAATGTTCATTTTGTATTCTTACAAGATTCCCTTTGTACATATTTTGAAACCGTTGGGATTGTACTCTGCAGTCAAAATGATTATATTATGGAATTTTAGGTTTCAAATTGGAACAAATTGTTGTACCTTCTCAGTTGTACCATCCATATTGCTACATTCAGTAGCAATGTGACTGAGAGCAAAGGAGGAGAAGAAAAAGTAATTGTAGTGCATCAAAGTCAGTTTTGCTGAGGACGTAGAAATCAGAGTGAAATGTGCCTTTGCCATGAGATTTAAATCCCCTGTAACCATGAACTGGTTGAATTCATTTTTGATGCCTATGTGCCGAATATAGTCATGTTCTCTCTCTGGCTAATTCCATGGTGCTGTGTTACTTTCTTGTCTTAATATTTAGAAATAGAAATATTGGAGATATTCACTGAAGAGTCCTACTTAATAAAAATGTATAGAGATAGACAAAAGTTCTTTTTAAAGAATGACTTTTAAAAGACAACCTTTGGTGACATTGTCCTTCACACCACTTAATAATAGAAGAACCTAACATTGTTGGAATGCATAAGCCCAACAAGTTGCAAGCACTGTGTAAAGGTTTTTGCATGCAGTATTTAATGTAATCCTTCCAATATCACAATGAAGCGAAGTACTATTATTTTCCCTGTTTTATAATTAAAAAATCTCAGAATTAGAGAATTTGTATAACTTGCCTAAGATCTGCTGGTGGCTAGAGCTGGCCTGATTGGTTTAAGAGGCAATTGTGCTTGTTATCTCTTTCCAACTCCAGAGATTTCATTTTGGTAACTTGAAATGGTCAAATGCTACAAATCGGGATACCTTCCCTCCAGCTCCCTGAAAGCCAGTTATTAAACATTTACCAGCATAGCACTGCCAAAGTTCAGGTTATAAGTGATGGGGTCAGAATTTGAAGCCAAGTTTGCTTGACTTCAGAGCCCATATTTTTTAGTGGTATATTAAATTGCCTCACTAAATTATCAGTCAGTTCATGGCATTTACTGAGCAATTTCTTCCTATAAAGTACTATATTTGATGCTTTGGAGCTAACACTGATTTGAAAATTTTGCATCTCTTTAGGGACCAAGTACCACATTGGGAAGGCTTATATGGATATCCAGCCAGCTGTATGTTCATGAAGTCTGGTCAGATCATTTGGGATGGGAGACTATTAAACAGTCCTTGGCTCCCCAGTCATAGGTTCAGAGGAGCAGGTGAGTTGCTTTGTTTTTGGACAACTGGAAACTGGTAGGTTATGAAAATTACAGAGGAAAGGGTGACTAGACTTATTGCAGTGGAAAATAAATTCAAAACAGGGGCAGACATAGATTGGATATCTCCTATGTGCAATACTCCACGCCAGCCATTGCAAGGGTTTTAAATAGGATACAAGGAAGCTCTTATATTATTATTTTTTAGGTATGTTATTGGTATTATAGTTATGTCTGAAAGTGTTCTTATCATTTGAAGATATTGATACTAAAATATTTAAAGATTTATTTTATTTGTTTATTCCTCCCCCTCGCTGTTTGCATTCACTGTCTGCTCTCTGTGTCTATTTGTTGTCTGCTCTCTGTGTCTGCTTGTCTTCTATTTAGGAGGCACAGGAAACTGAACCTGGGACCTCCCATGTGTACTCGATTGCTTGAGCCACCTCAGCACCCTGGTTTGTTGTGTCTCTCATCTCTCATTGTCTTTCCTCTTTGTGTCTCTGTATTGTGTCATCTTGTTGCATCAGCTCACAGTACCTCCCCATCATTCCAGTTTGCCATCTTGCTCATCTTCTCCAGGAGGCACCAAAAGCCAAACCGGGGACCTCCCATGTGGTAGGCAGGACCTCAATCGCTTGGCCCACATCTGCTTCTTTGATACTGAAATATTTACAGATGAAAGAACATGATATCTGAGAGTTCCACTAAAATAATCTGGAGCTGGGGGATGTTGGAAATAGGTGGGGGTATAGATGAAACAAGAATAACTGTAAATTGATAATATTTTAAGCTGGGTAGTGGAGGTTCAATTTACCAGTCTCTCTGTTTTTACCTTTGCTAGAAATATTCTGCAATAAAAACACAAGCAAACAAGAAAACCAACCAGTCACTAGACCACAATGGTGCAATTTGGTGTATAAAACCAAAATAGAAAACCTATGCTGAAGCACATCAAAGTTGACAAATATTAAAAGAGGTAACAGAATCTTATTGGAAACCTACATGTGAAATGGTTAATCGTGACAGACCCTACTCTATAGCAAAGAAGTCTGACAAACAGTACATAGGGTCAAGAACTGAGCCTTTAAGATGTTAAATAATTGTGCCCAGTAGATGGACTTTATATAGCAAGTATTTTAACAGATATCCTTTTTTTTTTTTTTGCCTGAAGGTATCAGTCAGGACTGCTACATTTGCTTTTCCTCTATTATTTTAATTTTACAAATTCAACTTTCTCACACACAAAAAAGAAAAGCAGTGCATTGGATACCACTGCTAACATATAGCTTTTCTTAAACCAGTGAGTGTTTTCACAGCATCTTCTGTAGCTTTCTGCTGAAGACTACTGCCCTGAAACATGACTGACCACTCCTTTGGCATCAATAAATACATTTTCAAAATGATGCAATTTTAATGGTATAAGCAAGTCAATATATTTAACAATAAATCTTTAAAATCAAATTTTAAAGTAGATTTTTAGATAAATTTGAAAACCTTCTCCCTAATAAGTATCTTTTGGTCTTGGTGAAATTCACTCTAATCTTATATACAGATCTGGTTAGAATTTTTCTTTAAAACTCACCAATCTCATCTTGGTGCTAAAGCATTCCTCAGATTTTGCTAGCCCTGGATTAGAGGTGAGGTAGGTGTTTAAAGGCTCAATTGCTTTTCTCTCAACGCTGTCACTGACTTCTCTTAAACACAATCACCCCGTTTAGATTGCTAAAATCAATTTTTAAAAGGTCTTAATTTTTAGCCTCCTGAGGTCAGTCAGCGGAAAAGGTTTATGCTTCTCCTCCTGCTCCTTTGCTTTGCATTTCTTAAGGAGGCTGACAATCCTCTTCCCCTTCAGAGCATTCTCTGGGCCAGGCACTGAGCCAGAAGTTTTAAATACATGAACATTTCATATTCAGTTATTATCTTCTCTTTTTTATAGAGGAATTAGGGATTAGAGAGGCAAAGGTGAAGTAACATGTCCAACCAAGATTACAGAAGTGTAAATATTGGAGGCAGAATTTGAACTCAGTGTCCCCTGACTTTGAAGTGGGGTTGTTTCCTGTTGTCTTGCAGATTTTCTGATTAAACATTTTTCAGTTGATTCTGCTTAGCAACAGTTTTCAGCTCTGTCCTTGCTTAGTCAGCAAGACTTACATCAGAACAGCAAAGTTTATTTAAAATGAATCCGTATAAAACTGGCTTTCTTCATAGGGATCATTATTTTAGAGTAGCAATAGCACATAGCAACTTTCTCCACCATAGCACTGCGTTAATTATTGGCATAACAGCTTAATATTTGCTGAGCTGTTGTGTTGTGAGCTAGGTAAAAAGAACCTACGGAAGAATTCTTGTCTTCCAGATGTTTCTGGAGCATATACAGTGTGACACGCTCTTCCTCCCCCACAAGGTTAACTTCCAGTTTTGATTTCTGCTTTGTACTTTGAAAGAATCACTTAAAAACACAGTGAATGCCGAAGGAGAATGTTAATTGTTAGAAGAAGACTTAAGGCGAGCGAGACTTCCCCTTCCTGGACCTGAAGGTTATCTGCACCAAGAACACGATTGGGAGGGGCGCTGGCCTCTGAGTAGGGCAGCCTGTGAAGGAAGGGGGAGAGAACCCGCGAATGTTTAGACTGTGGCCTGGAGAGGAGTAGTCTCATGGGTGTGAGAGCTTTGCAAATTAAAACGACAAAGTCAGATTGCTTCAAAGTAGAACTAAAGAGTCAAAGAAAAACTTCAAACCAAGATCCTGTCAAAGAGAGTTTGTTTTTACAGACGTTTAAACATTTGCTTGAGAGGAAGGATAAAAATGGTGAAATCATTAAGAAGAGGGCTGGAGGACAGGGAAATCATTCATGGGGAAACCCACACTTGGAAGTGAGGTTTCATTAGAAATGGTGACAAGATACTTGTAGAAGAAATAGCAGAATTTGGGGACTGCATGGCTGTTGGTAAAAGAGAGACGTGTGCAGTCCCTGGGAATGGCCATGATGGTGATGATTCTCAGGCTGAGTGGAAGGATGCATTGAAGAAGAATTACGGGAAGGACCGGAATTCAGCCCGTGTGCTCCTAAATTGGGAAGGGCAAGGGGATTTTCAGCCTTTCTGTGGAAGACAAGAGAAGATATATATTGAACAGCTAGGCAGAGGTGAATATTGAAAAGTAAATCCATGAGATAGAAGAGCAGGTCATCAAAAATAAAGCATCTTGGAGACCTCTGATCTGAATACGTTTGGTTTATAGCTTGCTTTGAGTTAAGATGGACCTCCTTTCTACAATCCCTTCTGAATGGCTGATATACCAACATCTTTGTCACATTCTAGAGAGCATAAAATGCTTTGTGTTCCTTCTTTCAATGAGATTTGGGATTAAAGACCAATCAAACTGTCCAAGCTGAACAAGTATGGTGATTTTTATTAGTGATAGTGAGAAAATATAAAAAAAAAACACGTCTGGAATAAAACATGTTCTACTGATTAGATATATTCCCCTGACTGCCATATGCACAGAAATACATGAATTACATGTGTATATAAAGCTGTGAATATATCTTGGCATCTCTCCTGGAAGAGATGCCAAGTTTTATATATCTATCTATACATACACACTTATAGACACACATATACGTACTGCATACAGAGTAGTATTATACAGTGGTAAGATGCTTGTTTATTCCATTTGACACTAACAAGCTACTGAATAATTAAAATCAGAAGACAGTGCCAATTGAACCTTGTGTGCCTGCTATGGTATACTCGCAGACCTGCCTCAAGGCAGAGAGATAGGCCCCTGCTTAGTACAAAGTTAGTATCCAGTGGCACTCAACAATACTTTTAATTTACTGACTGGTGGACTAAGTGACGCCTCACAGTTCCTTCCTGCCTATCTGATACATAGCTGGGGTGGGTTTTAATATTATAGAGTTCCTAAATACAAAGTAGAGAATTATATACATATGGGTGGCTGACTGGTGATTATATAAAGAGGCAAATGTGTTATCTGCACTCTCTCTCTGAAATTGCTAATATTGAATTAGATAATCCATAGACTCCTTTCTGTTTAATTACTGGGAGTACCTGAAGATATCCGGTATAAAACGATGTTCTCTGTAACACAGCCCCGTTGTGGCCCAGGAATTGAGAATGGTGTTAGTGTGTTCAAGCACACACATTCTGGTTATTCAGTGTTCGTAAAAACCAAGTCTGAGGCAAAGGCAGATAGTTTTAAGAGTCAAGAGAAGATAGGAATTCAGCCATACGTGTCCTTCCCAAGTGAAGAAATAAGACTTTTTGATGAGATTCAAGAGAATATGTTGAGGGATGGTTTTTTTCCTTCTCTTTTTCATTTTTGACATTCTTTATTGGTTCTAAGACTATTCAAGGATATCCAATATTTTCCACATCCAGTCATTTTTCTTCCTTTTGCTACCATATTTTCCCATTTTTAATTAGTCCATTGATTTTAAAGAGCTACAAATGTCTTATGGAAAAAGTTTCAATAACATTCTCCTTAGAAGCAATTCCTCTTATATGTCATTTAGCTTCTATTCTTTTCCATTATTTTTTATTTTTAAAGTAATTTACATGCAGGTACTACTAATAATAGTGACATCTGGATTTCTGATGACTTGTTTCATCTCTGATGAGAGTCACTCCAACAAAAGTTGTGTATTTTTCTTTCTGACATCATAAATAAATTATTACTTTTAACCAGGGTTTATTTTGCTCTGAGGGAACATTTATTCATAAATATTATTAGAGGATATAGATAGAGACTCTCTGTTTATCAATTTAACTTATCATAATCCATTACTGCTCACCCTTAGGATATGATCACATAATTGCAGATGTTTCAAGAATGGCTAGAAATCAATAAAACTTCACTAAATATGGTTCTGGATGTGGGTTTTCTGTTGCCTTTTTTTAGTTGAAAAGTAGGAATATGTGATTACAGATAATTGATATATTTATTATGTTCATGATATACATATAGTATATAAAATATATTTTAAAATTGATATCACATAAATTTGTTCTAAGTGTTGAATCATCATAGTAGGGCATTAGAATAGGGAAAAAACCTGTAAAGCAGTACAAATATTTCTTTATTGATTCTCTAAGAAATATTTTGATATAACCTTTACTTTAGATCTTTCAGGTAATTGTTGCTTTTCTCGTTACTTCCTCTGCCCTGAACATAATGAATGTTTGGCCATTTAGAATAGCCCAAACTTTTAGGAGTCAGATTTTCTACCCAGTAAGTATGCATCTGGGCAGGGCCCCTAAGTCTTACTCAGTTTCTAGGTGGAGATTTCCATATTTTTCTGTGGCTTATCTATGTCTATGAATGCTTGGAAGATGAATTTATTAACATGAGTATGTGATTTACACAGCGAAGTTCTTCTATAAAAGACACAGTAAAATAATTAATCTTGACAATTTATTTTGATCAAAACTGGTGGGGTAGTTAACATCATTCACTCTTTCAGAAAGAGAACACTAAGCCCAGAGGTTGAGGGAGGCAGCATATGAAATTCTCAGAGCTGGAAGGACATTGGAGGTCATCAGTTCCAATCTCGATATCAAGGAATCCCTGGTCTAGGTTTTCAACTTGTCAGAGTCTCTACTCAAAAGAATCAGGGCATGTGTGCATTTTCATTGTTTGAAACTGAGTCATGGTATTGTTTCTGTAAAATTTTTTCCAGTATTTCTCTGACTGCTAGGTTGCTTTATAATTAAACTTTTTCCTGTCTTTATTTCAAAATCCATGACAAGTTCAGCTCTCTTAGGGCACCTGATTTTGGGGCTGCTTGAAAATTAAATTCTGCCCCACTAAGCTGAGGGTGAAGTTAGTTTGGGCTCTGGGAGTTTTTCACCATCCAAGCCCTGGCTCAAATCATAAAAGGCAAAAGAAAATCTGATAATTGGCTTGCAGAGGATTTATCATGTCTGTATGGGGAAATGTTTAGAATGGATATTTCTTTCCTATTCATGGGAAAATTCCATGGGTTTTTGAGTTATGCTTGTCTGAGACTTATGTAAGGAATTTTGCCAATGGCTCTAAAACTATTTGGGCAGGCTTGTTGGTCATAGCACTATAGACTGAGAAAAAGACAGTCAATATTAAATTTTAACACTTCATTCAAGATACTAGTTTAAGTTACCAGATAAACAGTAATATTTACATTAATATTATTAGTAATATTAATAGTCAAAACAGAAAAAAATATTTCATAAGTAACATCAGATTAAAAAACATTAAAAATGATTGCATATTGATATTAGAATTCAGTGATCTTTCCTGGATTTAAAACTTTTCTACTCTTTAGCTAGCATGGTAGTATAATAGAGATTGTATGTTTCTTTATACAAGGCTTTTGTTTCTTCTGACCAGTTTTAGGTAAACCCCTGGTTCTTTTCTTCCAAACCTTGTATATTCTAGTTCCTACATAAAAGCATCATGGACTGAAACTATATAAAATCCTTGGCCTCCAACCAGAGAAGGCCTAAATATAGGAAAGTAAGGATAAATTAAAGTGACAGGGTCTCAGCAGTGGAAATTAGTGCAACTCTTCTAATTGCATGTCTAGCCTGAATGATGGGATACTTAATTCTTACACATCCCAGACAATTGCTTTATACTAACATGAGCTCTGGGAAAAAGGCAGATTTCACAGACATATGGAGCACTAGATGGAGTGGAAAAATAAATCAGAGGCCCTAGTCTCTCTGGAAAAAAAAATGTTTTATCTATATTGTTAATAAAGGCGTTGCCACTGTTAAACAATGTTGACACAATTCTGTTGGTCTAGTCTTTCTATGAAAACTGAACGGTAAGTAATTCAATGCCAAAAATCCAACCTGACTGTGTTAGCTCTTGTGCCACAAAGCAACTACATGAGCACTGTGGTCAAAGACATCATTCCTTAAGTAAAAATCAAGGACACGAGCCCAAATATGAATCCCAAGGGGCAAATGGATCAGGAACAACAGCATCCTCTTCTCCCACTGCTAGAAGAACTGCTAATAAAAGCCTTCAAAACTAGCGTGGGTTCTTATATCTATTTAACCTTTTGCCCCAAGAAGCAAAGAGCATCTGGTTAAGTGGAGAGTAAAAGCACAGCAACTTTTCATTATCAGAGCTCACAGGCAGAGAGTGTGGGGAAGCCTGAGCTGCCAAGCCTGGGTTAAATGCTTGTTGCCTTCACTGCCTGAGGCCATCTAGCGTGTTTAGAAATGATTAAGTACTGCAGCCTAGAAAGGACCTGTCCTGAGCGTTCATCTCTGACTTCCAGCAGAAAGGAGAGGCTGGCAATGACAGAGGCAGATGGATGAGTCTCATTAGTATGGCGAGGCAGCGAACCAGACTGCCTTCACAGAGCTGTCCAAAAAGAGGGAGCAAATTAAAATAGGATCTGGGAAAACCAATGAGCAAGTGTTTTAACTCTCTGCTACCTGGTTTCTTTAGCTGGGAGGTGATTGAGCTGGCTTGGCTTCCTCTGAAATGCTGCTGCACCATGAAATAAGAGAACGGCTTTGTAGACTCACACAGTTATAGTCTGTCATCTTTTGGTATCCTTTAAAAAATGGTCCTTGCACATCTTAAAGCACAACAATGCAGATGATTTTATTCTTAAGCATGTGCTACTGCTACAAAGCAGAGTGGAAGGGATGAACTGGGAGTGACTTTCACCTACAGAGTAGATAGGAGACCTGCATTGCACAGTGCACTCGCCCAGTCAACAGGAAGTGTGCCAACTAAAGGTCAAAGTCCCCCAGGGTTCTAGGGGGAAGGGCTGGGACCCTTGCTGCAGAAGTGCAAGCTCTATCTGAGTCCATTATCTGTCAAAAATGAAAAAACTTTGGTGGCATGGAGAGCCTGACTGCAATTTCATAGAAAGAAAGTTGGCAAACACAGACTTGGAGAGCTATGCCTCCAATGGAGTGACTTTTAAGATTCTGTGATGTTCTCCTTCTGTGGCTCCTGCATCAGGGTGTTTAAGGGGACCCCGGACCAAGTAAAACTTCTTGTGAATTTTCTGAGAGCCACTGAACTAAAAACAATGGGTAATGCATTGAACAACAGACTTGATCTGATGAAAGCCTTCTGGTCTTCCCCTCTTCTGTTCAGTTGCTTGCTTACATCTTGGGCTTTGAAGGGAGGGGTGTGGTGGGGTGGCATTCTTAGTGCTATGGGGCACGTTTTCGAGTCTTGGGAAAAGTTGGTATAAATTATTCATTCATTCAGCAAACATTTACTGTGTGCTTGGGGCAATATGAGGCCCTGGGATCCACAAGAGGAGAAGACATATTCCTGCCTTCAAATATCTAAGTCTAATAGAAGAAGACCAAGAAGCAAGTTCATTAGCCATGTGAGAGGTTTCAAGTAGAGGACAGCATTGCTCTAGCTGCTGAGTGGAGAGTAAACAAGTACTGATTCACAGGGCCTACCATCAAGTAGCTTATGTCTCAGTGTAGGAGCCAGGCATGTGCACAGTGCATTCTAGATGAATATAGGATGAAGAAAGTGCCAACTAGAGGTACTAAAGCCCAGTGGTGAGAATCCTGATGCAGGAGCAATGAATTCTCCCTGGGTAGAGTTTGAAAGGCGTCACAGTGGAGTTGGCACTTACATTGTGCTTTGTAGGGTACTGTGAAGGCATATTTCTTAAATAAAGAAAATTTATGAATAAAAATGAATTTTGTGCAAAAAGAGATTTGCACATATCCCTTTCCAAATACATTTTTGCTTGGTCAAGTTTGTGTCAATGTTAGGACTTACTTCATCTCAACTTGTTCCAGTTGATTCTGTGCCAAAAAAAGGAAGTAGTCTGAAACTGCACAAGGAATCATGGCGAGTAAGATGTTGTCGAGGAGATGTGACTGGGATGGGCTGGACTTCTTTTGCCTCTCATTGGAGTGGGTGCTTTTCCCCTTATAATGCACAAAAGCTTAATTTGGAAAGAGGAGCTTCTTTTACTTCAAATGTGTACCTTTAATTCTCTTTCAAATAAAAAAAAGAACCAAAAAATTAATTAAACAACAACAAAATCAACAAAACAGGAATGATGGAATTTGAAAACTTGGATAAAAATATCAATTACAAGTCTTAATTTCAGAATGTAGAACCTGAAAAATTCCCTGGTTTTTCCTGGGGAACCATCATTTATACAAACCTAAGCTTAAGCTAGGTGACTTTTCAGTTAGGGACCTAAATAAAAAAATCACAAAAGAACATCTTCCAAGTTCTTTGTAAAAGTGTAAAATACATGAATGGCAAAATTGTTTCTCACAGTCAATATTATTCTGTCACTTACCAATCAAGCCCAACAGGCCAGCTGTAAATTCCACAGGACAACAGTAAACTTTACATGGAGTGATCACTGCAAATAGGCAAAGATTAAGCATTTATGTGATAGTATACATATCATCTAAAGCAAGAGCTTTCTGATAAATAAGAAGGTATTGTGGGAGAGAAGGCACGCTGAGTTCCTATGAAGAAAGACATAATAAAAATATATGTTATCCCTCATGTCACTATTGCTATTCAGATAGATTTTCTTTGTACACACATGCAACTCCTGTTGACACCAGCGTCTGTGTAGTTGAGTCAATTGACTTTGTATTTTAAAGTTGCTTCTTCATCCCACTGAATATAAGCAGAAAACATTTCTTATATTTATCCTCATGCAAAATGTACATGGATAAATCATTTCACTAAATGTAAGGTGTCAGAAAATGGTTCATACAAAGAAAATAATATTATGCTGTATAAACTCCCAGTAAGTAGCAATGTGGCTGACATTGAGGGAGATTAAGTCTAAGACTTTTTTCATGACATTTGTTCAAATAAATAAAGGAAACAGGAAGGAAGAGTTGATGCTTTCTTCTCGTTTTGCATATAAATTTTATCCATATGACTTTTTAAACCATATTTATTCACAGTACAGTATTATTGGTTTATCATTCGAATCCTGGATAACAGCGGTAACTGTCAGTAAAGCAAGGTCATAATTGACCTTTAGCACAAAAAAGTGTTGTCTACCTAAAGATAAACTTCCATGTTGAATTTGGAATGTAAACAGGAGGATCGGGACCATGGAAGGAGCACATCTGGATAGAAATCGTTCAATATTTCATGTCTTTAAGAGTTTGGAAACTTGGCATGACATATCCTGACCCTTGTCCTGAAATATTGTCAAAAGAATATTCTGATCAGCAGCAGACGACTTCAGTGGAGATAGGTTTTCTCTAGTTTAGTAGGAAAATTGAATTGTGGTATGAAAATGTTTGTTCTTGAGACTGTTCTCCTAAATGAACTAAACTGTATGCTTATGTTCTGGAAGCATGAAGTTTAGTTCTTTCCCGCTGGAGCCACCTTACCATCAAGTCATTTCCCTTCAGGTTTGGAGCTCTTGTTGCCACCACAGTTGTTCAGCAGCCCCTGATCCATATGAATAGGCTGAAAGGCACTCTACTCTGAACTTCAGCATGGAGAGTAGTAATAAATATTCACTGAATTCTTGATTGATTGAGTTGATGTATTGTCCTTTCTTTCCCAAGATAACTTGGTTGTAGTAAGCCAGAAATCATCTAGGCAATAAAAAGCGACTTCTTGAGAAACTAGCAGGTGTCCAGTGCTGTGCTCAGTCCTTTGAACATCTAAGTGAGCAATGAGCAATGGAGTCTTAGTGAGAAACAGATAAAAATAGGGAGTTTGTCCAATTCACAGCATTAACTAGTTACTTGACATACATCTTATGAGATCTGGGTTTTCTTTGATCCAGATTGGCCTTAAGAGTCTATGTGGGTACCTGGGAAGATTGTAGCCATTTTAAACTATACCTGACCATGAGATCATAGGGGACTGTACCTGGGATGTCTATTTCAACCTGAAACTTACCCAGCCTCTTGGATATACTGGCCTGGCAGTAAGTCTGGAGTTTGGAGGCAAGTGCATGAACTTGTCTGTGCATTGATTTCTGAGGGACTCTGGCTTCATTTGAAGCCTGGAAAGGCAAGAAAAGGTGAGGTGTGGGGCCAAGAGAATTGAGGGAGAAGAATGTTGACATCATAACCTAAGAACTGTTTAGACCAAGAATGAATGAATGAATAAACGAACCATAATATGCTTCTATCAAGAACATAATTTGGAAGGTGGACATTTATACTAAGTACACACAGTATATCTGAGACTTCTTCTTTTAGGCTGATAACATAGCCAATAAATTCGTCCAATGAGAACTACAGAGGCACAACATCGAAGGAAGCAGATCCACTAGAGGATCAAGGGCGCCTTTGGTGTCTACAGGCCGTGTAAAAACGCCTTTAGTGTTGTAAGTATAAAATTGGACTCTCTCAGCAAAACTATAAACCTACTCCGGGCTGAAATTCTCCAATTGGGCATAAAAAACAGCAGTCTGTGTATACTTCTTTTTATGAGCTAACAGGTGCCTCAAAATGAGGAAATGAGTCACATTTCTATAATAGAGTGCCACAGAATCTCACAGCCAATCATTTTTTGTTAGAAGAAAATTACTCTGCTCTATCACTATTGGTTTATAATAAAACGGAGCCTGACCTGCAAGTTAATAAAGAAAGCTTGTTTACTAATTAAGCTTTATTCTCGTTGTTCCATGTTAATTGCAAAATATCCATCCATCTCATTTATGAATATGTTAATTTATGTCAGAGAGGCACAAGTTTTGAGTATGCCACACTCTTTCTCTAATTAGATCACGGGAAGGTCCATCTCAGTTTTACAAGATGGAGTCTGATTTTTAATCAGTAAAGTAAGTTTGGCTCCTGAAAGGCATCTTCTTTTGACAGTTGGAAAACACTAATTAACAGACTTAACTGTATTAATTGAATTATATCACTGCATTCTTATCCGTTAGCCTCTTTTCCCTGTTTGCTAATGCAAACAGTTGTGGCTTTGGTGGAGTCAACTTATAAACGTCTTTCTAATGCTAACTAGCAATCAATGCATGTAAAATTTCTAATGTTTCTTTGGGGAATTCTACATAATAGATGTAGTCTGTCTTTTGAGTTATACCCTGCTATTTAGTATAATTAGTTCTTAAAGCTGTACCTATCATCTTATCAGCTTCCTGGGAGATAAAGAACACATTTTATTTGTTTAAGAACAAAGAATTATAAGTTTCCTTTAGGAATCCTTCTGTAATAGACCAAATGAAAATCTGTGACTTACCAAATAACTTAAATTCATAATCACTATAACCTTCTACCTTTAAGAGAAATCCTGGAAAGTCTTTACCAGGGAGGGAATATCTGGGAAAGGTTTAGCGTTGTTAGCCCTGGAGGCTGTCAACATACTTCTTACCACAAATCCAGGAGACCATAGCCTCAATGTTCCACCCTTCCCTGCATCCTTCCTCCATCCTGCCTCCAGGTGGGATGGAGGCGCATCTACTGCACAACCTCCTTCCTGAGCCAGTTAGGAAGGCTGTCACATTGTCATAATTGTGAAAGTATTTTTTTTGTGAGGGGGGGACGTCTTTTTAGTTTTTATTTATGTTTTTACTTCTGGACATGTGCTGAAATTGAGATTGGTTACTCTTCTTACACAGATGACTGACTTATGTTTTCAGATGATCTGAGCTTCATTCCAGCAGCGCCCGTGAGGCAAATCCCTTCCTCTCAGATGACTCCTCTACCATTGGACCATTTGGTTAGGTGTTGATGACAGGGCATTATTATCTACTTTTTCTGCTATGTAAAAATATTTCCCAATGAAAATTTGTGGTTTAGGTTAATAATAATGAACAGTCCAGGGTGGTGAGATCAGGCACAGAGAAAACAAGAAAAGGGTGGAGTTTGACAAGACATTGGAAACGGCTGCTGTGCAGTCAAGGCACACCTAAAGGAAGCGATCAAAATCTAATTTTGTATCCTCAAAATCTACATACACTCAAAATTCTCTAGTGCCTGAAGAGTCTAGTTCTGCAGATTTGCTAGGCACTAAATAGCCTCATTAGTATATGCCCCATTTATTTTTCTGCAAGTTTGTATCACACACCAAAACCCATATGAGTCCAGAACAGAGAGGGAGGTAAAATTGACATTTATAAAATACCACCCTTGCACTTCAGAGGTACTCAGGACAACACGCATATACCCTCCACAAACTAATTGTACAATGCAAAAATGTCAGTGTTTCAAGAGTAGGCATCTTTTTACATAAGCTCATTTATCATCTGGCATTATGGTAATTTAAAGGTAAATTTTCTACTTAGTCTTTCCTCTTGTGTTTCTACTGTTTACTTTCACCCCACCCCACCCCTGAACAATAAAATACAAAAATAAATAAAAATCGGTGAAGGGAGTTGGGAAAGGCAATTAAATCGAATGGAGAGGGTTAGGGCTTGGTAAAGAGGACTGCTGAAGAGTTTCTGACGAGGATGTTTCATTATCACCAGTTGTCTCCTTGTAGGCACTCATTAAAATGTCAGCTGTTTGAAGGTATACCAATATGTTCCTTTGCTGATTCCATGTGGGAATTTCCTCAGCAGAAAACTGAGTAAAAAAAGCCTACATTTAGGTATTTGCTTTCTGCAGTTTCCCAGTCATATCCCACTGTTTGACAGTGGGCCTTGGTGTTCTTCCTAGTAGAACATTACTAGTGTATAGTTGTGTATTAAGATGTCCCTGATCCCCAAAGTGCTGGATATGAAAAACAAGATGTTTCCCATGAATTCTTGCTTAAATCTCTCGATCCTGCCACTACACAAAAGTGTCCAAATTCTCTTGCAGTGGTAGTATTTGCATGTGAAAAGTTACATTCACTCAACTTTTTATTGACTGCCAAGACATGTATTCAAAGTGGAAGCAAGTTCCTACTAAAATTTCAGTATCAAAGATAATTCTAAACAAGGCCAATTTTCAATAAAGAATTTTTCCTTTCCAGATTGAGTAGTTTGATTTCTTACCTGCCCATATAATAGTCTATGCATTCCATGTATTGGACTATTGTCATTAGAGAGTGTACGTGACACTTAATAATAGTCATCTCAAATCACACCTGGACTCCTTTTCATTCTTTATGACTCTCACGTAAATTTTATTACGTATATCCTACACTGAGCAAATATTTATTGAGATCCATTATCTGCCAGAAACTTTTCAAATACAAAGATAAACACTGCTTTCATTACTGGTGAACAGATGTAAAATTTAATAAGTAGAAATAAAAGACTTACAAAGGGTACAGTACCCTGGACCTTGTGAGGGATGGTTGGCCTAGAACTGATTAATTATCTGCACAGGCGAGTGTCTCTCGAGTTTTGCTCAGCCTGAACTGCATATTGCTGTTCTTTAACAAACAGCACACGCCAATTCATCTATCATCCCAAGGCCAGAATGACGAGATGCTCTGGTCCTGGTGTGTCTTCCTTCTCTCTTTCAGTTTCCCTTTGTTGAAAAGGCTAGATGATTGAGTGAGATCCATCTGGGGGCTGCTTAGGCATCTGCCAGGTGACTTTCGGGAGAGGCTGCACTTTTTCAGCAGTGGAAGAGCAGCAGGAAATGACACTTACTCCTGCTTCCTGCCTGCTTTAATGCTATTAGTGCATGCCACCAGTTCCTCAAGACTTGTTCTCCCCATGCCCCGACGTCTCAGAGTCTCTCACTCAGAATCTCTGTGAAACCACCTGGGAGCCTCCTGCCTTTTGTCCATTACAGTAAATGCTTGCCGATTTCTATCTACTTCATGCATCTTTCAGCAACTACCAGGCTAGTGAATGTTTTTATAAATTGGGGATCCAACTCAGTTTTTTTCCTTTCAGTTTCAACTACTTCTTTCCAACATTTTCTGGATCATTCTGTCTCATCAAATCTATTGCTGAATCCCATAGATTTATATTTCCATTTTTCTCCTGTTTATTTCCTTTTGTCTATTAACACAGAGTTAAATGTGGACTTCTTATCCTCATCTTATTTTAAGACAGAGTTCTTCGTTAATTTATTTATTTCATCTCTAAAAGAGGTTCTTTAGCAATTCGGTCCTTTGTCTTCTTATTCGGCAATTATTAATTTTTAAAAAGTTTCAAGAAGATAATAAGAAAAATTTTTGAGAGGTAAAAATATCTCTTCACTGCATTTTCAAATGTTATCTTAAATTGAATCTGTTAGTGAGTCCAGAGAGTTGCTTTAAAAACTTGTAAGGTTTGCTTTACAGCATTTAATTCCTCATATCCTAATGCAATAAGGTTTTTTCCTCTTGGATTTAGGAGACATGATGGAAAGAACATGGGATTTGGAGCCATTCACACCTCAGCTTGACCCTTGGTCTTTCAAGGCACACAATCTCAAAGAGATGCTGTGAATATTTAATTCAAAAGTCGTGAAAAGCATGTGAAAAATGTGAGCTCTCACTTAATTTTAGTTTGCTAAATTGTGCCTATTTTCACCCATCTATACCTTTGGATTTTTCAGTCCAGTAAGGTGGGGAATCAATTAAGTCCTATTCAGCTTGAGGTGATGGTGAGAGAGCCCAGAGTATTAGAACCACACACAGGCTCACAGACCAAGTACATCTGTACGTGGGCATGGGGAGACTGGTGAGCACCCTGCAATGGCACAGATTGGTCCTGGCTTCTCCCCTCTCTGCCATTGGGGGATGCCAGTGGACTTCTCAAGTTGGGCACCACTGGATGTGTGAAATGACATCATAGAAGACTTACAAAGGGACCCTGAGAGAGGAAACAATACCCCTTCTTTCTCTCTAGAAAAGCCCACAGGACCTCTAAGGATTATAATTCCAGAATAAGAACAATTGGATCTATCCATAGATTCCATTAGCTTATAAATTTCAACTAAAAGGGTCAGTCTAGGTACTGGCAGTATAGGTGAGTGACTGAATTAGAAGGGCCTTTATGTTATTCATTCTTTTAGCAAATAAAACATTTACAGAGGACCAATTCTGGTGTCAGGCACAACCAAAGTGTAACAATGAGTAAAAATAAACATGATCCCTTACTGTCACTGAATTTGTGGTTTACTGGGAGAGAAAACCAAGCAAATAATCACACTAATAAACCAAACTCACAATACTGAGGAGGGCATAAAGGAGAGGTACATGGTATAAATTGTGGTGCTTGTAATAAGGACCTTTGAACTAGTGTGGGGACTGGTGGGGATGGTCAGGAAAGGCTTTGCTGAGAGTTTAATGAAGAAAAATAGCTGTCTTGGCAAAGAGCAGAGGAAACAGCAATGGCAAGTCTCAGTGGTGGAAGGAACAGGGTGAGTACCAGAATTCATCTGAAAACAGACTTAGGTGATGGTGAGTGCACTGTGTGAGATGGGTCTGGAAAGGTTGGCATAAGCCAGGTTACACAGGTCTTTGCAGGCTATCTGTGTGTTAGAATTGCAGCAGTAGAGGGAAATGGGCAAAAAGTCCAGTCTCTAAAGCCAGGAGGCAGGGTTCAAATCTGGACTCTGCTTCTTCCTGTCTGTGTGACATTGGACATGTGGCTTAATCTTTCTGAATCTCAGAAAGATTTATAATGCAGTTGATAATAATAGTCCCCATTTCATTGGACTGTTAGGCAGATTAAATGAATTGATCAATTTAAGGACCTTAGAACAATGTCTGGCACACAGCGAGCACTATGCAAGTATTAGTCATTATTATTTTGTCATTTATCTTAAGGGCAATCGGAAGCCACTTGTTTTGTGACTGCCCTGTGGAGGGGTCAAATTCCCACCCCAAACTGGTTTAGGTGTCAAGATTGACCAAACCGTACCCCTGCCCCAAGAGGGTACTATAAAATTTATTTCACGTATAATGAGTCTTTCTGGGAAGATTGGGCAGTCACCCAAGCTGGTCCAAATGGTTTAAGTAAAGGCAAGTGTGAGTGTTTGGGGTTTCACTTGTGGTTATAGAGGGCGGGGCTGAGGGTAGGAGTCTACCCATAGGCCAGGCTTGTGTGGTTTGAACTTCTCAACCAAGGTAGGGAGTGCTCAGGCTTCCTTATTGGCATACCCAGATATGGGGCCTGAGGGGAAAGCAGAAAGGTAGGTTTGAAAGCTGTCAGTGGTCCCGCGCCAAAAACAAAGTCCCCCTATGGCACCATTGGACCGTTTTAAAAGGGGAGGTGTTGTGGTCAGGAAGATCAATGTGGCTGCAGGGATTTATGTTCGCTTAATATGTTACTTATGTTTGATATTTTCTTTGAAAAATAAAGGACTTCTATAGTTCCAGGATAACAGAGGGGTTCTGTTAATTTGTCAAAACATTTTGTCAGCTAGATTGTGGCTGTTTATATCCACATTTAGTTCTTGGCTATGAGAATCGATTAATGAAGGTTCTGTGAACAATATATATCCTATTAGGGGTATAGTTTCTACTAGAATTTTATAATATACCAAATATTGGCTGAGGTTACTGTCTGATACTTTTTTATTCTTTGATAATTTTTACCTTTGTGTTTAATATCATTTCAAAGTGATTCAAAATAATAGCTACTGCCTAACAGGTGATGCTGTAGTTAATATATTTTTAGTTTAAACGCACAATGCTTCTTTCAAATTTCTCTTTCCTATCATTGCTCTTTTGTCCTCTATTTGCTTAAATTAGCTTAAACGCATTGAACTCAACAGAGGCAAGCGTACAAGATGGGTGTTTTATATTTCTCTTCAGTTCACCTATTATGGGATCATTCCCTATCTTTTTCTTTTCTGTCAGGTTGAGTTATGCTGGTCTGGAAAACACACAAAACAAACTTGATATTTTCTTCACTGTACTTTCACTTAAGCCTTGAATTAACTCACTCCAAGCAGTGAATCTATTCTATGACCCAGTCCAAATGTTTGACTACAGTCCTGTTTAGCTTCTGCCATGGCTGCATTAAGACTCACTTTAACTTTTAAATTTATGTACAGAACCAAACTGCATGTCTCACCTTGCTCTACATCTTTTCCTCCTCCTGATTTCCTCAGTGAACGTTAATGTTTCACTCACCAAACTCTCAGTCAATTAGATGTGGAAAATCAGTCAACCTCTCACTCTTTTTCTGTTGAGACTGTTTGCCAAATCTCATCAGTTTTGATTTTTAATTTACATTTTTAATTAAAGTAATGCATACACATGGTTAAAAATCAAATGGTACAAAAGAGTTTGTAATGAAAAGCAACAGCCTCTTGCCCCATCCTAACTTTGCTCACCATTTATTTCTCTTTTTTGCTTTTACAGTGATCACTTTCATAGAGGTAAACAACATCCTTACATTATTATTTCTTGATTTATCAAATTTGTATGTGGTTGCTTGACTTCTTCTTTTGACTTGTGATGACATAATACTCACACCATCCCTTTTCTCCTCCTTTCCCCCAACCTAATTACAGTTCTATTTTCAGTTCCCTCACTGGTTGACTATGTTTGCAAACACAATTAGACTTCTACTTTTTATTGCATCAAACAATGGCCAGTCAATCACCGGACATTATAAATCCTCACAGGGCCCACTGGATGGAATGGGGGAGAGTATGGCCATGATGTGAACCATTGACCATGAGGTGCAGAGGTGCCCAGAGACGTACTTACCAAATGCAATGGATGTGTCATGATGATGGGAATGAGTGTTGCTGGGGGGGAGTGGTAGGGTGGGGGTGGTGGGGTTGAAGGGGTCCTCATATATTTTTTTTAATGTAATATTTTTACAAAATCAATTTAAAAAAAAAGAAAAAAAAAGTTAAAAACAAACAAACAAAGAAAAAAAACAATGGCCAGTATTAATTACTCCAGATGTTGAGTGATCAGGACATTAGTGTTCAAGGCCTTCCCATCACATCTTTCAATAATATAAATATTCTTTTCTTGTAACAGATAATCTTACAAAAATTTGTTTATCATTTAATTACAAGATGAAAACAAGTAAACACAAGTTACATTTTTATGGCTTTATAAATATTGGACAAAATTCTCTGTTTTCTTCTTGCTCCATTTCTCATGTCTTTCCTTTTGTCCCATTTTTGCAACTCTGCCATACTTTGCATCAACTCTTGCCCAACTTGTGCAATAGTCTTTAACTGGTTGTGATCTCCAGTCTTTCTCTTTTTAAACTGAACCTGCGGGAAGTGGATTTGGCTCAACTGATAGAGCATCTGCCTACCACATGGGAGGTCCAAGGTTCAAACCCCACGTCTCCTGGCCCTTGTGGTGAGCTGGCCCATGTGCAGTCCTGATGCGCACAAGGAGTGCCCTGCCATGCAGGGGTATCCCCCGTGTAGGGGAGCCCCACATGCAAGGAGTGCACCTGGTGAGGAGAGCTGCCCTGCACAAAAAAAGTGCAGCCTGCCCAGGAGTGGTGCCACACACACACAGAGCTGAGGAAGTAAGATAATACAACAAAAAGAGACACAGATTCCCAGTGCTGCTGACAAGAATGCAAGCAGACACAGAAGAACACACAGTGAATGGACACAGAGAGCAGACAAAGAAGGGGGAGGGGAGAAGGGAGAGAAATTTAAAAATAAATAAATGAATAAACTGAACCTGCAACCATCACAGCCATTTTCAAAATCCTTCAGTGGTTTTCCTAAAACATCTTGTCAAAATTGTTAACTTGACTTTCAAAATCTTTTACTAACAATGTCTTTTTGTATGTCTCCCATTTTTGCTGCCATCCTCTTTATGCTCTCCATTCTTCCTGGAAGTAAGCCTTGCACCATCCCACTTTCATACTTTGACCCACAATGTATCTTTGCTCTGGAAGTCTACCCTTCACCAGCCTATACTCCATTCTATGCAAAGGTAAAGTCTGCCTTAAGAGTCAGCTCAGATATCTTCTTCATCCCCGAGACCTTCTTACATGGTAATTTTCTTATAGTACAATCATTGTCTTTTTATCATCCTTACTTTTGTATCCATTTTAATACCCTGCTTGGATTTCATCTTTTTAGACTTCTAAAATTCCCCACAATATCCATCCTACTGGGCAATGATCATACTAAACTTACTGCAGTGAATATATTTTAATTTCATTTTGGTTTATTTCTAGCTAAAAAGGTTGTATTGCTAAGCATTTGTTTCATTTTAGATACACATTTTAATTGACTGGAATTCGTGGACTAAATGGTTATGTTGTTGTTTTAAGCAGTGTTCATGGAGACTGTACTTGGACTTCATGCATGCTTGAGAAATTGAATTCTTGCATGTTTGAGAAACTCTATCTCTTGCCTTTTTATACTGGTTAGTATATTTGGCTGGCTATTGAATTCCTGGGTTATACTTTTTTTCTACTTAGAATTTTATAGAACTTATTTTGCTCTTATTGTCATAAAATGCTGCTAATTCACTCTTTGGCTTTTTTTGTTTTTGTTTTTGTAGGTCCTTTCCAGTTTATAAAACTGGAAACATAGGGAAAATTTAAAAATAAGTTTTGTCATTTGTAAATAACTTTGACTCCCACAGGAAAAAGGCTGTACCTAAATGTGTAAAAGACAGTAAACATTGATGGAGAATTTTTATCTTTAAAATATAATGAGGGAAACAGACTTTGGCCCAGTGGTTAGGGCGTCCGTCTACCACATGGGAGGTCCGCGGTTCAAGCCCCGGGCCTCCTTGACCCGTGTGGAGCAGGCCCATGCGCAGTGCTGATGCGCGCAAGGAGTGCCGCGCCACGCAGGGGTGTCCCCCACGTACGGGAGCCCCACGCACAAGGAGTGCACCCATAAGGAGAGCCGCCCAGCGCGAAGGGGAAAGCAGCCTGCCGAGGAATGGCGCCCCCCACACTTCCCATGCCGCTGACGACAACAGAAGCGGACAAAGAAACAAGATGCAGTAAAAAGACACAGAAAATAGACAATTGGGGGAGGGGGAAGGAATTAAATAAATAAAAATAAATCTTTAAAAATAAATAAATAAAATATGATGAATTTAAATATACCTTTCTTCTGTTGACTCTAAAAGGATGTAGCAATTTCAGAATACATGTACAAAAATTTCCCTTCCCTGTCCAATGTCTTTGTATATGACTGGCCAGTAAATAGCTTTAAAAGCCAATGTTTGGGCATTTTTTTTTTCCTTTCAATTTCTTGATGTTTCAGATGAAGCTTATATGGTCTTTCATTTTGTTCATAGATGTAAGCATAATGATTGTCTCTTTTCAGAACTATGCTTTCTACCTGTGACAGGTCCTCTGTGAGTGGCTATCATTTGTATGAACCACTTGCATCATCTTGGCCCCAGGTCTCTTTATGTAAGAAAAAGGGTCCAGAACTATTTGTGCCATGAGCTTTCTTCCCTTCCTCCTGCACAAATGCAGGCAACTTTACAAACTCTTATGCATTCTGGGAACCTTCTTTTCAGAAACATTCATCAAGAAAATTCTGTTCTTTTCCAAGTGCATGCACATCTAACTTTTATTTCACCTTCATAAAAACCTATTGGCCTAAAGTAAGCAGGGCAATAGTATGTTCATTACATAGACATAGATGTTGAGCTTGAGAAATGACTAACTTACTGGAGTTTTCATGGCTAAATAATACAACTACAACCCAGGTCTCCTGGTATTTAATAGTTTTTATCCCACAATGTTGTGGAACTTCCCATTTTGGAGTAGCTCAGATTCATACCTAGCTACTAAGTTTAATTTAATGATGAAAAATAAATCCCTATATCCCTACATGAGGAAGCCATTTACCTTAAAATCTATTTGTATATTCTACTTGTCACAGAGGAGACATGTTCTAATTTATCCTACTTCACTTCTATAGCCATAGTATTCTCCTAAGTCATATTATTTTATGGAATGTTGTACATCGGCAGAGCCAATTTCTGAGCTGTGGAGACCTCTGTGCTGCCCCTGGCAGAACATTCTCTTTTAATACATGGCTAGATGTTTTCCAGAGATCTCTGTTTATACCATTTACTAGCTGTGTATTCTTGTGTGAGTTTTCTTGGACTCAGTTTCTTCCTCTATAAAATGAGGGTAATAATATTACCTACATTATATGATAGTTGTATCATTATTATTTTCATTATTATTATTGTTTTTATTTGATGGTTCAGGAAACACTAAGAACAGATGACTATTATAGACAGCGACAGCAGCCTAGCTAAAATGGTTGTTTTCCCATGGTAACTCATGGCCGTGGCCAATGCCACCTTAGCTCTCCTACCTGTATCAGTTGTGATTTCTTAGATGTGATGTAATTGCTTTGGTTTCTGGCCACAGATGGAACCACATAGCTCATGGCCATGGGGCTCAGGCTGTGAGGCCCTCATCTCTGCCCTCTTCCTGTTCCCTGCCATCACGTACTTTATTGTCATTCCTAGTTTTGATCCTTGCCTGTCAGGTCTCTCCAGTTCTCTCTTCTCTGGCCACAAGCTGAGTTTCCTGGAATGGAGTCAAGCACCAGGCATGCCGCCCCCTTTTAGTCAGTGGTAGGGGTTGGGCAATAAGGCGGGGGTAGGGATGAGCAGGGAGATGGAGAGTCGGATGGCTGGGGTGCTGGCTGTTATCCCTCATGTAGGTTTTTACATATTGATGACCTCTCTTCTGGGGAAGAACTCTAACCTGCTAAAGTATCTATTTTAAAATTCATAATGAAGAAAAATTATCTTAGGAAGAGTGTTTAGAACATACCCGACTGAAGCTATGTTTGAGAATCTATAAGAACTTAACAAAAAGCTCTAAGTTGTCCAACACCTGGTTAGCTTTTTTTAACTTATTGAAGGAAAAAAAGAATCCTACTACGATAAAAAGGAAGACATTCATTTTTGCCCCATAAAGTCCCTTCTGAGTCAGAATTTTCTCTACTGATTCTCTCTCAGTCTAAGTTAGCCCCCCCGGAGTTCTAAAATGTAATCCTGTGGAGCTGACAGTGAAGTCTTCTCTCATTCAAACATATACGTTCAGGAGTTTGAGTCCCTAGCCTCTGGTTAGAGCAGGTGTTATGGTTTGAATTGTTTCCCTTCCTCCCTCCCCCAAAAAGATATATTGAAGTTCTGATCCCCAGTACTTCAGAATATGACCTTATTTGGAAATAAGGTCATAGCAGATAGAATTAGGCAGGTTAAGATGAGGTGATATTGGAGCTGGGTGGGCTCTTAATGCAACAGGACTTTGTGTCCTTGTAAGAGGAAAGGAGACACGGGACAGGCACAGGGGAGAATGCCATGTGATTACTGAGACAGACATTAAAGTGCTGTAAGTGAAGGGACACCAAGAATTGCCATTTTTCACCACCAGAAGGTAGGAGAGAGGCATGAAATGAATTTTCCCTTACAGATTTTAGAGGGGGCATGACCCTGTCGACTCCTTGATTTCAGACTTCTAACCTCCAGAACAGTGAAACAATATATTTCTGTTGTTCGAAGCTACCCAGTTAGCAGCACTTTATTACAGCAGCCCTAGGACTAAGACAGCAGTTAAGTGGACCGATTTGCCTTCTGTGTTTGTTCAGTGCTGGCACAAGCTTTGTGAGCAAGCCTCAGGCTAGCCCTGTTTGTGCCAACGGATAGAGGATTTTGGCTCCCTCTTACAGAGCACTAAGAAAAGGTGTTAAAACAGTCATTTCTACTATTTTAAGCTTCTTTCTCCTACTCTGGATGGAAGGACCCAGATGTGTCACATATTCACGCAATTGCCAGTATGCAGACCCAGAGGCCACTCTCACCCCACCCGAACCCAGAGGGGAACTTCCATCTATTAAACTCATACAGAGCAACTTCCATGAGGATTCCCCTGACTCATTACACTCATGTCTAGTTACGTCTTTCATTTGGTTTTGGTGGGCAGAATTCCATGGTGGTCCCCAAGACTCCCTGACCCCTGGTGAACACACGTCTCCTTCTAGTTGTTCAGTCAAACACTGATGGAGGTGTTACTGGGAAGGGATCTGGAGAAGGTAAATAAGGTCCCAAATTAGTTGACCTTATGAATGGGAGATTATCCAGGGTCATCCTGATATAATCAGGTGAATCTCTTAAAGGCACAGAACTTTTCCTGAAAAAAGAGATTCAAAGCATGAGAGCCATTTGATGCGAGGGAGATTCTTTGTTGCTGACTTTGAAGGTGGAGGGGGCCTAGTGACAAGAAGTAAGGGTGGGCTAACAGCCAGCCAGGACACAGGGGCCTCATACCTCTTACCACATGGAACTGAACTTTGCCACAACCACAGGAGCTGAGAAGAAAAGTGTGTGCTCTTGATGAGAATGGCTGACACCTTGCTTTTATCCTTGTGAGACCCCCAAGCAGAGAACCCAGTCATACCATGCCTGGAATTATGGCCTACAGAAACTGCAAGCCCATAAGTGGGTGTTGTTCTTAAGCCAGTACATTTGTGGTAATTTTTTTCACAATGATAGAAAACTAATACAGTGGCTTTGAAGCATAGCAGGGGAATGTGGTCATGGAGTCATCTTCCAGTACCATCTGGAAGTGTTCTTAACTCCTGAATATTTCTTGGTTCAGGTGGAAATGAAATGATGACGCTCCCTATCTGTCCCACTGAAATAACCTTCTAGGTAAGTGACGAGTTCTGACCAGAAAGCCAGTAAGTGAAAGTCATTTTTACCCTCTATCATTCTTTCTGGCCTTATTGCAGCTGCATATGAAAATAGAAGGCAACCAATATAAGAGCACGCATAAACTCTAAAGTTCTATAAAAATGTGAATGGCAAAATTTTAAAGTTATTTCAGAGAACTTTTGATGTCTCTGTGTATATACATCCTTATAGCCACATTGGAAAACACTCTTACCTGTTCCCAGTTAAGTCCCTATATGAGAATGCCATCTATGAAAGGGGAAGTTTGCCCAGTGCTTGTGTTTCTTTGCTTTCTGAAGAAGCAGCCTATTTTTGCTTTTTGACAACTTTCCAGATGCCTTTCACAGTCCACACATTTAAATCTTCCCCTTTCTCTGTAAATAATCCTTGTCAATAGAGTTTATTTTTATAGGTAACTGAATCACTGTGGTATTAATGAAGAAGTCAGAGCTGTCCCTGTAGGGCTGTAAGAAAGAGCTTAGAGTGTCTGGTGAAAGCCTGGCCACTTTCACTGGAGAAATCATTGAGCAGAGTTTATTGGATCGAGGCCCATTATCCAGGTTGAGTACTGACACATACCAGCCTCCTCTGTTGACTCTATGTGATCACAGCAAAGTCATGAGGCCAAAATTTGAACTTGGCTTTTAGCAGTAAAGTTTGCTACTTTTTGTCTAATACTGGAAACTTGTAGTTGACTTTTGGTTCTTCCTCATACAACGGAGACAAATCTAGTGCTTATATACTTAATTTACTTTGGAATGATGTACTGAAAACTAAGGAGAATTTAAATCTCATATATGATGCTAAGCTACTTTGCCTTATTCTGCTATTTAAATCACTTTTGAATGCTATTTGAGTGACAAGTACCAACCTTTTAAAACTTTTAACTCTTTTTGGTTCTGTATGAGCAGCCTCTCACATTTAAGTGACCATGTTAAAATATTTAGTTTGGAGGTGCATCATTTTAAGAAAAAAGAATGTTGTGAACTTATCTAAGGTTACACAAACATGAGAGGGCAGGAGCAAGGCTCCTCCTCTAATTGCTGAGTCAAATAGGCACTGGGGCCAAGCAATTAGTGCAACACAAAGACAGCTATTACAGTATCAGAGCAAACCTCCATTGTCTCATTGCACCCTGCAGGCTCGACAAGTTTTCTCATGGGCTGCAGCAACTGTGATTTGGAAAGTAAACAATTTATATGTCACATGACTGGAGCAGTAGCATCCAGATGCCTGCTCTGATCTCTGGACCCCAATCTCAGGAACCAGGCTAGTGAGTATCCTTGGGACTGTGTCTTATAATGGGAATTGAAATTAGAGAGAAAAGGAATACACATCTTGGTGTTTTATCAATGAGCTGAGGCCCAGATGACTCGGGCGGGAGTGAATGTGGTGGAAGCTACTGGAAGTTGCAGTGGGAAGAAAGTTTCCAGCAACAGGCTTTGGGGTGGAACTGACCCAAAGGAATTTGATCTGGGTCCTCTTAGCCGGAAACTGCCTTCCTGTGTTCTGGGATCTTCTGTCTCCTGGATTCGGTAGTGAGGTTGAGCTTTCTACCTTGGAGAACTCCTAGAAGCCCCTTCCTCAGCAGTCTTGACACTCTGTGTGTGGGCCTCACGTAATTTTGAGTCTGGGGGGGACGCCTTTTCCTTGGACTGCCTAGCTGGAAGTCAGGCATCGTTATCTTTCCTCATATTTCCTATACATAAATGCATATGCTGGCAAAACCCTTGAGAATAAAACAATATAGTGAAGTAGGATTTAACTTCTTACTAATAACATGGACAATTCTTTTATGTGGATGAACAATTCAAGTAGAAGGACACATCTAAATAATAACAACACACCTTCTGAATCTCCTTGGTAGGCTACTCTGCTGAACCACACATTTACTGTAATTATTTAAGGCAGAACAAACATGTTCACATAACCCTCTCATGTTTCTAGTTTCCCAATTTATGTTTGACTCATAGAGATTAGAAGCCAAAATAGCTTAGGCGCATGCATTATGGAGAGATCATTTTCCTTCCTGAGTGATGGTCTTAGGGATATATGGGAGCTGTGAAGCTATCTGATTGGAAGCCTGCGACTCATTTGCAATGATCTATGTGATATTGGACAATCATTGCCTAGACTGGTACTGGCCATTGAATAAGGCGCTGGACAGCATTTCAGGCCAAGGCACAGTGCAAAAGGATGTGGAACTAGTAAGGATATGTCATGTGTATTTACTCATGCCCAGAAAAAAATAAAAGATCATAGAGGTTTGTTGTTTAAGGTTGGGCTATCTCTGATAGGGAGTGCTATATTGTGGTAATGCAATATACTTCATTTAACATCATATTCTAAATAACTGTAGTGATAATTTAGAAACCAATTGCATTTTAAATTATTTCCTACAACAGCCATTTACTAATTAATATTCATATTCAATTTGTCAGCAGCTCTACATTTTATATTTTTCCATCTTTCTCCTTCCCTGATAAACTTGTAACAAATGAGTACAATTTATTTGAAAGAGAAGGTGCTTCAAAATTGTTCTATCTTTATTAATTCAATCCAAAATATACACACATTTCTTCCATCCAGTGGGATTTATTCTGGCTAATTCCTTGTTAGGAGACTATTCAGATTATGACAAGTCTTTTGCAAATGCTTCCTTTATGCTGTATCTTAGCTGAGTCAGATATAAGGTGCTGGTCCAGGTTGCATAGCAAAATAGTTAATTCCACATTTTTGGAGTCAAAAGGATCTCAGTTCAAATGCTGATTCTATATTCTGACCTCTGCTATATCTCAGCCTCAATTTCCTCATCTATAAAATGGGGGTGTGTTTCATAGGGTTATTGTTATGAGGTTTAAGTGAGATAATGCATGTGAAGTCCTTATCAGGATGCCTTTGTAAGTCCTCAAAAATGGGCACTATTAATGGTAGTAGTATCACCATTATCTAGTTTTTTGTTTGAGGTACGCAGTCATTTCTTCTCCAAAGGCTACGGATAAGGCAATCACTTACCCATGTCCTATATGTTTACTGGCTGGAGTCTAGATGATGGTGACATCTATGATATGATTTGATCATTTATCACCAGCTCATAGTTTCTTCAAACACTCTCAGCCAGGGAGATAAGGGACATACTAAAGTGAGTTGTTGAGTTTCTTCCCAGAAACTTGGGTGCAGGCAAGCAATGCAGCAAATGAGGCAAAGACAGATAAAGCCGGGAGGACAAGCCAGAGGTGCCATTTTCTGTGCTTCACCTATTTCTCTCTTACTGTTCCTTTCAAACCCCAGTTTCAAGGGGTTCTTGGTAGTCCTAAAGTACCAATGAGTAATGCTGATTGGGTCACAGTCATGATCAGGCTGCATTGCAACTGCAGCCAACCAATGCCTGCCAGAGTTCTCTGACCAGCCTCCAATCTCCCTTGAACCAGAAAAACAAAACTGCCCTTGTCAAGCCACGTTCTGTGGAAAAGGAGCTCTGTGGTCAGACAGGTTTAGGAAACACTGGGTAGCTATCACTCTGGAAAATTCAAAATATGCATTAGCATATTAAAGGCTCTAGACCTACAGTAAAGAAACTCTATTAACTTTGGTTAGCCAAGCACATCATTGAACATATTTAACCAAGGAACTGCCAACTCCTTCCCAGAATATGTGAAAGACCATCTCAGTCTTTGGGAGTCTCTGGAATAGTGATTTGGTCTGCCATTTGTGAGAAAAGTTATGAGTTTTATTTAGGAACCACCATTTTGCCTTCATGCCTGGAATAGAGGCCTTGGACAGTCAAAGAATGGAAATGTTAAATGAAATAACTTCTTAGTCAGAATTTCTATTCTGAATTATTTATTTTAATTCATTTTGTGGGAGGAGTTTGCACATAAATTACTGATATAACACCACTTTAAAATTGGCCTCATTTCTTAGCTTTCTAGGAAGATTATATACAAATAGGATCAGGAAAAGAACAGGTACAGCAGATACTGCAGCCATGACAGTTTCCATAAGTGCTGATGAATGTTTACATTTATTACATACAGTCATGAATGCTGTAATTAAATATAAATAGAAATAATTCTGATCACAGTTCTAAGTACAATTTGCATTCAAAATGAGAAAGTAAAATGTACTGATCTATCTTTACCCATGCAAAACCTAAACCCAAAACAATACAACAACCCTGCCTCCAAAAATAGATACAGTAGATCTTCTTCTTTGAGAAAAATCTGATCAAATGAAAATTGCCATCTCTCTTCCAGAGCAGTGATTGGCACACTGGACTCAGTTAGTTAACGGTCCTTAAAGGATATTATGGAAGAAACATAGCAAATTAAGTTGCTTCATGGGTGCTTAGTGCCACTCTTCTGAGGCTTTACAAATAGGATGATTATCCTTAATGTTGTAATTTTAGCATCATAAATGTTGTAATTGGACAACTATAAACTTTTTTTCTCCTTCCTTATCTGTCTTCTTATACATGTATAAGCTCTCTATCATCTTTGCATCAGCGCTGTCTTCTAAATTGGGAAAGCTTCTGAAAATTTTCAGGTTTCTTTTAGTTTTAATTGGTATTTCCAAAAACTAGAGTCAGGTATTTTAGTATAATGAAATTTTTGCCTTGTGTGTAAAACATTGGTGTGTGTTCTTGGCAGGGATATTAACCAGTTGGTTTATAGGGTTAATGATAAGTTTGTTAAGTAATTCTTTAAAGCTCTTCCAAGTGTTAAAGAAATAGTACATTAGGAAGTTAGCATACAAAGAGCAGGACTATAAGCTTTTAGAACTCATTTCCAGGGCAAAGTATTATTTCAAAGTTAAAAAGCTTGAATCAGTTCTGAGCTGAACTCAGAATTTTTACATAGAATGGTATTGTACTAGCCTTTGCCAAGCCATTTACATCTCACCATCTCAATATCTCTAGTTCATGAAACAGAGATCATGATTTCTTTTTGCGTGCTTGCTTTATAGACATTTGTAAATGATTAGTCAAGTAGTATTTAAAAGTAGTTTGGATCTATAGAAGAAAACATCAGGTCATTAGGATTAAGTACTAGATTTTCCTTCCTTCCTAGGGTGTGAACATTGAGAAATATTGTGAGAATTTGGCCTTAAATGGTAAAAGTCAGAGATGATGAAACCTGGGCTTGGGACATTCTTTAGAGAGTGTGAGGGATGAACCCCAGTTACTGTGCATCCAGAATTCTTTGACTGGTTGTAAGCTCCCCCAGTGACTTTATCCTTGGGAGATCCTGGAATCACCTCAGCCCTGACTACTGGTCAAAGCATTGTGTTGAGAGGCTTCTTGGCATCGTTTATAAACCCTCCTGTGGTTCTTATAACATCCTTGCTACACAGACCCTAAAACCACCACTCTAAATTGCTTCATTCATGAAAGGGAGACATAGGTATTATAGGAAGGATATATTATATACTTAGGAAAATAATAATATTTTAAAAAATCCCTCAGATCTTTGGGTTGATGGAGAACATTGTTATAGCACTAATACAAAACTCGATTTTAAAAATTTATCTTTGGTAATAAAAATAAAGAGTAAAATGATTCTGTGAAAAAAACACTGTTTGAAATAATATGTTCATTTCAACTGTATAGTTCTATTTGAAGAATGTGTGACTTTCTGAAGCAGAATGACAGCAAATAATACAGTAGAATGATTTGGCTGTGCTACATATTTGGGTGTGAAACTGAATTTCTTTGAAGTCATAAATAGACTCTGGAGTTTTAGTTAAAGCTTGGATTTCCTAAAAGTTCTGCAGCAACTAGACTTCTAAGGCCATCCAAAACAAAATCTGTAATTTATTTTCCTATTACCTTTTTATGAGGTCTTATAGTCACCGTTACTTCTTTTGTGCTTTGAGATTTACAGGTTAGGTCCTGTAAAAGGGCACTTGTATGACCCTCTAGGCCAGCTGTATATCTTGCCTTTCCATTTCTGGCCCACCCAAATTAATGAGGGCATCTTTAAATGACAGCCTCCTTATAATACTCAAATGGCTGGAGTACAAGAGGTTAAACAATTCTACTGCCACTGTTCCTGAATTTAGACACTATAATCAAGTGAACTGAGATAGAAGATAGCGTAGGCAAAGCTCACAGTTCCTTGTGCAAGATTTCAAACAGGAACTGAAATATTGATAGAATCCCATTTGAGAGATTATCCCAAGTATGGTATCTTTACTTTGAATTTTATTCGTGTTTGCGGTATTATTCAAAAATCGAATGCACCACACTACTGCAGTCAGTCAGAGTGCCCTTGTTGTTTGACTAAGACGGAATTCAGCTTCAGGGTGTTGTGCTATTCAGCAGAACGCGGTGCCAGGAAGGGCAGCACTTTGCCTGCCTGGGAGAAATAGCCCCTTTTGTAACTAGCTTTACGTTGCCAGTGCCTTTTCGACTTCTTAAAGCATTTTTAGCTAAAAATACACAGCCATTCACAACAGAAATTTTGCTCTCTCCTCATCTTTTATTTTTTACCTTCTAATTTATTACATAATAGAAACAGCATTTCATGCCTCAACATTTATTCCTTTTAATATTCTATGTTGGACAGTACTTTTTTCTTTTTCTTGAAGACTCCTTTAAAGTACAGTAACAATATTAGGACTTCAACATAAAATATTACCCTTTTATTCCAAGATAATAATGATTCTACAATGAAAAAATAAAAAGAGAGAGAAAGAAAAGAAAGAAACCCTACACAACGCACACCATCTAGTTTCGGCCAAGCTGCCAAATCCTATTACAGATTCAATCCTATTAAAACGTTCCCAGGTTTAAGCCTGCTTTGGAGTTTTTCATAGGAGTGCATGACCCCTACCCAAACCCCTACATGTGTGGTCAGAGACCTCAGGATAATCGTAAACTGCCTGGACTCCCATTAATCTCGCACAGTCAGATATTAGTGCTTGTAAATCAGCACCTAAACAAGGACAATAGTTAAAGCCATCAATAGTCTTTTAATGAGGCAGATCAAAAACAAATGAAAGCAGCAGGACACTCGGATTTGCCAAGGAGGGGAAGGGGAAGGCCATAAGCTTTGTCTGATTTCTTACAGAAAAAAGTAGATGGATTTAGTCCAGGTCCTGTCTTCTAACTACTTCATCCACTGTTTAAAAAAATGATAAAACAAGATTATTTCCAGGAATTCCCTACACTTTCTTTGTTCAGGGAATAGCAGCTGTCACTTTCTTCCCTTTCTCTCCCTCTCTCTCCCTTTTTCTTTATAGTTCTGCACAAAAATATATCAACATGTACATTAATGTACACATATTTAAAAGAGGAGACCATTGCAAATAATAACTGCATGAAGACACATGAGGCAATGATCTTTGTCAAGAATTTTAATTACTTTATCTGCATCCTTGCAGGCATTTTATGTGCTTTTGAAATTCCCACAGATGTTTTTGGTCCATTAGAAAAGGGGGAAAATATCTTGTTCTGTAGTTCCTTGTTTTAAAGGAGAAAAATAAAGCAAGATAGGATTTATTATCTAGCACGCATGTGCAGCAGCATTATAGTGGTTGCCAAGCAACCTAAAGGAACCATATCATAGTAAGGAGGGGGTGCAAATGAATGAGCAGATGCACAGGATTAGATATAGGAAGGGAGAGAAGATGCTGTCCTGAAATGAGCTCACCTTGGCACATTATTTTTTGATTGGGATTTACTCTTGTTCAGGTATATTTATCTTAAATATCTCCTCTTGATTTTGTGAGCAATTTTAATTTTTGTTATGAGCTTAATTTACTCTTTGACTGAGAGACTCAAAAAGAAGAGGTGTGAAATGTTTATAAAATTCCAGTTCTTTCATTGTTGTCAATAACATTCTTTTGAGACAGTATTTTAAGAAACAGAAAGGTACAGAAACAAGTATTCCCAAACATTTGCTCTAACAACACCCAACACAAACACACATTCAAAGATGGTATTTCTTTGGTGATTTTATCAAAACATATGTTTACTTCAAATTGACAGCTTCTTCCTTACTAAGCCATGTTCATTAATATCACATTAAAACCTCACTTCATATGTGTGTGTTCATATGTGTAATATAGATATATACATGTATATATGCATATATATATAATGTGTTTGTGTAGGTGTGTATAAAACAAGGAGTCTATAGAGCAAAAATAAAACACCACCTCTTCCTCTGCCAACTCACAGATATTTAAGCAAGTGCCTAAATACCTTTTTTCAGAGGGATAAGACAGATAGATAGGATTTACCTAAAACGATTTAAATGATTGCCTTAAAGACATCTATTCTTACAGGACAGTTTATAACCAAGTTTGTACATTTGAAATAGGTAATCTTATAATCCCATATATTTAATAACAAATATCCCTAGATAGTCAAATGGTACAGACAGAGGCAGGCCTCAATGCTAAATTTGAGAAGGCAGCCTGGCCTCAACATATCTTGGAGGCCCAGATGAGTTTCATGCAAAAATGGGAGAAAGTATAAACTGTTATCAAGCTCCTTTGAATTCTTTAAGAAACAAGACAGGCTATGTATTAGTAAATAGTTAAAGCATGATTACCATTGAGAGAACATTCAACTTGGAAATGTCCACCAATATATTTTCCAAGAATGCAAGCTATAGATTGTTGGTTCTTCCAAACTAGCCAGTGAAAGAGGATGAAAGGTCTAATGGACTCAGCAGACATAAGGTGGCAGAATGTGTGCCACGTGAGAGGACTTCTATTATTTACTACCTCACAGCAGCTGCATTTGTGAGGAATGCCAGCCTTGTTGACTGGGTCAGCTCAGCATTTGGGTTTCATTTTCCTCTTTGGGTTATAGGATGAAATTGTAGCTTTGCAGTTTTCCGCAGAAATGGCATGTGTAGTTGAATTTTAATTGTACATTGACATTAAGCTATTGGGGAATTATATTGTGTCTACTAATATAGATTCCACCTCTCTTGGTCTAATGAGATCACCTTACACTCACTGGCACTGAGGCAAACATTTAGAGTTGAATGCTCAAAAGAGGCTGGAGTACAAATGGTACATAATTCATTACCCTGGGAAACACAATTTCAATGCCACATAATGCAAGGTGCTCTCAAGTATTTCTGAGGCAAGAAGAGTGTACCACAGTCCTGGTGAAGTGACTGTTTACATCAATGGATTCCACTTGTTCTTTACTCTACTAGAACTAACAAGCCCTCTGCTGTATTACTGCATCCACTTCTACTTACTGGACTCCACAGATAAGTCCTTGCAGCTAGAGGAAGAAACCCTTTGTTGTATAATCTATGAAGCAATGGGAAACCTGTGCAAGTAAAAAAAGGAAGAACCTGGAAATTCTAAAGAACATTCCGCTGAGCTATTTCATAAGGTCTCTGCAACCTGGGAAATTTGCTTTTAAAACAACAAACTCTATTCTACAACCCCACCCCATTTCACTCTTGTCAATAGCCAAAAGATGGCAGCATTTTACCCATCATTCATTAGTGACACCTTTGCTGGAGCTGGGTCTGCATTTCCACATTCATGTGCATTGTTATTTCCTTTCGGCGCTAAATGTGAATTGAAAGTGCTGTGGCATTTATTAACAATAGCAACAGCAACAAAAAATGCAATTTCATAAAAGCTCAGAAGATTAATTATACAAATTATGGTGCAAAGCATCAGAATTCCTCTTTGATGAGGAAATACATACCAGTCTAACTACAGTGATTCCACAGACCCATCAAACTTGGCAAGTGGTATCAGAACCCAAACACCTTGTCCTTCTGGCCGTTAGGCTTTCCTGGCTATGGGCCAGAGAGAGGAGTGCAGAAGCTTGGGCCTGCAGACGGAACCTAATGTGGAGGAAATGAAAAAGAGCACTAATGAAAATACCTGACAAGGTTTGTACCAGCCCAAGCATGCTCCTGGATCTCTTCCTCAAGTCCACCCTAATAACGAGGGCAAGGTTGGTTAAGTATCTGAAAGAGGGATTGTCAGTTGCTTTTACTCCTGGTATTTGAAAATAGAATAGATCCCATGAAGGTTTAGAGACGCTCCTTCCCAAGATGTCTTTCAAAGTACCCTCCAGATATTTCTCTCAATCGATTTCCAACAAGACTGTCCCATTTTAAAATGCACCATACCAATGCAAGGTATTCATAATAGGGTAATATGTGAGAATATTGTATTTTGTGCATGATTATTCTGAGACCACAATTTTTAAAATAAAATAAATAAACAAATAAAAATAAATAAATAAAACTTCTTATTTTGAGAAAGAAGAGGGGACATCACTTTGCCACCATTGTGTCCAAAGGGAATTTAGTCCTGTTTTTCTGAATGTTTATTATTAATAGGGTCAACATCTGAAAGCAAGAAACCTTATCAGTTTCCTGCTCCCTCTATGTGGCCTGCTCAACTAAGCTATTATTTTCATCTCCTACATTGCAGACTAGTATTATCAAGATATAGTAATAGGCCTCATTTCCTTCTAAGTACCAAGATTCCCAATTTTCTTGAAATAAGGCAAAATCCCTTTATTATAAAATAGAGGTTCATTTTCAAATTTGATTAAAATGACCAGGAGAATGTAGGCAGAAATAATGTTTAGCAGCCTCTAGTGTTTGTTTAAAAAGAAATCAATTATTTTAGAGTTACTTCTGCTTTTGGACATGATCGCTGCAAAGCTGAGAGAAGGATTTTCATTGCTTCTGGGTGGCACTAACAGAACTTCCTCTGACTTCTTTTTTTGAGAACTCAAGCCTCTATATTGGTGTGTGACAAGAGAAATGTGAATTCCCTTATGATATTATGGGCACCACCAACCAGAGTGATAAATGCTGATATCTCATAGAATTGAAACTGTAGAATGAGTTTATCGATATAATCATCCCATGTACATTGCTTATGTAATTTAAATACATACAATTAAAAATAGGATTAAAGTGAATTTAAATTTAAGAAAACCCATAATGAGATTCAACAAGGAATTACACCCCCTCTTGATCTGGAGGTGGAGAGGACATCACCATCCCAGGGTCCACAGAGTGGAGGAATAAAATATGGACTAGTGTGGACTTACTGATATTCTACTATAAAACTATTGTGATGAGTAATAGAAGAAATTTTAGCATCAAGGTGTAGAAAGAGGTCACAGTATCTGCTGAGGGCAGGGAGTGGGTAGAAGAGATGTGATGTGGGGCATTTTTGGGATTTGCGTTGTCTTACATGATATTGCTGAGTCAGATGTTTGACTTCATATATCCTGCCATAACCCACTGAATGTACTGGGGGAGAGTGTGAACTACAGGGTAAACTGTTATCTGTGTGGTGCAGTAGTGCCCCAAAATGTTTTCACTGAGTGCGATGAGTGTGCCAAAATGATGAGGGAGATTGTTGGTGTGGGAGGAGTGGGGTGGGGGGTATTGGGGGAATACAAGAACCTCTTATATTTTTTAACGTAACATTTTTTTGTGTGATGTATATATCTTCAAAAAATACAGTTTACAAAAATGATGTGGTGGGGAGTGGGGAGTGGGTTATATGGGAACCTCTTATGTTTTTTTGTTTTTTTTATGTTTTTTAATGTAGCATTCCTTGTGATCTATTAACTTTAATTCAAACAAACAAAAAACCACAAGGAATTACAATTCAGTTTCACAAGTGTCTATTCTTAAAAGTTAATTTATTTATAAATAATCTTGAACTAGAAACATAAAGAGTTAAAGGAGAATATAGTATGCTATTATAAGTTGATAAAGTCAAAAAATGTTCCAACATGAGATTGAATCCCATTTCTTCAAATTCGAGCAGTGTGGCCTCAGGAAGTATTTAACCTTTGGTGACTTAGGTCTTTCATTTATAAAGTGGGGATAAAAATAGCTACCTCATAGAACTGTGTTAGAATTAAATGAGATGTCCACCATGCTTAGCAGAATGTAAATGCTAATAATTATAATTATATAATTATAAATGATACCCATAATAATAGTCATAATAATATGTGATGGGTAGATTCTTATGAGACAAAACTCTACCAAAAATCATAAATTTATAAACCTGAAAGAAAATAACAATTTTCTGTACTTCCTTGCTATTTGGTGTGATGGTTAGACTAATGTGTAGGCTTGGCCAGGTAATGTGTCCAGTTGTTTGGTCAAGCAAGCTCTGGGTTAATTATAATACAAGGGCATATCATGGGGTTTAATCATTAGTGAGTTGACAGCACAGATGGCTGGTTACATCTATAATCAACTGAGGAGATTGCCCATCAGCAATGAGTGATATCTCATCCAATCATTTGAAGGCCTTAAAAGGAGAAGTGATTTCAGCATTTAGAAAGAGAATCCTCATCTCTACTTCAGATAGTCAGCATCTCCTGGGGAATTTCAAGAAGGCCTATCATCTGAGTCCCTGGTTTGCAGCCTGCCCTTTGGATTTAGACTTGTACATTCCCAGGGTCATGAGACAATTTTATAAAATCTTATACTATTTACGGATATCTCCTGTTGGGTTCTGTTTCCCTAGAGAGCCCTGACTAATACACCTAGAATAGAGTTTCATATAGCCACTGTTCATTTCATCTTCAGCATCACATGATTACTTCTCTATCAACATCTTTCTGTGCTTCCCTTTTTCCATCTCTCTCTTGACTCTTCTCCTTCTGTCAGTGCTATCACCATCACACTTTTATTCATATATTCTAATTTGTGTTCATTTATTTATTTGTTCAAATGTTATATGGCTTGCCATCATGCACAAAGGACTGTTCTAAGGGTTGTGGAAGGCAGGGTATAAGAATATGATTGCTTTTCTGCCATTAAGACTGTACTTTATTAGGATAGAAGAAACAAATTAAGATAACTATGATTCAAAGCACTTTGACACAGGTAATGTTGGTTGCAGGGCAGCTCTTCCATGATATCACCTTTCCTACCCTCCCTCTCTCTAATACACCCAGGATTTACCCCTCCCTGCTCAATGTTTACAGAGAACATTGCACCTCTGAGCTTGCTTCTATTACATTTTATTATCATCAATATTGATTATACATTTGCTGTCATTCCATGCATCCAATTCATCAGAAAGTCTCATAGGCTCTACCTCCGAATTTATCTTAAATTTGTCCACTTTTTACCGTTTCCATGTCCACCAACTTTTCTAAGCTCCTATCAGCTATTTGCCTGCATTACTGCAAGAACCTTATAACTGAATATCTGATTCCATTCTTAGTTTCCTACAATTCATCCTTTTCATCACAATCTCTTACATCCCTCAATTGCATCCTCTTTCAGTTCCTCAAATATGCCAAGCAAGTTCTGGCTTTATGGACTTTACAATAGTTGTTCCCTCTATTTAGAACACTCTCCAAGCTTTACTTGGCTGTTTTCTTATTATCCTCATATCAGGTGAATCATCATTGCCCATTCTATCTAACTCCATGGTCACTCTCCATCACATCTCCCAATTGAATTATTGTCATACAGCTTATCACTGTTTGTTATGTTTCTTATTGATTCATTTAGAGTGTTTATAGCTTCCCCAAATAGAATGTAATCTCTTTGAGAGTAGATGTCTTGTCCATCTTGTTTATATCCCCCAGAGCCTAAAAGAGTGTCTGCCATAGAATTTTTGCTCAATAAATATTTGTTGAAGTAGCAAAGGCTTGAAGTTGATTATGCATTCATTTCCTCTAATATATTTTGAAGTTTTTAAATCAGGGACTGTAATACATTCATCTTTGATTCACTGATGCCTAGCCCAAGATCAGGCCTATAACAGAGGTTCAAAAAATGTTAGCTGCTTTGAACTGAATAAATGGAAAAATGATTTCTTGCTGGAGTACTTCTGAAAGGCATCATGGAGGAGAAGGCATTTGAGCTGAAACTTGAGTAAATGACAAAAGATAGGCAGTGGGTACCATGTAAGAAAAAGGTTGAAACTGGGAAAATTTTAATGCATTTTAAAAGATAATAATGAATACTAATTCAGATAAGCTGGAGGTTTTGTAAGGATTTGTGTAAGAGAATACTATAGGAAAGTAGGGAGGTTGATGGTAGGTTAGGGCTGACTTTGAAAACCAAACAAAAAGAAGATGAAAGTTATTAAGTAGGCAGAGGAGAGCCATGAACGGTTCTTTAGCAGAGAGGTAGTGGATTCATAGCTAGGCTTTAGGAAAGTTAAATGGCAGGTGTATGTAGCATAAATTGGGGAGGGAATGGACAAGGGAACTAGTTAGAAGCTGGTATAATAGCCTGCAGTGAAATAACCAAGATGTAATTAAGGTAGTGGGAGTGAGAAAAAAAATAAATACAAAGTCAAGAAAAGCTGAAAACAAAACAAAGAATTACTAGAATTTTGTGTGGAATGTTCAGAGTGAAATGTCTTGGGATTTTAAGATTCTATGAATAGGTGATGGGGAGAATGGAAAATATACTGAGAGAAATTGAGAAGCCTGAAGGAAATTCAATCTGTTAAAAGACAGAGGATATCTCATCTAATTTTTATTAGTGGTATTTTCACTTATGACAAGAATTCCCAGAAGTATTGTTTCCCTAGTAGCTAGACATGTAACAGGGGAACTCAGACGGTTTTGATAAGAAATGTAGACTTGGGAATTAACTGTATGGAGTTGATAGTTAAGGAGATGGGCTGCTCGTGGAATCTTGGTATAAAGATAGAAAAGAAGGAAGGCAAAAGCCGGATTTTGTGAACCTATCACAGTTATTTTCCTTTTAAAATAATTAAATTATCTTGCTTTGTCCATTACCTTGTTCTCTATATCCAATCAGTCATTGAACAGAGGTCATCCTCGTAAGTGTGGTTCATGTCTTCTTCATTCCCCGTGACCAAAACATTGAAATAACTGAACTTCCTACCCTTCCTGATCTAATCCCTGCTGTTCAGCATTGTTGTATTTCATACCTTTACTGCCCTTCGCAAAAACTTCTAGACATGCACCACTGCCTAGGTGAAGAAACAAACTGTATAAGTATCCCATAACAAATAGCAACATGTAAAAATAATAAATGCTAAATATGTACAAAGAAACAAATTAAGTCTACCTTTAGTACATCAGTCATAAATAGAACCTTGTAAAAGCCCCTAAGTTGCCTTGGACGGTGGTCCCACATGGATGTTAGCTTAGGATATTTGGATCATCTAACCTGATATCTCATATTTTTAGCTCAGTAGTTATTTTATAAATGACAATATCTACCTATCAGTTGCCCTGAGATATCCTCCTCCTCCTTTCTAACGCTCTTTCTCCCTCTCTTCACATCTTCCTCCTCTTCCCTTCCCTATTTTCTTCCCCTCTTTCATTTTCCTTCTCCTTCTTCAAAAACACAATTGATTCATCTCAAGTGACTATGCCTCTCATGATCAGTAAAAAAATGTTTTGCCTATTTTTTTTTTACTTTTTGGTAGGGTAAGGAAAATTACATGTATCATGACTGCTAAAATATTTGCTTGTCTCTTCAACTCTCTTGACTACTGTGCCCTTTTCCATGTTGCTTCTATTAAGTCATCTTCAACCCTGAAACTGTTCTTGAGCAGCTCATTTTATAGTTTATTTTATTGCCTTAAGAATGTGATTCTTAGAGCAAATCAACTAGAGCATAAACTCACAATCAAAATCAGACTTTTATTGAGGTTTTATGAAAGTTTAGTCAATATCATATAGAGTTTCTTAAGCAATCCTTCATCCATACCATTTTCTCCTTTAAATTAAACATCAGTGAGATGAGGGTATTTCTTCTATCTCATTCCTTTTCCATCTGCCTTCAAAAACCATGTGGCAATGTAACACAGCTGACTTGGACATGAGTTTTACCTGTAGACTTGTAGACATATTCTCTGAAAGAGGCAAGCTGTTCTATTAATGGGTATTAAATAAGCACCATTATACCATGGCAAAAGATTTCAGTTAAAGCTCTCAAACACTTATTTTCTTAAACTGATGACAGACTCTAGATAGCTTCTCCGATTCAACAGACTGTGGTTTTTTGTTTGTTTTTGTTTTGTTTTGCTTATGCAATGAAGGAATAAATGGTGTTCAGTTCCAAACTTAATAGAAAATATGCCTCAAAACTCTCCATTTTTGAGCCTCAGAGATCTTGTTAAGAGTAAACTCAACTGAACACCAAATAGTATATTTGCAGGAAGTTGAATGATATTTTTCCCTGGAGTTTGGACAGAAAAGTTTTTGTAATTCCAAAACCACATTGTAAATTGATATCACTATAGGTAAGTTCTAGCTTTTTCTTTTTTTGAAGGAATAGACAAGGTGATTTTTATTCCTATTTTTATATTTGCAGAAAAGAAGGTCATATTGCCGTCTTTTAGAGCTCTGCGAACCTCAATGACCTGTCTCTTCTATTTTCTTGGTAGCTAGGGAAGACAATTTAAAAATGCATCTTTTGTATATTTTGTACCCTGTTATTCTCTGGGTTTTCACTGTATATGAAAATTATGAGTAATTGACATGTTTGTAGAAAAAACAATCTTACAAACCTGGCTTTTGAATCATTTCTAATTAACCAAAGGACTGCTAAAAATGTGTCATTTTACACCCTTCCTGACAATCTACAGCAAAATTAAGGCAATGATGTTATTTTGGGGAGCCTGCTTCCTGGTCACATAACCAACATTTTAGTTAAATTTCTGTCAGCTGAACTGTAAAAAATTAAAGATCCAAGATAAAATGTGCTCCCATGCTTCAAATCTGACCAATTCCATTACGTGCACTATTGAAGTATGAAACCTTTCTCCTTGATCAAAATGCTGGTGAGGCTCTATACTTTTTTTTTTTTTAACACAAGCATTCCTACTATGAAAGAAAAAGTAAGAAGGCCCAATGAAAGGCTGAACGAGCAGTCATAAAGTGATTTTTTACATTTTTAAGTAGGTCACAGTAAGGTATATTATTCTTACTGCAAAATTCAGGTTAAGCCTTTCAATTAGGAAAAGATGCATTTATAGAGCTCTTCCATTTTTATTGATTTTTGATGTCATTTTAAAAATGATGAATAACCATATTGTAGGAAACTGGACCCAAGAAGCATTTCTTTCCTTACTTTGACTACTGCCAAAGAGCATGGTCTGGCTTTCACAGGTCTGGGGAATATTACCTAGCAGAGCAGTTGGAATGATGGGCCCAGGAGGAAGGGTAGTCTCCTTTGACATCTTTGAATACATGAGTGCCCTTGTTCTGGGGCTCAGCTGTGCACTTGAACATAGCCCATGCTTCAGACAAAATCAAGGTCTCTCATTTGGAACAAGGATAATATGCTTAAAAATCTAAATCTCTCATAAATGGCTGACGTTTGCAAGAATATCATAGTACATAGCTCTTTGTAAGGTAATTTTAAAAGAAAATGATACACATTTTGCTCAGCCAAGCAATCTGAAAGTTCAAAAGGTAAGAAGCACTTCTCAGCATGAAACTGTCAAACATATTTGAAAAGAAAGTTAATTACAATTGGCATTTCCAGGCCTTCTGCTGGCCATGGCTATCTTGCAGAAAGGTGACATTAGTGACACCCATTGCATAGGGACTGAGAAATGAATAGTATAAAAAAACCTGAAATTCTGCATTTCTGTAACATTCTGAACAACCATAGGGAGCTTGTTATTTTTTGTAGACACTTTAGAGTTTTGTGCATGAGGAAAATGGTGATGTTCCAGAGATTATTCCCTTCATGGGAAATAAGTTGCAAAGGTTTGGTGGTGGTAAAGCAAAACCACCTTTCCTGTTTTGTTTGCCTCTGAGGCTTCCTGAATGGGATTGTATTTCCTGAATTTCCCTCTAATGACTTCCTGGTGATAGTTATAGTTTATATTTTCTCACAAAAAAAAAAAAAAAGGAAGGAAAGAAAATAGAAGAAAGAAGGAAGGAATTGCACATAGTCACTCAGGTGAGCTGGGCTTTGGCCACCTCCCAAAGAACTCTGATATAGAATATGGCTGACCTTTAAAGTATTTTTGAAAGGACAAAGACATGAAATGCTGGTTGGGTTCCAGGAGACAACACCAGGAGACTCTTGTCAAAACCAATAAACCTTAGTTGTTACGTATCATTGTGTTGACCACTGAATGGTCCTCTCAAACTGGAGTGTGTTTGTGTTGGTGAGAAGTTAGTGTGTTAGAGGTATGAAAAGCCAAAGGAAAAAGATGTACCATCTCGTGGGAGCATAAATTTTATTTGAAGTTTGTGAAGAAAGTATTTAATGTTAAAATAATATATATGCTTTGGGTCTAGACTGCAAACACTTGCATCTGCTCTTCAGATGAAATACATATCACCAAGAATTGTTTTGATTGTGTGCTGCTTTGACTATCTCCCAGATCCCTGGAGTTCACATTTACTTTTCTCTGCCACTAGGGCAGCTTTGTGGAAAATTTTGAGTCATTGACTCCTAAGACTGTAGTTATTAGTTAGAAGTCATTGTTTAAAAATTGATGCAATGTGCAATTTAGCCAATTGGTTTGGGCAGTCTCTTAACAAAATCCACATTATGGTTTCTATGCACATCTTTATCCCTAGGTAACTGAGGAGCAAAGAGATATACATTGGGAATCCCTGATCAATCAGAAAGTTCTAAGCAGATGAACACTGAAGACTGAAGAGGTCATGCTGAGTCAACTGGATTGCCAAAATCCAGCAAGATTGGAGATCCAGGGAGGAAAGAATAAGACACGCAATTATTATAGTATGTAGAAAAATTGACATTTTTAGCCACTAAGTTGTTCAAAGCACAAAATTTTATAAAACGGTATTTTCCACAGTGATCTTAAAGAAACTAAATTAATATGATCATCGTCTATTAATGAAGAAACTAATGATATAGTGACATCATTGTCAACATATGTGAAACATTTGTCTTATATATAGCATTATATTGTGTTTCTTTTGTTAGCCAATTTGAGACAATGCAAGTGAGATATTGAATTACTATGGGATTATTACCATGGGATTCTAACCATGCCAATGTCATGAACTACCAATACTCTTTTGATGAGACAACCAGTATGAGGGAGAGTCTCAGAAGTGACAAATAAAAATATACCTTAATTTTCAAATGCAATCTGTGGTTTTAAAATTTTTAAATGTTAAATACTCACATTTGAATTTCTACAAGCAAATACAACAAAAATGCTTGAATGATAAATTCAATAATGCTGTGTTCAAATGCTTTCACACAGCTTACCTTAAGTTACCATATATGAATACCCAGTTTTAATGCATGATCTTAAGGTTCTACTGTGGGTAGGTATAGAACTGTGGGCTCTTCTATTGTCATAGGGTTTTTCTCAAAAGCAAATTCTCCAGAGCAACAACAATTACAAACTCTGTGAGCTAAGTGATTTTTGAAAACGATTATCAAGGTTAGCTTAACTGATAATATAAATAAATTCTAGTAATTAACAAAATAATATGCATTTTTACAAATAGCATATATAAATGCTATTATTGTATCAAACCTCAAAGGGAGTGTGTTTATTTAATTTAATGAGGAAATTTGTTATTTTGGATCCTATGCATTCCTATATAGATAGATTTACAACCAAACAGTGGCCTGAGGAAAAGGTATTAATTGTATCAGGAATTGAAACATTAAAGCTGAACTACATTCATTGCCAATGATATACTAAACCAAATTCTGAGACAGAAGATCAGCAAAGCTAATTTGGTTATTGCAACTAGGCAGGGATGTGATAGTCAAAGAAGGAACTAGTAAATGATATTTTGAGAAAGGATTAGAATCCGTTGGGTCTGAGAACTGACATACCAATGCTTAACGTTCTTGTTTATGCCTCAGAAAGTAATAAACATTTTAATTCAATATGTTTTTACTGAGCACCTACAATGTTCCAATTACTATTCTAGGCCATGGGGATACAACAGTGGGGAAAAAATAAAGGCAGACAAAATCCTATGCTCTTATGGAGTATAAATTGAAGTAAGGAGATAAACAATAACAAGAAAAATAAGGAAAATATACATTTATCAGATGAAGGTATGTGCTCACTTTTTCTTGATTTCACCATTCATTTGAAACACTAGATAAACTGGTATGTGAACCTAGTTTTTTTGGTCTTCACTACAGATATAAACCAGAAAGCCCTACCAATAGTGATCAACAGCTTTTCAAATAGGGGAAAAAAATGCCTTAAAAATGAAGAAAAGGTTAAAACACAATAATAACTAGAAAAATATTTTAATCTTATCTTGACTATTACCTTGAGTCATTTGTTTGAGACTGAAATGCCATACAAGTTATGCTCTCTAATAAATGTCTAATATATTTGGAAAGTTTAAAGTCAAATCTACAACTTTTATTCTATGCATCATGTATTAAGCAAAATTTTGCTATTCCTTTAATTCTTACGGCTGCTATTTAATACTTCGAAGTGGATTCTTCTCTCAGTTTGAAGGATTTTATCAAATGCTTTAAAAAATAAAAAAAGAAGTTCCCTCTCTGTTATTTATGGGAATCATTATCATCATTTTTGGTAGCATGTAAAGCTGTAGTGATTCTTATTACAGTCAAGTAGCAGTTACTGGTGAGGGCACAGATGATCAGTTTTAGCCTTGTGTGCTGCTGAATTCAGCCAACAACTCGCTCATCATGACTCTAACAGATTTTTCTGCTACTCGGACCACTGGGAACCTTATGAACCAGTTAGTTCTGCCCTCCTTCTTATGACAAAGTGCCAACACTGTCAACATCCAGGAAACTGAGCACCAGATTCATTTGCTACTGCAATGAGCTTACTTTGAGAATATAAAGAGAAGAAAAATACAATTTCTCTAAAAAATGATGCCTTTTTTTGTTCTTAAGCTTTAAAAGCTCTGAAATTTGCTGGTAAAAATTCCAATAAAAGATTGTGTTGTTCTTGATTCTGAAATCAAGATAAATGCACCCCTTTCTCTCTCTGTCACTCTTTTATTGAAGGGTGGGAGATTATTTCTCCCTTACATATGTAATTTCATACATTTAGAACTAGAAAAGACCAAATCTTTCATTTTACAAAGAAGGAAAATATGGTTCAATGATTTGATCAAGATCCCAAAGCTGGGGAACAGCGTAACGGGTCTCTAGTTCCATACTCCCAGCACTTTTATCAATGTGCTGCTTTTTGTCCCTGCTTGTATATATTGTATTATATTTCACTTTTACTCATATTCTCACTGATGTTTTTGGCATCTTGATTTGACTAAATGGGTCAAGTGAATAGAATATCACCTCCATGAAGGTCAGAATTTTTTCTATTTTGCTCAAGATTTTATCACCAGTACCTAGAACAATGTCGGGACACAATAAGTGCTCCAAAAATTTATGTAAAAGGAATGAATTGTAGTCAAATCTGTGCATTAGTGAATGGTATTGCAATTAAGCTATTGTCTATTTTGCCAAAGCTAAGCCAGACAGAAGTATACATTCTACAGGGGAAAAACCTAACTTGCTACAAATAGCATTCATGCAGTAATGGAATAGTGTGTTGAGAAAATTATTTGGTTATTCAGAATTTGACCAAGCTCGACAAAATGTTCCAAAGGTGGTGTGAAGTTTGATTAAAACAAGAAAACAGTGCTTAAAATGAGATTTAAAATCGTAGCAGCACCCAAAATGTATTAAGCATACTTATCCTGAGAAACAAGGCTATAGCATATTTATAATGCTGCCTTGCCTACACAGTATTCTTGTAAGGTAGGTACTGAATGTACATTTTAATTTTGAAAATAGGAGTCTAAAATCCAGGCCCTTCAAATCACTTGTCTGAAGTTAAAGGAAGTCAGAAGAATAACTGGAAGAAAAGCAAAGGTGTGGTCTCATTATAAGTCCAATTCTGTTTCCATTTAGACCATGCTGCTTCTGGTTTGGTTTAATCAAAATAATAAAATCAGTCAATAGGCTACTAGCTGGGCTTTAAACATTATTTTAGGCAGCATAAAGAAAGTGCCTAATCATCTCTGTTTTTGACAGTCTTCACAAATGAGAAAAGAAACTCAAAGCTTTAGTTCCATTGATATTTGAAACATGCCTGTTTAAAGTCATACCTCCGTTGCTGAGCAATAGAGAAGTATAATTGAAAACAATGCCTGGCTCTGGAAAACCCACGGAAAAGATTCCCAGGGCATTGGAATCAGATGTGAGCTAGAGAAATTGCCGTGAGCTACTATCTGGGTGATGACAGAGTGGCACCAAGCTGAAGGCTAACTTCTGCCATTAGATTTGAATACACAGTCTCTTTCAAAGCAACCTGGGCTAACATGAAAAAAAAGACATTTTTTTCACAGAATTAATTTGTCCTTGACATCATGAATCACACAAACACATTTTTGCTTGAACACAGGCAAGAAATATAATTCACCTCCTTTGTTGCTGTCCAGAAATGCCCTTCAAAGCACTTTGAACACAATTGTCAAACAGGCATGATTTACTCTATGTATGATGTTTTTGCTAAAAAGTTGGAATTTTCTTTGTTTTCCTCAGAAAAGACTATTACATTTCTTTACCCCTCTTTCGCAACCCTTGCAACCCTCGTGCCCTCCTCACTCCCACACCCCCACACAAAGACACTCCTTAATTGTATTACTGTTAGGCTGACCTCCAACCCCAGCTAAAATGAGGACAAGGCTAGTTTTGTGTTTCGTGGGATAACAATTTATGAGCAATTAAAAATGAAGGGACACAAAGCATTCATCACAGTCTCAGCTAGACAGGCAGCTGAGGTCAAAGGCTCTAGCAATGGAGTGTGCACAATATATTTTTATTTCTGTTTTCACTAAGAAGGAAACGGGTTAGCTAAAAATTATGGCATGCAGCCTCCAGTTCAAAATAGGTGCACTTAATCTTTGGAGACAGTCCACGCTTGGGCAGATAGGTTATGACAGCGCGTGCAAAGACACACACACACACACACACATGCTGAATACCACCCAATATGATGTGGAAAAATGAAACATTTCACTAGTCCAATTCATGTACAATTTTTAAAAGAAAAATATTCTGAATAAATATTCATTATGATTTTATAGCCAAGTACACAATATTTCCCTTCTCTTGCCCCTATTATGGAAAACAAAATAGAAGATTTTGAGGTGTAATTCCTCTTGGCACATTTCTCAATCTGTTTGGGATAACAAGAGAGTCTTATAATTTTATTTTACTGGAGCATCAGTGGATATTACATGAAAGTTGAGATTAATGTCTTGCATGCTGAGCTTCAGTCAGAGTTACATATCAAAGCACTACAGAAAATGTCTTTCAATGCAGGGCAATTGGTTTTTAAATTTTGCTTTTTTTCCTGAAATACTACAGTATCCAAATCCCGACAGTGATCTTCAAATTTCAGAGCCTGGCCTGGTGTGTCAAAAGTATTGGTGAACTGACTGTTTCATTACGCTATTAACTGACATACTGTTGTTATGTAATATGTCCAATTTTCATTAGAGAAAAAAATAATAAAGGCCTACAGCAAACAAGAAGTCTTTATTCTGTGCAAAAGTTTTCTCACTTAACCAAAGTGCTGCAATTTTAGGATGAATAAGAACCAAATGGTAATGATTGTTATGGTTAGATTCTGGCAATGTGATGATAGGTACACATGTAAAAATCTTCAGATGAGAGGAATAGAAAGTTCACTTAACAAATTGAGATAACATTTTACTTTCCTCAAAAATTTCCTATTAAAAGTCAGAGTAAATTTTAAAAAGGTATTGAGTTTGAAACTGAACAGCATCACTTTTCTAAGAACTGATGATTACAAGCTACCAACAGGTAATTCAGATTAGTGCGGCCTTTTTCTTGTCAGAAAATACTCAGGATTTTTTCCCCTAACAGCATTCTGAAAGATGGTGAGCATTTAAAACAATCACTTTATTTGTTATAAATTTAACCAAATTATCATTAAAGTGTCATTTGAAAAAATAAATTTAACCTACTTCCACACAATTTGGGTTGTTATTAATTTGTAAATTAACAAACTTAATTTGTTCTTCTTTTTCCAGCTTCTTAAACTGGGAACTCAGATCATTGATTATAACACTTATTATTTTTTAATATAGGCATTAATTTCTTCAAGCAACACGTTAGCTGCATCTCCAAATTTTACTATGTGTGTTTTTACTGTCATTCAGATTAAAGTATTTTCTAATTTCACTTGTGATTTATTGTTTGATTCATGAGTTATTTAGAAGTGTCTTGTTCAATTTCCAGATATTTGGAGAACATATACTGTATGATTTAAATCCTTTGATATTTAATGAGACTTCTTTTATGGCCTACCATATTATTTAACTTGGTAAGTGTTCTATGTATTTTGAAAAGAATATATCTAGAGTTGTTGGGAGAGCTCTCTAAAATATCAATTGGGCCAAGTATAGTGATGTTTATTTAAATATTTCATACCCCTATTTGTTCTCTTCTTTCCCTGTCACTTATGGAGAGATGGTTATTAAAACACTTTGTTGATTGTGGATTTATGATTTCCTCTTTTTAATTTTGTTAATTTTGCTTCATATTTTTCAATCCTCATTCACTAACATAAACATTTTGAATTATTATGCCTCCTTGTGGAATTCACCCTTTCATTATAATGTTACAGACCTCTTAAATTCTATAAAACTCTTTGCCTTGAAGTCTACTTTCTTGACATTAATATAGCCACACCAGGTTTCTTATGCTTAGTGCTTTCCTCTTATACATTCAGTTTGTCAGTGTCTTTATATTTAAATTGCACAGACATTATTACAAATCCTATACTCCAGTATTTAACTGTGTTTAGCTTGTGAATCTTTGACATTTAATTGAAGTGTAGTCCATTTATATTTACTGTGGTTATTAACATGGTTGCATTTAAGTCTATTATATTAATATTTGTTTTCTATTTTTAACAGTCCTTGTTTTCATCCTTTCTTAACTTTTGTTTTTTTGCATGAATCAAGTGGTTTTTTTTTTTTTAATTATTATAGTTTAGCTTCTTTACTGATTTTTCATATACTTATTTGTTATTTTACTTACTGGTTCCTCTAGAGATTACAATATATATCATTAAATTATAAGTCTACCTACAGATATTATACAACTTCAGAAAAATATAATATCTTAAAACAATATACTTCCATTTACTCCCATCCTTTGTGCTCTTGTTGTTATATATTTTACTTCCACAAATATCATTATTTTTGTTATAAACAATCAATAATCTATCAAAGATTTACAAGTAACCAAGGATAGGGAAGCGGCTGTGGCACAATCAGTTGGGCTCCCGTCTACCATACCTGAGGCCTTGGGTTTGCCACCTGAAGCCTCCTTATGAAGGCAGGCTCAACTGCACACTGTAGAGAACCACCCGTCAGGGTGCCATGGAAAGCCGACTCAGCAAGGGGACGTAAAGAAAAGGGAGACAAGCAAAAAAAAAAAAACATGCAGAAGAGCGTGCAGTGAACAGACAGAGAGCAGACACCAAACAAGCTGCAAGGGGGAGGGGGAATAAATAAAAATAAATACAGACACAGAAGAATGCACAGCGAATGGACACAGAGAGCAGACAGCGTGCAAAAAGCCGCAAGGGGGAGGGGATGGAAAAAAAACACCAAGGATAATAATTAATTTAAGGTTTGTCCAGCAGAGTTAAGGTTATTCTCAGTTTTTTGGCCATAATGAATAAAGCTGCTATAAACAATCATGCACAAGTCTTTTTGTGGGCATGTTTTCAATTCCCTTAAGTAAATACCTAGCTGTGGAATTGTTGGGTCACATGATAAGTGTTAATTTAACTTTGAGAAAACCTGCAAAAGAGTTTTCCAGGATGGTTGCACTATTTGCGTTCCCACCAGCAATGGGTAAGGATCCCAGTTACTCCAAATATTTTCCAATGCTTGATATTTTAAAATTTAGCCTATTATGGTGGGAGTGAAATGATGTCACATTGTGCTTTTAATTTATATTGAGCTTCTTTTCCATTGATATTACTTTTTGATGACATGTCTCTTCAAATCTTCTGAATATATTTCATTATTTTTTTTCTTATTATTGAGTGGGAAGAGTTCTTAAAGTAGTCTGGAAACAACTCCTTTATTTGGCTGTATATTTTGCAAATGTTGTCTCAACAATTTGTGGCATGTTTTTCCATTTTCCTAATAATAACTTATGAAGATCAAATGTTTTTAACTTTGATGAAGTTCCATATATCAATTTTTTTCTGTTAGGCTTTGTAATATTAGTGTTCTGTCTGAGAAATCTTTGACTAAATGAAAGTCACAACATTTTTATCTTATATACCTTCTATAGTTCTATAGCTTTATAGCGCTAGTATTTGTGTTATGGTCTGTGATTCCTTTCAAGCTAATTTTTACATATGATGTGAGGTAAGTGTCCTGATTCATCTGTTACTTCTCTCCCTCTCTCTTTTTTGGCAAATGAATTACCAATTTTTCCAGTACCATTTTTCTCTGCCCAATTTACTTTGGCATCTTTATTGAAAAGGAATTGGCTAATATATGGGGGTCTATTTCTGTACTTTATTCTGTTCCTTTCATCTATATGTCTACCCTTACATCAATTGAACACTATCTTGATTACTGCAACCTAATTTATCTATTGTTGCATAATAAATTACCTCAAAACTTAGTAACTAAAAATGATTATAATAATTTATTATTTAAGAATTATTGGGGATTAGGAATTCTGATAGATCCTAACAGGGATTCCTTGCCTCTACTTTGCAATATTTGGGGTCTCAGGTGAAAGACTCAAAGTCTGGAGTTATAAAATCATCTGAAGATGTAATTGATGCTTGAGGATCCACTTCCAATGGGGGCTTACTCACTTGCCTAGCTAGTTGGTTCCTTTCCACATGGAATTTTCTATACACAGGACTCTCCAAAAGAATGTTCAACAAATCTCATGATGTGGTGACTAGTTTTCTTCAGAGTGAGTGATCAAAGAAAGAGCAAGACAGAAGCAACAATGCCTTTTATAATCTAGCCTTGGAAATCATGCATCATCATTTCTACCACACTGTAGTCATTAGAAATGAGTCATTAATTCAAGCCCATAAAAAGGGGGAGTGAAATTAGGCTCTATGTTAAAATTTTTTTTTTATTATTACAGAAGTAATGAACTTACATAACAGTCATACACAAGTGTAGAATTCCCATACAGCATCTTTTCACCAACACACCACACCATTGTGGAACATTTATTACAGTTTATATGATAATATCATCAGACTATTCCCACTAACTATGGTCCATATTGTACATTTGACCTATTTTTTTCCATACCACCTATTATTAAAATAGTATATCTTTGACATTGATGCAAGAGTATTACAATATTGCTGTTACCTATAGTCCATAGGTTACATTAATTGTATTTTTCCCATGCTTCCCCACATTCCCACCACCCTGCAATAGTGACTTACATCCGTTCTCTTTCACAGAAGGACATTCTTGCATTTGTACTATTATCTGCCATTCTCATCCACCTCTGGGTTCACTGTGTTACTCAGTCCCTAGACTATTCTAGCTTTCTTTCAATTAATATTTACATCCCTAGACTACACTTTTCAGCCACAATCCCATTTATAAGCCAGCTGCTGCTCATTGTAATGTGTTACCATCAACTCGATCCATTTCCACATTTATACAGTCTAGTTAATGGAAGCTTCTACATACATTAAGCATTGTACTCCTCAGCAGCCCTCCTATCTCCTAATAACCTATGCTCTAGGTTTTAACTGTATGCATTTATATTAGTGAGACCATGCAATATTTGTTTGTCTTGCTTATTTCACTTAGCATACTGTCTTCAGATTTATCCATGTTATCATATGTGCCCCATTTTCATTTCTTTTTACTGCAGCATAGTCTTCCTTCATATGTATATACCACATTTTGTTTACACATTCATTGGTTGATGGACACTTGGGTTGTTTCCATCTTTTGGCAATTGTGAATAACACTGCTGTGAACATTTGTGTGCAAATGTCTGTTCACATCACAGTTTTCAGTTCTTCTAGATATATTCCTAATAGAAGAATTGCTGGATCATATGGCAGTTCTATATTTAGCATCCTGAGGAATTGACAAATGTCTTCCACAGAGTCTGCACCATTTACAATCCCACTAAAAGTGAAGGTGTGTTTCTATTTCTCTACATCCTCTGCAGCACGTACTGTTTTCTATTTCTTTTTTCTTCAATAAAGACCATTCTATGCAGTGTGAGATGATACCTCATTGTCACTTTGATTTGCATTTCTCCAATTGCTAGTGATATTAAACATTTTTTATATGCGTTTTGACCATTTGTATTTCCTTTTTGGAGAAATGACTAAGCCTTTTTGCACTTTTATTAATTGGATTGCTTGCTCTTTTATTGTTGGGTTGCATGATCTGGTTGTATAGAATGGAAATCAAACCCTTGTCAGAAAAGTGGTTTCCAAATATTTTCTCCCATTGAGTGGACTGCCTTATCACCTTCTTGACAAAGTCCTTTGAATCACCAAAGTGTTTAAGTTTAAGGAGGTCTCACTTATCCATGTTTTCTTTCATTGTTTGTGCTTTAGGTGTAAGGTTTAAGAATTCACCACCTACCACCAGATGTTGAAGAGATTTTCCTACATTTTCTTCTAGCAGCTTTATGGTCTTAGCTTTGTATTTAGGTCTTTGATTCATTCTGAGTTAATTTTTGTAAAAGGTGTAGGATAGGAGTCTCTTTCTTTCTTTTTGATATGGGCATAAAGTTCTCCCAGCACTATTTGTTGAATAGAATGCTCTGCCCCAGCTGGGTGGTTTGACAGGCTTGTCAAAAATCACTTGATCATAGATCTGAGGATCTGTTTCTGAACTGTTTGGTTCCATTGGTCTATGTGTCTCTCTCTATGCCAGTAACCTGCTGTTTTTACCACTGTGGATAGGTAATATGATTTAAAGTCTGGAAGTGAGAGTCCTCCAACTTTGCTCTTCCTTTTTAAGATGTTTCTGACTATTTGGGACCCCTTACCCTTCCCAACAAGTTTAATAATTGTGTTTTCCATTGTTAAAAAAAAATGGTGGCATTTTTATCGGAATTGTATTGAAACTTTATATCAGTTTGGGTAGAATTGACATCTTAATGATAATTAGTCTTCCAATCCATGAGCATGGAAAGTTCTTTAAATTATTTAGGTCTTTTTTAGTTTAGTTTAGCAAAGCATTTTAATTTTCTGAATACAAATGTTTTACATCCCAAGTTGTTTATTACTAACTATTTGATTCTTTTAGTCACTACTGTAAATGGAGTTTTTTCCTGACCTCTTTCTCAGATTGCCATTACATGTGTTTAAAAACATTTCTGATTTCTGGTTATTTATCTTGTACCCTGATTTTCTACTGAAATCATTTATTAGCTCTAGCAGCTTTATTGTAGATTTTTTTGGGACTTTCTCAATATAGGATCATATCATCTGCAAATAGTGAAAGTTTTACTTCTTCATTTCCAATTTGGATGCCTTTTATTTATTTATTTTCTTGCCTGATTGCTCTAGCTAGAACCTCCAGCACTATATTGAACAATAGTAGTGACAGTGGGCATCCTTGTCTTGTTCCTGATCTCAACAGGAAAGCTTTCTGACTTTCATCATTGAGTACAATGTTAGCTGTCAGTTTTTCATATATGGTCCTTAGGACAGAGTTGAGGGCTTTAAATGTTGGAGTTTCGATGTTGGAGTTGATGCTAAAGCTGGAGCCCCAGAGAGAGAGGCAGAGATGTTTGCCTGATAGTCTACAGTTGACCTTGTGGAGAGAGGCAAAGCCTAGAGAGCCTCATAGTCTACAGCTGATCTTGTGGAGAAAACAGAGGAGTTGAGCCCAGAGGAACCCAGGAAGCCTGAACCCTCACAGATGTCAGCAGCCATCTTGCTCCAACATGTGGAAATAGACTTTCATGAGGGAAGTAACTTATGCTTTATGGCCTGGTATCTGTAAGCTCCTACCCCAGATAAATACCCTTTATAAAACCCCACCAATTTCTGGTATTTTTGCATCAGCACCCTTTGTCTGACTAATACAGAACCGCAGGTGTCTGACTCTTCAGTCTGTGTGGTCTGAAATTGCCTGCAGCCTGGAGAGGCTGGAGCAGGTCCCCCAGCTTCTTCCATGCCACAGGTGGGGCTGGAGCCTAGACTAGGGCTGCAGTCTGATCTGGGTGGAAAGAAACTGGTCCCTACCATCACTGTGATTTTCAGTCAGCCTAGCTTCCCCTCATGTTGGAGATGTAGTTAAAATGGTGGCTACCAGCTTCCTTCCAACCCGGACAGGTTCAAACTTTAGCTGTTTTTAGGATTATTCTTCAGTCAGCCAAATTTATTAATCAGTAGCTGTAAGTCAGTGGCCAACCATCTCTTCCTCCCCATTTCATGAAATGGAGCTTCCAACTCTAACCACAGAATAGTTCCTGAGGCAGCTTGCACCACCATGGAGGGTGAGCACTGGCCTCTATGGAATGGATTACTCTAGTCATGCAACTTCACTGAAAGTGGGCAATCTCCTTCTCCCTTTCCTTTATGGATGGTGCTGGATGCTCTTTTGGTCTCTTGGGCCCCTCAAAATGGTGCTTTAGATAGGTCTGAGTAATTATTAATTGCCCTGTACAATGAGCTGACTCTTAGAATGCCTTACTCAGATGCCATCATGTCCCCATCCCCAGACTCTAAATTTTTAAGGGAAAAGTGTCAAAGAATTTTTGACTACCATAAGTAAATTTTTAAATTAGGTTGTATAAGTCCTTCAAATTTGTTCTTTTTCAAAATTATTTTTGCTCTTCTAAGTCTTTGCATTTTAATATACATTTTAGAATCAATTCATTAACTTCTACCAAAAAAGTCCGTGAGATTTTGATTGGGATTATGTTGAAATATGTAGATCAATATGGAGAGAAATGACATTTTAAAAATATTGTTTTCCAATCCATGAATACAGTATATACCTCTACCTACATAGGTCTTATTTATTTCAGCAATGTCTTCTAACTTTCAGTGGGCATGTTATAAAAACATTTTGATGAGGGGAGCAGATTAACTCAGTGGTTGAGTACCTGCTTCCCATGTGGAAGGTCCTGGGTTCAATCCCTGGTATCTCCTAAACAAAAGTTTAAAAAATTTTGATGAATTTATGTTTATGTATTTTATGTTTTATTCTATGTCAAATGGTGTATCAGTCTGCCAAAGAGGTGCCAATGCAAAGTACCAGAAATCTGTTGGCTTTTATAGAAGGTATTTATTTGGGGTAAAAGCTTACACCCCCAAGGTTGTGGAAAATCCAACTCAAGTTACCATAACATGTACTTTCTCACCAAACTCAGCTGACACGTGTTGAACCACGAAGGTGGGAGATCCCTACCAGGTTTCAGCCTTCCCCTCTGGGCTTCCTCTTCTTCTTGAGGCTCTGTAGGCCCAGCTTCTTCCTGATCTCAGCTGCAGGTTGGCATAGGGCTTGTCTCTTGGGGCTTCCTATATCAGTCTTTGCTCTCTTCCCAAGGTCATTTGTAAGTTATCATTCTCCCCAGGGCTTTAGCTGTTTAAGTCTTCTCCTTCCTGTTACATGACAAGATAAAAAATGATGAAGTTCTCTCCTCTGTGTCTTCCTGTGTCTATTTGTCCATGTAAGTGTCCATTTATATCAGACCCACCCAGGCGCAGGGACTCGACCTGAGTCACGTCCTCTTGTAGTCAAATCAAAAAGCCTAATCAAAGACATCTCAGCTGAATTTAATGCAATCAAGGGGTATCACACCCAGAGGAATAGATTAGTTTACACACATAATCTTTTTTTTTTTGGGGGGGGGGGGAGGATTAATAAAATCATCTCAAACTGCCAAAAATGGCATATTTCATTTCAACTTCTAATTATGTCTTGCTAGTATATAAAAATAAAATGGAATTTTGAGTATTCAGCTTGAATCCTATGGTCTCACTAAAATAATTTGAGTTCTAGTTCATTCTTTGTGGATTAATTAAATTTTTATGGGAACATTCTTAAATCTGTTAATAAAAATAGTTTTACTTCACCATTCCAATACATATACTTCTTATTTCTCTTCCTTGTCTATGGTACTGGCTAGGACCTCCAACATAATGTTGAATGAATATGCTAACAGTGGCATCTATGCTTTGTTTCCAATCTAAGGGGATAAATATTCAGTCTTTCACCGTTAAGTATGATACTTACTGAAGTCATTTTTAGATGCCTTTTAATAATTTAAGAAAGTTTCCTTCTTCTCTTAGTCTCTGAGTGGTTATTAATAGATACTGCATTTTGTCAGCTGCTTTATTTGTACCTTCTGAGGTTATCATATTGTTTTCATTTTTACTAATATTAATAGGTATTAATTATTAATGGATGATATTTTAAAAAAGATTTTTATGTCTATGTTCATGAGGAATATTAGCCTTTAGTTTTCTTTTCATGCAGTGTCTTTTTTCAATTTTGATATCAGGGTAATGCTGGCTCCATTAAACGAGTTGGAAAGTGCTTCTTCTTCAGTTTGTACGAAATTGATGTAGAACTGATATTATTTTGTCCCTAAATATTTGATAGAATTCAACAGTGAAGTATTCTGGGTCTAGAATTATCTTTGTGGGAAAGGTCCCTTCTCCAGTGGAAAATGTCTTTTATATTATATCAAGGGAAGATCCACAGTTTGGGAGGGGTTTGGTGCCCAGTGACAGTCAATAACCAAATTATACTTATGCAGTGTCCTGAGCATGAATGAGTTTCTCAAGGTACACTCGCTCCATTCTCAAACTTAGGCAGGCCCTATAAACCTGGGCTTCTGAGGGGGTCTCTCTCAGTCTTTCTTATGAGTAGCCAATGAAAGTGCTGGCAAATGGATATGAACTTCCTTTGAATCTGGGGCTCTCAACTATCCTACTGTCATATTAGTCTGCACTTGACCTTTAAGAATTCACTAAAATTTTGCTTCTTTTCTTCTTTCATGGTAGCTTTTTCTTCCTCTCGATATTTTGCCAAAGTTGGAAGAGATCTTGGCTCTGTCTATCCTTGGATGGACTTGTCAACTTTTGAAATTCAGTTCACCTATTTGTCCTGTGACCTCAGGTATTTGATGGGCTAAAACATGCATTTTGTATAATACCCAGTTATTTGTCAATATTATGGTAGGAGCAATGTTTTCTTGTGGAGTTCTCCATTTTAAACAGAAGCAAAACTCTAGTGCATTCCCTTAAAATTATGTCATGATTTTTTGTTCTGTCAGTAAGTATTTTTCTAAAACATGATTCATAATACTGCATAGTATCATTCAATTGTGATATATTTTGTATATATATATACTTATATATTTTGTAGCCCCAGCTTTTAATACAGTCTTGGATAGACTAGATACTCAAGACATCTTTGCTATATATAAGGAACTGATAATGTTTAATTAAGAAAAAGAAAATCCCAGCTCTAATGAATGTAATAGATAAGACTTAAAAAGAATGGTTCTATTTTATTGCTAAATATGCAGCTACATCAAGTTCTTGGTGGTGGTGTACCTTCTCTTGCTTCTCCAAATGCAGAGTTTGCGGCCTCAGGCTAATGTGTTACTATTTCATTACGGAGTGCGATCTGGGTTGGCAGGAGAAGGGGAGGGGAAAATGATGCAGAAACAAAAGAAGAGCCGATGAAAGGGAACATGACCCGGCTGGCTGCCTTGAAGTGCTACTGATTGCTGAACCTGTGGGGCCACACTCCTGGGAAGCCATGTCTCAGAACTGTGGAGGTGGGATAAAGAGGAAATATTATCCATTGGCTCCTTTCTCTAACTTTAAAATCTTCCCATAGGAAAATAACCCTTTTATCCTTCCAGGTTGCGGATACATGAGTGTGGGTGTCCAGTGATCCTGTGGCAGTGTAACAGGGAAATTTCAATGCAAGAAGCTAGAGGTACATAGCGCACCTGGATATGAAACACTGTTAAATTATGCCTATATGAAGTTGGTCAGAGTCCAAGAAATGTTGCTACAAAGAATGGGTAAGGCTGAAATGATCAGAAATGGTGCATAAATGGAGTCTGAAAAATATTATCATTATTGTTCAGTGATCTCAGTTGGGATCTATGAAATCACTTGTGGAGCTCATACATCTCTGTGATTCAAATGTATTTTAAATTAACCCTCATAAGAAGGGTCTGGATACCAACTGACTATTGCCCCTAAAATTTAATCTATGATTGGCATTTATTCTGCTTGTAAATTCTCTAGAAATTTGCATTAAGATTTCAGCTTTTAAAAGCTTAGTTTGGGTTGATTAAATACTATTAACAACTATCTCTTTTCTGAAATATGCATATGGTTAGAATCTTCATGAATCTGGAATTTTACTTTTGTGACCCAGCTAAAATCTAGATGGTAAAAGAAAAAATGTTGGGGAGAGGATTGTGGGAAAATGGCAGAGTAGAGAATTCCAGAATCTGTCCTTTCATGAAAACAACTATTAAGCAGGCAGAAACTGGCTGAAACAACTGTTTTGAAACTCTGGAAGGCAGAAGAACACTGTACAGCACACAGGGAGAAAGAGGTTGATAAATGACAGGAAAGAGAGTAAAGAAGAGTAATTTGCTCTCTCTTTTATGGCAGTCTGCCATGGGATCTATCCCATGGCTAGCTCATAACATAAAAATCCTATTTCTCAAGACCAGATCAGGGTTGGGCATAGCTGATCACTGATTGTGGCTTTTGATTAGGCAACTGAGATCACTGGCCCTGGCTCTGAGGGTAGACAGTGCTTCAAACGACCCAGACAAAGATGATGGCAGTCATCATTTACAACAATGCCCCAAGCAGGGGTAGCCAGGGTCAAGACTTAAGGATGCTGAGCATCCTCACAGCTGCAGATGTCAATTAATTGAAGGGTTGCATTTGCTGATCAGTCCAGGAAAGTTCAGCCTTGGTGAGCTATTGGAGAAGATCTTGGCACACTTTCTGATCCCTTCCCCAGAGCACTTTGGAGCCAGTCTGTTCCTCCATTGTGGGTCACTGGCCCTGTTTTGGTAGGGGAAGTCTGATACTTGAAGTCCTCTCTGGAGGGCCCCTCCTCCCAGAATTTGCCCTTCAGGGAAAAGCAGCTTGAGCCAATGAAAGGAATGTAAGCAACTACAGACACCGACTGTATGCAGAAAAAGGACTGCTGGCTTCAAACACCCAGGAGAGGGAGGTCTGTCTCCTAGGATACAGAATGGACAACCAAGCTCCTGTACACAGGGGAATTCCAAAACAACTAATAAACAAAAGCACAGGACAAGACAGAGGTCCAGAAAGACATGGAAAACCCTGCACACTGCATTTACCTTAAGCAGACTTTCCCAACAGAGCTGAAGCTGAGAGCTGAAGCTCAAGAAAATCTCTCTTATCACCAGCTGGCTACAAAGTCAATAAAGCAGACAACACCAGGAACAAATCCCAGAGATAACATTTTAAAGAATTAAAATTTACATCATGCAACAAAAGAACACAAGACAAAGACACAGGGAATGATGGCCCTCCAAAGGAAGAGGATAAAAATCCATAAAACACCAATGAAAAAGACCAGAATGTGAATATAACAAACAAAGCCTTTAAAAAAAAGATCTTAAAAATGCTTAAGGCAATGAAGGAAAATACAGAGAAAGAACTGAAGGATATCAGAAAAACAGCAAAATGAGCAATATGTAAAGAGACAGAAATTTTAAAAAGAAACCAAACAGAACTGCTGGATTTGAAGACCACAATAACTGAAATGAAAAATTACCAGGAGAGTTTTAAGAGCAGATTGGAGCTGGCAGAAGAAAGAATCAGTGAACTCAAAGACAAGACACTTGAAATGAGATAGCCTGAGGAGTAGTAAAAATGAAAATAACCTAAGAAAACTCTGGGACATCACCAAACTCACCAATATATACACTATGGGAGTCACACAAGGAAAAAAAAAGGGAGAAAGTGGCAGAAGGAATATTCCAAGAAATAATGACAGAGAATGTCCCAAATTTAGCAAAAAACATGACTAGAAGCCCAGAGAATACCTTACAGGGTAAATATGAGGAAAAATACACTCTATTGTATATTGATCACATCATCAGATACAAAGGACAAGGAGATAGTTCTGAAATCTGCAAGATCAAAGCAAAATGATATATACAAGGGAGACCAATTAGACTGAGTTCTGATTTCCCATGAGAAACCATGGATGCAAAGAGGCAGTGAGTTGAACTACTTAAAGAGCTGAAAGAAAACAACTGCTAGCCAATAATTTTCAAATTTGGTAAGACATTGGTTGAAAAATAAGGGAGAGATTAAGACATTCCCAGATAAACAAATCTGAGGGAGTTTATCTCCACTAGACCTGACCTATAAGAAATGCTAAAGGTAGTTCTGTAGACATAAAGGAAAGGACACTAAACAGTATTTCAAAGTGGCATGAAGAAATAATGACCTGCATTAAAGGTAATCATTTGGGTAATTATAAATGCTATTATTATTGTAATTTACTGGTTGGTATGTAACTCCACTTCTTACATTTGCTAAACCACACATGCATAAAAGTAATGATAAATCTATGGTTTTTGGAATAAAGTGCAAAAAATGGTGTGGGGAAGGAGAGGGACATAGGAAAATATATGGGCTTGCTATTGCAGTTAAGTGGGCATCAAACCAAATATGATTATTATTTATTTAGGATGTCATATTTTAACCCTATGGTAACCACAAGGAAAATAGATTAAAAATATATCCAGATAGCAATGAGAAGGCATTTAATATGGTACAACACAAGAATCAAATAAATATAAAAGCAAGCACTAATGGAAGTGAGGGACATAAAGGTATAAGACTTACAAACACTAAATAGTAAAATGGCAGAAGAAAATGCTGCATTATCAGTAGTGACTTTAAATGTAAATGTATTAAACTCTCCAGTCAAAAAGTAGAGCTTGGCAGAAGGGGTGAAAAAACATGACCTGACTATATGCTATTGGCAAGACACTCACCTTAAATTCAAATATACAAGTAGTTGAAAGTGAAAGGATGGAAAAAATATACCATGCAAGTAGTCACCAAAAAACAACTGAAGTAGCTATAATAATATCAGATAAAATGGACTTTAAGTCATAAACCATTACAAGGAACAAAGACAGTCATTATACTGATAAAGCAGATAATTCAACGAGAAGATATAACAATTATAAATATATATGCACCTAACAATAGAACCCCCCAAAATATGAAGGAAATACTGACACTTTGAAGGGAGTAATTGGTGGTTCTAATTACACAGTAGGATATTTAATATACCACTTTCAATAATGAATAGAACATCTTGATAGAAGATCAGTAAGGAAATACAAACTTTGAATAATACTTACTCTAAACGAAATAGACCTAATAGACATATATAGAATGCTTAACCCATGTCTTAATTTACTATTGGGTTGCCAATACAATATTCCAGGAATGTGTTAGCTTTTATATTAATAACAGGAATTTTATTAGGGGGAAATCTTATAGTTCAGAGACCATGAAATGTCCAAATCGAGGCATCATCAGAGATGCTTTCTCACCAAAGGTTGGCTGCTGGTCAGATGCTGGGCTGTGCTAAGGCAAAAGCATCACAGACCCCCAAAATACATGTTCTTTTTATATAGAAGATATAGTCATTATATCAAAATATTTCAAAAACCTTAAATCATTTCAGTAGCAATGCTAAGTATAAAATCTCATAAAAAATCAGTTATAGAAATGCAGTCTGTCTTGGGCAAAAATTCTCCTCTGGCTGTAAACCTGTGAAATTTATAAAACAATTTATTTGATTCTAATATACAAAGGATAAATATTTCCATTGCCATAGGGAGAAATTAGAAAGCAAACAGGTGTCATGAGTCCCAAACAGTTTTGAAAACCTACAGGGCATACACCATTAGTTTTCTGAGAGTCATCTATAGAATGATGCTTTCTTCTCTTCAGGTCCTCATGGCAGCCCAGTCTTTCCACGGGCTTGCCCAATGACCATCTTCTCAGTTCCACCCTCATCAAGCATCTGGGTGGTGGCTGAGTTCTAGGCCTCATTCTCAAACAACACTGGGGTGACAGCTACAATCTCCCCAATCCCTGGGGCACAGTCACAATCCCCTTGCACAGTGGGATGGTATCATAGTCTCCCTAATCTCTGGCACATAGGTCCAACCCCTCAGAACAGTGGGGTGGCTACCTAACTCTCAGGGAATGTGCCCAACTCTCTCTGTAAACTGGGACAACCAAAACTCTTCCTGAACTATGAGCTTGAAGGCCTACCCTCTTCAAATGTTGGCGCAAATTCATACTTTCTGCATACATGAATAGGATTCCTCTCTTGGCCTGAGAAGATTTTGGGTACAAACCTTAGCTTCCATCATTTTGCCCTTGAAATAGTTTCTCCTTTAATTTCTCCCTTTTCTGTATATTTTAGTCAAGGCTAAAAATGGTTTTGTTCATATAGACCTTGCAGAAAGCTTTTTGGTTTTGCATTTATTTCACAGGGGTTCCAAATATCAGACAACAGACATTCCACAGATTCTCTCTGGATAATTGCATTTTAATTAATTAATTTTTTAAAACTTTATTTATTTATTTCTCTCCCCTTTCCCCCTACCCCCCTGCCCTGGTTGTCTGTTCTCTGTGTGTATTTGCTGCATCTTCTTCTTTGTACACTTCTGTTGTTGTCAGCGGCACAGGAATCTTTGTTTCTTTTTGTTGCATCATCTTGTTGTGTCAGCTCTCCGTATGGGCGGCGCCATTCTTGGGCAGGCTGCACTTTCTTTTGCACAGGGCGGCTCTCCTTATGGGGTGCACTCCTGGCATGTGGGCCTCCCCTATGCGGGGACACTCCTGCGTGACAGGGCACTCCTTGTGCGCATCAGCCCTGTGCATGGACCGGCCCCACACAGGGTCAAGGAGGCCTGGGGTTTGAACCGTGGAACTCCCATGCAGTAGACAGATGCCCTAACCACTGGGCCAAGACTGTTTTCCCATAATTGCATTTTTAATCCTGACTTGCAAGGAAATGGTTGCCTGTTTATTAGTTCTGTTAAGTTTTCGCATAGGGCACTATCCTCTGGGGATTTGTTTTCCAGAAGCTCAGAATTTTCCAAACCATCAATTTCTGGTTTCTTTGTGCCCAGGAGTTCAGTTCTCAGCTTATCTCTCTTTTCACATTTTACTATAAGTTGCAAGGAGAAGTCAGGCCCCATTTTTCACATTTAATTTGGAAATTTCCTCAGCTAAATGTCCCAGCTTGTCACATTCATATTCTGCCATCTAACATTAAGAGTCAATTTTGCCAAGTTCTCGCAACTGTTGAACAAGGATTGCCTTCCTTCCAGCCATCATTTCAATAGAAGACCTCATCAGAAGTAACTTTAGGGTTCATATTCCTGCCAATACTCTCTTCAATACAATCTAGGCCTTTTCTAGCAAGCATTTCACAATTCCTCCAGAATCTTCCCTTTACCCATTTACCAAACCATTCCAAAATTTTTGGTCTTCATATTTGCAGTCCCAGTCTTGGTGCCAATTTCTATCTTAGTTTGTCACAGGGCCAACAATGCAAAATAACAGGAATATGTTGGCTTTTATAAGAGGAATTTTATTAGGTAAAAATCTTACAGTTCCAAGGCCATGCAATGTCCAAACTAAAGCACCATCAGAGATGTTTTCTCACCAAAGGTCGGTTGTTAGTAAATTCTGAAGTCCTGTCATGTGGCAAGACAAGATGGTGGGTCTGCAGGTGTCTCTGTACTTTCTCCTCAAGCTCAATGGTGGGCCATCAAGCATCTCTTCTTGGTTCTCATTGCCTTGAGCCTCTTGGGGCTTCTCTGTCTTTCTGCAGCTGTAGGCAAATCTGGAGTCCCTTTCTCAAATGGCAGGGTAAAGATGGTGACGACTTTCTTTTTACTGTGTCTTTAAGTTTATATAAGACCCAACCAAAGGGCAGAGACCCAAACCAGGTCATGCCTCACTGTCATAACCCAACTGATCTATTCAAAGTTCCATCTATTGAATTTAATGTAAAAGGCCCCGTCTACACTGTGTTTACAGGCACAGGTATAGGTTAGCTTAAAAACATCATTTTCTGGGGTCCAGAAAAGGCAAACCAGTACAACCTGACAAAAAAAGGAATACTCATTCTTCTCAAGTGCACATGGATTATTCTCCAGGATAGACCATGTGTTAGGTCATAAGCAAGTCTTAATAAATTTAAAAATATTGAAATCATACAATATATATTCACACCCCATGTTGGAATCAAACTAGAAATTAATAACAAGGAGAAATAGAAAATTCACAAATATGTTGAAATTAAATAACATGCTTTTCAACAACCAGTTGGTTAAAGAGGAAATCAGAAGTGAAGGTAGGAAATATCATGAGGTAAATGAAAATGAATATACATGTGAGGGAGAGAGCGCAAACTACAATGTAAACTATAATCCATGCTGTGTAGCAGTGCTCCAAAATGTATTCATCAATTGCAGTGAATGTACCACACTAATGAAAGAAGTTGTTGATGTGGTAAAAGTGGGGGGTGTAGGAAGTGGGATATATGGGAATCTCCTATATTTTTTAATGTAACATTTTGTATGACCTATGTATCTTTTAAAAATAAATTAAAAATATATTTAAAAAAAGAAAAAAATCCTACAATGTAAATTATAACCCATGCTTAGTGGCAAAGCTCCAAAATGTGTTCATCAATTGTAACAAATGTACCACACTAATGAAGGATGTTGTTAATATAGGAAAATGTGCAAGAGGTAGGGAGCAGGGCATATGGGAATCCCCCATATTTTTTATGTAACGTTAATGTAATCTAAGTATCTTTAAAAAAAATAAAAAGTATATTATAAAAAAAAGAAAAAAGAAAGTGAATATACAAATTATCAAAACTTATGGTTGTAGCAAAGGAAATGCTGAGCAGAAAATATATATCTCTCAATGCATATATTGAAAAAGAAGAAAGATTTCAAATCAGACCTAACCTCAAAACTATTAATAGAAGAACTAGGAAAAGAAGAGCAAACTAAAACAAAAGCAAGGAGAAGGAAGTAACAAATATTAGAGCAGGGATAAATGGAATAGAAAAGAAAAGAAAAAAATAGAGAGGAAAAAAGCTATAGTTTGTTTCTTTGAAAAGATCAGTAAAATTGACAATACTTACTTTGACTGACAAAAAAAAGGAGAAAGGATACAAATAACCAAAATCAGAAATGAAAAGGGCAACATTGCTACTGACCCCACTGAAATAAAAAGGACTATAAAAGAATACATTGAACAACTGTACACCAATAAATTAGATAACCTTGATGAAAAGGACACATTCTTAGAAATGCACAAATTACCTACCTTGACTCAAAAAGAAATAGAAGAACTCAACAAACCAATTACTAGTAAAGACATGGAATCAGTAATCATAAAATGTTTCAATGTAGAAAAGCCCAGGTTCACAGGCAAATTCTACGAAACATTCCAAGAAATCTAAATTCCAATTCTGCCCACTCTTCCAAAAAATGGGAAAGGAGGGAACACTCTCTAATTCATCTATGAGGCTTAGATCACCCCCATATGAAAGACAGAGAAAGATAGCACAAAGAAGAAAAAAACAACTACTGACCACTACTATCGCTTATGAAAAAAGATGCAAAAATCCTCGACAAAATACTATTATAGCAAACCAAATCTAACAGCATATTAAAAGAATTATACACCATGATCAAGTGGAATTTATCCCAGGTATGCAAGGTTGGTTCAACATAAGAAAATCAATTAATGCAATATACCACATTAACACAATGAAGGAAAAGAGCACATGATCATCTTTATTGATGCATAAAAGGCATTTGACAAAATCCAGCAATGCCTCTTGATAAAAACACTTAGAACACTAGGAACAGAAGGAAACTTCTTCATCATGATAAGGGTCATATTTGGAAAGCCCACAGCTAGCATCCTACTTAATGGTAAAAGACTGAAAACTTTCCCTCTAAGATCAGGAAAAGTACAAAGATGGCCACTCTCACCACTGTTATTCAAAACTGTGCCGGGAATTCTTGCTGGAGCAATTAGACAATAAAAGGAAATAAAATACAATCAAATTATAAAGGAAGAAGCAAAATTTTCCCTATTTATAGATCATCTCATCCTGTATACAGAAAATCCTGAAAAATCTACAAGAAAGCTCTTAGAACTAATAAATGATCTTCACAAAGTAGCAGGTACAAGATCAACACCAAGAGATCAGTAGTGTTTCTATACACAATGAATTATCAGAAGAAGAAATCAAGAAAAAAGTTCCATTCACAGTAGCAACTAAAATAATCACATATCTAGGAATAATTAAATAAAAGGATTTGTACACAGAAAACTCCAAAACATTGCTAAAAATATCAAAGAAGACCTAAAAGAATGGAAGAGCATTCCTTGTTCATGGAGTGGAAGACTAAATATCATTAGGATGTCGATCCTATGCAGAACAACTTATGGATTCAGTGAAGTCCTAATTAAAATTCCAAAAGCGTTCTTCACAGAAATGGCACAGTCAATCATCAAATTTTATGGAATGCTCGGGGCCCCAAATAGCTTCCTGCTCTTAAACTTATTACAAAGCCAGAGTAATTAAACCAGCCTGGTACTGGCACAAGGACCGACATATAGACGGATAGAATTGAACTGAGAGCTCAGACATCAACACTCACATTTATAGCCAACTGATTTTGGGAAAGAATTGTCTCTTAAACAAACGGTGCTGGGAAAACTGGATTTCCATTTGTAAAAAAAAAAAAGGAGGTGACCCTTACCACACACCTTGTATAAAAATCAACTTAAAATGGATCAAAGACCTAAATATAAGAGCCAGAACTATCAAACTCCTAGAAGAAAATGTAGGAAATCATCTCTTCATGATCCTGTGTTAGGCAATGGTTTCTTAGACTTTACACCCAAAGCAGCAGAAGAAAAAAGAATAGATAAATGAAACTTCATCAAAATTAAAAAAAAATTTTCCTCCAATTACTTTATTATTAAATTAAAACAACAACCTATAAAATGGGAAAAAACATTTGAAAACCACATATCTGATAATGATTTAATAATATCCAGGATATATAAAGAGCTCCTACAACTTAATAATAAAAAGACAAATAACACAATTAAAAATGGGCAAAACACTTGAATAGACATTGCTCCAAAGAAGATAGACAAATGGCCAGAAAACTCATGAAAAGATGTTCAACCTCATTAGCCATCAGGGAAGTACAAATCAAAACCACAATGAGATTCCATTTCACACCATTAGAATGACTTCTGTTTAAAAAATGGAACATAACAAGTGTTGCAGAGGATGAGGAGAAACGAACACTCATTCATTGCTGGTGGCAATGTAAAATGGTCTAGCTGTTCTGGAAGAGAGTTTGGCGGTTCCTCAGAAAGCTAAGTATAGAACTACCATGTAACTTGGTAATATCATTACTCAGTATATACCCCAAAGAATCGAAAACAGGGACTTGAACAGGTATTTGCACTCTGATGTTCATTGCAGTATTATTCACGATTGCCAAGAAATGAAAGCAACCCATGTGACCATCAACTGATGAATGGAAAATAAACTGTGATATATATATAGTGGAATAAACTATATAATATAATATATATAATGGAATATTATTCAGCCATATAAAGGAATGAAGTCCTGATGCATGTAACAACATGGATGAACCTTGAAAATACTATGTTGAATGAAATAAGCCAGGTGCAAAAGGACAAGTATTGCATGGTCTCAGAGATTTGACACAATTAGAATAAGCAAACTCATAGAGTCAGAATCTCCAATATATCTTACCATAGGACTGGGTGAGGATAGGGAATTCAGATAGGCAATGGGAAGTTAAGGCTTAAAGTGTTCAGATTTCCTTTTATGGATGATGGAAATATTTTGGTAATGGATGGTATTGATGGCAGCATAACACTGTGAATGAAATTAACAGCACTGAAATATGTACCTGAATGTGGCTAAAAGGGGGAAAAGTTAGATTGTATATAAGGTAACAGAATAAAAATTTTTTTTAAAAAATCCATGGAATTACACTACACAGTGATCCCTAAGTTAAACCATGGACTATAGTTAGTAGTAGAATTATAAAAAGGTGCTATCAACCAATATAACAATTGTTCCATACCAATGGAAGGTGTTAGTAATAGAATGCTGTATGGGAATACTGTATTTTACACATGATTATTCTGTAAACCCATAACTTGTCAAGGAAAAAATACTAACATGCCTACAAAAAAGAAAAGCACCTTATTAAGCATAACTCAAAATGAATGAATAAATAAATACAAAGAACGTGGTGGGGAGATATTCATTCAAAGCCAGGGAAAATAATACTCTGGAAAATACAATAGAATTATTCGACTTTTATTTAATGATTTTATTTTTACAAATAATTGATATAACTATGTAATATTCACAATGGTACAAAATGTGAGAAAAGTATAAGTGAATATTGATATCATAGTTGATAAAATATATAAAACATTGATTAACTGAAGCAGAAGGTCATTGAGAAATGTTTATAAGTAAGAAATATTAAATTTGTGGATGTTGCCAAGTCCAAGATATGCATCTATGGTGGGACAGTCATTACAAATTCTGTTTAATGCTTAATATCAGAGCAAGAAATAGGCAAATATGTAGCAAATAAAAAGCTGACTAATTATCCTTTCAAGATCCTTCTATGTTTGAGTAAGTTTCTGTTTGTTTTGTACAAGTCTTTTTATACTCAAATTTACATTCCTTCCTGATATACATCTTTGAAAGGAACCCCCTCCCGCCAAAGAAAAGATGAGAGAACCTTTAAATTCTTCAGTAAAAATTGCAGTCCTCCTTACCTCTCCACAACCACTACCATACCCAAATTTACAACCTCATCTTCTGACATACCTCCTAAAACCCAAAATCATATGTTGTTAATTTGACCATGGGAGATGCTGGTCTTTGGAAGATAGTTTGCACAGCATTGGAAATAACTCAAATACAATTCACACTTGTTCTGTGCCTAAGCCCGGACCAACCCAGCTCAACATAGCTTTATACTGCTCATTCCTACAATTGAAGTCCTGGGGCTTATCTGAGTAGGAGAGGGAATGAAGCTGTACTTAAATTGATAAATTGATAAAGTAGATAATCCGGCAGCAGCAGATATGGGAATGTATATGTCAATGTGTATTCTCATATAAAATATATAAATGCATATACACTTAACAAAATATGTTGGTTCATCCTCTGCAGTGATGAAACCCTTTATTTTTGATGCTATACACAGTATTGACTAGAGATCCCAGTGATTAAGCTTTCAGATGGTGATATCAGGATAAGGATAGGCCGTAGAATCAGAGAGACTTGGGATCCTGTCCTACTCTACTTCTTACTAGCTGCGTGACCTTGGGTAAGTATGTTACTTAAGGTCTGTGAACTGATTTCCTTTATCTGTAAATATGTGGGTAAAACTATTCACTTACAGGGTTGTTGGATGAATTATATTAGATTATATTTGCAAATCACTTAGCATAATGTTGGGCAAATAATAAATATACAAAAGGATAGATAATATGTATTATGATTTTAATTCAATGGAGGATTAATATTTTAAAATTTTGTTCAATGATACCATAGTTTTATAAATACCAAGACAATGTTATGAGTTGGACTTATTTTCCTCTGAAAGTTTGTTGAGCAAATTGATAAGGAAAAGGAAGCATCAATATAAGTGGGAAATTACTGGAATGTTTTAAGAGGATGCCAAAACACAATGGGTTCCAAGCATTGTAGCTTTTGATTGCATTATTATCAAATCTTTCAGGTGAGTTTTCCTGTTAGAAGTCACACTTACTTGACTGAAAATAGCATTTTTAGAAATGATTCAAGGCTGTATTTCAAGGATATGAAACATTGTCAACTAATTAAATTTTTCTCAAATTTGGTAAGCAAGGTGTGTGTGTTTGATTCCTGTGCATTTTCCATCTATCCAAACAGAAAGATTTAAGCAAGAATCTTTCTAAACTGAAAAAACTATTAGAGCTAGAAGGAATTTCAAGTTCATTCTCCCTCCCACACCACCATCAATTTTATGGATGAGCAAATTGAAAGTTGAAAGGTTAAAAGCTTTACTCAAAGTCATATAGCTAATTTGCTTTAGAAGAATCATGAGTCTACATAGGACATGACTTACAGGCTAGGTGGGTCCTTTGTTTGTCCATTCATCCATACTCCCAGCAAACAGGAACTGAGTACCCATTTTATATGCCAGACACTATGCTCACTGCTTTAACGTGTCCTTTAACGTTTCTGAGACAGAATGCTTTCTTGCATCCTCATCAACTTGTTCTACTGCTGCTCCAAGGATGGATATGAGAAAAGTCAATTCTCCAAGCACAATTATCAGGCACTCACATCAGTTTGTTCCTATGCTCTGAGAACAAGCATGGCACCTAAATGAGTATAACATGGGTATCCAAGATACTCTGGGTGCAAATTCTACTTTGAATATCCAACGTAGCAAGACATATGGGAAATATTTAGAAGTACTTATACTTTCTTCAGAAAGTTACTCTTTAATGGTCTTAGCTTTCTTAATTGTAGTGAAACTAATTACAGCCAAAGTTGTGTTTAAAGAGACCTATTTAGGAATAACCTTCACCGAAACCCATGGCATTGTCAATGAGGAGACATATTAAAATAGAAAGGTGTTTACAGATGTGAAAAGGGGCAATAGTGAGTAGTCCAGTTTAACTGTTGCATCAAACTGCCATTTGGTAGTTCTCAATTTTGGCAGCACATTAGAACCATGTGGGAAACTTTTAAAAATACAGATGCTAGATTTCCACCACTAGAGATTTTGTTTAATTGGTCTGGAGTGGGATCTGGGTATCAGATGCTTTTTTAAAAGTGCCCCCTCCCTCAGGTGATCCTAAAGCGTAGCTATATTTGGAAGCACTGATTTAGGATAATGTTAGAGGCAAGTTTAGAAAGGGAAAAAAAAATGTATGCGTTTTATGTCATGGTAGGAGGATTTGACTTGGTAATCAAAGGGAAGTTCAGTATACTAGTTAACAGAGATTAAGATTAACGATGGTACAGAATAAAAGGGGTGTGTATGTATGCATGTGGGTAAGGGATGTAGACCAAAGGCAAAAATCCACAAATTATGAGGCTGATACAATAAGGCAACTGGAAGGCAATAAAGGTCTGAAATAGGGTTAAAATGGAGGGAAGGAGGGAAACATATAAAGGAAACATTTTCTTCCTGATAGAAACAGAAAGCAAACAGAAATGAGTGTGCCCCTTCTCCCTCCTCCCAACTTCCATTCTCCCTCTCAATTAAATTACAGTCATTCAAATTGTTTAGTATTAAAAAAAAAACCACACTAAGGGGATACTTTTTCATGTAAAACCACTATTTCTTTCCCCTCAAAAACCTCTAAAAGAATAAATTTTAAACATGTTCTAATGAATTGTTGGAAAAAATTTAAAAAGTATGTTACTATATTTACTATATCTAAATCATAATACAATCAACACATGTATTCCTCATTATCAGTTATTTTTGGGATAAATTCTAAGATCCTGTATCTGCATCATTAAAGATGCCAAAAGGGACTCCATATCATAGATAGGATCCTGAAAAATAAAAGTGTGTATCTCTGGTGTGTGGCTGCTGGGCATAGGTGGCCAAGAGGCAAAGGAGTATCTCACCAAATTTTGAAAGTTTACTACAGCTTGAACTTGTTACATCTAAGTTCAAATTCCTTTGTTGTGAATAAATTCAAGGAAATCAAACTGCTCTCTGGCTCTGGCACCACTGGCTGTATTTCAGTTCCTCCAGTGTGCAGTGATCTCTCCCTCTTTTCTTCTACATGGCCTTGACCCAAGGCATGTCAGAGGTAGGACTTCTGGGTCGCCACCTCTTCTGGGAAGCCCACCCTGACCACACAGCCCATGCTCTGAGCCTTCATTACCACATGCACTTTTACTCAATATCATTGTCTATAATTACTTTGTTGTTTTCTAATCAGTTGATTGGTATCTATCCCTGGACAAGAATATAAGCTCTGTGATGGCAGGGACTGGGTCTGCTTTTGCTGATCTCTGTACTTCCAGTGCTCACAAAAGAGCCAGACACAGAGGAGGTGCACCAGGGTCTGATCATCATGGAAATGGAAACCACACCAGTTACTTTAACAGAGATTATTCAATGTGGAAGGGCATCGTGACACAGGCATTGAAGGATCTAGGAACTACTGAAGGAGATAGTGATTCAGAAAGAAGCTGCCACCTGGGGGTCTGGGGGAACAAAGGAAGAGGTCAGGGGTTTTAGGGTCTAAATACCTGATGGAGAGCCCCAAAGGGCTAGGACTCGGACAGCTGTGGAGGGGGTGCTGTCAGGTGTGTGGGGATCTCCAAGGAGACTCAAGGAAGTGTGACAATGTAGCAGTTCTGAGATGGCTGGGGAAAAAAGACAGTGGGAGACAGGACCAACTGTTACTGCCAGGGTGAAGGGCCATCATAGTGGCAAATGGTGGCTGGAATAGCAAACACACAGGAAGGAGCTAGTCCCTTCTCCTTCTTCCACTTTCCTTCTCTCCTCCTCCTGTCCCAATGGTAGAACCCTACCAGTGGCAAGCAGAACTGCGGTTTGCAGACTCACAGCCCCATCATCACAGACCAGAGTGTGGAGGCGTGAATTTGGAGTTGAAAGTCAATAGCTTAATAACTGACACACCTAGGGAAGTGTCTAACACATGGGGGTTACAGAATAAATATTTGTGGAATAAATGAATGAGTCAGATAAGCCAAATTAAAGGATAACCTCAAAGGAAGCAGGTAATGGACAAAAAATGGAATATACTTTAACTCGTATCATGAGACAGCGTAAGAGTCTTAGGCTAGGGGTCTGAAATCTGGGTTCTATGTCCAGTGCCATTGCCATTCAGCTGTATGTCCTTGGAGAAGTCACTTAATTTCTCTGTGCCTTAGATACTTCATATATACAATGTGGGGTTGGACAAGATACTCTCCAATTGTCTCCTCTAACTTTGAAGTTCCAGTGTCTTCTAGTTGATTCACTCTGCTTCCTATGGAGTTATGGGTTTCTGATATACTCCAAGTGCAGTGACATGCAGAGCTGTGGCAAGAATCAACAACTAGCAGGGAAAAGTGTGCTCTTAGGAAATGTGGAATGAGGGTGGTGCAAACTTGGAAGCACCACCTTGGCCCTACTCTAAGGAAAGGGTATTACTTCCTCTTGTGTATTTCCCTGGCAATTTATGCATTTCTGTATTATTAAACAACTTATCACTCTATACTTGAAAGATTTATTTACTTTTTGGCTTCCCTGATAGTCCATAAAGTCTGAGATTCTGATATTTTCGTCCTTGGATTCCTAGCATCTGTCAGCACCTAGTATATGATGGTGCCCAATGGAAAAATAAAATTTAGCATAAGAACATTAGCCTGAGAGGGAACTTTGTTTAGGATTAAGTCAATTTTCAGGCTGCTTAATGGATCTACTTAATTTATGTTTTCTGCCTTTTCTTGCCAAAAATAATGGACTTGGTTTTTAGGCCATCACATTAACAATGTCTTCTTTGAATTCAAGGAGCATCATGTAGATGGAAGGAGATAGTATATGGGAGGAAGAAATCATGAATGGATGATTCACTCTATCCACGAAAGGGTCTTTCTAGCTCTCACCATGTCCAACACAGAATTTCTGAAAGAGCCAAGAGAAACTGCTTGACATGAAGGTCCTTAAGAGATTTGCACTCTAGCTGGGAGGGGCACCATGAAGGATGAACGGACAGTAAAAGACCGTATAGCAGTAAACTGTGCTGCTTTGCCTTCAAAACTGACCACCTATCACCACCGCCAGTCTAGTCTAAGCTGTCATCCTCTCTTACCTGGCCTCCTGACTGGCCTCCCTGCATCTGCCTTGCCTTATTTCAGTCTGTTCTCAAATCAGGGGCAGAGGACCCTGTGCATTTACAATGAGCATATACAAAGAGGGCATGGATCTGTTCAAATACCAAAGCCTCCCTTCTCTTTCAGAGCAAAAGCCACCGTCCTTATAATGGTCCTTCTGGTGGCTTCTGAAGGCTGGTCTTCTCAGGCCTCTATTAGTTCTCTGAGCTCCTCTGCTACTGCTCTCCCTTTTGTTCACTATTGAGAGTACAGGGTCTCAGCTCAGAGATGTACAACCTCTCAGCAGAAATTAGACATTTTGGAAATGCTAGAAACATGATCCTATGTTCACTAGTGCTTGCAATAGTGTGAGGGGGTGTATGCACATGCACATGCTCCTGTCTTTGATGGTTTAAGTGGAGTTGTACATAGGGTGTTGGAGCCAGACATGTATGAGTGGTAATCCTATTTTACTGCTTACTACACTAGTGGCCTCGAACTAGTTATCCAAGTTTTTTGAGCTTCAGTTTAATTTTCTATGTAATAGGAAGAATCATGCTTCCTCTTACATTTTTCTGTGTTGTAAATGATATCAGGACTCTTAAAAGAGTCCAGCCCAGCATTTTCTACATAAAAGGTCCTCAACAATTATTAACTCTTTTCAATTCTCTTTCTGTTCAGGTTTGGGCCCTTAAGGTCCAAAAGAGGGAAAGGTGCACAACACAGATTCACTGAAATGGAAACTCGGCGCAGAAAGAGGGCCAGGCCTGACAAAGGCGGTCTGGATAGGAATGGGTTAAAGGAGTTAGCAGGCTGTCCAGCTGGACTGGTTCTCAATCAAGGGCCTGCATGAAAAGCCAGCAGGAACAGAAGTGGGGGCTGGCCATGCTGAGAGTGCCTTCAGAGGCCAGCAGCTGAGAAGTTGCTCATCTCTTGGTTCAGCCTGTTGTCAAACCCTGGAGTGGGGGCTGGGGCTGGTGGTGAAGGGGATGGCCTTTGTTAAAACCCTGAGAGAGAGCAGTGTTTTATACTGAGCCTGACAAATAAAAGACCAACCTGAACCATCTGGTTCTGCAACATATGGGAAACACAGACTTCTATTGTAGATGATCAAAATATTAGTCTATTGAATCTTAAGGCATTTGACTAAGGAAGAATGTGAATAATGGAATAAATAGCTCCTTAGAAAAGGGGACTCTTCTGAGGGGAGTAATAGGAAAAAAGGTTTCAATGTTTCAAAGTGGTAATTATTGATTTGGATACAGTGCATCGCATTGCAGAACGACTGGTTGTTTAAAAATATTAACTCACTGATCCTTAGAGTATGTCTGTGTGGGAGGAGGAATTGCGCCAATGAAGGGGAGAAGGTAAGTTAGCTGAAAAGTCAGTAGACTGCTACTCCTGAGCGTAATGGAGCAGAAATGACAGTGGACTGAAGTGCCGTCTCCTGTTCTTATTTTTATAATCTCTCTTTGACTTATTGTGAAACAAAGATTAGACACACTAAACAAATCCTGCTTTTAATTGCTCCCCAATAAGAGCCCTTGAAAAGCCTCCTGGTATGCAGGCAACTAGTTAAAAAATGTATCAGTCCTTCAAGGATTTTTATTTTTAAAAAGCTATTTTTTTTTCAGGTGGCTCTGTAGTCAGTTTCTTTAACCCTTAGCAAAATAATGGGCAAAATTGATATAAAGTTCAACTATTAAAGGATTCTGAGAGAAAAATAGCTTAAGTTAATCATTTCCATTCTAAGCATAAAGCATTGCACAAAGTTTGTAGCTTGAAGAGCAGAATGTGAGAATAACTGACAATAAGCCCAATGGACATATGATCACTTGTTAGCAAAACATTTGGTTAACTATTATAATTTACCCTTCAGTCTAACTCAAGTCCACCTTGGGCAGGTTTGAAAGTGGTACAATGCCATATTAAGCTGATTTTTTAAATGGGGTGGTAAATTTTAACGTATCTGAAAGTGAGTGGTACACAGAAGGGCAAAGATGGGTATTCAGTGTTGCTCAATTGTGTTGTTAATTTGTATAGAGAGCTAAGTGACATCTGCAAAGACAGAAGGGTGACAAGTGCCAATATTAACCAAAGTGTTTAAATAAAGAGGCCCAGAATAAAGAGAAATATTAGCAAGAAGTTAATGGGCAACAGCTTGAAAAAAGTAAAAATACATTTGAGAGGGTACACTGAAGCTGCAGGTGCTCAACCTGGCTGACTTTGTTCGTGACAGGGAGCAGTAGAGCGGATAATAATAATGTCTGGTATACATAAAGCATCTGTCTTTGGGGGTTTCAAAGCTCTTTGGGTGTGTATTATCTCATTCAGCACTGCCCTCTTTTGTCTGAAGTGGCCCGAATAGCAGCAATGGGGGACGTGGACAGCATGCTGGCTGGAGACTTTATCATCTGTTTAATGACATTGAGGCAAAGTGTCTGGGCCAAAGGGCATTTCAGGAAGCTAAGAGGCTCAGTGATCTTGTGTTCTGAAAATTCAGCTGGAAACTGGACTGTGACAGTCCTCAGCTTGGATATTTGCACATGATTTTGGTGGAGGGCGAGGGGGTGAAGTGAGAAGGCTGGGAAGATCTATTATCTTTATAAAACAGAGATGGAGTAGCTTTCAAGTTACACTGCAAATTGGTAAAGGGAAGCCACCGTCCCTCAGAAGATATTCTGGGCTCTCTTATTGGGTGTCCTCATAATGATGTTCTTTCAGACTGAGGTGGCAATGGATCCTGGAATGCAGGCAATGGCATAGAAGAGGCAATATATCTCCTCAACTCTTCAGGCCATCTTGGAAGGTAGAGATATAATTTTGAGTCCTTCATTACCTGAAAAATTGAGATAAATTTGAGGGAGAGAGAGAGGATTTGGAGAGAGACTAACTTGTGGCTAAATTGAGCTGGTGGTGCTGGGACATGCTAAGTCTACTGGTGGAGGAGGAATTATTGAGTCTGGTACATGGGTAAATTTGAGAGTAATGGGATGAAATTAAGAGCAGTTGCCATCAAAAAATCTTTTAGATGGCTGGACAACTCTCACTAAATCCACGTCATCATTTTTGGTTGAAAATAACATCATACGGGGAATAAAGTTCGGTTCCGTGTTTTAGCTATGACAACACATCTTGCAAGTTACAATCTTGATGTGATCAGCAACTACTTGTGAAGGTCTATAGGTGTTGGCCCTTACTATATAGCATCCAGCAATAATGAGGAAAAATTAAATTCTACATGACTGTTCTAGGAAAATACAGTTCCTAGATTTATAGCTGATGCTTTATTGAAAGATGAGAACAACTTCACAAAAGCCCATAATTGTTGTCTGTCCAGGATAGATTCAAACCTTAGCAACCTGATTTTGTATCCTGCCAGAAGCACCCACGTGAAGGTTAACTGCTACAGAGAAACTGTGGTAATTCTATAAAAAGTTGAACAGTTTTGGCCTAAAATCATATAAAGTCTCAATAGATGCAATCAGACAGAGCTAGTGAAAAAAATTCAGAAATGACAATATCATGATTCCCTCAGGAAATGTAGCTATAGCCCATGTCAGCTACATCCCATATGATCCTGCACCTCTTGAACACATCCTACCTCTTTGTACTTATAGAAAAAACAATTGATTAGAGTAGGGGAAACAACAGTCAAACAGACACATTATACAGAGAACGCACAGAGACAATTAATGAAATGTGATCAGTCCCGACATTTTTCATATAGCAAGTGGAAACGTGTGTAGGTTCTTATTACCTAATAAACTCTTGAGCACACTGACAAATTCTGAACACAGTGCTAATAACTGTTCTGGTGCATACATATTTCTTTCTTTTACAGATTTTTGTTGAACACATACGAAAGAGCGCCAAACAATAAATAGATTTGCTCACATGTCCAATCCCATTAATAACGAAATATAACTGCTCTCTTATGATGCATTTTTTCATTGCTGACCTTGAAGATTTTATCCAAAGTATGCTTGACCTCTCAGGGTCATGCCAGGGAGTCTGTACTCAATTTCTAAACAACAACAGGACAGCTCAGACATGAAATTGATGGGTCTGAAGAAGTCAAGCCAGGTCCTAGCTGTTTTAAAAGAAGCTCCCTCTGGGTTTAAAATTTTTGTTTTTGGTATGAGCATCGTGATTTGATCAAAAGACAAAATTAAATAAATGAGAAAGTGATGACATGTGGCTATTTCTTTAACTTTCCTGCTCAATCCTGCTCAAACGGGTTGGCAGCCTTTGCAGGCTGGCTTAAACTTAAACAACTATTGACTACCAAACTAATTAGAGAGCAGGACATTATAGAACTCACAGAATTTGGCAGCTATTGCTAAAGACTATCTGCTATCAGAATGAGTTGGAGGTTCCAAGGAACAGCAGTAGTAAACCATCAGCATGGCCCCAGCAACTCTGCTTCCTTTGGGCATCTTCTCTTCATTTTTTATGCGAGTTGGTATAGGAAGCAACATGGCTTTCTGTGCCAAAACAATGCCACCTGAACTGGGTCTAATTTACAGAATCAGTGCATCAGTGCCTTTATTATTTTTACTATAAAGCATTCTTAAATTGATTGAAAGTTCTGAGGTTAAAATGTTATGGTTGTCTCTAAATATTCCATTGTGATACTGGATTTTTTCTTTCTCTTGAAGAAGGGCTCCTGCTTTAATATCATTTCTGAAAGGAAAATTTACCCTGAATAAAAGCCTCCCAGAAACAGTTCATAGATCTCACACTGATGAAAATGCGCATTCACTAATTTATAGTTTGAAGCAAACTACAATCATGAATTGATAAATACAGCCAAACAGAAAGAAAAAAAATAAGTCTTGGTACTTCTACATGAGGAAATCAAGATCTCAAAGGTTGAGAGATTTCTTCCCAGTGCTCATAAAATGTTTGCAAGTGATGAAACCTAATAGAGAAGACAGCTTGTTCCTCTACCTTGTCCTCATACAATCAGTATACCAAAGTCTCTTACAACACAAGGCAGGATCCTGGATCTTGGCTACTAGTGTGGAAATGGTTATTAAGAGATCCGGTTAGGTTTTGTAGAAGTTTTAATTATTCCACAACCAGAAGCACCATGGTCTTATTTGAAATGCTGTGGTCCCCAGGACAGAGCTGTGTTGTGTCCACAATGCATATACAGTTAACCAGACACACATGGCACAATTTTCTCCAGGACATCTTTTCACCCTTGTGGGTACTGTAATTTTAAAAGAGAGCAGGACAATGGGTACGGGAAACAATACTTTTGGGACTCAGTCCTTTAGTAAGAACATCCTACAGCTAACTTGAAAAATAGCACCAAACACAAACCTTACCACAGAGATGTTTGATAAAAATTAGTCAATGGACAGAGTTTTAATCAAATAGAAGGGTGTTCTTACACATGTTTGAAAATATTGCTCTATATTTCTCTCTCCTTTTTTTCTCCCTTTATTGTAGCAGCACATAGTTGAGTTCATCTGACTCACAGGATTGGGAGTGAACTTTGTGGACCCTAAAATAGATCTTCACTAACTGGCCTATGTGGGAGTTAAGACTTGTCTTAATTCCAACACATATCCTTATTTAGGCAAAGGTGATGCTGTCTAAATGCAGCCAAGGAGCACAATATGCTTCATTCCCTTGAGACTCCCCCTCAATCTAGCTTTCCTTTCCTTTACATTAAGACTTCTTTTCTTTACATTTTAATGTCTCAAAACAGACCTGCACACTTTCTACTATATTTTCTTATGTATTTTTATTTTTTTAAAATCTTACAATTTTGCTCTTACTCCCATCCCACCCCTAGCCCTAATGTATCCAAAGCTTCTTCAACACTAAAATGAATAGACATTATCTAGGCTTCAGCTTCCTGTCTTTATGAAGCACTTGACTTTGCTGGTCACCATCTTTTTCTGGAAATTTTGTGCTCTCCTAACTTCCATTGCACTCTGTACCGTTTGACCTTTTGAGTCCTCTTGTTGGCTTCCATTCCTCTATGCCCCTGCCCCAAAACTAGTGTTTCTGAAAGTTTAACTTTGGTCTTCTTACCTTTCCATTACCATCTATTTTCCAATGACCCTCCCCACTCAACTATTATCCTTAGTTGAGAACTTTGTTTAGAATTCCAGATCATGTGCCTATCAGGCTACCGGGCATCAGCACTGAGATATCTCATAGGCATTTCCAACTTAAGTTGCTCAAACTATTTCACTTTCCCCACACTGCCTCTGTCTCTCAACTTGTCTTTATTCTCATTCGAGTTAGTGATTTTACTCTACACTTATATCTAAAAAGAAATCTGAATTATCTTGCTTCCTCTCCCTCTCTCACTCTTCCTATTGAAATGGTTAAGTTCTTTTTTTTTTTAGTTTTATTCATTTTGTAAAAATATTACATTCAAAAAATATGAGGTCCCATTCAACCCCACCACCCCCACCCCACCACTCCCCCCACAGCAACACTCACTCCCATCATCATGACACATCCATTGCATTTGGTAAGTACATCTCTGGGCATCTCTGCCCCTCATGGTCAATGATCCACATCATAGCCCATACTCTCCCACGTTCCATCCAGTGGGCCCTGGGAGGGTTTACAATGTCCGGTGATTGCCCCTGAAGCACCATCCAGGGCAACTCCAAGTCCCAAAAACGTCTCCACATCTCATCTCTTCCTCCCATTCCCCATACCCATCAGCCACCATGTCCTCTTTTCCCACACCAGTGCCACCTTTTCTCTGTGGACCTTGGATTGGTTGTGTCCATTGCACATCTATGTCAAGTGGGGGCTTAGATTCCACATGGATACTGGATGCAATCCTCCTGTTTTCAGTTGTAGGCACTCTAGGCTCCATGGTGTGGTGGTTATCCTTCTTCAACTCCATCTTAGCTGAGTGGGGTGAGTCCAATAAATCAGAGTGTAGGAGCTGAAGTCTGTTGAGGCTCAGGTCCTGGCTATCATATTGTCAGTCCAGAGATTCAAATCCCCTAAATATATCTTAAACCCCAATACCAACTACAATTCCAGTAAAGTAGCATGAAAGTCTTGTGAAAAGAGATCCCATCTGAGTCCAGTTCCATCACGCAGAAACAACAGCTCCAAAGAAGGGCCATCTGACATGGCAGTGAACTCCATCTGCCATGACCATAGAACCCGTGGGTCTCTTTAGCCCTCAAAGGAACCAATACCTGGGGTTGTATCTACTTTATCTGTCTCTTAGACTCTGCTCAGTTGTGCATAAGGGCAATCCTTCTGACAACCTCCAGACTCTTTTTTAGAGACTCGTAGCCATATAAACTCATTTCTCCTTTCCATTTCCCCCTTACATTAGGTCAAACAGCATTTTGAAGTCATGTTATTATATGTAGACAGGGATATTCTGCTGATCCGCATTGAACCTTTAATTCAAGGTCATTTTCTAGTTGCATCATCAGTTGGTACTTGGTAGTGATCCCTCGGTGCCAGGAGAAGGCTCATCCCCGGGTGTCATGTCCCACGCTGGGGGGAAGGCATTGCATTTACATGCTGAGTTTGGCTTCGAGACTGGCCACATTTGAGTAACATGAAGGCTGTCAGGAGGAAGTTCCTAGGCACAGTGCTGCTCTAGACCTTGTTCTTATTTCAGGCATATAGGCTCACAAGCATAGTCATTAGTATCATGGTCTCACTGTTGGACCCTCATTCCTTCCTGGTCCTTACCGTTGCACCTGGGGGACTGCCTCTGTTCCCCTAGGGACCATGACAGAGCACCCCCGGCCAGGAACCCAGTACCCCCCCAGCTGTAGTTTTTAATTGTTGCCACTATGAGTATATCCAAACATTACCATGCACCCTGGACATATGCCCTGTATAGCTCCCTGTCAGCCATATATCACCTGTCAATAGTATCCTATACCAGTATTCCTCCACTGCCATTGTTGAACCACTCTGTGATCCAAAACTTCCTGAAAAGTGAAGCCCAATATAATGTCAGGATCCCTTACTAGTAAAATGGAATATAGCGATGGGTTTAAAGGTTAGATATAGAATGCGTGTTGTTTTGGAAAAATTCTACATCCTATCTTTTTCTTTTCTTTTTTCCTAATTATTGAACTTCTCTTCACAAGAGCCCTAGACCACAGTAATTCATATATACAATATACAGTACTCCCACCCATCTACCATAAAACCTTTTCTGAAATGGTTAAGTTCTATTGATACACCTGTACACTCTGCTCTTATCCATCCATCCCTTTTGCTGTGACACACTCTAGGTCTTCATCATCTCCTTGTAGACTATTAAAATAGATTCTCCTCTGGGTGTCTTCCACCAAGGCTGACCCCTTCTGATCAGTTTCTACCTTGTTGCCCATTTCTAAAACACAGACCTGATCATGTTACTTTCTCCGTTAGAATTCTTCAGTGGCTTCCCATTGCCTACAGCATAAGTTTTCATCATATTCATATAGCATTTGAGGTACTCCCTGATCTAGCCTCTACTTAGGTCTCTTGTTTCACCTTCTAATATGTTTCTGCATGTGTCAGGCTTCAGTCATAGTGAAATATTTGCAGTTAACTCTTCTCCTTTCTCTTCTTCCCCTCCCCCCTTTTCCTTTTCCCCTTCTTTACCTAAGTGATTCCATTCAGTCTAATTCTTTTAAATACTATCCCTTCACTGCAATCTTTGAAAATTTCATCTCCTGTCTGCACCTGTCGCTGACTTCTAGACTCATGTATTCATTTATGATAAAATTATATGCAGAAAGCCCCAGGGACCACTCAGAGCAAAAAACCCCATGCCCTACTTCTTTAAACTCTTCTTTGAATACAGAAGGATTGGTTAGGGGCTATAACAAACCAGCAAAGGAGGAAGGTGGCTTGGACCAAGTTGGAAGTCAGAATTTTAGATATACTTTGAAGTCAGAGTTGGCCCCTAACCAATCCTTCTGCATGTGTCTTTGTTGCCTTTCTGTCTTCTCACCAAACCTGTTATTGTGATTTTATTAAAAATGTGTCATGTCATTTTTCTGCTCAGAACCCTGCTCAGAAAATTCCAAAGGCTTTTCATCTCACTCTGTGTTACAATCAGGACCATTTTTTTAAACAGCCCTTTATTTTCCCATGGGATATTCATTTTTCTAATTCCCATTGAGAGGTTTATATGCTTTGGCTTTGCGTTAATTGGAATCCTCTGCTTCTTTTTGCCTCCTAAATTTTTCAGGACCCAACTCAGAGCCCCCTTCCTAGAACAATTCCCATGTCATTTCATTTCACAGGGATTCTTCCTTTCTTTTAATACTTATAGAACATATACATCTGTACTGGAATGGATTTCACTTATAGGCACTATGCAAAGTTTTTAATAGAAGAAAAAGTGAGAGAAAAAAAGATAAAATTATTAATAATTAATTTTAGCAATTCTGCCTGTCATTCCATCATTCCATTCATTAGTATTAGCCCCCAATGAGTGGAAGGCAGGACAAGGAAATCTGTTGTCCCCTCTGTTACTCTCAGTTTCTGCAAACCTTTCACAGCATGAGGTTTTCATAAAGATGAGTGAGGTTCTAGTTTTTAAAGATGCAAACAATTTTTCATGCAGTTATTCCCTTAAATATAAACCAATTTTTAAATTTAGTGCTCACATGGAGAAAAAGCAAGTTTGTTTTCTTAGTGTAGAAATAAATGCATGCATTGCACTAATTTAAAATAGTTTGGCTCTATTTTACAGATACTTCTAAGCAATGTCAAAGGTGTTTTTTAACCATGTGAATTTTGCCTATGCACATCAGACCTAATCTCCACATTGGATAAGCTTCCAAAGCAGTCATTTATTAATTAACTGCATGATATTTTAGTTACACATTGTTATATAGGACAGATATTGTTATTTAACCTTTAGCTTGCTTCTCTGTAAAGAAAGTGTACAACATTGGGAGTCAAGGAATATGTCTTACATTTCTTTTTATCCCTTGCAACTTGGTTCATCATACAAGGTCCAGAAAAGTTTGTTCAAATTATTCATTATATTAATATTAAAAAATGCATAAAGTTAAGCTACAGGATCCTAAATGGACATACTACTGGAAGAAGCATTAATTTTGTTGGTCCAATAGTTGTAGACCTTGTTAATCAGTGAAGAAGAAATAGCATGGCATGCAGTTTATTAACAATAGCCACAAAGCTGACCTTGAGGAACCAAGTGTTAAATCTGTCTTTTCTGTCAATATTGGTGTCAGAGTCCCTGAAAATATTTCTGATTTGTGGGCATGTAACTTATATATCTCATTTAGATTAAATCTTTCTCCTTAGAATTAGACCAATCCTTAGAGAATTTAGTTTTGGTTTTTAGCCTTTTGAGTGTTATAGACTGATGGAGGATTTGATGAAAGCTGTGAACTTTCTCCTCTTAAAATGCACTTAAACACAATCATTTCATATTTCTGTAATTAAGGGGCTCAAATCCCTGAAAGTCCATCCATGGATTTTTCTAGGTCTCCATAGATCCTAGGTTAGAAGCCACAGAACTCATGACAGAATTGTATTTTCTTCTTTACCACCCTAAGTGGGTTGTATGGTTTTAGGTAAATCACATACGTTGTTTGTGCATAGTTTTCATCATTTACAAAAAGAGGAAAGTCTCAGGATGCAAGTTTAACACACAGAGAAAGTGCACTGGCTAAATTCCTGAGGCACTATGCAAACTGAAGCATAGTTCCATTCAGGAAGAAAGTTGAGTCAATAACTAAGCAGTGTAAGGCCTTCTGTAGTGACTCACCTTATTAAATACCTATGGCAAATTGAACCCTGTTCACCTAGATGCAATGGAATATCACCAAAAGGGAGGATTATCTTATCTGGGTAAATGCTTTCAGACGAAAGTAAATAACTCCAGTTCTCTGAGCCAGTTCTTGCTATATTTTTGGTAATCTGTAAAACAGCTTTTAGCACCAATCTCTCTTTATCCTATGATTAATTAAGCAATCATCTCTTTTAAAGATTTATTTCTTTTTTTGTAAAAACTGATGGCATGTTTTTAATGGAATTGTAAAATCTGATCAATGTCCTCCAATCCCACAAAAAAGAACCTAACACTGTGTACAGAGCAACGATTTTAAAAATCAATCTATATTTTATTTTTCATACATCCATTTCTCTTAAAATAAAAAAAGATTTTAAGGCAACAAAAAGCAGTAATGTTTAAAAAATACTTCCCTCCATGCTCTGGAATTCGAGAGGGCTGCTGCAGTAAGGATGATGTAGCCCATGGGCAAGGCTGCCAGATGAGTTTTAAGGTCCTTTCCTAAAGGGTGGCTTCTCATCCTCTTGGCATGGCTTAGCCAAAAGCCAACCAAGACATGACATGCTTATCATACAGTGAACATACCCAGGCTGGCCCCAAAGTATTTGGCCTGTGTCACTTGTAAATCTTGTGAATGTAAGCCCATTACGTTATAGTTACATCACAACTTTTTCACTCTACTTCTCTTCCTACGACATCTTCATCCCTCACCTCCACTTCCTCCTCCTTATTATCCCATGCAACCATTTCTTGAGCACCTACTAGGAACCAGGCACCAAGCAGGCTATTTGTCTGCATTATCAAATTGCAAAGGGGCTATTATTAATCTAGTTTTACAGTTGAGGAAACTGAGACCCAAAGTGGGTACGTTGTTTTTCTTAGGTCTTTAATAAATGGCATAAACAGACTGGAGAAAGATCAAAAGGAAATCTGCAGAGGGAGCCACAAATCGGGAAGGTGACAATGGGAGAAAGACTATGAGAAAATTTCAAAGGGTTCTATGAAGCTGGGAGACAAACAAAATTCTAGTAATAGGAAATCTCAGATATAGGAAGAAAATACAAATGTGTAGTGAACTTTCTAAAGAAATAGAGCGATTAGGATGAAATGGAAGGATGCCTTGTGGAACAGGTCAGCCACTCAACCATTGTCCAGAGTAATTCTGCTCTGGTTCCATATTTCATCTCCCACCCCATAAAATTGTTCTACTACTAACCAAACACACACCCTTTAATGGCTTCTACTGTTCTTTGAGCCTGTCCCTTTGGAAGGGGGCATCCTGCCCTCCTTCACCATATGGACTCCTGTCCCTGTAAAGACTTCTGATCGCTGAATTTGATTCATCTCATCAGTGAGCTATGTTTTTGCACCCCGTATGCTGGCAACCTGGCACCTGCCCATAGTCCCACCCCTTAAATCTATTTCTTCTTCCAAGTACTCATGAATACCAACATTCACTTTTGAATTGTTCACTGAATATGTCTCTGTGACACAGTAGTGAACAAAATGGATGTTGCCCCTTCATGTGTGATCCTTCATCTGTGAACATGCACACACATGCCCACACATATACACACATAAACACCGAAGCAAAGGAACAAAGGGAAAAGGGAAACCAAGTGCTCATTCTGTATGGAATATGGGCATCCTTCCTATATATTAAGAAGAAAGTGAGACCACATCTTAAATCCAATATTTCCTTTATTTAGTCATTGGATTTATCACTTAAATTAAAAGTTGTGGTTTTCTGCATTAAAATTACATGAAGGAAAAAACGATAGCAATGTTTGTTTTTTTTTCCTTCAAATCATGCTTTCTAGTTTGGAGTGTATATAACTTACCTGCCCAGCAGAGACAATGCTATCACATGTTTCCTCCCCATGTTGCTTGGATGAATCCCATTCATCAGTCTCTAGGGCTCAGGGGAGTTCAATGGGCTAATAGTCAATCCCAGCTGAACCTTGGCAGACCTTCCCACCAAACCTCAGGGGTTACTGGGTTTGTAATGTAACCCCAAAGGCATTTATGAATCTGTTTCAGTGGAAGTGCCTGTGTATGGCATCCTGCCAAGACCCTATTAGAGATTTCTCAGAAGAGCCTGACAACAGATATTATAAAGGCTGCAAAAGGACGATTACGGTCTGTCATTTGAAGAGTTTACATATGGACCACACTTTTAGTTTTCTTCATTACTGATGGAAATGCAGATGCCCTTAGTATAAACTGTCTAGCCAGTACTATCTACTGTATTTTGATAGCAAATACAATGAAGATGCTTTTAGTATCTCAAAGCCTCTTTGGTATGTAGGTAAGCTTAAATGATGGAAACCCCGCAATTGTGGTATGAATTTGATGTGCTCACTGTGTTAATTCCTGGTTTAATGTATTATCGCTTGTTAAGCAGTATGACTAGCCACTGAGAAAGACTTACTTTCTGGAGCTGGCATCTGCTCTTAGACACAGACACATCCTCTCTGGGTTAAGTAACTTGAATCTGAGAACTTAACATCCTGAAAGAGTGTTGCTTTAAAAAAAAGAAAAAGAAAGAAAGAAAATTGTTCTTTATAAAGACTGATTGAGAGTGCCAACACATTTCATAAGAGGGAACAAGATAGTGGGAAAGGACAACGAATTATGATGGAGTGGTGCTCAAATTAAATTGAAAAGCTTTGGGAAAAGCATTCTCCATTTTCAAATCTACTTTGCACTAGACTATAACTAATTATAAATTAATATAATTTTTTTAAAAGTTGTATAAATAGCAACTTCTCCATTGTATAGAATATATAAAGACAACAAGTCAGTTTTAGATACAGCACACCTGATGTGAAGATGTTATGAGATGGAACATATAAAATCTTTTTGGGGAAAATCCCAAATATGATTAATTTATCCTAAATTATGAGACTGTTTTTAGGCCCAAAATGGTACCTGCCTGTGTGGGCGATTTCAGATTTGTTTCAGCTGAGTTACAAAATAAGGGTAAGGAAATGTTACTTGATACATAAGAAGGGAGAACAGTAATGAAATTGAGTAGAAAAGGCTTAACTCTCCTCCTGGAATATCACTCGTCTGACTTCTCAGCCTATATTTTCAAGAGCCTTTGGTGTATAATCTTCACCAAGCTGCTTTATTACCATTTTAAACTCTAAAATTAATCTCACTCATTCATTCACTCATTCACTTGATATTCATTAATCACTAACCATGGCTAGGAACAGGAAGTGGAGGCTCCTGTGATTGTGTCCAAATGTAGCTCAGACCTCTATGTCCCATGTCCCCACACAGGTTTTCTTGGCCACCACACAAAGTGTAAGCCCTTCTAGTAATTCACATCCTCCTATCTCCTGGCTCAGTCTGTCTCCACTCCTCTCCTTGTATTCCTTTGTACTCTTTTTCTCTGGAGTTCCTGTTCCATAGAGGATAAACTACCGTATGATGTTATCTTCTCCAAGGAAAACTTTGTTTCATTTTTGTTTGAATTAAAACTTGATTTTTACCTAGAATACTGCTTCTCCAGGAGCTTGAATGAGTAGAGGTCTTCCATGGGTCTGCTTTTACCTAGCATCTCAAATCAGCTTCCAAGACATGTCAAATCTCCTCCGCTAAGACTCATGTTATTTTACTCTATCACCTTCTTCTTCAGTGTCATCTACCTACTCCTAGTTATTGTCACACATTCTCTGGACACCCTACTCTCAGTCTTCCTTTATTTCCCAACAACATGCTAACAACCTAGGTGACTTCAGTGTCCATTGCCATGACTCCTGATACCTAGAAGTCATATGTGTTTTTATTTCCTCTTCTCTATTACCTTGTAAACTTCTGTCTGGAACCATCCAGCCCCATGACCATGTACCGGACTTTGTTACCACCTAATTCTACTCTTCATCTGGAAGCTTTAACGCCAATATCCCAGACGGATACAATCCCCATCCTTTTTTCTCTAAATTTCTCACTCTTTCTACATAATCTCCTCAACCTTATAGAAATCTGCCCCTTGAATCCTCTATTTTCTTTCCCTTGCTTTTCTACTTATCCTGGACTCCTTGCTGGTCAAGATTTTATTCTTGCTTTTAGCACTTTGATACTTTACATTCTTATCACTCCACTTATCTATCCTTTAATATTTCAATCTGTCTTCTCCAACCTAGTTTTTTAAGAGTGATTGAGGAGAATTTCACCACCATACAAATGGCTGGCATTACAATTTCCTGCTTTCCAGTCTCTGCATGGTCCTGTTTTCTAGCTGACAGTTTGTTTACTTGTTCATAGTCAAGATCCTTAAAAATGGGGTTTCAATGCCCAAGCACTTAAAAAGTGCACAGAGTCACTCAACCTCTGATTTCTATCCTCCTACATATGTGTCAATGCATTTCTAATTTCCCTCTTCCTTCTATGTTCCTGACCCTATTCCTTCTATCGAATGAAGGGCATACTCAGTGCTTTATCTCTTTATACTGTATCTTCAAGTTTCCCTCTTTCTCTTTTGACTATAAATATGCATTAGATTCACCCATTGTAAAAGAGCCACCAATACATGTACAATACAGCGATAAGTAAAAAAGAATACAGAGCTATATCTATAGAACAAACATAACAGCTGAATTTCTTGGCTACATCTCTTCTCTCCTGATGTCTCCCATCACATAGAACACATTCTTCTCCCTTAAGTTTCATACATGCCTTTGCTTCTGTCTCCATCATGGTCTCTTCTTCCTCCTCCTACCAATGGGATCCCAATGACTCAGTCATCAATCCTCTGCTTCTTTCTCTCAGTTTGTCCTCCCTGGGATACAGCCACTCAAATGCATTTATCCAATGCACCTATGCTGGCCATTCTAAAATCTTTGGTTCCAGGTCTGATCTAAAGTTTTTTAAAGTTCAGGGGACATAAATGTACTTCATGTACAGTAGTAAGAGAAATAACAGCCCTTTTAAAGAACACAGTTAATAGATTTTACAATGGAGTATATATATGCTGCTGGACTTGCACATATAGCATAGTTCTCATAGCCAACTGGGAATAATATACTCAGATACAATCACATAACAAAATCTCTAAGAAGATGTGTACATTTACATTTGATTTTATTGGTGGATTTTACATTTCAATAAAATTGTAAATAAAAGCAAAAGAGAGAAAACACAATATGACAAAACAAAGCGAACAAAAAAACAAAACACAAAAAAACCCACATACTCCAAAAGAAAAATTTGCACAGTCATTTGAAACAGGAGAATTATGCCAAGCACTGTAGATGACTGATTAATTTATTGCTCACATATAATCTCACAGTGAGTGACAATTGGACGTTTTAAAATAGCTTTTGGAATTTTGCAAATGATAATAGAAACTATAACTTTTTTTTTCTCTCAAGGATGTCAAACAGCATTAAGAAATCAAATAATAATGTATACTCATTACCTTGGCAAATGGTTAAAATAAAGCAAAGAAGGTTGGGAAACCCCTGACATATCCGTGGGATAGTTGGAGAATGAACAAAGAAATTAGATGTCTACTTAATGTAATTGGTCCTTACATTGCTAGTTCCTTAAAATGAAAGTGGCATTACTTTTCAGCAGCCTCGTGTCACTGATAGAGCCTTAAAATTTGAGTCAACAGACCTGGCTCAAAATTGGCTCTACTGTTTAGACTTTGTGTGAACGCTGGTAAGTCATTTTTTTTTTTCTCTCTCTCTGGGCTTCATTTTCTCTCTCTGTGAAAGAAGTAATAATACAACAGAACTGTTGTAAAATAGTGCATGTGGAAGCAATAACACTCTCTCAAGAACAGAACAGATACTCAAAGTCTGTTGAATTTCTTGAAACAATAGTTGAGTCTCCAGGTTTTAAAAGTTCTGAATTTAAAGGAATAGAGTATCTAATCTTTACTCCTGGGATAGGATTAATGGACCTTAAAATTGTACAAAAGGAATATTTCCTGAAGTTTTCCCAAATAGGAAAAGTTTCGTTCTTACTAGTCCCCAGGTTTAGAAAAAACAACACTGGGTAAAAATACTGCTGGCACATTCCCTTAGAGAAGGCAGCTTTGTGACAGCCCTCAGCCTCGACAGTCTGGGGAACTTGGTATTCATTCATTCATTCATTCGTTCATTCATTCATTCATTCATTTCCTAAGAGTCTATTATATTATAGTCACTGTAGAGATGCTGGGGACAATGTTAGAGAAAAATGGGTTTTACTGTTTACTCTTCCATTCACTGACTGATCTTAGGAAAATCATTTAAACTATGTGGATGTCAGATTCTATAACCTTAAAAATGGTAAGTGTAGATGAGATGAATTATTTTTCCACTCTGTATGATCTCAAGACCGTGTAGGAGGTGAGATAGTTTCTAAAACAAGGGCATGTTCCTTTAATTTACTCTGAGTCTTCATATATAATTCATTATAAAAATGTTTTGGAAAGCACTTGGAAAATCAGTTTAAACTGAATAGAATATTTTGAAATCTTAAAATGAAAACTAAAAGATAATGTGATTTTTCTTTTGTTTTTCACAAGTTTCTTTTGGAAGTAAGTGTGTAAGTAATGAATAAAACATCTAACTATATATCTGTGCAGATGCAAATAAAATTGGGTATTTCATAGCCAGCTGGAGCAAGAATTCCTTTTCTAAGTCTCTCTCTTCACTTCTGCTGCTGTTTGGAGAAGACAGGCAGAGAGAAGCATTTCCCATCCATGGCTAGTCATAAAGTGACTATGTTTTCTGGTGATGGTAAGACAGAAATGACATCTCCAGACTCTGGAAGACTTTACATCCAGGGGTTTGGGCTCTGAGGCAATCTGTGGCAATCTCGGCAGGTTTAATACAAACCCCAACAGTGTCCTTGCGGTAGCCAGGAACTGCAGGAAGCTTCAGCATATACCTGTAAAGGTAATTCTTCCTTCCAAGGATAATGAATCTTAACTCCAATATCAGTTTGGGAAATAGTTCTAAGCAACCAGGGCAAGATGGGAAGTTTCCCAGGCCTCACAGTCCAGAATGAAGCAAGATGGGTAGAATTAATAAAATTTAAAAATGTACTATTTCACTGATGCTACTAATTTTTTAAAGGAATTTAAATAATGGTAGGAATCTGGATTTGTGATACTGACACTGACTTCTGGTGATCCTTGAAAATATTTGAGGGTTAAATTTAAATTTTGAACTCATATTTAAAAACAATATATGAAAACAAATAGAAGTCCAACATTACTGTTGTTATAAATTTTAAAATCTGGTGCCATATGATGCTGAAAATATAAGTTAAGATAAAACATGCATCTATGTGTGTTTTAACAATTCTAAATAAGAAATTAATGTTTACTGAAATCCTTTCTATAAAGAGACAGACCTAAAAGAGATTTAAAAAAATAGCAATAAGGGAAGGGGTGGGGGTGGTCTCCAACATCTGGTATCATGTGTTTTGTAGTTTATGAGTTATCTGCTAATATGGTTGTACCAGAAATTTACTAAAGCTAGTGCCCACCATACCCTGTGCATCTCATGTTAAAACAATCATTTTTGGGAGTTACAAGATGCCTGGGAATGCAGAAGAGTTCTGTGTCAATCAAAGCTAATCACTGGTACAGGCAAAGGGCTTTTGTTGGCCTCCATGCTCTAAGCCGTGCTTCCACATCTGTGTTTGAAGAGATTAGAGAGGTGCTTCATACAAGAACTGTATTAGTTAAAGCTGATCGACAGTATTTGGAATAAATCATGAAAAAGTTGAGTGCCAGAAGGGAAGGCATGGCAAGTGGGAGATTGAAACCGATGAGGGCTAAATCCAACCCCCCACCCCAAACCTGCCCCCCTCCAACACATTTGCATTTGCATTTCGGTTTTGCTCACTGGAGAGCATCACCAGGTGCCATGCTCTTGCCACTTCCTAGCAAATAAGCAGCAACTCAGCCAGGAAGCCTGGCGCCAATGTTTTCAGTGTCATGTTCACCATGCTTTGGGGAAAGGCTCCAGTTTTATTTGAGGAGCTTCATGGATAAACAGATTAGCCCAAGTGGGTAAGTGGGACTTTAGGAGCAAGGATGGGAAAAAATGAAAAGTGAAAAAGATCCTAGCATAAAGGAACACCCAAGCCCCCTCCCCATTTACAGCTGTGTTCTCCCCGCATGAAGGCCGTACACTGGCAAATAAATTATGAGTGACAAGTATTTGAACCAATAAAGAGGGCACTATATTTTATATGCAGTAAATTTAATTCCAGATTGTGTTTCACCTCAGCAGGGTGACATGTTTATTGCCAGTGAAAGATGAAAGCTGAGGGAGTTAGAGACAAGCGTCAGCAGTTCTAGTGGGCACCCGCAAAATGAAGATTTGACAGACCGGTGGCTGAGCCCTTGAAATGAAATGCCAGATCAAATTTTACCCCAAAGGGGTCAGATGTACTGTCGTGCCCCCAAACTCGCAATACCAGCTGAATAAATGAGCATGGTTCAGCAAAGAGCAGGGGCTCTGCAAATTTCTGCTCATAGGTTCATCAGCTTTTCCAAGGGCAGCAAGGCGCAGTAGTGCCAGAGTGAGGTGTGTCTGAGGGAGGATGTGCTGGTCTGCAGTGCTGATGCCTCTGCGGAGCTCTAAGTGTCGTTTTAAAAATCTATTAAGCAGATCGAAAAGTAGAAGTGAGTCTAAATTGATCTGCCCGTCTCTCAATTTCATCCTACAAGTGCTCAGTTCAGGTGTTCAATTTATTGAACCATAACCCCTTTTTAAACAATCAACATCAACATGCAATAAATATGCTCAGCAAGGGCAATATTTACATGCCCGACTCATTGTTTTGGACGATTTATTTATGGGGGAACTGACCGACAATTACGTCAGACTTCCTTTGGCAGACGGTGGCACAGTGGCATGTGAGCAGGTTTCTAGTTACTGTGAAAACTGAGCACATTAAAAGAGATGAGTCCTGTGTTCCCCTGTGAAATAGACCCCAGGGCCTTACTTCAAACTTGGGGAGGAATTTATAATTTGCAGGTGAATTCATTCTTCATATAAGAAGGAGGAAGAGCAGAAGAAGAAGGAGGGAAAAAAAGGAAATGTTTCTGGTCTCAAGAAAACATGTCCATAAAGAAAGGTTTAGGTGAAAATTCCTATAATGGTGATAATTTGTGTAAAACAATAGCCAATCTTTCTCCCTTGTGCTTTACAAAACAGGTTCTGTTCTCCAGTGTATCAGGATAGTCAAATGCATTTGTGTAGACATATTGTCCTCAACTCTTGAATCAATGAGAAGGGTTAATATTTTAATCATTCCCTTTTACTTAACCTGACCTGAGGAGCACATGGTAGAATCTACCATATATTTAACTTCGCAGAAATGTGGTTTAAGAATGTTTCTCCATGTGATAAAGATGAAGATAGTGCAAGATATCTGTGCACTAAAGAGATATAAAGTAATTGTAAAATGCAGCTAACAAAGTGTCTTTGTGGTGACAACTTCCCCCTCTTCCAGTGACGATGATGGTATAATTTCAGGGTAGATTCCCCTCTCTTGAGTTACTCTACACAACTTTTCTTGACTTTGTGCATCTTTTCTGTATTACCACTGAAGCTACAGAGACATGCACTCTCATGCTTGGACTGAGCTCAAGAGATCTGAATAATTTTACTAGCACTACCTATTTGATATTTGAAAATAAATAGCATAAATTTCAAAGGACTGATTTGTTTCCTCTAAGAGAGACCTCATATTTGATTAACGGAGGTCTAGCATGGAAAGATGTTCACCTGGCCTACTCCTGTGAAATAAGTAAGAACACATGCAACAAAGAGTATTTGCCTCTCCATTACTCAACTAATCCTTAATGAGGTTGTGCAAGTGGATGTTGGGTGGAATGTGTATAAATTTTTTGCAAGACCTTTAGATGAGAGGTGCTTTACCAATGGGAGGCATTTAGTCATGGCGTTTATAATCATTCTATCACCACTGCTAATACCATGGTCCAGAACTGTTTTCTGGTGACCAATTTTACCTTTGCCATTCCCATTGCTCCATCCTTTCATGTATCATGGCATTGTAACATTGTTAAGCTCATTTTCTCTGTGCTCCTCCCAGGATTCCAGAAGCCTCTCATTTATCACATCAAACACAACACCCAATATTTCCCCCCACTCCCAAGTTCTCTATGCCCAGTCTTCCATGCCTCTGGTTTCCCTGCTGTTACCTCCATTTTCCTCTCCAGGCTCCTTTGATTTTTTTCTATGAGATTATGCTTGGAACAGCATTGCATTTGTCTGCCACATGACCCTCCTCTTGGCCAAAGAGCTCCTGAGGACTCTAAGACTTTCAAAGCCATACAGTGCAAGTTCCTGCCAAATTAATCAACTCAGTTTGTTTCCATTTTTGCAGTACATAATTCTTAGTCCTACTTACATTTCATTATGAGTTCTTGGGAAAAATGTGCCTAGTGACAGAGTAGGAGACTTGGTAGTTTCCAGAAAATTAAAAATATTAACAATGTCAGAAGAGAAATTGTATTCAACTTGAGAATGGTCAGATTCACCATAATTATTAAAACACAAGACTTATAACATTTCTAACATTCTGACATTTCATAGTCAGAATAAACACATTTCACAGTGTGTCCACAAGTAAACCTTTTATTCCTGTTCTTCTGCATTTTATTCTGTTAGTCTGGAAATTTTGTTATCAAGTAGTTATAATGCTTTTCCCCAAGTTTCTCTTATATTCACTCCTCTTTTCCAATTCCATAGATACCATCAACAGTCAGGCATTTTTTACCCTAACCAGGCCACCTCAGGGCCTTCTACCCAGGTCATTGAAACCGTTTTCTCAATATCATGGCTTCTTGGGAGCTGTTTTCTTCATGCCTCATGAGACAGTTTGAGATTATTTATGAATCCCCAAAAGACAAAGATTATGTCTGTAAACTATTCTCTTCTTCTGTGATCCCCTTTGATTATATTGGATTCAGTTGAGGGGCCCCTGATTAAATTACCTGTTAAGATTAGGGCTTTGATTCAACCACATCTGTAAGGCATGACTCAGATTGAGTCTCTGCCCCCTTGATGGGTCTGATATAAATGGACACTCACTTAAGAAGAACTTTGCCATTCTGATCCTGCCACATGTGGGAAAGAACCCTTAAACAGCTATGGCCCTAGAGAGAGATGAGCCATTTGCCTGATAGTTTACAACTGACTTTGGGAAGAGAGCCAAGAATGATATAGAAAGCCCAGAAAGAAAGGAGCCCTAAGCCAGGGGAGAGAGGAAGCCCTGAGAGACAAGCCCAATGCCAGCCTGCAGCTGAAAGAGGAAGCCCAGAGAGAAGGCTGACCCCTCACAGAGATCGGCGACCATTTTGCATCAAAACACGGCAACTGATTTTGGTGAGAAAGCCACCTTGAGTTGGACTCTTTAGGGCCTTGTAATTGTAAGCTTTTACCCCAAATAAATACCCTTTATAAAACCCAAGAGATTTCTGATACTTTTTCTCAGCACCCCTTTGGCAAACTAATACATCTCCCTTATAGAATTAAATTCCAGCACTCCACAATTCCATTTAACGTTCATTCTCTCCCATTTGTTCTTGCCAAACTTCCTAGTTTGACATTGAGTATGTTGTGTAATTATTGTCATCTTGATATCTTCTTAAAGCCTCTGCTTTGCAGGGTTGCTTTGAAGCTAGAGCTAAGGTATGTATATTACTTACCTCCATTCCTGGAACTTAATAGGTGAACAACATATGGCACCTTATTATTTATTATGACGATTAGCCATCTCTGTTGGAAGATGACAGCACATTCCCCTGCTTTGCTCATGCTTCTCAATACATCCTGGTGTTCTCTCCCAGAAACTTCTCTCACCGAGCACTTTCAGAGTCTGTACACTAGGAGGAGAGAATTAATACTCACCTGGGTGGGTATTTAGTGTGGATACCCTAATGGATTGTATTTAGTGTCATTCCAAATAGTTTATAACATTTAGGGTTATATTTTGACCAGAAGAATACCGTAATCTGTTCAATAAGTTCTCTTAACTTGTGTTAAATGTCCTGTGCATATTTAAGCCCTAGCTACCCTTCAAGGACAAATTTAATTGTCTGACTTTCCCACCAGATGACTTATCCTGATGATCTTTGGTCCTAGAAGAAGCTTGAATATTCTGTTTTGCATGAATCATGTATTGTCATGTATTGTGATTGAGCCTGCACATATCCTATCTGCCTTAAAGGGAGAGGGTCTCCTAGAGGATAGGGAGAGTACAGTTCAATCTGATAAATATTTACTGAGCGTCCAGGAGAAGGTCACTGAACTTGATGGTGCAAGCGGAAACATGTTGAGGTGTGTATGGCCTCTACTTATAAGTGCTTACATTTCAGAGGGGCCAGGGGCAGCTGTGAGAAGAGAAGGGTTGTAAGTGAAAAACAAAGGAGGACATATTTCATAAGGGCCAGAGGCCTAGGGCAAGAAGTTATATCTGTTTGGGGTATCAGAAAAAATTCTATGAGAATAAGGCATTCAACAGGCATGCAGTGAAGTAGAATAATTGCAGTGGAGAATTATATGCAAATGAGATGGAAACTCAGGTCTACCACTCCTCAGTGATGTGACTGGTCAAAAGTATTAGCATTCTCCAGAGAAAATATATATAAACGAATAGGTGTATATTCATACACATATATAAATACACATATATGTGTATGTGTAGGTTTATGTATATATATATTTATTTATTATAAGGAATTGGCTCACAGGACCATGGGAGCTGGTAAGCCCAAACTCACTTCTACAAGATGAAAACACTGAGAAAAGTAATGCTAAATGTCCTTAGTCTGAATTCTCTGGCTAGACATTCTGGCAATAACCAATGCTGAAATTGAGGTAGAAATTCTTCTGTTCTTTGAAACTCTAGTTCTAGTTTTTAAGACCTCCACCTGACTGGATGAGGAGGCTCCTCACATTGCTGAGGGAAATCTCCTTTGTTTATTATAGATGCAATCAACTGACTGTAGATGCTAATCTCATTTATGAAAAGCACCCACAATAAAGCAGGCCCATGGTAGAAAACAACTGGACAGCATAGCCTAAGCACATTGACACATGAAATTAATCATCATAGCAAGTTTCTTAATATTTCTTTTTTTTTATAGCAAGTTTCTTAATATTTCTAGTCTTTGGTTTTCTTATCCCTAAATGAGAATATAGATACACCACATATGGCTGTTGTGCAAATTCAGTGAGAAGGCACGAAGGAAAAGCCTGGTTTAGAGAAGACGCTTACATTTATGTTGGGATCCACATTGAGATAGATATGAAAGGATGGAGGGACTTTGGGAAGTATGTATGAGAACATGGGCTGATCAGGCTTAATGAACTGCCAGTGGAAAACTGAGGAAGGATTTTAATTTGCCTTCATTTGCATTAGGAAGGACTTGCTTTTATATTCCTTCCATTTAACTGACTTTTTTTGCTTTCAGTGATCTTACAAGAGTCTGTAGCATCTGACTTCCGTAGTATATGTTTCTCTCCCAAGTTAAGGTCACTTCTATGCTAATATGTAGAAGTTAGCTTGAAAGTGATTATAAACATGGTAAGTTGAATTGTGTTTGAAGAAACAGTGGTTCAGTGGAGATAAAGCACATAAACAGAGAAACTGTTGCAATTACAGCACAAAAATGAATATTTTGGAGCAACGTTGATAAAAATATTGACTGGGATACCGAAGTTCAATTTTGTATACATTGTTAAGCTTTATTTAACTGTTTTTCCATATACTCTTCCCACAGAAGTGTTAATTAATGTTGGCAGTGAATCTTTGAAGCGAAGGGAGTTCATACTTTATAATGTCCGACTAGCTACAAAATAAATGATAGAATGGCTAGCTGAATATTTTTAAGGGCCAAGAAGCATCTTCCTTCGATGGCATCTAAAGCACTGTCCCAGATCGGGTTCCCAGGATCTTTCCTTCAACCATTGCTCTATCTCTTTGCACAAGCCACAAGAATAACAGCAAATGGCCCCAAAAGGAGAATCTTCACAATTTTCTTCAGAATGCCAAGTGTTATAGTGAACGATAAATAACCTTTCTGTTACAAGCAGCCCTTCCCCCCCGCCCCCCCCCCACTGGAACAAACTGTTCGACTGTCTTTGAATAAAAAGCCCACACATATATCAAATTAAACAAAATAGCATTGTTCCAAATACAGATCAGGCAGTCTTCCCAGACTCATGTCAGTAAAATTTCATAGCACTCCACACCATTGTGTAGCAGCTTTCATTATGTTTGTTCTTAAACAAAGGAATGCAGAAAGAGTCCATGTCCCCCATGCAGTTGAAGAGAATAAAGGTCTGGCGAGGGACTTTGGTGGGGAGAAAAAAGCATGCAATGCTGAAAACACAGGTGGAGACAGTACTACCCAACCGTATTAGGAACAATTAACCAGCAAGAAGCTATTTTGATAATTGCCAGAACAAATATTTTCACATTTGATGAGGCATAACTCTGGATCGATGTTAATGAACCAGGAAGCTAAATGTGTGGTGTGTGTGCTGAGATGGGCTGGAGGCAGTGGTGGACAGAGCTACCTTGCACACGCTCATGAGAGCCAACTATTACATTTTCAGGAATTTGCAAATGCTTTGTTATACACAGACATTATTAAACATTGATATAAAATTATAGAAGTATACAATTCAATAAATTATATTAAAAACAAGGTGTTACTTAAAACTTGCTCTTCATTATTTTACTGCATTTTATTAATGCCTGTGCTCTTGAGATTAATTATAGCTACTGTGTCGATATAATGGAAATGCTATGTACCAGTATGATGACTCATGTCTTTTCCCCATTCTGCATTTCTTCATGTCCTATGTGTAACTTGGAATTGGCCTACACTACAAATTGGGGTTATAGCTCGTCCCCCTTCCCCTTGTAGAGTCAGTTGTTAAACGTTTACCAGGACACCACTGAGTGAAAGCTCTTTTGAGACCATCATACTATGGGGCTGAACGGGGATTTGGGCAGAGAAAGACAGGTCTATGTACTTACGGTGTTCTGGAGCAGAGTTTGCTCACGGTGCTGCCTTCCCTGAAAGCCTGCTAAGGGATTAAAGTAAATTCCTCCAGTCTGACATCTCCAGATGCTTTTGGGACACCAGGATGCAACCAAGAGAGATAAGTATTATTAAGTTGAGTTGGTTTATTAGGAAATGTTTATATTCATTCTCATTGAAAATATTTTGTTATTCTTAATAAAAGTGAAATAAATTTGGTGACGTAATTGTCAGTAACTGAACATCAGTGTAGCATAACAGTGTACCTCCAAACAATTATGTTAGCTGCCTATTCTTTATACACAAGCTTCCTGTTCTTGTCATACGTGAGCAAGTTTGGAAAATAGATGGTCAGAATTGATAAGTGGCATTGAATTAGGTATCCTTCCACACTGGGGCTTTTGGACCACACAGTGCTTCTCCAGGATTAAAGCTAAAAGTGATATACTTTCCTATGGTATTAGTTGCAGTTTTCAATTGAGTGGGGGTTCATATGATGTCTTGTTTTTCCAGAGCTTGCTCTCTTGCTGCTGGCAAAAACTTTGGTAATTCTTTAGAAACTTTCACTGTTGGCAGCAGCCATCGAATTGTTTCTTCTGTCAATTTAGCCTCTATAACTGCATTAAGTCAATTAAATTATAATGACAATATTTCATAGGATGTCCATGGCTGTCTCTGCCTAAGAATATGAATATATATGAATATATGCATATGTATACACTAATAATATATACATATGTACACATATAGAGACAATAGTACAATAATATATATTAGTATGCATATATATATTAGCATACCAGGCACATACGTTATATGTATAAATAGTATATGTATACATATATATGTTTATGCACAGTATAATAAACTGAACACATGCATTCCATGATATTAGGATATATATGTATGTATATTGTATGTATATATGTGTATATTCAAATAAAATATATGTTTTGACCTGGAATATCTGGTGAGACCTCTTCAGATAATGTGTACGTCAGAACCAAGGCAGAATTTTTTCATTCATGTAAACATATTTTGTAAGCAGCACAAATGCATATAAAAGAAATCAGCATTTCTAATAGTTGTATTATTTTGTGAATTTAAGCTACAAGAGGCCAGTAACTATTCAAACGTACTTCATCCGAGTTCTCTCTTTTTCTCTTTTGTCAGAGAGTAAATTCCTCTACGAGTGTCATGTGACCATGCTGTTGGTACTGGGCACAGGGTAATCTCTCTCAATCTTTAAATTGCACAACTGTCACATACAATATACCTTGAGGATCAATCCCTTATGTCACATTATTAAACAATTATTTTTGGTTACACCATTGAATTTCAACTGCCTGAGGTGCCTCTTGTGTTCCAAATCAAGTCAAATTAAGAATGTATATACTAGTAATTGAAGAAACAGATAAGTAGAAGCAGAAAAAAACCAATAGAAAGATTATCTCTGTAATGTTTCATTAAGCAACTTCCATTAGGAAAGAAAAAAAAATCATTAATGCTAACCCGTGTTTGAACTTAAAACACAAAATTCAAACTCTTTCATACAGTGTGTTTTTACAAGTAACCTATGCTTTTAATAGTCACTCTTTGATACATGACAAGTATCATCTTGAATTTTATGTGAACTGATTCACAAAAGTCATTCAGCAAATTAATGTAGTTTTGGAAAATTAACAGCAAAGTAGGCATGCCGCCAAATGTCTAATGACAAATTGAAGGGTTTGGAGATGTGTCTGTCTATTTGCAATATTGAAACTGTTTTCAAAACAAAAACACACTGAAAACGGTGCTGGCATGACAGGAGATGCAGTCATTATGCAATTTTAATTGACAAATAATTCCATTTTTATGTGAATAAATTCACCTAGCAAATAACTGTATTATCATCTATCATGTGCTATTGGTTTCCCTTCTCATTTCCTGCACCCTCTAATTTTGACAAATTTGATCAAATATCTCTGGCAGCAAGGCTGTATCTGGCAAGTTAAGGAAAGGAGCACAGTGAATCGGGGGAGGGGTGGGAAGGTAGGAGGGCAGTGATTCCTCACAAGGATGAAGACTGTCCTTACCTGTTGTACAGATGTTGTGATCCTCCATTTATCTTTCAGCCTGAATAATCAGATAAGGATGTGTTTCTTTTTTTGCAATAAGGTACTAAGCATTTCTCCAGTTTAACTCAGGTATGCAAGGGGTATATGTGTGGAGGTAGGGACTGAGAAAATTAGAAACCTTTATTGATCTACATATAATTAATCCTCAGATGTTGGCTTTAAGCTCCAGCGTAATAGCCTCAGTGTATGATAGCCCACTTTCACATAAGGAGCAGCTGAAATGCAAAATGATCACAAATATGAACATACTCTAGCTAAGGGCAGGTATTCCAATGGCAGCATTAAATATAAATACAATAGAGTATTGACATATTGTAGTAAGGTTCCCTGGCTATTAAAAGGCTTTGTTCTAAAGCGTATCTGTGTACACAATGAGATGATGAACACAGTGCATCACATAGCTAAATTTAATATATGCAGGGGTATGATGTTTGCAATGCATGCATTTCAGCAGGTCCCATTAGTGCGCCTTTCCCCTCCAGTGAAAACAGAATGAACCACAGCCCCTTCTGGTTTGCATAAAGCAAACAAAATTAGATTTGCTTTGCTGAATTGAAACCCGCTTGGGATTGTGAGCCTCTCTCGGGGACAAATTACTTCAAACAATCCCTTTGTACCATAACAAAATCAAAAAATTCAGGCCAATCAACATGGCTCAAAACCCTTAACACAAGAATTAATAATACAACCTAGTCTATTTTTATTGCTTCTGTGCTGCGGCTCCTTGTTTTAATGTAATTACACTTATTTGCCGTCCACATGTTAAGTAATCTTGCATATGTTAACTAATGCGACATAAAACAACTTTCCTAATTTTACCATTGCTACAAGCATTGTTCCCCCTGGAATAACATCCGAACATTGGACAAGTTGAACACTGATGTTATTAAATTAAATCTATTTTTAGACCCTAGATAAATGAATATAGACAAAATGTCAAACATTTCCTCAGATAGGTGCAAACCCTGATTGACAATCAGATTAGTCTATTAAGAATATTGGTTTATGGAGTGTTATTCACATGATAGCTCTTGGCTCTTAAAGCCTATTCCCCTGCCAAAGGGGAGGACACATCCTTCTGTAAATATGGGATCTTTTACATCAGGTATCTAGTCGGTGACCATTTAAATTTAGCAGCTTGCCTTAGAATCAAGATGATATGTATTCCTTCTACTCATAACACCTGAAAATCAGCAGAGGTTATGTACCACTAAAACTTTAAACTGAACCACAAGTTTACTGACTTTTCAGGTTTGATATTTAGAATCTGGTATATCTTTTTTCCCACTGCTTTTAAAAATGTGTGGGTCAGATTGAATATGTAAGGACACGGAATCTAGGTCTTTTGAAATATAAAGCTGTTTTTCCCATTGCCTAGCCCATCACAAACATAATCTCATCCCTAGGGAAAAAAAGAGTATTAAAACATCCATATATTAAGTAAGGTTTTGCTTATTGTTAAGATGCAGTTGTGTTTAAATTGAACTAGCTTCACCTGACCCTAAAAAAAATATCTGAGTGAAAATTTGAAAAAGAGATCTGTCTTTAAGCCTGGATTAATTTATATAACTATTGGATCATTTAGACACAGGCAACCTAGCAAGTTGGTTCAACAAATTGCCAATGCCAATTTTGTCTAAAATATCATCATTCTTATTATTTTATTGAATAAATAAGTAAATATGATCAACAATTTCTTATCCTTCTTATCAACTATGCATATTAATCTGAGTTTCTTATATATGTATATGCACAAACACATATATGAGTGTATGTATTCACATGCAATTATATAATCAGATAATACATTAAGGGCCTCCTTACATTAAATATTTCCAATTAGATATCTCTTTTTAAATATGACAATTTATCAAAATAGTAAATCTTATTCAAAGGTCTCAAATTAGGTCCACTGATGTGTATTTTTTTTTTTTTGGCAAGTATAGTCTTTAAAACAGGTAAAATTAGAATACCTTTATATAAGGCTCAACTGCTCCAGGTTCTTACCATTCCCCATTGTTGTATAATCAGGCCTTGGCTGACCCCTGAAAGCACTTATACTTGAGACCCCTGACTAGTCATTTATATTTAAACATTTTATATAGTAGACAAAGTAACTGACAGAAGAGCATAAAAGTAGAATCAGGACACCGAGGATGCTCTGTACAAGCAAAATCCACACCTGAACGTTACATAGACTATTTTTTGTAAAACTCATTTTAACCCTAATTTAGAATATGTGTTTTTATGGTATAAGTGGAAGTGGGAAAAACCAGTGCTATTCTAAGACTCAAGGTCAGTGGACCACTTTGGCATTACATTTTAAAAGACCATTTACCACCTCTTCCAGTCAAAATGTTAATAGCACTATTCTTTTAAAGAACAAGGGATGATGTCATTATTTTAGTTTTATTCATAAGCCAGGAATGTGAACTACCTTAGTTTTCTGCTATTTTTGCTTTCTATTATTTAGGTCTTCTATTAAGTCCTTGGATCAGTTCCCAACCTATTTTGATTCTAATTTGATTTGTATACCCCTGTCTTTCTCAGAGATGCTTTAAATTCTTAAAAGATAAAAGAAAACGAATTAGTTGTACATAGATGCCTGAGTAGCAAGAGCAGGGATAGAAGATGAGTGAGCTGAGTTTGGCTTCAGAAAGAACAATTCAGAGATCTTACACCTACCCTCTCCTCCGTTCTCCCTCACCTCGCAAATCAGTCTTTTGTTTTCCAACCTTACTTCTGTGCCCAATTTCTTTCTACTGCCAGTGTAAAGGGGCCAGGGTAGCCTCCCAGCTCCCTCTCCTATAAGCTATAGACAGGCTAAATGCATTCATTTCTCAATCTATTGCTTTCTCTATCTCTACAGATTATTCTCTGTATTTTAAGATTATCTCCTTTGAGAACTCTATTGCATACTACATATGCTACTATTTTTTCCTTGCTCACCCTCTGCCATCTCGCCTTCGACTCTCTTTCGTGTGTCTCTATCAGTTAGCCAGAAGAAGAATTTTAGCCCTGCAAACGTAAAGTAAGTGCTCGCTTCGGTTAAGTTCTGTTAACCCTCAGCCAATTGATTTTGCTTTCCGTTTTGTTTTCTTGGTTTGTGTTTTCTTTCTTTTTAGAGTCTGAGAAAGAGAAGAGGAAGCTAGTGTTGATCTAGTGTAAAGCTGATGGACTTGCTTGAGGAGCTCGAACTGCACAATCTTTAGAGTTTGCCTGACATTCCATTCATGCATGTTTAGAATATCATCAGGGTCATGTAAAAGTGATATAGGGCAAGTGGGGAAATCCTGGGCTTGAAAAAGGTCCAATCGGGTAAGATTTGAGGGCATCTCTACTGCTTCATAGAAGGGCAAGTTATTTCGCTTTGGTGGCATCACATATAGCTAATAATAGTACATACCTGGAAGGATGGTTGGAGGAATTAAGTGAGAAAAATTTATGAACACAATAGATGTGCTATAAGTTGTAGTAATTTTATACTTACTTGTAATGTAAAGCACATAGCATAGCACCTGGAAAAAAGTAAGTGATCAATAAATGTTAGTTCCAGTTACCCATTCTTCCTCAGTTAAACCAAATCAAACACTTGTTAAAAAATATTACAGTATACTTTTAAAATTTATAACCAATGTAAGTTACTTTATCAAATAATTTTTTGCTTTCTAAATAAAATCTCATATTGGAAAAATATTGATTTAAATAATTATAAAACTTATCAACAAAAGACCACAAAGAAGATTAGCAATAGAATAATTATGATACTAGAAGTAACTAAATGCATTCATAGATCACAGAAATGCTAGATGGATATTTAATTATTAATTAAAAACAAGAAGAGTTGGGATTAACTTCATTGGTATGAAGTAGGGCTGGATTTTTTACTTTTGCTACTGGAAACCAGCCCCATTTCCTGCCAGAATAAGTCTTTCAACCCTTTCCTTCCTTTCTTGTAGGCAACTACTCTCCTTCTTTCTTCCGGTACCATAAAAATACAGTAATCAAAACATATGGTTAGCATGAAGATGGACATAATAGAACAATGAAACAGAATAGAGTCCAGAAATAGATCCACACATATAAGCTCAAATGACTTTTCTTAATAAATTTACCAAGAAAATTTAATGTGCAAAAGAACCAGCCTTTCAATATATTCAGTAACAACTGAATATCCTTATGGAACAAAGAAAAAGAATATTGGCTTCACATCATACACAAATTTATCTAAAAAACTGATCATAAGCCTAAATGTAAAAGTTCAAACTATCAAACTCCTAGAAAAAAATAGAGAAAAATTTTATGTCTTTGGAGAGAAGATATAAATACACAGACCATGAAAAAATTATATATTGGACTTTATTAAAATGAAAAAGTTCTACAAAATAAACCAATAAGAAAATTAAAAGATCTGTAATGCACCAGGCTTTGCGATACATGTATCTGTTTAAGGACTTGTAACCAGCCTGTAAGGAATTGTTACAACTCAATAAGGAAAACGGCCAATCCAATTAGAAAAAATGGGTAAAAGATTTAAACAGCCATTTCACAAAGGAAGACATACAAATGACCAGTAAGAACGTGAAAAGATGCTCAATATCAGGAAATGTATATTAAAACCACAATGAGATACCACCACACACTTCTAGAACAGCTAAAATTTAAAAAGACTGCCCATACCAAATATTGGTGAGATTATAGAGCAATTAGAACTTCATACACTGCTGGTGGAAGTGTATGTCACACTTAACCTATGACACAACAGTGTTACCACCAGATATTTACCAAGAGAAATGAGAGCATACATCTATTTACAAATGTTCTTAATAATTTTATTCATAATAGCCCAAAATGTTGAAATAATTTTAAATGCCCATTAAGGCATGAATGAATTAACAAATCATATGATATATCCATACAATGGAATATTACTTGGCAGTAAAAAGCAACACATATATATGAATCCCAAAAACTCATGCTAAGCAAAAGATGCCAGACAAAATGCAGTTGCTACTGTATGATTCCATTTATGTGAAATTTTACACCAGGCAATTCTAATCTATTGTGATAGAAAGTAGACCAGTGGTTGCCCAGGGCTGGGGCTATAGAGGGAAAAATATTTGGGGATGTAGAAACATTAGATCCTAATTGTGACGACAATTACTGGGTTGTATAACTTTGTCAAAACTCATCAAAGTTATATATAAAATGGGTATATTTTATTGCATGCAAATTATACTTCAAAAAAGTTGATTTTTTAAAAAGGCAGTAATGCTTGCAACATTGCACTGTTGGGCTACTACTCCAATACTATTCTTTTTTTCGTAATAATAAACTTTATTTTTAGGGTTTTAGATTCAGAAAAGTCACATCAAAAGTATAGTATGTGGGAAGTGGCAGTGGCTCAATCAGCTGGGCTCCCGTCTACCATATGGGAGGCCTTGGGTTTGCGATGTGGGCCTCCTTGTGAAGGCAGGCTCGTCTGCACACTGCAGAGCACTACCCGGCCCACAAGTCCCATGGAGAGCTGACTCAGCAAAGTGACACAACAGGAAAAAAAAAGGGAAACAAGCAAAAAAAGGACAGGAGAGCATGCAGGGAATGGATACAGAGAGCAGACAGCAAGCAAGCTGCAAGGGAGGGGGGATAAAAAAAATAAATACAGACATAGAAGAATGCACAGTGAATGGACACAGAGAGCAGACAGCATGCAAGAAGCCACAAGGGGGGGGAGGGATAAAAAAAAAAGTGTAGCATGTGCACCAACAAACAAGAGATTTATTGTCTCTTAGGGAAAATCATGATTTGGAGCTTCCACTGCTAAAATCATGATTTGGAGTTTTCATAATTGGTTTAGAAGTTTGCTTCTAAATTTAGGCTCTGGCCCTCCTCTGTAATTTATTTTCCTGGATACCTTGGCAAGTCAGTTAACTACATCAGGCCTTATTTTCCTCCTCTGTGGACTGAGAGGCCTGGACAATATTGAGATTTAAATGAAAATTTATTTAGCATATACTCTGAGACTCACACTATACTAAGGAGGCTTCTCATACCTCATCTTATTCAACCACTGCTCTGAAATTTCCCTCCAGCATTAAAATAATAAGATTTTAGGATTTTGGACTTTTTCATTTTAAATGAAAATTGCCTCAACTCAAAAATGTTAGCTTGTATTATATTACCTACCAATCTTGCTCACAAGCAGAGAACTTCTAAACTTTATTATGAAGGTACAAACCTGATTCAATGTACCCAGATGAATGCTTACTCCCTTTTCAATTCAATACCCATAGTTTGAGTGGATAAACTTTTTCATTTCAAACCAGAGATCCATATAAGTTTCAACTGCTTGAGCCACAGAATTCTCCCATGGAGAGAAGAATCCCACTCCTGATAAATTCAACTTCAGGGGTGGGTCTGGAGGAGAAGCCTACTTAGCAAGTTCAGGGCCAGAGAAAGCTTCTTAAGGAAGTGCCTAATTACTGTTGGTGGGAAGGGTGACAACCACATGACTTGAAAAATGCAAATCACTCTGCTGCCCTTTCCTAGGAATTTCTTCCAAGGAAGGGGATTAGAGTAGAACTTTTGGGAACAGAATTATTTAAAAGAAAAAAATGCTCTACTGTACTGAACAGAGTGATGTAACACAGTGATTATAATAGAGGGAATTGACTTCAGTGTATTAAGGAGATGGCAATTAAGTTTTTAAACTTTCGTTGCTTCTGGACTGGAACCTCTTGGTTTTCTCTTTTCAGATTTATGCCTGATGTTGTTTCCTTCGGTCTGTCTTTTTATTCCAGAAGCCTCAGCCTTCCCTGTTCATCTGGTTTGCCTTCTGCATTTTCTTCCTCAGTATGTTCCTTGTAATACTTTGTAATACTCCCCTTACATTAGTACTGTCTTTCTCATTGAGAAAATAAGAAAATACAGATAACCATAAGGAAAACCATATACTCATAGGAAAAGCAGCCTGTATATGACCCCACATCACTCTTTTTGGAATTTCTCTGCCCTGTGGAATTCTGACTTTCTAGCCCTCCACAGCCATTTTCCAGCCATGAGGCAACAGTTCCAAGCTTGCTCTGATTCACTTCATCTTGATGGAGACTTGCCTCAAGCAGACACTGCCATCTGCATTCTCTGCTGCAGGGCTCCCCCTGTGCCCCAAGATGGGAGAGAGTATGTTCAGCCATTTCAGCAGGGAGTTGGAAGTACCCGGAAGTTAAAAGCCCTCAGGCAAACTCTAATCAAGGGGAGATGGGAGCTCGAGGATAATGTCCCTGTCTCTAATTCTTCAGGCAGACAATTTGGGAAGACACTTTCTATACTGCTCTTGCAGCCTTGGTGAAATCAAGCTCTTGTTGCCTACAGTTACAATAATAAAAATTTACCTTTATATACATATATATATATTATATGTGTATATTTTATCCCCTCTCACTCTTCCTGGTGGTTCATGCCTCCCTTCTTAGGAATCACTTCCTTGATAAACTACATGACACACACACACACACACACACACACACAAAGATATCATTGTCACTGCAGTAGATGTTTTATTGTGAACATTTCCAGGCTTTTTTCTATGCATGTTAAAACACAAATAGGAAAAAAACAACAACAATGGCATTAACAGATGGTTCAGGGAATAAAGTAGAATTTTAAAAAGTAGAAAATCACCAAAGAGTTTCCTTGGAGAGGTATGAAAAGATATCAGATCCATAAAATAATAATGAATGTTATAAATAAGCTGTAATCAGAGAACAGAACCTTTGGGAAATTTAAAGTATGATTGACAAAACAAATAATTTAACACAAGGTTTGGAAGATAAAGTTGAAACAGTATTTCAGAAAGTTGAGCCAAAAGGAAAAGAGACAGTAGATACAACCCCACGTATTGGATCTTCTGAGGGCTACAGAGACCCACACGTTCTATGGTCATGGCAGATGGAGTTCAGTGCCATGTCAGTTGGCCCCACTTTGGAGTTTGTATTTCTGTGTGATGGAGCTGGACTCAGATGTGATCTTTGTTCACAAGCCTCTCCAGTTACTTTTACCGGACCTGTAGTTGGTGCTGGGGTTTGGTGCATACTCAGGGGACCTGAATCTCTGGACTGACCATGTGATAGCCAGGCCCTGAGCTTCAACAGACTTGCAACTCCTATGCTCTGGCTTATTGGACTTACCCCACTCAGCTAACATGGAGGTGAAGAAGGTCAACCACCCCACCAGGGAGCCAAGAGTGCCTACAACTGAAAGCAGGAGAATTGCATCCAGCATCCATGTGGAATCTAAGCCCCCTCTTGATACAGATGTGGAGTGGACACAACCATTCTAAGGTCCACAGGATGGAGGAATAGAGTATGGATTAGAGTGGACTTACTGATATTCTATTCATGAACTATTGTGATTAGTAATCGAAGAAAATGTGGCATTGGTGTGGAGAAGGTGGCCATGGTGGCTGCTGTGGGTAGGGAGTGGGAGGAAGTGATGTGATGTGGGGGTGTTTTCGGGACTTGGAATTGTCCTGGGTGGTGCTGTGGGGACAGTTACCAGACATTGTATGTCCTCCCATGGCCCACTGGGTGGACTGTGGGAGAGTGTGGGCTACGGTGTGGACCATTGACCATGAGGTGCAGCTGTGCTCAGAGATGTATTCACTAAGTGCAATGAATGTCTCATGATGATGGAGGAGGTTATTGTTATGGGAGGAGTGGGGTGAGGGTGGTGGGGAGTATATGGGTACCTCATATTTTTTTAATGTAACATTAAAAAATAAAGACAAAAAAATTTTTAAAAAAATATGAGAAGAAACAAGAGCCATCCCAAATATCTACAGCTACCTGAATGGGAATTTTAGAAAAAAGATAATAGAGAAAAGTAGTGGGGTGGGAAATTATAAGAATCATTCATTCATTCATTTAGGCATTCCTACTTAAACACTTTCTAGGTCCTGGAAATACAGCAATGAGCTAAAAAGTCAAAATTACCAATCTCATGGAGCTTATATTATGGGAGGTGGGGTGAAAATAAGCCAACAAACAAATTAGTTAAATGTATCATATTAGGTAGTGATTAGTGCTTTGACAAAAAAATAAAGCAAATGAGAGGAAGAGCAGTGCTGAGGGAAGGGAGTAGAAGTATTGCAATTAAAATAATTATCATCAGGTAAGTCCTTATTGATAAGGTGATATTTGAACTAAAGGGATGAAAAAAATGAGGCATGCAGATATCTGGGGGAAAAGTTTCAGGTAGAGGAATCAGCAAGTACAGAAACCCCAAGGTGGGAGACAACTGGGTATATTTAAGGAACAAGGGAACAAAGTGGAGTCGAGTGTACAAGGGAGAACTTATAAGAGATATGCATAACAAGGAGTCAGATTTTTTAAGGCTGCGGTTCCCGTGACATAGACTGACATTTAATCTGAGTGAGATGGAGATCCATTACACAGGCTTGACTGGAGAGACTTTAATGTTGTACCAAGATCATTGTGTTAAGAACAGACTGTGGGGGGATTAACAGGGCAACCAATTAGAAGACCATGACAATAATCTGGTGTGGAATGATGCTAGCCAGACCATGGTAGTAGTTGCTGAAGGACTGATTGTGCACGAGATGTGAAATAATGAAGAATCAAGAAAACTCTAAAACGTTTGGCCTGAAGGATGTAGTTGTTATTAACTGAGACGTGGAAGACTGTAGAATAAGTTAGTTGGTTTGGTGCAGATTTTGTTTTGGACTTTCTTCCTTTAAGATTCCTGTAAAATAATTAATACAAGCCCACTTTTCTTTACTTTGACCTTTGCCTATTCTCTTTTTATTTTCTTTCTTCTTTTTTTTCTGCTCCTTTTCTTTTCTACCTTATTAACTTCAGAACCTAAACTGGCATTAGGCAATTAAAAAGTGACCCACTGACTTACAAAGATAGGTGTGAAAGGACTGTTCTGATAGTCGCCCAAATGGGATTGCAATTACAATCCAGAGGAAGATACTTGAAAAACTTAACGTTTCCAAAACATTCCAACCACAAGTTATGTATCAATTTCATATTAAGAACCTTGCAATCTGGGGCAAGACCTCAATCACACACCTATCTCTTCTCTTTGTCTTATAAAAACTCCAATCTTGTTTTGGCTCAGTCACCTGATTTTAAGTTGCTCCTTGAGCTACAATAGACTTTCACCTCTATTTAAGTTCCTTTAAATATTTTTTTCCTTGATATGACAATTAATACACCCAAGTGGACATGTGGAATAGGTTAGGTTGTATGGATATTGAGTTCATGGGGGAGATCTGGAATGGAAATGACAATGTAGAAGTTGTCAGAGTATAGAAGACCTTTTTAAGGCCATGAGACTGATTGAGATCACTGGTAAGGCAGGTTCATAAAAAGTTGAGGTCCAATGAGTGAGACTTGGGCATCTGACACTAAGAGGTGGGGAAGATGAGATAGACAAGAAAAAAAGATATTGAGAAGGAGGAGACAGTGAGGTATTTGAGGAAATCCAGGGGAATATGGTGTCCTGAAAGTCAAGAAGAGAAGGCATTGCAAGAAACTATATTAAATGCTGCTGATAGGCCACATAAGAAGAGATGAAGAACTGGCTATTGGATATGGCTATTGGATATGGCAAGGACATTAGTGAAGCTGGGAAAAATAGTTTTGTAGGAGTGTGGGTTCAAACCCCAGTGAATGGGTTCAAAACTGTTAGAAGGAGAGAGAATGGAGAAAAAGATTATGGATGGTTCTTGCAATGAGTTTGGTTATGGAAAGGAGCAGAGAAATAGGACCACAGCTGAAGGAAATTTACATGTTTATAGATTAATGATATTACCCATTAGTGGAGGAAAAATGATAATGTAAGATACTTTAGGAGAGTGGTTTGAGAGGAAATGAAATCTCTGAACAGTGGGAAGCATGGCCTTAGCCGCCAGCTCAGTCTATCCACAGTAAAGTAAAGAATGAAGAACTTAGGGGTGCAGATGTTGATATATGTGGATGTGGGAACTTGTTGAAGTACTTGTTTGCTTGCTTCAATTTTTTCAGTGAATTAGAGAGCAAGAATATGAGCTGAGAGTAAATGTGGTTTGCAGACTCAGCCATACTAGATCCTTGTACTTCTCTTAATTTTTGGCCTGAGGCAGCCCTAGCAAGGACCTGCATTATTTTCAAGGTCAGTGCTACTGTGGCCACTGCTACAATTTACAGTTTCACACAGATAGGCCCAATCTGACAGTGCGTTGGCCTATGCTTACTCTGAAAGCCTGTCCTGACTGTCCTGTGCTTCTCTGTTGCTTGTGAGGCACAAGACACTGTGGTATCAGTTTGTTGCCCTCAAATGTGCATGCCTTATCTTGCGTCTGAGACACATGTTCTGGATGCTGCCACTGCAGTGTTGGACTAACTTCCCAGTGGCAGCTGGAGTTAGTTGCTAGTTGGTGCAGCCAGAAGTACAGTGGTGTCAATGCCCTGTGGAAAAAAATTTGACCCAAGGAAGGAGGGTGCCAGTAGAAAAATTCTCCCTTCCTCCCATGGTGATTTAGTAGAATCAATCAACTGTGCTTGTTACAATGCTGTGACCAACTTGAAAACATACCATGATATTTCTGCTCTCCCAGTCGCACTGTCTCAAATACTTTTTCCTCACTCTTGCTCCCCAGGATCATACTCTTCAAGTAAAATTTTAGCTATTAAGCTATTGTTGCTTCAGGCTAAGTTTTCTTTTTAATGGAGTCTAGGCTAAGAAGATATTGAGTGAATGAAGAAAGAGGAAAAGCTTGAAAATTTTTGTCTTAGGAAAATGGGGGAGTTAATGGCCCCAGGAGTTGTAGCATGATGCCTGGAAGCATTAGGGACCCATATGAGGCCATTGATAATGAACTGAGTGAGATCAATGGCCATAGTAGTCTGTTTCTCCAACGACATCTAGCTCTGTGGTTGGAGAAGCAGGGAGGGTAGGCAATTGATTCTAATCCATGTCAGTCATTTTGATGGGAGAAAACAAGCTAATTGAAAGTATATGCAAGGGAATGATTATCATAATCAACAATCGTATCTGAGCTAAGGAAGGAATTAAGTGTGGATATGAGAAAGGTGAGAGTCATGGTCACGTGGTAGGATCAAAGAATTGTGAAGTTGGGTGACTTGGAATTGAGATAAAAAGGGGAGTGAGCTATAATGACTGAAGATAATGATTGTGTGGGAAGCGGACTTGGCCCAGTGGTTAGGGTGTCCGTCTACCACATGGGAGGTCCATGGTTCAAACCCTGGGCCTCATGGACCCGTGTGGAGCTGGCCCATTTGCAGTGCTGATGCGCGCAAGGCATGCCGTGCCACACAGGGTATTCCCCGCATAGGGGAGCCCCACGCTTAAGGAGTGCACCCCATAAGGAGAGCCGCCCAGCGCGAAAGAAAGTGCAGCCTGCCCAGGAATGGTGCCACCCACATGGAGAGCTGACACAACAAGATGACTCAACTAAAAGAGACACAGATTCCCATGCCGCTGACAACAGAAGCTGACAAAGACAATGCAGCAAATAGACACAGAGAACAGACAACCAGGGTGGGGGTGGGGGAAGAGAAATAAATAAATCTTTAAAAAAAAAAGGTAATGATTGTGTAATTGGATTCTTAAAGTTGAGATTATAGGATGTTCCAATTTTTGAAATGACCATGTCTTGGATATATCTATGGGAATAAGCTGTTGAAGAAAATCAGAGGAAAGGGTCCAAGGAAATGAGTACCGAAAGGATCATCCCTACAGATAATGAAGTGATACCATCTTTAAAAATTTACAATTTAAGGAGAAAATGAAGTCAAGAAATGTGTTAAGAAATAAAAATAACAATGAAAATCTAGAACAACAAAAATTACAAGAAAGGAAATGTTTTTAGAGCATTTTGGCTGCACAGTGAAAAATATTAATATATTCATTAAAATATAAACCCTGATTATTGTTTTTCATATTTTAGTATCAAACTCTAGGCAAAACCAAGCATCCTTAATTTAACAAATTGAAACTGAGAAGTCTGCAGAATGGAAATGTACCAGAAGTACATTTCTTTTATCTCATAAACTAGGAAGTAAAGAGCTATCACCTATAGTTGATAAAACATGAAGAATATTATAAATTACAATGTAAAATGTAAATGTATTAAAAAACCCATAGAGACATAACTATTTGAAGAAGGAGGGGTAGAGCTGGGGTAATATACACGAAGTCAATTCTCATCTTTCAGAACAGAAAATCATTTGATAATATCCAAAACTGATAATTGGAAAAAAAAGTGGTCCTTTAAAGATTTGAAGAAAAAGAAAATAAAACATCTTTAAGAAATAGGCATGACTCCTATAGAGAAGTAGGGTTGAGGTATGGCAAGGAGCTTATAGCTTTTCATTATGAAATCTTCTGGACTGTTTGAAGTTTTTTGTTTTCTTTCCAAAAAATGGAATTTGTTTCTTGTTAAGATTTTTAATTATTAAAAATAATTTTTTTCAGATTTCTTTTTCCCACTCACTTAATTGATATTGTATTAATCAACAAAGTTGTATTTCACTAAGTGTTATCTGTCAGAGAGTCTAATATCCATCTTCTGTGAATACCTCCATAATGAATTAGATGATGTGAATAAAACATTATGCAATTCCTCCAGAGAAAAATATCATATTTCATAAGCTACATAAATATTATATTAAGAGGCTAAAACAGATTTAGCTATTATTTTGAGTTCTCTAAATTACCTTTGGTTGCCTTTTGACCAAGAATCCGATATTAATTTTTTCCAACTTTCCAGATATCTGTTTTGGTTAAGATATCACCAAGTAAATTCAACTTTTAATTTTAGAATAGTTTTAGTTACAAGGATGGTACAAAGAGGTCCCACATACTCTGTACTGAGTTCCCCTATTTTTCACAGCAAATGAACCAATCTTGATAAATTATTCTTAAATGACATCCATATTATTCAGATTTTCTTAGTTTTCACCTAATGTCCTTTTTCAGTTCCAGGATCCCATCCAGGGCACCATATTACATTTAGCTATCATATCTCCTTAGGCTCCTCTTTCCTTATTTTTGACCTTGCCAGCTTTGGCGGAGTACTGGTCAGGTATTTTGTAGAATGCTCTTCAAATGGATTTTGTCTAATGTGTTTCTCATGATTAGATTGGGTTTATGTTATGGTTTGGGGCACAGACTTAAAGTGCCTTTTCCATCACAGCACACCAAGGAGACATACTATTAACATGATTTATAACTGTTGATGCTAACCTTGATCACCTGGCTGAGATAGTGTTTGTAAGATTTATCTAATTTAAATTTACTTGCCCCCTCTTTCCATACTGTACTCTTTGGAAAGAAGTCACTCTGTATAGCCAACTCTTAATTAGTGGAAAGTTATTCTTCACTGACAAATTAGTTGGAATTCTTCTGCACAGGAGACTTGTCTATTCTCCACCACTTATTTATTTATTTTATTTATTTATTCAATTATTTATTTATGTCAGTAGGAACTCATGGATATTTAGTTTTTACTTTGGCTTATTATACAACGCTACTTTATTTATTTTATTTCTCCAATTGTTCCAGAGTTGACTATTGGGAATTAATTCTATGTTTTACCAAGCCCTGGGTGCTGGTAATTCTCCTTGCTAATTTGATTCATTACTTTTGGGGTCTCTCAGCTAACAGCAAGGGAATATATGTGAATAGCAACCTTGTACATATGCATATCAATAAATATGTTGATATGTATGTCTATCTGTTTCTACATTAAACTAAACATGCATTGATACTTTCTTTCTGCTCTAATCCTGTACCTTATGGATCCTTTTAGCTTTCTACCCTCCCTGTTTCTCTGTAACCTCCCATCCCAATAGTTAGAAATCAGAGCTCCACTCCCTTCAAGACTTCTACTTAGTTGCTCAATTCCAGTATACATGTATAGTGGTTTCAGAATTGTCACCCGTCCCCACCCAGTGAAAATAGCATTATTTTCTAGAGTTGAAACCATACTTATATACAGCTCCTTTTATCTTTAGTCTTTCAGACTCCACTCCTTTCCAAAGTCAATTAAGACAACACATATGCCCCATTTCCATCTCCTTTAGTGAGGTTATTTTATACACTTAAAGTTGGGATCCCCAGACCTCCTAAATGATTTTCAAACATTTACAAATATTAAGGTTTACTCTTTGGGCTATAAAATTCTATAGGTTTTGGCAAATGCATAGTATTACGTACCCACCATTACAGTATCAGAATAATTTAATCACCCTAAATATTTTTTAATCACCCTATGCTTTACCTATATAAAACCCTCACACTCCCCTAAATCACTTATCTATTTACTATCTTTTCAGTTTTGCCTTTACCAGAATGCCATATATCATATAGTATGTAGCATTTCAGATTGACTTCTTTCATTTAGCAATGTGCATTTAAGATTTATTCATGTTTTTATGTGGCTTGATAGCTCAGTCCTTTTTTATCACTGAAGAGCAGTCTACTGTATGGGTGTGTCAAAGTTTATTTACTTTTTACCTATAGAAGAGCATTTTAGTTGTTTCCAATTCTTAGAAATTAGAGTAAAACTGCCTGCAAGTTTTTGTGTGAATCTAAGTTTTCAAATCAGTTGGGTAAACACTTAGGTGCATGGTTATTGGATCATATGTTAAGATTATGTTTAGCTTTTAAGAAATTACCCAACTATCTTCCAAAGTGATTGTTCCATTTTTCATTCCCATCAGCAATGAATAAGTTCTTGTTACTTGCATCCACACTAGCAATTGGTAATGTCAGATTTTTGGGTTAACTATCCCAATAAGTGGTGTGTAGTGTTATCTAATTTTTGTTTTAATTAGCATTTTCCCAATGACAAATGATGCCAAGAATCTTTACATATGTTTATTTGCCATCTGTATATTGTATTTTGTGAGATGTCTGTTCACAGCTTTGGCCTGTTTAAATTGTATTGTTTCCTCATTGTTGAGTTTTGAGAGTTCTTAGTATATTTTGATAAAGGTCCTTTATCTGATATATGATTTGCAAGTATTTTAATATTTTCTTCTAGTAGGTGACTTGTCTTTTTATTCTCTTAATAGTCACTTTTGCAGAGCAGAATTTTCTCATTTTAACAAAGGAAAATATTTTTTTCTTTCATGGATTGTAGTTGTGGTGTTCTAACTAAAAACTGATCACCAAATTCAGTGTTTGGTAGCTTTTCTTCTGTATTTTCTCCCAGAAATTTTACAGTTTTTATTTCACATTTAATTCTGTGATTCATTTGAGCTAATTTTTTGTACAAGATGGAAGGTCTGTGCCTAGGTTCTTTTTTTCCTTTTGGATACAGATGACCAATTGTTCCAGAACCACTTGTTGAAAAGACTATTCTTAATCCATTGAATTGTATTATATTTGTGCCTTTGGAAAAATCGCTTGACTATATTTGTGTGGATCTGTTTCTGGGCTTTCTATTCTGTTCATTGATCCATGTTATTCTTTTTGCTAAAAATTATGCTGAATTGATTACTCTTAAAATAGTATGATCTTTTACTTCTTCAGTCTTATGTTGACTCTTCTAGGTCCTTCACCTTTCTACATAGATTTTAGAATCAGTTTTTCAATATATACAAACAAGCTTGCTGGGATTTTGATTGGGATTTTGTTGAATCTATAGATCAATTTAGGAAGAATTTATTTTTATTTTTATTTTTTTAATTCATTTTTAAAAAATATTACATTAAAAAAATATGAGGTCCCCATTCACCCCCACTGCCCCCACCCCACCGCTCGTCCCACAGCAACACTCTCCCCCATCATCATGACACATCCATTGCATTTGGTGAGTACATCTCTGGGCATTGCAGCACCTCATGGTCAGTGGTCCACATCATAGCCCATACTCTCCCACGTTAGGAAGAATTAACCTTGTAACAATATTGAGTCTTCCAGTTTGTCAACACAGACTCTCTTTCCACTTATTTAGCTCTTTTTTGTTTTGTAGTTTTACCAGTGTTTTACCATTTTCTACATACAAATCCTGTATATTTTTGTTAGATATTTACCTAAGAACTTTACCTTTATTTGGTATTATTGTAAATGATATTGATTTTTTAAAATGTCAAATTCCATTTTTTAAAAATTGTATATTGACTTTTGTATACTAACCTTGTATCCTGTGACGTTGCTGTTTTTGCCTATTAATTCCAGGTGTTCCTTTTGTAGATTCTTTGGGATTTTCAAAATAGACAATCACGTCACTCATGAATAAAGACAGTTTATTTTCTTTATTTCTAATATATACACCTCTTATTTTTTTCTTTTCTTATTATCCTAGCTAGGACTGCCAGTATAATGTTGAAGAGGAGTAGAGAAAGAAGACTCTTAATATTGATTTTATTCCCAGTATTAGAGGGGGAACATTCAGAACCTCACCGATAAGTATGCTGTTAGCTAAAGGGTTTTTATACATACTCTTTAGTAGGTTAAGGGAGTTCTCTTCTCTATTTTTCCTGAGATTTAAAAAATATGAATGAATGCTATATACTGTCAATTTTTTTTTCTGCATCTACTAATTTGGTGTTTTTTCTCTCTTATTCAGCATGTTTGCTGATTTGAATCTTTTATGGACCCCAGAAAATTATGTTCTTAAGCTAACCCATTCCTGTGCATGTGACCCTACTGTGTGTGTGACATTTGATCAGATAACTTTCAATTGGATCACTTCAATTAAATGCCTTTGATTAGATTTTTGATTCAGGGTTGATCCTAATTCTTTTATTGGAGTCTTACGTAAGCAGAAATCAGAGAGAACGAAGCTGCTACTTTACCCTTCCATATGAGAGAGGACTCCAGGATCACCTACAGCTCCAGAAAGACAGTGAAACCCTGAGAGGCTAAGAGACAGGCTGGAGGCTGGAATCAGTGTAGCAGCCTGAAGCTTAAAAAATGAGGCCTGGGAGAGACGATTCATATGACAAATCACCCACAGCTGAACTTGGTGAGAAAACGAGCCTGGAGGAGAAGGCACAGACTGGTTGCCATTTTGCCTTGTCACATGACAGGAATACAGGATCAGTAGATCAGCCAACTTTTGGTGAGACAGAGCATATCTGATGATGCCTTGATGTGGACATTTTCACAGCCTTGGAACTGTAAGATTTTACTCTAATAAATTCCCATTATAAAAGGCAACCCATTTCTGGTATTTTTGCATTGGCAGCATTTAGCAAACTAAATCAGCATATTAATGATGAATTACATTATTGATTTGTGAATGTTGAACCAGCTTTGCATTCTGATGTCTTATCCTTTTAAATATTTCTATATTTGATTTATATTCTATATTTGATTTGCTAATATTTTGTTAAGGATTTTGTGTCCATATTCATAAGGGATATTTGTGTATAATTTTCATTTTTTGCAAGGTCTTTAGCTGGTTTCAGAATCAAGACAATGATGACTTTTATAGAATGAATTGGGAAGTAGTTTCTGCTTCTATTTTTGGAACATATTATGGAGAGTTTATATTATTTAGTCCTTAAATGTTTGGTAGAAATCACCAGTGAAACCACCTGGGGAAATATTTTAAATAAATTAAATTTATTTAATAGACATAGAACTATTCAGGTTATCTATTTTTCTTTCTGTGCATTTGGGTCATTTTCTTGCCTGTCTTTATAGGAATTGGTCCATTTCATCTAAATGATCAAATTGTAGGTATGGAATTGTTTATAGTATGCCTTTATAATTCTTTTAATACCATAGGATCATTTCTGACATTGGTAAATTGTGTCTTTTATTTCTTGGTTATTCTGGTTAGAGGTTTGTCAATTTTATTGATCTATTCAAAGAACCAGTTTTTTATTTGATTTTCTCTACTACTTTCCTGTTTTAGATATTGTTGAGTTATGCTTTATTTTTTTTATTATAGCCTCTCTTTTGCCAATATTAATCTTAATTTTCTCTTCTTTAATTTCCTAAGGTGTAAGCTTAGCTTGTTGATTTTAGATTCTTCTTTTACATTCTTCTTCGTTCATTTATGTTCTTAAATGTATACATTTAAGATCAAAATATTTAATTTTTTGAGACTATTTCTTTGATGCTTTGTTATTTAAAAATATGTTGTTTAACTTCTTAATATTTAGGGATTTTCCAGCTATCTCTGTTATTTTTCCTAGTTTAATTGTTATAATCAGAGGACAAGCTTTCTGTGGTTTCCATTATTCTAAATTTGTTATGGTGTGTTTTATAGCCCCAACTGTGGTCTCTCTAGGAAAATGTTTCATGTGAACTTGGAGCATTTTGTAAAAGTCAATTAGATCAAGTTAACTATAAGTTCTGATCAGGTCATTTATATGCTTGCTCCTTGCTTGATCTTTCAATTACTGACAAAGGTGTATTGAAGTTTCCAACTATAATAATGGAGTTGGCTATTTCTCCTTCCAGTTCTATCCGTTTTTGCTCATGTGTCTTGATGTGCTATTGTTAAGTGCATAGACAGTAAGCGTTGTAGTGTCCTCTCAGAGAACTGATCCCTTTATCACTATGTAATGCACCTCTTTTCTTGTTTTTATCTGACAACCTTGACTGTTCTGAAGTCTACCTTGTCTAAAATTAATACAGTGACCCAAGCTTTCTTTTAATTAGTGGTAGCATAAGATATTTTTCCATCTCTTTCCTTTTAGCTTATCTGAGTTTATTTAAGATGGCTTTCTCTCAGAAAATATATAGTTGGGTCATATTTTTCTGCCTATGCTAACAGTCTCTGTCTTTCACTAGGTGTGCTTAAAACACATTTTTAATGTGATTATAAATATAGTTGGGTTAATATCTATCACCTTTGTAACTGTTTTGTATTCATTGCATGCTTTTTTCTTCCTGTTTTGGTTTTGAGTGTTTCATATGGCTCGTTTTATTTTCTCTCTGAGCATCACTTATACTTCTCTTTTAATAATCTTTAGTGGGTCCCCTAGAGATTACAACATCCATTTTAAAATAAATAAATAAAGCTACCATTAAATAACAATATAGAGCTTTAGGTTTAGTTCAGGTATCCTATAAGTAGAGTATTACCAATTCCTTTCTTCTGCCCTTTGTGACATTGCTGTCATTAATTTTACTTATCCATATGTTATAGTTACCCAATTCACTGTTACACTTATTGCTTTAAACAAGTTTTATTTTAGATCCTTTGAAATTTTTTAAAAATGTTTTTCTTTTGCCTTCAATTATTCTTTCTCTAAGCTCCTTCTTTTTTAATGAAGATCCAGGTTTCTGACATATTCATTTATTTTCCTGTTGCTTGAAGATCTTTTAACTTTTTTTGCAAGAAAAGTCTGCTTGCCATGATTTCCTTCCACTTTTGTTTGAGAAAGTATTTCTCTGTCACTTTTGAAAGATAATGTTGTTGGATATAGAATCCTAGGTTAGTACAATTTTTTCTTTCAACACTTTAAAGATTTTACTCCACTTTTTTTGCTTGCATGATTTCTGATGAGAAGTCTACTGGAAATCTTACTCGTGTTCCTTTACAGATAATGTATTCCTACCTTCTTTTCGTATTCTTCAAAATTTTCTCTTTGCTTGTCCTTTCATGCAGTTTGAGTATGATATGAGTAGGTTTCTGTTTTGTTTTGTTTAACCTTTTTTTTTTTTTTTTCTATTTATCCTGTTCTGTGAGATCCCTTGTCTGTGGGTTGGTATCTGGCATTAGTTTTGGAAAGTTCCCAGCCATTTCTATTTCAAATATTACTTCTTCTTGGTTTTCTCTTTCTTTTTTTTCCTGGTATTTAAATTATGCATTTGTTATACTTCTTGATATTGTTCCAAAGTTTGGGATGTTGTGATTTTTAAAAATTATTTTTCTCTTTGTATTTCAGTTTATGAAATTTCTACTAACCTATCTTTAAGTTCAATGATTTTTTCCTTGGTGGTCATGTCTACAGCCAGAGTAAAAGGCACTCTTCCTTCTTAAACTGTTTTTTATTTCCAGCATTTCCTTTTTACCATTAGAGAAGTTGTGAGTTTACAAACAATCATGCATAACACAGAGGATTCCCATATGTCACCCCATCACCAGCACCTTATATTGTGGTGGAATATTTGTTAAAAATGATGAAGGAACATCATCAAAATGTTACTGCTAACTGTAGCCCATACCTTACATGTGGTATTGTTTTTTCCCAGAAACCATCCTAACATAAAGACAATGTATTAGTATTGTATATTTGTTGCAGTTCATGGAAAAATGTTCTCTTATCTGTACTGTTTAGCACAGGCCATCATCCACCAAGAGATTCATTGTTTTATACAGTCCCATGATTTCCTTTTGACTCTTAAAGTTTGCACCTCTATGCTCACATTACCCATTTGCTATTGAATGTTGTATACTTCTTCCCTAAGATCCCTTACTATATTAATCATAGTTACTTAACATTTTCTTTCTGAAATTCCAACTTTTCTGTTATATTTGAGACTAGTTTTTATTATTGCTTTGTCCTTTAAGATTTTTTTTCTTACCTTTATGCATGGGTTTTAATTATTAAAAATCTAGATATTACTCTACTGTATTGAGTAATAGGGATAATAGGGACCAAGGTAAATAGGCATTTAGTGTGAGGACGTTGTGTTAATCTGGCTAGGAATTAGGCTGTGTTTATTATTTGTTGTAACTGCAGGTGTCAGAGCCTTCAAATTCTTCTAGTGCTCTTGTTTGTGTCTACTCTCTTGGTTTAAGGGTTTTACGTGCTGCTCCCAGAAAGGAGCATACCTTGCAGTTCTCTCACCTGTATTCCACCGTTACTTAACTGGAGCATAGTTGGTATAGTGATGAATTGTGGAAAGGGGAAGCATCTATAATCTGAATAAGTTTTAATCTTTTCTGCGTGTCTGTGTTTTTGGGATGGGATTTTCAAAACTTCTCTGTCCTTCCCCTTTCCCTGGTGGGAGTATTCCTATCTATTTCCTTGTGGTTCTGTATTCTATTTACTATGGGTTCCACACCCCCAGCCTTAGGTGAGGTTAGAAGGCTGAAGGATACTGGAGTGGGAAGGAATCTTCTTCCAGTTGTGATAAAGTTTCAGAATTATGTTTTACAGAAGTCTTTGCCCTTGGAGAGTAGATCTTGGACTCAGGATAAAGCTCTGGGTATAATTCGCAGTCACTAGTCTTCCCCTCCTCCTTCCAGAGCCAAGAGATCCTCACTGTGAGAACCTGGTGTATTCCTAGAGGGAAAGCCCAGTTAAGGGAATGTGGGTGAAAACTGCAGAAGGAGGGCTTAGTTCCTCACTCTCATGCTAATCTCCACTTAGCATTCAGAAATTCATCAAATTACCATTTAAGTTTTCCTACCAGTTCAGAAGCCCCAAGTGACTTCTGTTTAAGGTAAGCAAATCTCACTTGCTGTCTCTCTAGATGTACCTGTCTCTACAGATTTTGGGGTAGGGGTTTGACCTGGGACTTCAGTTCTCTGATGGGCCCAACAAAAGTCATTAGTTTTTCAGTTTGTCTAGCTTTTTCTTGTTGTGAGAATGAGGATGACAACTTCTAAACTGTACACTTTGAAACTGAAACTGGAAGCATCCTTCTTCTCTATTTCTAACTGAAAAATGCATTTCACTTAAGAAGTGAAACATCCAGACAAGAAAAAACAATTAGCCAGAATTTACTCACAAATTTTATGTGTGAACAGTTATTAGCCATTTCAACCAAGCATTTGGAGAATTGCTTTTCAAGACGTGTATACACAGTGAGTACAGGTTATGCTGAGTGGGCTATTCCCTGGCTAGGTCCTGGCTCACAAATCTGTTCAACTGAATGTTCTGGTGGGAAAGGAAGTCTGCCTATGTCTGAGTGTATAAGGCCTTTACTTTTGGTCATGTAATGTCTAATATTCAGATATTCTGCAAGAGTCTAAGTATTGATTGATATTTTTTCTAGCCCTCATCTAGATATTTGACCTCAGCCTTTCTCTTAAGCTTCCTCACAGTATTCTTCCATCCAATGTTAATATAGGTCCTGATATGTTTTTCTACAAGGAGCAAATAAACATTCATGTACGAATGAATAAATATGTTAGCTACTATTATATCAATAGCTCCACTTTGCTATTTTTATATAAAAACTTGAATGTTGATATTGCTATTAATAGTAGCTACAGATGAATTTTGGGTGCATCACTGGCAGGTTTCTGGTATACAAATGAACATGACTTGCAAATAGCAATTTTACAGTTTCCATATATGGAAATTAAGTTCTGTATATAATATTCTACTTCAAGGTTTAGAACAAGTAAGTAGAACAGTGTTTATTCACACAGCTTTGAAAAATATATTTGCTTAGATATTTCAGTTTCCTCTATGGAAGGGTACTAATTGCATCAGGCATAATTGTGTGCTGGCTCCAAGATTCCTGTGCTTGAAGAGATCAGGGCAAATTTGGATTTAATTCAAGTCTAAGTGAGCTTTTCTGGTGTTTCTTCATCACCAGGGTTGGAAGTAGGAGCATCCCTTTTATCTGATTTCTAGGCTTGGAGTTTTGTAGGACAGAGTTGTTCCCAGTCCTTATAGCTCAGGGGGTCTTAACCATTTTTGTTCCATGGACCCCTTTGTCAATCAGGTGAAAAACATGGACCCCTTCTCAGAATGTAGCAGTAGATAGTTTTATGGCACTCAACTAGCGTCAGGTCTAACAACTACCTTAATTTCAAAGTATGGATGAGCATTAGCAATTTTTCAAGATAATGCAACAACTGTAATGTGATATGAAATGAATACTACTGTAATTTATTGTATGCATTCATAAGTGAAGGAAATGCTAGATTTCAATTACAGGTCAGAGAAAATAAAGGTAAGTTGAGTTTTTTCAATCCAAGCTTATGGATCCCTGAAATCTTTCCACGAACCCAAGGGGTCTGTAGACTCCTGGTTAAAAAAACCCTGCTATAGCTTCTATGTGGTGCCATATGATGGGTACTTGGTAATTGTGGTAGCTTGAAGGTGAAAGCTAACAGAACCCAGGAGAGAAGGGAGAAGTCATGTCTGCATTGTTATGTGATAGAAAAGCCTTCTGGGAGAAAGCATCACCTTGATGACACCTTGATTTTGAATTTCTCCCAGCCTCAAAACCATGAGCCAATAAATTCCCATTGTTTAAGCCTATCCATTGCCTGATATTTATTTTAGCAGCCAGGAACTAAAACAGTAGTGAGTTGTGATAAAAAAAAAAATGTGAGAAAAGTGAATGTTCCTCTCCACACTTTTTTCCCCCACTCTCTGGCATAGGGACAATTGTCGGATAGTTGCCCTAAAAGATGGAAGGATCATGATTTCTGACACAAGTTGAGAAAAGATGCCTACCAACTAAAAGCACTATATTGTTCTTTTCTATGAGTATAAATAAACTTCTTTTTCATTCAGCCACTGAAATTTTGTAGTTAATTTGTTACAGTAGCTAACATTACCCTACAGAAATTAGTACCAGAAATGGAGAGCTGTTATAGTAGATGGTGGTATCTAACCAATATACCATTGTCACAAACCTTTTAATGCATGACCTTGGATTACAACTCACAGCATCTGTATCTCTGCCTGAGGACAAAGTCCTTTGGGCCCAACATAGGCAGAAAAGGCTGAAATTCATAGAGAAATAACACCTTAGGAGACCCTAGTCAATGAATAATAGGAATTGGTCTACAAAGGCATACTATTTGCTGGTGGGAGTTGACTGTGGGAAATCCTTTAATTGTGTACCCAATTTTATGTTCCTTCTTTCATAGGGTAGATTTTTAAAATTTTCTTTCCCTTCCTGGTAGTAAATTACAGAGAGCTCTGAGTACCTCTGAAGGAGCCCGAGTCTGTGTATCACCATGTTGAAATAATCCTATCACCAACCTGAAGCATATACAATAGACAATTATGTGAGCAAGTGATAAACTTAAATTAGGCCTCTTAAATTCTGGAGTTTAATTTTTACAGCAGTCTTACTCTAATAAAGAAGTAAACAAAAAGACTGTTCAAGGATAGTACCAGAGTTGAGCCAGAAAATCATGTCCAACAGTCATCAAGCAATGGGAGCAAAAACTAGGCTCCAAATTATGGAAGAAAAGAGAAGTCCAGAGAATCATGGATAATGGGAGCAACATGCAGTGGATAAGGGCAGATGAAGATAAATAATCTTGAATTAATGCCAGAGATAGGAACAGTGTATGTGATTGGATTTTCATGCTCACCTTCTTCTGGAATGTATGAATAACATGTGTTCATGTAAAGGGACTTTACTGGAATGTACCATTTACCTGGTACCTGACCTTTGTGAATTTTTCAAGAGATTTGTTAAAAAGGAGCAACAGGGGTCTGTCATTCAATAAGCTCTATTAAGTGATTTAGTGTTATAGGATGTCTATAAAAACCATAAAACGAAAAAAAAAACGAAAAACAAACAACTCCTTTTGAGCTCATTAAGCCTAAACTGTTACTCAATACAGAAATTGCTTCTGTGATTTAAAAAATGGGTATAGAGTTTCTCTTGAAGATTCCAAAGGATTAGAGAACAAAGTGACCCATGAGGCAAACTGTCCCATGGCTGGCCAAGACTAATTACTAAAAATTACTGAAGAGTTCATTTATTTTGATTTTGTTACCTATACCCTCCTGGTTTTCTTTCTCTCTCTTCCTTTGGTAAGTTTCCTTCTTCTTCCAGGCTCACAAACATTGGTATTCTCCAGTGACCCATCTTGGATTCCTCTCATATCACTTGGCAGTTTTATCCCGTGATCTTAGGTTACTACTATAATCCACATGCTAACACTCTCAAATGAGTATGCACAGTTCAAATCTTTCTCCTGAATTTTACTCATCTCCATTTGTCCTGCCCATCTCCATGTTGCTGTCGCTTTGGCAACTCTAGCTAAGTGTATTCCAGCCTAATATCTTAGCTTCTTGGAAAAGCTTTCCTCCCTCTGGATTCCGTATTTCTGTAAATGACTTGTGGTTACTTTGCCTAGATGACTTGTGAAGTCAAACAATTTTACCTGTCTCTACTGCTAATACTTAATTTAGGCCAGTACTGTCTCTAGCTTCATTTTGAAGATGATTATTTCAACATCTTCAAAAATGTTTTCCATTATTCCACTCTTGCTTTTCTCCAGTCCAGTCTCTAGGTAGCAGGCACAGTTATATTTTTGCCTTGTGTCTGATTATGTCACTCACCTTAAAAAAAAAACAAAACCCTTCAGAGGCTCTTTAGGGCCAAACTCATTATGGTTCACAATTTGGCTCCCGCTTATCTTTAGGCTCATGTCTTATACTGTCCATTTGTAATCTACATTCTGAACTTCTTTTGATTTCTTAACTATTCCAATATGTTCCTTTTCCTCTCTCTTTTCCTAGAATACTCTCCCTTTCTCCCTTAACTTTCATCATTGTACTCCTACTTGTTCTTTACATCTTGACAGATATATATGTCTTATTTTGAAAAGCCTTATCTGACTAGCCCTGTCACCACCTTCAGTCTGAATTCTTAAGGTCTTATATGTCCCTGTACTTCCCATATTATAACAATTGTGTGTGTGTGTCTTTAACAAAAAGGTTCATATAATTTATATTATAATACAGCTCAAAACAAATAATTCAGGAGAATCCAAGATGATAGAGTAGGAAATGGCAGGCTGCATACCTCCTCCAGAAGCTGTGGGAAGGCAGACAGGCTTACAGGGCATAGATGAAGCTGCAGGACTGCAGGGTGATCAGAGAGCAGTTGGAGAGGGGGTGCCCATCTGAAAGTGGAGGAGTGGCAGGCAGTGGGGAGACCAGACTGGTGTGGGAATGCCCAACAAGGCATGGGCGGAGAGGGGAGCTGAGGGGTGATCCAGTTGATGGTGGGGTACCTAGCTAGATACCAGGTGAGTGGTGGGCTGAGAGGAGATCAGGGCAGTGTAGGGGTGCCCAGAATAGCACTGGAGGATGAGAGGGCAGCAGGATTTAGGGGGAACCTAGCCAGATGCTGGAGGATTGAAAGGGATGCCTATTTATTTATTTATTCATTCTTACTCCCTGCCTTCACCCAGGTACCTGCAGAAAGGTGGGTTGCAGAGTGATTGATCGGTGGGCATGGGTAGCCAACAAGGAGGAGCATAGCCTGGTGTCAGTGACCTGAGAGGGAGGACTCTAGGGGGTTTCTGTTTTTTTTCTTCTCTTCTCCCCTTCCTCACCTGGGTACCTGTGGAGAAGCAGGCCATGGGAAGATTGAATGGTGGACATGGGTGGTTGATGAGGAGGAGCCTAGCTTATTGTCCGTTATCCAAGAAGGAGAGCTGGTTGTGGTTTTAAATTTGATTTTCCTTCTTTCTTCCTTTCTTCTTTTTTTCCTCCTCATCCAGATACCATGGAGAGGCAGGACATGAGGTGACTGATTGGCAGGCATTGGTGGCTGATACCTCTGGAAGCTGTGACCTGAAAGAGAGGCCTTCCTTTTCTTTCTTTCTTTTTTCATCTTCATTCTTTATTATTTTTTACCTTCTTCCTTTTCCTATTTTTCTTCATTTCTTTTGTTCCCCCCTGGCTTTCTTGTCTTTTTTTTTTTCTTCTTTTGTATGTCCTTTTATTATTTTTTACATATACTTCTTACTTTTCTTTTTTCTTTCTTTTTATATTTTATGCATATATTTTTTCCATTTTTTTCTTCTTTTTTTTTTCTTTTATGTTCTTTAATTTTGTCAAATACAGGCAATTATAAATATTTAGAATAAGAGGAACCAAGTGTCAAAGAAGACTCTTAACACAAAGCCAAACAAAAATGAAACTTTAAGCAAGAGAGAGAGAATGAGCAACAGAATAAAACCATCAAGATAAACAGATGCCTAGACATCAGCAAAAAATTACAAGCAATACTAAAAAACAGGAAGATATTGCCCAGCCAAATGAACAAACTAAAAAGGAAGAGGGGACCCAGAATGTGGAATAATTAATCAAAGATGGTCAAACAAATATCCTGAATCAATTCAATAAAATGAGGGAAAAGAAAGAGAATATTAAAAGACACTGTTTGAACGTACAGGAGAAATTATAAAAATGCACAAAAAATAACAAATCTTATGGTAATGGAAAAAATTTAAAATATGCTAGAATCAGACAACAGATTTGAACAAGCAGAGGAACCAATTAGTGAAATGGAAGATAGGACAGCAAAACTGAACAGATATTAGAACAGATAGACCGAAAAAAAAAAAAAAAAGGGAAAAAAATCAACAGGGGCTCAGGGAGTTGAAAGATAGCAAAAAAACAAACCATATTATGGTTGTTCCAGAAGGAGAAGAACAGGCTAAAGGGGCAGAAGAGTGGTTGAGGAAATAATGGCTAAAAATTTCCCAACTCTTATGGGGGACATGATGTACATGTCCAGGAAGCACAGTGTACTCCAAATGAAATAAATTCTACTAGTTCTATTCCAACACACACATTGATCAGATTGCCAAACCCCAAAGATAAAGAGAGAATCCTGAAAGCAGCAAGAGAGAAAAGATCCATTGTATATAAGAGATGATCAATAAGAGTAAATGCTGGTTTCTCATCTGAAACCACAGAACAAGAAGGGAGTGATATGACATAGTTAAGGTGCTAAAAGTAAAAAACTTCCAGCCAAGAATTCTGTATCCTGTAAAACTGTCCTTCAGAAATGAAGTAGAGATCAAAATATTCACAGATAAACAGAAAATAAGAGAATTTGTGAACACAAGTCCTGTCCTTCAAGAAATATGTAGGAAGTCCTGCAAGTTGAAAGGAAAAGACATGAGTGGTTCAGAGGAGAATGTAGAAAGGAAGACTACTAGTAAGAGTAACTAAAAGGGTAAAATGAAAATTAAAAAAAAAAAAAGATGTATATAAGCCTAAAAAAAATTACTGAAGTACTGCCTTCATAGTAGTAAAATTGAATGTTAACAGATTAGACTCCCCAATTAAGAGACACAAATTAGCAGAATGGATTAAAAAAAACATGACCCATCTATATACTATATAGAGAGGACTCAACTTAGACCCAAGGACACAAATAGATTGCAAGTGAAAGGTTGGAAAATGATTTTCCATGCACACAGTAACCAAATAAGGGCTGGGGTAGCTAAACTAATATTGGACAAAGCAGACTTTAAATGCAAAATTGTTGTAAGAGGAACAAAAGGACACTATATACTAATAAAAGGGGAAATTTACCAAACAGAAAGAATAATCAAATATTTATGCACCAAGGTGCTCCAAAATACATGAGGCAAACACTGGCACAACAAAGGGGAGAAATGGTGCCTCTATGATCATGATAGGGGACTTCAATACACCACTCTCAGCAATAGACAAAATATCTTGACAGAGAATCAATAAAGAAATAGATATCTTGAATAATAAATTAGAGGAAATAGACCTAATGGACATATACAGAGGTACAGAACATTGCACCCCAAAACAGCTGGATATATATTCTTCTCAAGTGTTCAGGGATCATTCTCCAGTACAGACCACATGTTAGGCCATAGAACAAGTCTCAACAAATATAAAAATACTGAAATTATGCAAAACACTATCTCTTACCACAATGGAATGAAGCTGGGAATCAATAATGAGTGGAGAACAGGAAAATTCACAAATATATGGAAAATAAACAAAAACTCTTAAACAATCCATGGATCAAGGAGGAGATTACAAGAGAAATCAGTAAATATCTGGAAGTTCATGAAAATGAGAATGCAGCACATCAAATCTTATGGGATACAGTGAAGGTAGTGCTGACAGGAAAATTTAAAGCCCTAAATGCCTGCAGTAAAAAAGAAAAAAGAGCCAAAATCAATGACCTAACTGCGCATCTGGAGGAATTTGAAAGGGAACAGCAAATTAATCCCAAAGCAAGCAGATTAGAGCAAAATTGAATGAAAGAAATAACAAAGTTTAGAGCAAAATTAAGGGAAATTGAGAATAAAAAAGCAGTAGAGAGAATTAACAAAACCAAAGCTGTTTTCTTGAGAAGATTAATAAAATTGACAAACCCTTAGCTAGATTAACAAAGATAAAAGAGAGAAGATGCAAATAAAATAAAATCAGAAAGAAGAGAAGGGACATCACCCACTGACCCCACAGGAAAAGAGAGTATTTTCAGAAGATACTATGAAAAACTGTATGCCAACAAGTTGGACAATTTAGATGAAATAGATGAGTTTCTAGAAACATGAGCAACCTACACTGATGAAGGAGGAAATAAAAGACCTCAACAGACCAATCACAAATAATGAGATTGAACTGGTCATCAAGAATACCTCCCAACCAAAAAAATCCCAGGACTAGTTGGCTTCACAGGTGAATTCTACCAATCATTCCAAAAGGAACTAATACCAGTCCAGCTCAAAGTCTTCCAAAAAATTGAAGAGGAGGGAAGGTTACCTAACTAATTCTATGATGTCAATGTCACTCTAATACCAAATCCACATAAAAGTGCTACAAGAAGGAAAAATTACAGACCAATCTCTCCAATGAACTTCAATGCAAAAATCCTGAACAAAATACTTGCAATTCAAATCCAACAACACATCAAATGAATTTTACACTGTGGTCAGTTGGAATTTATACCAGGTATGCAAGGATGGCTAGACATAAGAAAATCAATTAATGTAACATATCCTAGAATATAATGTAGGGGAGGATCTATGTGACCTTGTAATAGGCAATAGTTTATGAACTCTATACTCACATTAACAGATCAAGGGAGAAAAATTACATGATCATCTCTATCAGCACACAAAGGGCATTTGATAAAACTTAGCATCCTTTCGTGATAAAAACACTTCAAAAGGTAGGAAGAGAAGGAAACTTCCTCACTATGATAAAGGACATATATGAAAAACCCATAGCTAACATCAACTAAATCATGAAAGGCTAAAGGCTTTCCCTTTAAGATCTATAACAAGACAAGGATGCCCACTCTCACCACTCTTATTCAACATTGTGTTGTAAGTTCTTGATAGAGCACTTAGGCAAGAAAAACAAAGAAAAGGCATCCAAACTGGAAAGGAAGAAGTAAAACTTTCACTATTTGCAGATGGCATGAACCTATATAGAGAAATTCCTGAAAAATTGACAGCAAAGCTGCTAGAGCTAATAAATAAGTTTAGTAAAGTGACTAGATATAAGACCAACAAGCAAAAATCAGTTGAAAGTGTTCTGGGAGTGACTAGGGTGATGAATGAACAAATGTGTGATTACACCGAATACCATTGATTGTACTATTTAGATGAACTTATGCTTTATTAATATGTATCAAAAAAATTGAAAAAATGCTTAAGAAAAAAATATGAATAAGCAAAATAAATGAGAGAGATGGAAATGAAATAGAAGCTATGTATTGCAGGGAAACTTAGAGAGATTGAGAGATGAATATTAAGAAGTACAGTTATTTGTTGGTCTGTCTTTTGTTTATTATAGTATTAATATTGGAATAATGAAAATACTCTAATGATGATTGATTTGGTGACTGCACAACTATGTGATTATACCAAATGCCATTGGTTGTACATGTTGGATACATTGCATGTTTATTAATATGCATCAATAAAATTGATTTTAAAAAATTAGTAGTGTTCTTTATACTAATAATGAGCAATCTGAGGAGGAAATCAAGAAAAATTCCATTTATAATAACAACTAAAAGAATCAAATATCTAGGGATAAACGTAACTAAAGATGTAAAGGACTTGTGCACAGAAAACTATACAACATTGCTGAAAGAAATCAAAGAAGACCTAAATAAATGGAAGGATGTTCCATATTCATGGATTGGAAGACTAAACATCATTAAGATGTCAATTGTACCTAGATTGATTTACAGATTCAATGTAATCCCAATAAAATTTCCAATAATATTTTTTACAGAAATGGGAAAGCCAATTATCAAATTTATTTAGAAGGGTAAGGGCCCTGAATAGCCAAAAATATCTTGAAAAAGAAAAATAAAATTGGACAACTTATACTACTTGACTTTAAAGCATACTACAAAGATACAGTTGTCAAAACTGCATGGTATTGGCACAAGGATAGACATTGACCAATGAAGCCAAATTGAGAGTTCAGAAATAGACCAGGATATCTACAGCCAACTGATATTCTACAAGGCTTCCATGTATACTCAAATGGGACAGAATAGTCTCTTTAGCAAGTGTGGCTTGGAGAACTGGATATTCATATCTGAATGAATGAAAAAGAATCCCTATCTCATGCCCTATACAAAAAATTAACTCAAGATACATCAAAGATCTAAATATAAGAGCCAGGACTATAAAGCTCCTAGAAGATAATGTAGGGAAGCATCTATGTGACCCTGTGGTAGGCAATAGTTTCATGAACTTTATAGCCAAAGCATGGGCAATGAAAGAAAAAGTAGATAAATGGGACCTCCTCAGAATTAAAAACTTTTATGCCTCAAAGGAGTTTTTTAAGAAAGTGGAAGGGAGCCTACTCAATGGGAGAAAATATTTGGAAACCACATATGTGATAATATCCAGCATGTAGGAAAAAATGCAACAACTCAATAGTAAAAAGACAGGCAACCCATTTGAAAAATGGGCAAGAGGGAAGCGGTTGTGGTTCAATCAGTTGGGCTCCTGTCTACTATAAGGGAGGCTCTGGGTTTGCATCCCAGGGTCTCCTTGTAAAGGCAGGCTTGCTGCACGCAGCAGAGAGCCGATGGCCCGCAAGTACCGCAGAATGCTGCCTGGCCTGCAAGCAAAGCAGATTGCCGCTGGCCTGCAAGTGCCACAGAGAGCTGACTCAGCAAGGTGACGTAACAAAAAAAAGGGAGACAAAGTAAAAAAACACAGAAGATCGTGCAGTGAATGACACAGAGTAGACAACAAGCAAGCCTCAAGAGGGGGGAGGGAATAAAATTTTTTAAAAAATGGGCAAGAGACTTGAACAGACACTTTTCCAAAGACAAAATAAAGATGGCTAAGGAAAGCACATGAAGAGATGCTCAACATGACTAGCTAATAGGGAAATGTAAATCAAAACTACAATGAGATATTATTTCATACCTACTAGACTGGACACTATTTAAAAAAAAACATAAAACTACAAGTGTTGGAGAGGATATGGAGAAATAGGAACATGCATTCACTGCTGATAGAAATGTAAAATGGAGCATCCACTGTGGAGGGCAGCTTGGTAGTTCTTCAGGAAGCTAAGTATAGAATTGCCATATGACCTGGCAATCCCACCATTAGGTGTATAGCCAGAAGAATCAAAAGCAGAGACACAAACGGATAAAAGCTCACCAATGTTCATAGTGGCATTACTCATAATTTCCAAAATATGGAAACAACCCAGGTGTCTATCAACAGATTAAGTGGATGATCTATATGTGGAATATACATATGATGGAATATTATTCAGTTATAAGAAGGAATGAAGTTTTGACACATGTGACAACATGGATGAACCTCAAGGACATAATGCTGAGTGAAAAAATCAGACACAAAGGGCAAATATTGCATGATCTCAGTGGTATGAACCAAGGATAGTGAGCAGACTCATGGAGGTAGAGTCTAGAAGATAGGTTACCAGGAGATAAAAGGGGAGTAGTGATTGATGAGCTGATGTTAAATCCAAGCAGAATTTATAGTTAAGTTGATTGTAATGGTTTGGAAATGGACAGAGGTGATGGTGGTGCAGCGATATAAGTGTAATTAACAGCACTGAATTGTGAGTGAGAATGGTTTGAAAGGGGAAATTTTGGCCCATCCATGATCCTAGAAGCAAAGCTAGAGGATAAAATAGGTGACTATATAACTCAGTGAACTCTGAGGTGGTTGAGGATTGTAGTTAAAAATACAAATATAAGAATGCTCTTTCAGGATCTATAACAAAGATATATAATTGGTACAGGATATTGATAGTGGGGTGACATATTAGGAAAAATGCACCTAAAACATGTTTCTATGGGATATGAAGGTGTTTGTGTTGTCATAGGTATGTCTTCTCAATAGATAGAGGCCCACACAGCAGCTAACAATGTATTTTTAAACTTCCATCCTTGGAAAACCCTGCTACTTTCTCAAATAAAATGGCAAAAATCTCTGGAATATATAAGCAAATCTTAATGCTTTTACTTATGAACCTTATTCCTGTCAAAATCAAACTTGGCCTAGTTATAGCTAATGCCTAAAAGTTACCTCCTAAAGGTCTCCTTGTTACTTACATGTGACCTCTCCTAAGCCAAACTCAGCATGTAAACTCACTACCTTCCTCCCAATGTATGGCATGACTCCTGGATGAGCCTCCTGGCACTGAGGGATTATTATCAAGTGCTAACCAGCAATGCATTTGGGAAAAAAACTTTGACTAAAATGGGGAAACTTTAAATCAAAAAAGTTTTTATGACTAAGGGATTTCAAAGTGATTCAGATCATTCCAGAGGTTATGCTTATGCAGGAATCAGACATATTTCACAAACTGCCACAATAAACAAAGCCTCAAACAAGAGTTCTCCTGAGAGTTCTAGTTGATGCCCAGACACTAGAGGCAAGGCACAGCCTCATGAAATTAACATCCCTTCAGCAGACCCTAGCTGGGAATATATGATAATCTATTTCTCCATTATAACAGTTATACTCATTTATATTTCACTACTCATGATTCTTCTATCTTTTTATTTAAACATATAATTCTCTATACACCCACTAAATATATCTCTCAGAGACTTAAATCTTTGGATTGTTCATATGGTGGTTGAACTCTGAATCCCAGCAGAATAGTGGCCAACACCTACTCTCCAGTTCTTCAGGCTTGTCCTGGATAACATCATGATGGACAAGTCCCATCCCCCAAAACAAGGAATCTCTACAACTGCAAGCAAAACAGTTCCTTCAGTCTGATACATAATATCTAAGTCCCCTCTTAGCCTAAAGCAGTCATAGCAGACATCATCCCAAATTCCTCATGACTGAGGAATGAACAAACATAAGGGGGAAGTGTAACCACGGTCAAAGTAGATTTATTGTTGTAGTTATTATCTACAACAATGATAGTTAATGAAGTTAATGGAAGAGCTTGTAGCATTGATGTAAAGGTAGTGGTTGACAGGGGTTCAGAAGCTGAGGGGGCGGGATGAATCGATGGAGCACAGGGCATATATGGGGCAATGAGATTGTTCAGTATGATACTGCAGTGATGAATACATGGCATTATGCATTTGTCAAGGCCTATGCAACTGTACAGCTCAAAATGTAAACCGTAATGTAAATTATAGACTTTGGTTAGTAGCAATGCTATTGGCTCATCAATTGTAACAAATGAACCACACTAATCTATTAATAATAGGAGAAACTATGTGTGCGAGTGTTGTGGGGAGGTTATATGGGAATTCCCTATACTTTTGGTGTAATTTTTCTCTAAATGTAAATCTAACACTTCTCTAAAGATAAAGTATATTATTAAAAAAAATGCAACTTTATTTTGTTTCAGTTAATAATATATCATAAACATGTTTCCATATCAGTGTACACATAATAACTTCATTTTTCTAAGTCTGTGTAGCATTCCATTGTAATTATGTGCCAAATTTATATAACCATTCCCCTATTTATTAACATTCAGTAACCAATACTTCTTGAATATGGGTTTTCAATTGGTAGAAAATACATTTATAAAATTCCTCTCATCCTGGGATATACATCAACTTGAAATATACAGTTAGGTCTTTATTAAAATTTTCGCTTCTGAAAGGGCATATAAAATCTTGGGCCCAACACATCTTCTCATGCCTGGATTTCAGCTCTCTGTAATTTCCTCATGGTTTCCTTGAACCTATAAATAGCCTCCCTTAATCCAGACCTAATGATTTTCCACAGCTCTACCCTAAAATTTCTGACACTAGATCAAACCAGGCTTCTGTTATAAGTTTGATTTGTATGGGATAGAGTGAAAAAAGTGCACAGAGAAATTCATCATTGGATGGCAAAGAGACTGTTTTTTTCTCTATCTCTACCTATCTCTGTTACTGAATTTCAGTACCTTATAATCTTTGTTGGATGCTATAAGATATAGACTTATAATGATAATTCATCCTACAGATAATTAAACATGTAACAAAGAACTCAAAGAATTGATGAAAGGAAGAGTGTCTTTAAGCCTGAGTGTTCAGGAAATGTCCCATAGAGAAACAGTTTAAGGAATGATAGTATATAGCACAAAAAGCTTATTTGGACCTCAATAACTGTCTTCAAACACCTGTAAAGTTCTCAGACTTTGTTAGCTTCAGGCAATCATTTTTTCCTTGCTGTTATTATCTGTTTGCTTAATCTCAGTGACACCTCTAAGAAATATGCCACTGAATGATGATGTGCATATTTGCCAAATTATGATTACAGATCATTACAATGCATTAGATTCTAGTGTACTTAATTTATATATTTACCTTGCAAAGGTGCTAAGTTAATGTATACTAGAAATGATTATCAAGGGACATCTGATGAAGTTATTACCTTATCATTTAGTTAGATATCTTCATGTTTCAATACTTAGGCAGAGTGAGTTCTTTTCATTCTTTTCCTCTAAATTTTAATGAACTATGGGGCAATTTTCAAGTCAAAACTTCATGATTTCTGAGACTAGACAAAGTTAGATCCATTTCCTCATTTATAATCAATCAGACAGTGAGGGAAAATCATTTTGGACAGTTAAGAGTTTGGTTGGAAACATTCTTCTCCTACTTAAAAATTGTTGCCATAACAAGGTGCTGCAAATTGTGAAATTGTTGCCATAACAAGGTGCTGCAAATTGTGAAGCCTAATTCAACAGAAGTTTAAGGTCTCACAGTTCTTGAGACTTGAAGTCTGAAACCAAGATTTTGGCAGGGACTTAGTTTCTCTGAAATCTGTAGGTTTCCAGTGGTGACTTTGTGGCACTTCATGGTGCTCTTCAGCTTGTGGCCTAACTCAGTCTCTGCCTCCATCACATAGCTGTCTTTTCTTTCTTTTTGTGCCAAAATTTCTTCTCCCGATAGGGACATTAGTCATATTGGATAATGGCTCACCCTAATCTAGTTTGACCTCCTCTTAACTAATAACATCTTTAAAGACCCAATATCCAAATAAGGTCACAGGAGTTAGTACTTGAACATATTTCCGGGGTGCAATTCAATCAATACCATGGCTAACTACCAAATTGAGCAACATATCTGACTAAATCATAATGCCCATTCGGAATTGAATTTTATGTGACCTTAACAGACATTTTGCTTTGAGTTATATGAATCACTCAGATATGGTATATACGGCCATGGTGATCTAAATGTTTCAGGTAAGTCATAGAGTTTAGCCATTTGCATTTGTGTAAATTTTCAGATAATTGACAGTCCTCAAAGAGATCGTTTTGCACTATATTAACCTGATTTCTGAGAACTGCAGTTAGTTCCTTGGTAGTTTTTAGGATATTTTCAAGTAGCCTTTATACAGGATCTTGTAAACTAAAAAGAAATCTAGTCTATGCTAAGCGTCATTTTATGATCAATGCAAAACTTCAAAGATAGTTGATTAAATGCCCTAAATGTATATATACTGAGAAATCACACTTGTATAGCCTCAGGACAGACACTGAATGTCTTACTTTTCTGCCAAATATTGAAAATAACAAATCTGCTCAGAAAGCCAGACCCACGGGTAAGCTGCAAGGCATGCTTCTTAAGGGTTAATTCTCAAATGAACGCAAGGATGTATTCAGCTTCCAATGAGGTCTGCCTTACAGCCCGTATGCAGGCACACTCCAGTCTTCATAAAGGTGAAACTGGGCTGGTAGGATGTCATGCACTGCTGTTTGAGCAGGACGGAAGGCAAAACGGGTCTTTTCAAGTATGTGCTGTAAGCCTGAAGGAAGAATAGCAGTGTCCTTGGAGCCTTCCAAGGAGAGGCAAGCCTGGCTGAATAATCAGTGTGCAGAAACGCAAAACCCTGCAACTTATCAGGCAAAGGGACATGAAGGCTAGAGTTGCTGTGATGATGCAAATGAAGGGCAAAATGGTACAAATTCCTGTCTCCCAGAAGGTGTAATTAGGAAGGGAAGGTAGAAAAACAGCTATCTCTAAAAATGCAGAACAGATGCGCATGCAGACTACCTCAGGCCTGGGTTAACAGTTAAAAGATACGGATGATTTTCATTTCTCACCTTCATTTTATATAAAAGTTTGCCTGAGTTCCAATTGATAATACTAACGAGAGATCACAAAATAGACACAGCACAATGTTAATGCAGAAAGCCTACACTTAAAATATCTAAGCCAAAGTTAACCTGAGCCAAATATAAAAAATACATCTATGATAATCAATCTATAATTATGCACATAAAATCCTTTCAATCTAAATTCCGTGGACTATTTGACATTCCAGCCATTAGGAACATTAAGTTCTTTCTAATGTTTTGGTTTAGGAATATAAAATTATGACCTACTTCTATTCCCCTCTTATTTAAATTGTTATTTGTGTTCTATGTCATTTATAAACCAGCATATAGAATGCACACGTGTTGGGAAGTTGCCTTGGTGCTTCTTCTTACCATGTGAAGTTATTCAAATGTTTATGGATTTAGCATAGAGTCAATGTGTTACTTTGCATTGCAGAGATACTAGTATCTGAGATCTGCAAAGGATTTTTCTCATGCTCAAAGGCAGAGAACACTTCAGTTGTTTTATAGGTCTGCATTAGCTCATAAAACTCTTAATTTAGCCTAGTGTTGTTGGTGAGATGCTCTTATCTCTTCTTGATACTGCTTAAGTTGACTTCAGTTTTCTTCATGTTACATGATGGTTTTCCTGTTTATATCCTTGGCTAATTAAAATAACAAATCTTCACAAATGTCTTTTTGGGATTTTGTCTTATCACTCTAAACTAATTAAACTGGAGGGGGACAAAAGAACCTGCTACAACCTACCAGCAAATCTTCAAGCATCAACTATATTTAGTTTCCTTTATAAAATAAAAATATTTTATCTTGGGCACCTGTCTTCTTCAAGGCATATATATTGCTCCTTAGAATACTCAATCCTTTTCTATTCTACTGTCCAAGTGGAGAAACTCTTATGCCTCTAATCCCAAACGGACTACAGGAAAAACAGAACGCATTTTGTAGAAATCCCATAGAATTCAATCAATCTTAAATCCAATGTCATTCACACTGAGAGTTAACATGTTTGAAAGCAATGAAATACTGAATGGTGTGTAGGGAAATTTCTAAAAAGGCAAACTTTAGCCTGTGAGTTTTATGTGCAGTCAGGAGATACTGTAAAAATTCAAGAATCGTTGCCTGATGGAGCTATCATTCTCTTACTCTGGCTTTGGAGATATGGAGCTTCTGTAAGAGCAAAGATTCATGTACATGTTCATTTGCCTAGGACATTTTAAGCGTGGCCTGAAATAACTCCTCAAGTTTTCTTCCAACCATCTGATACTGTAATGTTTAGCAACTTTGACGACCTCATTTTTTTACTCTCTGGAATCTCAAATTATAATTCCAGGTCATGGAATTTGAATGAAGAGATGAACTTAATCTTAGCAGCAGATATTTTCTAAAGGGTTTTTTTCCCAATCTATTTGAACTGCGTTTAATAATTTGAACTGTATCTTAATTTATACTATAGTACATTTTCTTATAGAATATTGCTTTATGAATATTCTAAACAAACCGATTGGCATGCTGTTTTCCTCAGTTTCTGAGGAGTTTAAGATCAATGTGAATGATAAAGCCCAGTTAAATATTTTGAGATTAAGTAAATTGCTATTTTAAAAAATCAGTGAATAACTAATTTTTCACTGTATAATTTGTTCTATGATATACTCAGGGAAGAATCCATGAAGGAGTTAATTTTCACATATTCCAGTACCTAGAACATCTTGAATGTATAAGGCATGTTTGGCAGGAGAATGGAAAGATTGATGACTTATCATCTGAGGACATTTTTGGGTAGAGGGAGGTGGCAAACTGAAAAATATAACTAATGGAAACGAAGGGCATATTTCATTTTGGATACCCTTGGAATCTCTAACCTAAGTCATTCTGAGGCTCCTGTGGAGAATGGATCTAGCACTAAGCACTAAGCAATTGTTTCTCACTTTAAAGTCCACTTTCCTTCCACTCAAAGTTACTGATTTACCTTGTGAAGTTGAGGTTTATAATACTAAGAACTCACATTTATTGAATATTTTAAGTGCCAGTCATTATTCTAAATGCTATATGTATATTAACTCACTTGTGCCTCAGTACAACTCAATAAGTTAGGCACTGTTATTATCCGCACCTTATTATGAGGAAACTAAGGTAAAGAGAGGTAAATAACTTGCTCAAAGTCACAGAGCTAGCAAGTGGTAGAGTCACAATTGAATTGAGAAAGGCTGGCTCCAAACCCATTCTCAGTGTGTTCCATAGTGCCTCTCTAAGAAGACAGTGTCATCATTTTATTTAGGACTTATAGGTCAATCCCTTCCCAATTTCTCTATAATTCCCTAGAGGTACAAAGAAATTATCAAGTTCATGGATCCTCAAGATATTTAGGTGAACTGAAATTGGCATGCTAATTTGTAGGACATGCATTTACTTAAAATAAATTTTTTGAAAAAAAACTTTAGTCTACCTAAAAGCAAATGGACTCTTGAAATGAATAGACCAAAATAATTCCAGGTAAAATTCCACTCCAAAATATATAATAATACAACCAATAATCAACTCAAAATGGTAATACTGAACTATTATTCACTGTACATGAAAATGGAGTTTCAAAAATTTTAGTGGAGAAGGTATTTTTAAGCCATTTCTTTTTGGAATTTCTTCAAGCACAGAGTAGGCACTCAAAGGGTTATTGAGTGAATGAGTTTAATGAAACTTGCATTTATAATCAATCCATGCAATTTCCTCTGTATCTCAGGCAATATACCTTAAGATTGCACAAATTCAATGAAATGCTTTCCTTTATTTTTTACTTGATTTTGATGTGTTATTAGCAATCAATTCTACCAGAATACACTATTTTTCATAATTACAGATATAGTTCTATGTTGTTGATTTAATACTATGTTTCTCAAGATATACTGTCAACTTTTTAGAAATTAGTTATTCTACTTGGCAAGAGCACGGGGTCCGTTTCTCAACTTACTCTAAGTTTGGAGCAGCTCAGCTGAGGCAAAATGAGCACTGAGAAAGGTGACAAACAGTCTCACCAACACTTGATTCATTATATTAAGGGGCTTTCAATTCTGTATTCAATATGCTCAAATTGTAAATGCTTCCAGACCAACCAAACTGCTTTAAGAATAGTCATTGTATTAATATATTTTTTAAAATGTAGGCAGATAAAGTTATATACCAAAAGAAATTAAATAATACTTTCCTGTCTTTAGTTATGAAGTTGAGCTTACAGTGATTTTTTCAAAATTTATAAGTTGAGTATTATTGGGTCAGTGCTAGGAAGGGCAACTCAAATTCCATGTAGACAACAGTGATTTCTGCAACCCAATGGATACCTGGAAAAGAAGTAACTTTCTACATATTTTCATATTTAATAAGCAGATCTTCAAATTCAAGAATAAGTAGATTTATAATTTATCAATATCCAATTTAATGAAGCATGCATAAAAATTGTATGAGAAATGTTTCAGATAAATATCCAACTTAGAAATCCAGATACTTTAAACAAATAACCTAGAAGAATATGGTCTCTACTATGCAATTTATAGATCACAAAGTATATTTGTCTATATAAAACCTAAGCAAAAAATTCAAAAGTGAACTTCATCAGAAATGTGATGCCGGGGCCATCTGTGTTGGGTTAACTCTTGTATTCAGAAAGATGAGTACTGAATATCAGAAGTGAGAAGGAGATAAAAGGTGGAACATATTTGTCAAGAATTTCAGTGCAAACATATACCTCTGGGAGTTGGTAACTTCTGTTTCTAACTGGCACAAATAGTGTAGTTGGAGATGAACTGTCTGTGTGGAATGAGGCAACACTCAGCCTGAGGGGAAAGGGATAGAGCCAGAGACAGAGGTATTCTTGCAATGGCTACAATCAAAATGTTCTTAAAAAAAAAAAAAAAAAGGCTTCAGATCAAGTTGTGCTTGAAGTTCCATATGAAATACATAAATAGCACTGTGATCATTTTCATCCGTTTTTTTAAAGGACAACTTAGAGAACTAAAGACTTTTCTGCAATCTGGATACCATTGTGAAATATGGAGAGCAGACTAACGGTCTCAATTCCTTAGGATGGTTCCATTCAAAATGTGTGTAGAGTGAAGCATTCTTTTCTATCCTCTCCTGGTCAAAAGTACTTTTTAATGAATTATTAATTAATATTTGCAAGGTGTTTTTGGAGGTTTTGAGATGATAGAAGACATCACAATGAAGTGTAACTATCACTAGATACCCCTATTGTTGCAGCATAAATAGGTTACAAGTTTTTTTCCTGTCACTAAAGGAAATACCGGCATATGACAAAATTCATTTACTGCCTAGAAGGCTAGTTTTATGTTTCAAGTTGAGTAGACCATAGTATCCAGTTTTTCACTCAAACACTAATTTGGTGTTGTGGTGAAGGTATTTTGTAGATGTGGTTAACATCTACAACAGTTGATTTTAAGTTAGGGAGATTATCCTCTATAATGTGAGTGGGATTCTTTCAATCAGTTGAAAGTCCTTAAGGGCAAAATTGAGGGTTTCCTGAGGAAGAAGAAATTCTGCTTCAAGACTGGAGCCTCGGGTCCTGCCTGAGAGTTTTCAATCTGCTGGCCTGCACTGTAGTTTTCAGTTTGCCAGGGAATATGTATTCCCTGAAATACATATCTTTATTTACACACATATGTAAAATCTCTATTGGTTCTTTTCTTTTGCAGAACCCCACTGATATGTAGGTATTTCTGATTTCTTAATTTCATTGTCTATAGTCCATTTTCTTCAAATTACATCATGGCCAGTTTCTCTCCAGCTCAAATGCCATCCTTAGATCTTTTTATTTTCCTTATCTATAATTTGTTAACTAACCTTTCTGGGAGGAAAAGGTATGGGACATATAGCTGAAATCTTTAACTGATGCATGACATTTATTACATAATTTAAAAATTAATAAAACACGTTTAAGAGTAAATATACGATAAAATCAATTTGTATTATACTTGCTAACTTATCCTGCACATTCCTGACTCTGCCCCTTAACTTGTTGTAAGACTGTGTGGGAGATAAGTAAATTCTCCAAACTTAAATTTCTCTATCTCTAAAGTGGGAATACTAGGATTCTAGTGTGTTAAGGCTCTTTTATGGTACATTTTACGAAACAACACCTTTTCATAACTTTTTGATATAACATAATTTGTAAATTTTAAATGTGGCAAGATCAGCTATAGAGGGATTTTCCTGGATAATAATTTCTATTTCTGTTCATTCCTAAATCATGGAAAGATTGTATGGAAAGCTTGTGAGATAGCAGCAGCTATGCAGGTCTGGCCCATGTTGGGTTTTTCACATTGACTGAATGGTTCTGAATATGAAAAAGCTGTACAGTTCCAGTTAACATGGAAGGAAATTGCCTCACAGGAAAGAGAAATTCACAATACATATAAATGTTGAAAGGAACCAAATTATATTTTACTCCATTTGCTTTCTTTATAGCAGTTAAATGATATTCTTCTCAAGAAAACATTGGAATTAGAAGTTATAGGATCAAATTATTTTTATATTTGTCAAGTGACTGTTAAATGTATTTTCTTTACTTATATGCCAATATCATAAAGTTACGTTGTAGTAAAAATAGTTACAGAACATCAAGGGGCAGATACACATTTCACAAAATCCCTTGAGGAAAATTTCTTAAAGCGGTCAGATAAATAGTGGATATGGCAACACTTTTTAAGCCTTCTGTTATTTTTTGAATAAAAATTATGCTATATCTAAAGGATGACAATAATAATTTTGAAAAATAGTTAATGGCACAATATATCTTTATCTCTTCTCCCTGTCTTAAATAATTATTTGAAAATATTTAAGGTAGAAGTATCTTAGTATTTTTTCCTGAAGTAGTCATCATGTAACCATTACATGAATTAAGGTTGAAGTTTACAAGAATATGACTAAAGGTTTTTTATTTAGCACTCATTTCCTCCTTTATTTATAAAAGAGACTTGAAATGTTCTAGATCTGAATGGACTACACTATTTCTGATTTGCTTTTGTGAACTTTGCCCTTACTTGAAGACTGAATGTCTTCCCCAGGCTTCTACTCCAAATAGGCATCTGCCAAGGAACTTTTCCCTCAATGTCTCCAAACTTCCTAATAAAGTTAAAGATTAAAACAGAAAAAAAGATGCAAACTCACAAAAATGGAAATTAAGATTGGCAAAGAACATAGTGCTTGAATCAGGGGTGATCAGAAGAGTGGTTTCCACTGAATAGCAGAGTAAAGGAAAACAGTGAGGAATATTACTTCATTCCCTAAACAAAGGAGTATAGTTTCCTGACAGACCTCATTCCTTCCTCACAGTAGGAACTATAGTATAGAGGCTCTAGGTCAGTATATAATAGAAAACTGTGCCATCATTCTTACAATATGAAAGTGCTGCTTCTTATGGTACCAAAGCACTCTCATCATCTGCTCCCCTACTCCTCCCGATGCCTTTATATGGATTTAACTTTCCATAAATCCATGCATCCATAGGGAGAACATGAGTCTAAGAAATCAGCTATGCTGGAGGTAGGGGATTGATCGCCAGAAATTACATCCATCCTAGAAAGCATCATCTTTCAGGTGTGGAACCAAAAATTGACTAAAGGCAGAAGCTCCAAAACGGTACACTAGAGGATTCCTCTTGTCCTTCATATGTAGACTGTCAGACATACAAGCAATGGAGTTGGAAAATGGTTGCATTATAGGCCAGAAGAATTGAACCAAATGAACTTTTATTAGGCACTTATGTAGGGCTGAGAAACACTTTATGAAAAGGGGATTCAGCTGGCACCTGGTGGACCATGAGCAGAGTCAAGGAAATAGATACTTTGTCTGAAGGCAAACACTGAGTCTGGATGACTACTTCCTACAAACAAGGAAGGAGGAAACAACAGCAACACAAGGTATATAAACAAGAACAAGAACAACAACAACAACTCAGGAACTAGGTAAAGGAAACATTATCCTGAGACCCAAGGAGAATCTGAAAATGATTTATTACAGGACTCTGAGATCCATTTCATAAAATTGTGTGGTAGCCTCAGCTTAAGCACTAAGACATGGCCTCTATGAAATTACTTTAGTTGAAAACTGAAAGGAATTATACCCAGGAAATCCAAACTTCCTATTAACATTAGACATAGATATATGTGTACATATGCCTGTATATACCAAAAGACACATTATGAAATACTATGGGATTTATTTTTCTATCTGCAATCATTGCTAAAGATTGAGTCTTATAAAATTAGAAAAAAAAGGACATAATCTATCTTTTAAAATTAAAAAACAGTCAATATTATATTTACTCAAACACAAGGATGCTAGCTATTATCCTTACTAATTAACAGGGTCATAGAATCTCTTACCAAGCAATAAAACAGAACACCTAGATAAGAGAAGACAAGTTTTTATCATTATTTGCAAAAATATGATAATGTAAATAGAAACTCAAGGGTATAATCTACAAAACTCTGAGAATTGATATCAAAATTCATTAAAGTGATTGGATACAAATTAAATGGGAAGAAGTTGATAGTTTTTCTGTATAGCAGCAATAACCAGTTAGAGCACATAATGAGAAAAGGTACTATTTACACAATGGTAATATCTTATTAAGAACTGCACACAATCTATATGATGAGTATTAAAATACTTTACTGGGCAATATAAATGAAAACTTCAATACAATAAAAACAAAGTCTATTTCTATAATGGACTACTGGATTTTATAAAATAGGCAAAATATTCCTAAATTAATTAATTACATTATTATTAAAGTAACAGAATTTTTGAGGCTCATGATACAATAATTATAAAGTTCATTTGGAAGAATATATAGATAAAGATTCCTAAGAACATTATGGAGAAAAAGAAATAATGTTTAAATATATTAAATATATTATTATGCTAAAACAATCTGTCATTTGGGTTCATGAAATTATAGTCAAATTAATGCAACAGAAGAGCTAATACTTCAGTACATTCTAATATGTATAAGGATTTAGCATGTGGTAAGAAAAAAAAAAAAAAAAAAGAGAGACAGCATCACAAGCCAAAAGGGGAAAATGCATGTTTCTGAACAAATGGTATAGGAAAATTGATTATTCAGAAGAAACAAAAGTCAGAATCCCATCCCACAAAATAAACTAAGATAAACCCATTATGAGAAAAATAAATATTGAGGACTCTGAAAACTGAAAGAAATGAGTAGGGTACAGCTTAGCTGTAAAAAACTGACCTTGGAAATGGGAAGGAGTTTCTATATAGCATCACTGAAAGTGTGGTCTGACACAGTTGCCCTCTGGCATGCTCTAGGAATGGAAGGTCCCATCGTCTCATGTGTTTTATAAAAGCTGAACACTTTCTCCCCTCAAAATGCATATTAGCTTCCTGAAAGCCTTGATGAATGCTGCATGAAGGAAAATCACTTACATTTGTACATCTGTTTTCTTCAAACTTAGGAAACTATGCAATTTTATTTACTTAACAAAACTTTCCAGAAACTTAGTCAACAGAAACAAAATGAGAAAGAAAAAATGCTCTTTAAATTATTCTGAAGCTTATGCAGTGTTCAAATACTAGAGCATAGTTCTTGGAAGCCAAAAACTGCAGCAGTAAAGATGGAGAAAAGTGGCTTGGCATCTTCTGAAAAAAAATTTAAATGTCTTTATTGAGATATAATTCACATGCCATAAAATTCACCCTTAAAAAATGTACAATCAATGGTTTTAGTGTATTCACAGAGTTGTGCAACGATCACCACAATCTTAAGTTTAGAGCTTTTTCATCAATTTCAACATTAAAAAAATGCAAGTTTGTAGGAATACTTTGCAGAAGCAAATTCCTCAAATATTGGCCACACCTACCAGTCAGAAGCTGTTTAGCAAGTGCTCTTTTCAGTTATGACCACATAAGCAGACAAAAATAATCTCTTTGCTCCTCTCCACTGCATTCTTTGAACACATTTATCAGGTAGCAGAGTATGATATAATTACTCACGTACATAGCACAGTGTTGTTAGTCCATTGGTCACTTTGTTTCCAGTTTCTTTCTCTTGTCTTTTCAGTTGGTATGTAAAATTCTAGGGGAGGGAATTTACAAATATTTATCTAGGAAAACATAGTCACTGAGCTTACGATCTTCAGAAAAAATGAAAAGGAATCTTGTTCTGAAATTTCTACTGTTTTCCATAACCTGCTTCCAAATCGGCAGAACATCCATTAATGAGTGAGTGACTTCTAAAGGTAAGAAGCCTAACCTTCAAAAATATGCACTATACTGGGTGATTGCTTTCAAGCTGAGAATCATTTCTTAGACAACATTCTGCATTTGAAAAATAACTTTAGGCATTGCGAGAATTATGGAGGGAGTTAACTAGTAGAGAAGAATGAAATCTACATACATTTTTGCCTCACACGGTACAGGATTTTGACATTGCCAACAATTATTATCCATCAGAAATGGAAAGCCTTGCCATCATTTTGAAATGATGCCCATTGATATAATTTGCAACTTTAATATACAGCAAAAACCCTAGTCGGGATGCTTTTTTACCAGTGACACTCACAGTAACACCCTCCATCACCTAGTTATTCAGAAAGGCATTTTATGGGTATCATTGTGGGAACAGGGAAAATAAAGAATGAGGGAAATAAAGAAACAGGGAACAGGCTATTGTTTTCTAAAGGCAAGTATAATTTCAATTTATAAGAAATTCTGTGTTAACTGAATGACTTAAGTTTCTTTTTGAAAGGGAAAATACTTAGCATTTAAAACTTCATTGTTTTAGTTGGAATAATGCTAGTCACCTGGTCTTTTATCTAGGAAAGAGTGAACCCTTAAATCTTAATTGAGATGTTGCTACTTATTTTCAATAGCCTTAGGCAAAGACAGTTAACCTCCAAGCCTCATTTTCTCCATCTGTACAATGGTGAAAATGATACTTACCTGTCTTTCAGGAGTGTTATGAGGCCTAATTAGTTGTTTGTAAAGAACTTTGCAGATGAAGAGCTCAGTGTAAATGCTAAGTACCATTATTATTATGGCAATCTTATGTTCTGTGCACCATTGCATTTTTTTCTTTTCAAAATATTGCAATTTTCCATCTGTCATTTGTAATTCATCAAACAAAAGCCAAATTCTTGATTTTTTCAAATTGCCCTGCTAAGAAATGTATCTAAGTAAAAGTCTCAAAGCTGTATACATAGTAATGAAGCACTTTGAGATGGTATCTCAGAGCCCACTGTCACTAAGCAACAATATTACACAGTCCATGTATAACTATTTTCAGGAATGCACATGGAGCAGCAGATATTATGATACTGAAAATAATTGTAAATCAGTAATGACTTAGCTTCCCAGTGTTATCAGACCTAAATTTTTATTCCATAGCAGTGAAAAGGCATTTCAGGTACTGGTGGGTTTTGTCTTTCTCTTTCTCTCTCCCTTTCTTTCATCTTTCCTTGCCTTGCCTTATCTTGTTTTGCCTTGCCTTTATTCTTTTAAAAAATATAGCCAAATGAAGCAACACAATATAGATTGAAACTGAATACATAAATACTTTTTTTCCCCTCTCATGTTTATGCCATGGTTCATCTTCTGTTTTGTTTTGTTGTTGTTGTTGTTGTTGTTTTTTTAATTTTCCAATCCTGCTCCCCCTTTGTTTGGACGATCTTCACTACAGTCAACAATAAATGGTGAGCAACAAATAAAGACACATTACAGTGGGTCTAAGCACAATTGTCTTCCCAATCCATGCACTTGATAAATGTCCTGTTTCAGCTAAAAAAGATGTATAACGTTTCCCTTATACTAAATTTAGTGGTGAAAATCTTTAATAACTAAAACTGACTATAATTTCCTCCTTTTGACTGTTCTATTTCAAGGTCTCATAAATCCTTTTTATTGATTAGTTTTACACAGAATGCTGTAGAGCTCTAAACACAAGAAATTAAACTGAATGGCAGGTGGATTTTTTTCATGGTCTTTCAGCTAACCCAGCAAAAAAGGAATTTTAATGTGATGGTTGACTTTGTGAATATTTCCTTTATTTACCTTTAATTCTGCTAATGTGGGGGTAATTTTATATCACTTACTTTTTATTCTGAACTTAATAGGAAAGAATAACAGACAACTTAAAACACGTAAGTTTTGATTTGTATTTTTTTGCATCTTTGAAGTGTATCATCTGAATTCACATGTTGACATACACTATCCCATAAAGGGAAATAATGAAATTCCTCATCAACATGATTGGCATATAATTATGAACATGGCTTCTGAATGGAGTTTCTAGAAAATGTCCTTCCTGGAAGTTTGGGAGTAGGCTTTCTACTACTCTTGTAAAAGGAAAATGTACTTTCTCCTTAGATATAGGTGATTAGTACATACTTTCAATAAAATGCTTGAACAGGAAAATATTTTCTGTTAAAAAAACATGCAATATGGTACAAATTATTATAAGATGTAAATGCAGTAAAGGGGATTATAGACATTTGGAGGCAATTTACAGTTTCTGCATATTATACTTAGAAATTCTGTTTTTATCCTGCAATTGAGAAAGAAGAGGTATAAGTTTTCAAAAGAAGAAAAAGAATAGGAGTGGCATCAGAGAAGACTGCTGTTTCCTTTACTTTTCTGTGTTAACTTCATTGAAATCACTTTATTCAGAATTTTTCCCCAACCAAATTTGTTGGGCAGGGAGACAGAGAATGAAAACAAGAGGTCTTGAAGATTTTGTATCTCATAATCTAGGGCAGGGGTTCTTAACAAGGGGTCCATGAGCTTAAACTGACATTCAAAAAAAACTATTCTTGTGGGGACATGTTGTTACAGGTGTGATGTATTTATTAAATAATGCACAGTATAGTGTGTACTTAGTAAGGGGTATGTGGTTTTCACCTGACTGGCAAAGGGTGCCATTAAACAAAATAGGTTAAGAACCCAAGTTCTAAGGAGTACCACGTGGAGAAGATATATATGTGACTAATATTGACTCTGAGAATGGACTAAGCAATAGTTGTCTAGTGTGGTTAAGAAGACTGGAGAGAAAAATGACTGAGTTGTTGGGAGCTTACTTACTCTGAGGTCATGTGACTCAGTACGGAAACTCTTAAAGAACAGGGCAGAAGATAAAAGGGAAGTCAAGTCTTCAGAAGCAGATCCAGAAGTGGAATGAGAAGTGGGTCCTGGTGAACTTAATTCAGAAATCATAAAGCAGGAAGCCTTGGCTCAGGACAGATACATGCAAGATTAAAGAAGCAAAAGATTTTAAAAGATTTCCAGCTAGAAGAAAGATAAACCTAGTGACAGCCACGAAGAGGTTAAGGAGGACATTGTGCTGCTTTATAAATCAGGCTTAAGTGAAATGAAGGAGGTTTAAAGAGACCTATTTGTTTCTGAAACTATTACTTCTACAGAGAATACACATGGAACTCATGTGAGTTCAGCAATGGATGTATGCCTTTGGCTCTTGATTTAGTTTCCTAGGCTGGTGAAAATGAATACCATGAAATGGGTTATACAACAATGATAATTTATTAACTGGCAGTTTGAGGCTGAGAAAATGTCCAAATCAAGGCATTATCAAGGCAATACTTTCTTTCTAAAGACTGGCTGCTGGAGAGCTTTGGCTTCTCTGCTACATGGCAAAGGCACATGGCTGTATCTGCTGGTCTCTCGCTTCTCATCCTGGTTTCATTTCCTCAGTTTCTTGCTTCCTTGACTCTCTCTTTCTGTATTCATTCCATTTATAAAGAGAATTAAAACCCATCCTGAATGATGAGTGAGGTTGTCCACACCTTAACTGAGGTAGCCTCATCAAAAGGGAAAAAGTCCTACTTACAATGGGTCTGTGCCCACAGGAATGGATTAAATTTAAGAACAGCTCTGTTCCCCCATGGAAAAATTTGATCCACTATCAGAAAAGTGGAAATTTATGCCTGCTCTGGGCCTACTCAGGTATACCTGTGTATGCTCACTGTTAAGTCACTGACAGAGAGTTCTTATTTCTTCTTTAAGAATTTCTTTGTTTGCAGAATCTCAGATTAAGTAACTTCACTTGCAGACCATTAAAATGGAAACACTTAGTTGATGGTACTCAACCAAAAATCTGGTGTTGACCCAAGAGCCAGATGGAGGTGGCCTTGAAGGATGGTGGCAAATTACTTGCTATGCAGCATCTGTTTACCAAAACAGCCCCAGAGCAGGGACTAACCTTGGCTAAGTGGGTATTCAGGGTTTTATCCCCCAGAATTAATTACTGCAAAATTATCTCCATGAGGGGGTGGATGTATGAATGCCTAGCCCTGTGCTTGATAAATGGATGCTACTTTATTAGTGTTTCCATCATCATCATTATTTTCTGGTAAATTGAATATTTGTTCTCTGTCCTCCCTGATAACAGATGGCTAATATCAGAAAACTAAGCTGAAAGTTGAGCAATATTTCCAAATTTCTAAAAGTGCAGTATATGTGATCAGTGGCTATATGATTGTGGACTTCTTTGCTTTAATGAAATTTTACTAATCATCTACTAAGACTTTAAAGCAGGGTTTATCAATAGGGGACTATTTTGCCTATAGGAGACATTTGGAAATGTGGAGATATTTTTGGTTGTCACAACTTCAGGGGTGGGTACAAGGTGTTTTAGTGGGATCTAGTGGACAGACCCATGGATGCTGCTAAACATCCTACAATGCACAGGACAGTCCTCCACAACCAAGAATTGTCTGACCCAAATGTTAATACTGCTGAGTTTGAGAAACACTACCTTAAAGTAAGAGTACTTGTCTAAGTTCTGTCATTTAGAAAGTACATTTTAGAAAACATGCACTCTACCCTCACAATAAAAATCAGTTTTTCTTTTTAAAAACATAATCTTGAAAAATACTTACCAGTGAAGAGTTATGTCCAAGTTTTCAAATAATAACATTATTTCTGCACTTAGAAAATGACAAGATAAATTAGAACACACAGAATCTCACAGGCTCTCAGGTGTGTGTGTGTTTTACTTTTAATTTAGGTATTCATTCAATCATTTATTCATACATACATTTATTCAGTTATTTCGCAAAGAGGAGGATTGGCTAGAAAATACACATTTATCTTACAGTAGGGTAAAGTAGAGTCCATACCTTTTACTTACCTCTTAATCTCAATATAACCAGCAGCAAAACTATGGACCTAAGTAAAATCTTAAATTTGGTTTCTTTTATTAACTTATTTGAATGATTTAAACAATAGATTAAAATACCCTTATTTGTGGCTTGGCTTCACAAAACCATGCCGAGCACGAAAGGGTTAACCTCTCTGCTGCTCTCTATGTATGAGGCAGCTGAACTCTAGCAGGCCCATTCTGGCTGCATCTTTGGCTGATTTTGAGTGTGTAAGCAATCATTCCTGTGTGCACCTTTTATAGGGCAACGTGATTGGCAAAAGCTTGGAAGTAATCTTTGGCTCAACTGCTCTTCTCTGTGAACAAAGAGTGTCTTATGCAGTTGCTTGCAAGTTACAAGCAGAAGAGCTCTGGAACAGTTTTACCTCCAGATATTTCAAAAGAGCTTGCATTTTCAGTTAGATATGATTCTTTGCAGATTTTTTCCCAAGTAAGACAGGATAAATGTGCATGTATAAGTCATCAGTTGAAAAATACTTATCACAAGTTCCCTTGATCCCTTTCAGGGTGAAAAAGTTTCCTGTTAGATGACTCCTACTAAGGGAGAAGCTCATGTTAAGGGGGAAAAAAAGAACAGAAAAATCACCCTCACAATTGCACAAAGAATGACTTTACAGGAGACCTTCAAACACTGAAAATCAGCCCACCGCTCCTGCGGACCATTATTGAGACATCTGTATTCACTTCACACTGACCCAGGCACTAATCACCCAGGAAGCGCAACAAGCACTGGCAGAAAGTATACAAAGATAATGCACCAAATGGTATGAATATTAAAATCATAAATACAATAAAACAAGATAATGAGTGTCCTCAATTATAATAAAGCTAAAGCCCAATTAAAACATAATCACTGACTTATTATTCAGAATTTTTTAGAGATCATATTTAGCTGATTTGTTATGCTCATTTCCCTTTAAAAGATTTCATCATCACTCTTTTTTGCATATCCACTTTAAGAAGATTCATTTATTCATCTAATTGAATAATTAGGCTTTTTTGATTAATTGTTTTAAATAGTTTCATGTCATGGGTATCTTCTCACTGAAATGCTTTTATATTATCTTCTGTGCCTTGATGTTCCTACTATAAATTACAAGTAATAACATATTTTCACCTCTCCTTCTGGCACTTCCAAAGAGGGCTGGGTCCAGTTGGAGAATTTCCTACTGGTTTTGCTCTCCATGTCTCACTTTCTCTTCCATTTCTCGCAGTGGTGAGTATTTCTGAGCCTCATCATAAGTGATCGTTTTAAACAACTCGGCCAGAAAGCAATGGCGGCCCTCTACCTTCTTATGCTCGTCCCTGCCATTGCAGACAAGATTCACAGCTTCAGAGGTTTCCCCAGGGGTCCTAGCCCAGCAGAAAATCCTGATTATAAGTGACATTTGAGTGGATTTTTAGAATTAGTTTATTAACAATTATATCCAACCCAAGGCTCTTTATTAACAGTATCAAGACAGTCGCCCAGGACAGAGCTCAATGCTGCTGTGTTATCTTGGTGTGAAAGCAATTTCCTACATGGGAAATGATCTCAAAGATTATCTGAAGGTCAGCATTGGGGGATGATACCTTCTTCTAAGATGGAAGCCGGTTCCGGGGGTAGGGAGAGGGGAGGTGGTTTGCTTTCTGACAGCCACCTTCTTTCTCCCTCAGGATCAGGCATTTCCATTTGAGGAATTAGACAGGCAAGTCTGCCTGCTAGGACTTGACTGCAGCATATCTTCAACAAACCTCACCCACTAATCCTACTTCTACAAAAGAGGCCTGAAGTGAAGCAGTTCTGTTGTCTTGAATATAAACTAGGATGTCACTTGTCCCTAAAAGTGATTTAATTGACTCATAATTATTTAGAATATTTCTTGAATATTCCTCCTTTACCAACAGACTGGTGCGTTGGTAATTATTTCTTAAATATCAACAATTTATATGTGACAATTTTATAAATTCAGAGCTAGTGGAGTCTTTTTAGGCTCACTTATGAGCCAATAACTGAGAAGTTTCAAATAGAGTGTTCAGGTGAGAGCATGGTAGCATGTCTGTTTTATTTTCAGCAGTAAATTACTTATGCCCCAGAAATGAAGTGCAACCAGTTGAGGCCTTTTCTGAATCTGGATTAGAACATCTAGTTTTGGATTAAATATAAATGGAATTGAGCTATTATTCTCCAGGAGGAGGAGAAAGAAACAGTTCTCTCTCCCAATGGTTTATCAGTAATCATGCCTTCCATGTTTAACAGGGAACAAATGGGGGAGTTGCATGATTATTTTTTTAAAAAAGCATCTGTGATTACAGAGTACAATTATGGCTATTTCATATATTGATTAACCTGTTTTTTCTTAATGTAATAACTAGATTAAGCTTTTGATGTCTAAGAAAAGAGCACATTTTCTTTTAAGGGTTTGTAATACTGAAGATTATGGATAAGTCAAGTATCAGGACAAGGTGATTACTTAACATCTGTGACCAAGTAAAAGGCTAAAGGAGAAAATCAGCCAACATCTGCACTGTCAGTAAAATACTTGGGGGAAAAAAACACAAGTGAAGTGTGATTAATCACCATGGATGTATGATTGAGTCAATTGACTGTTACTTTTTCATGATGATTAATCAGCTACAAAAATTATAATTGTCCCACTTCTAGTGGCTGCATGCTGTGCCCGATGACATCAGCTGGGGCTATAGATACTCAATGTGTGCTTTTCAAAAGAATATGCAAATATGACTGGCTAAGGAGGGGTGGGGCTTCAACTCCATTGTAAGAAACACCAAGAGCTAGTCCTTGTTCTTCTATTATGGTTGGAGTTTTCTCAGCAGCTTCCAGAGAAGGCACTTCTTGTGCTATTATGATTATTTCATAACCTCATCACAACCACAAGGGAGAAGTAGAGAAAGCCATTTTTGCAAATTGGCCATTGTGATCTTGTTCAGGAGATGATCACATCCTCAGTGATTTATTTTTGTCTTTCCACTGATTTCTTTTGTATTTAGTAGAAAACTGGGGCATAAATATATGCACAAGGAATGATGCTTTCTAGCAAGGAGTGGCTGGGGACCTGGGATTTTCAGCTCATTAACACATTGACTCCTTTAGCACAATCTCTGGAGCAAGCCAAAGGAATGTCCATCAGAACTTATTAAGAAGCATCTCTTTACTAGCTATGTTAGTGAAGTGCAATCACCAGAATAAGCTCACTTGTAGGTGTGAAGTATTTAAAAAATCTTTTTCTAAAACGTCAAGGCAGTAATATATCTTTGCAGTTGACTTTGTGTAGGTTTTCCTCACAGGAACTGCTGAGACTAATCTAATGTAGACTGATGCATGGTACACATTTCTCTGCAGGTAGGGCCTTCTGGTAATAATAGGAATGTCACCACAGTGTTGAATGCAACTTTTTATGGGTCTACCTGATCTACTGTCTCCTGAAATGATTGTTTCTTAAATAAATTCATGGATTACCTGAAGGTCTTAAGGTACTAACCTCTGATATGATAGCCGAAATGGTGTTTTATTCTAAAGCAATTTTGTCTCATCAGGCTACGTCCAGACTTACTAATAGACTCTACAGAAGAGCAGCCTCATGCCAGGCCACTGATTCTCCATGCTTTCACTATTTTAGCCTGAGAAATAAAACTACTTGGAAAGGTAGTCCTACTTAAGACCTGAAATTCAGGATCTTACTTAAAAATGGGCCAAATTCTTTTTAAAAAATCCTTAGAGATATCGTCTTTGGAGGAAAATTATCTTTCACCTTCATTAGAAAAAATAAAAAGATTTCCAATTTCTTCCTAGCTAGTTCTAAGCAAGCAATACCTTTCTGAGCCTTCAGCTGTACATAAAGCTCCCACTAATGATCTGTAATGAAGTACTTCTTTTTGCACATACAGCATATTCCCTCTAAAGTTCAAGAAATAGCACAAATTTGCCAACATCATTCCCCTTTTAGCACATTGGCTTTACTTCTGAACTGAAGCACTAACATGACTGGAAAAAAGAATAATTTTTCTACCATGAGTCTCAGCATATATACCAATTGCAATTGTATAAGACATAGCCTTATGAACATGTATCACTCCAATTTCTTTCATTTTAAATAAGAATTATTAACAGTTCTTATATACACATATACTCCAAACCCATAGAGGCCTTCAACTTTATTAATATGAATCACTGAAGTCTCTCTAACTTCTTGTATTTAGATAAGAAAGAGAAATGTGGGAGCTCCAGTCTCTTGAGCTTTTCCTAGATACCTACTAATTGTTAATTATTAGAGACTAACTAAGTCACTGAAGTGAGTCATTTGGCTGGTGTCTCAAATGCTGTCATTTACTACTACACAAATCAGCCTGGTGATAGAGTGTCTTTAAATTAGGTTACAACCATGCAGTTATTGGACAGGGAGTAATTGATAAAACCATTAGTAACACTTGTAGAGATAACAGCTAGCAAAATCATGCAACCATAATTATTCCTAATGGATACATGCTATAAATTGTGGCAAGAAGAAAATCTTGCATTATCTTTCAATCAAATCTGACAGTCCTGGAAGATTACTGTAGACTAAATGCTTGTATATTGAGAAAGTGACCTATCAGAATCTCTTTGTTTTTTCTTATTCACCTTTCTCATCAAATTATGGGTTTTTCTTTTGTAGTTTCTTCTGATAGCTTTCAGTTCAAGTAAAATGCAGCTCTTTCATTAGTTGCCTTTTTATGGGTTTAAATATATATATATAGATAGATATTTTTATCAAACACAAGACTTTGTAAGACATTTTACAATGTAACCTGGAGAAAGTTGTAGTTTGAGGTGAAGAATCTTAGGTCGTGGTCTGATTTTCAACAGCAAAACATACTACTTTATAATATGTAATTTTACTCTGAACTTTTATGTTAATATTCATTTTAGTCAAGAAATAATCTTTGTGGCAATTTTAAAAATACAATTGTTGATTTGCTCTGATTCTTCCCCATAGGGGAGAAGGTGAAAAGATAACTCCTGTGGAAAATACAAGTAGGTAAGTCCAAACTTCAGCCGAGCTCCTCACGCTACTGATCCTCTGTGATAAGGCATTTCTAAGACTTGTGGATGTAGTGAGCAGTAGGTGAGGAGAATATACCTACATATTTTCTGAGAGCAGAATTTTTTAAATGAGTAAATTAAAGTTCCCTGATTTTCATTTATGTTGTTGATATGATTATCATTACAAATTGAATAAACACTTTCACATGACTTTAGGTTTCTATATCTCTCCTTTTCATCCTAGTATGAAAAGATTTGTAAAGAATTAGTGATCATCTTACCTAAGCTTCTCAGGAATCAAAGGCATAGAGAGTTTAAATAATATTCTCAAACTGAAAATAAAATTTGTTCTGGGCAAAAGTAAATGTAGACCCAAGGTCTAATGGGTCTTGGTCAGGGTTGTTTTCCATTAAAAGACAGAATTATGGATACTCTTAAACATTAACTAGACCCCACTGTTTCTTGTACATGATATGTGTCCAAGACATGTTAGTTCACTTGACTAGTATTACCACGTTAACAAATAATACTGATTTGTAAAAATGGATGATAAATATAGTGCATATTTGTATTCTCTTACAACTGGGTTTTGAGAAAAAATTTGGAGAGGAAACAGATAAATAAACTATAAATTACTCATATACACGTATTTGCGCACACAGCTGCTGGTTAACTCACCCTATTTTTCCCATCTCTTGTGCATTAGTCTGAGGAAATAGTAGACTTGGATACATGCAAAAAGAAACTCACAGATGACTCACTCTCTATACAGACCATCAAAAAGAAGGGAAAGAACATTAAAAAATATATAGAAGAAAAACAAAATAACTCAAGTACATAATAAATTTCAGACTAATAATTCTCTTTATTCTCATAGACTTAAGGAGAAAACTAGTACTGAAATTAACAGGCCTAAAAGGGACACAAGAGCTTAAAGAAATGATAATAATGCACTAGAACAGTATAACATGTAAACCAGCAGAGCTAGAGAAGAACCCAAGTCTGGTTACGAAACCATTCAGAAATGAAAACTGCAAAATGAAGCATATAGATCCTGCTGCAAATAGTGTTATGCAGTTGAGGTTCAAAAAATTATATTAGAATGTAAAAGAAGAAAAAAGTGATTAAAAAGAGCATTATAGATATTGTAGAAAGATAAAGGATATCTCATATATATATGTGTGTGTGTGTATATATATATATATATACATATACATATAGATATGCATTCCCAAAGCAGGAAACAGTGTTAAATGGAACCAAAATAACAGTTAAAGTCATAATAGAAGAAATCTTTCCTGAAATAAAGGAAACTATGAAATGGGAAAGCTGAATGTCACAAGAGATTTTTAGGGGGAAGCACACATATTTAGAACAATCAACATTCAGGTGGATTCTGTAATGTATTTAACGTAAAGATAAAAAAGAATCATTCTATAAGTAAATGACCAGAAATATTAAATAACTTATAAGAAGGAAGACACATAGTGTCCACAGACATATTAAATTTCCAAAGACAATGAACTAAGGCCTATAGTACACTGAGAGAAAAACTTAAAAAGTTGACCCAAGAATTTTCTAATAAGCCAAATTGTGGTATATGTATAAATGCAACAGAAAGAAGTTCTAAAGCCTTCCTTGAGTATGAACTTAAGGAATAAGGCATGCAGAGGCCTTACTGAAAAGGACTACTTGATAATATAGAGTCAACCAAACAATGAGACAAAATAGAGAACTTGAGAATGAGGAGCTATGGTATAAAATAATTGTTAGAAATTATTTCTAAATGGGTATAGAACTAAATGAAACTTTGACATTTTAAGGATAAAAATACACCTAACCAAAAATGGAAGATTGACAGGGGAGGGAAGATGAAATAAAATATATGTCTACTCATTTTCTTTTCTTTCATAGTGAGGAGATACACTTTTAGATAATCAAATCAGTGACTAGGGTTCTATTCATTTTTGTTATTCATTCAACCAAAAGATACTGAGCAAGTCCTTTTTATTTTTACTCTTCTGGGCATTAAAATACAATCTTTCCAAGAATAAAAGCCTTTATATATATTTCAAGAATGGGGAGGGGAAGGCAGAAGGGGGGCTTAAAAACAGCAACAAAATCCTATGACATAAAATAATACAATTAAAATAAAACATCTGTTATAGTAAAATATAATTTGGATTCATTTACCTATTAAAAAGGCAGAGAGTCTTACTGGATAACATAACATAATTCAACTTTATGCAGTGTATAAGACACCCAACTAACAGAAACATCTCACACTGGTGGAATTGAAAAGAATGGGAAAAGACAAACCAAGCAGAGGAGGAGGGAAGAAAAAGGTTGGGACTCAACATCTAGAAAAGTTTAAATAAAGCAAAAATGTGTCTTAAAGTGAAAATTTTGTTATATGGGTTATATTTACAATATAATACAAATACAGTTTATTACAAAACTGTAATAGAGATGTGCCAAATGACATAGCATCACAGTGTACAAAGCACAACAATCAGAATTATGAGGATTGTTTAAGACCATGTCTCAGTTCCTAAAGCTGATCAATAATAAGTATAACTGGGAAGTGGAGTTGGCCCAATGAATAGGGTGTTCGCCTACCACATGGGAGGTCCGTGATTCAAACCCCGGGACTCCTTGACCCATATGGAACTGGCCCATGTGCAGTGGTGATGTGCGCAAGGAGTGCCCTGACAACCAGGGGTGTCCCCTGCATAGGGGGGCCCCACGCTCAAGGAGTGTGCCCCGTAATGAGAGCCACCCAATGTGAAAGAAAGTGCAGCCTGCCCAAGAATGGCACTGCACACACAGAGAGCTGACACAACAAGATGACACAACAAAAAGAAACACAGATTCCCAGTGTCACTGATAAAGATAGAAACGGTCACAGAAGAACATAGAGAATGAACACAGAGAGCAGACAACGGGGGGTGGGGTGGGGGGTGGGGGATAAATAAATCTTTAAAAAATAATAATAATTAGAACTATTGAGATCTAAATAAATTATTAACGATATAGGTAATTCTATATTTTAAATTTCTTAGTTTTCAGTTTCATTGACTCTTTACATATATTCCCTAAGTATTAGGTCACAGAAAAACAGCTCAATTTAAAAAAATGTTAAATGAATATTAACTATATTCCATAACTAAAATGTCATAAAAAGAGAAATTAATAAAGGCATTTTAAGGGAAAAATCCCAATATCTTGGATATTTTAAATATAAATGATCTTTTTTTTTTAAAGATTTATTTTTTATTTATTTCGCTCCCCTTCCCTGGCCCCTCCCCCCAGTTGTCTGCTCTCTGTGTCCATTTGCTGTGTGTTCTTCTGTGTCTGCTTGTATTCTTATCAGTGGCACCTGGAATCTGTGTCTCTTTTTGTTGCATCATTTTGCTGCATCAGCTCTCCATGTGTGCGGCGCCACTCCTGGGCAGGCTGTGTTTTCTTTAATGTGGGGTGGCTCCTTGCGCTTGGGGCTCCCCTACATGGGGGAAACCCCTGAGTGGTAGGGCACTCCTTGTGCACATCAGCACTGTGCATGGCCAGCTCATCACATGGGTCAGGAGGCCTGGGTTTGAACTCTGAACCTCCCATGTGGTAGGCGGATGCTCTATCCATTGGACCAAATCCGCTTCCCTAAATGCTCTTTAAAAATGCAGGAAAATACAAAGTAAAAGAGAATACTATAAACAAAATTGCAAATTGTATACAAAATAAAAATTTTGTATAGCAGAACCTGCAGGACACGGCTAAAGCTATGTTCTGAGAAAAATCTGGAGATTTATGTTAAAGAATTAGAAAAAGACAAATAACCAAAAAAGAAGGAAGGAATTAATTGAGATAAAAGCAAAATATATATTGATGAAAAGCAGGAATTTGAATTGTGAAAATTACAAAATAGACCAAGAAACCTCCTCTCTGGAAAAACAAAACAAAACAAATAATGCAAAACAAGAGAAATCAATAGCCAGTTTCTCAAAGAAAAAAATTAGGAGTGTTTGAAATGCAGACTATAAACATAAATTAGAAATAAGAATTTGGATAGAACCACTATAAAGGGGAATGGACAAGGATACTTTACCTAATTCTATGCAAATGTTTGAAATCCTTATGAAGTGAGTGAATTTAAGAAAACAAAAATTACCAGGAATTGAATAATGACTGACTATTACTTTGGAATAGTATTCAGGCACCTTTAATCTCCAATTTTTCAGTACTGTAAGTCATGGTAGTGATGGTATAAACCATATTTTGAACTCTGTAGAGTAGGTTGAGACCATGGTCTTGGAGACTGTTTTCTCCATGTTAGGAGAAGATGGACTTGCAATGCCATTTGGATAGAAAACAGTGAAAGTGGTGTGTCAGTTTGAAAATGTGTTTCTTTTGACTTTATTGAAAAACTAATTCTAGGAAAATACCCCAAGGTTTTTAGTGGTGACATAAATAGAATTTGGTATTCCTGTTGATATTTAATAATAGGAATATTTTCCTGCAAATATTCCTAATGAAACAACAAATTTAAAAAGTAAAATATAAACAAAACAAAAAATGACAAAACATCATACTAGATGCTCTAAGATACCCCCTTCATGCACATTTGACATTAATTAGAACTCCTGTTTTCTTATTTTCCTTCCTTTTGGAAAGAATGTCTGAGAACTCACTTTACAGATACTTAAAATACTGATTATTTACTTTATAAGAGAATAGATGGTGTGAAATTCATTCTTTGAAAATTAAAATATTTTTGTGCTTCAATCATTTCCTTCCCTTTACTCCATCTTCCCCCTCTTGTAAACTCCTTTCTTTCCAATATCTATATTTCCATATTATTTATTTCCATTATCTATATATTGTTTCCAAGGCAGAAAATTTATAATGGAAAATATTAGTACAAATTTCAATGGTAAAGCAATGATCATTTTTTTTTGTGTTCAACATCATAATTACTAACAATGCATTAAATGCATTAAATTTTATGTCATTTAACTTAAAAGTAACAAAACCACTTTTGTAATCTTGTATGTATCAAGTGGCTATTTGGTTTCTATCATGGTGTAGTCCATGGTTTTTGAAAAGAATAGGTAAAAAATTGGATGATAAAGGAAAAACTGATCAAATCCAACTCTCTCCCTATTTGTTTTAAGCTGCTAAACAATTCTTAGGTGTCACTGTGGCCTAGTCATAGGTGCATTGAAAGAAGTTAAAGTGAAAAGGTACTCAGTTTCTGACAAAAGGGAAAGTATAAGCTGATAGGAGAACAAAACAATTACATACAATGATTTAAAAACTCTTACAAAAAACATACAGAATAAAAGTAATGTAAACATTACATGATGAGCAATAAAGTACAATAGATATATAGGGTGAAATAGTGTTAATCAAAACTAATTTCTGGTAATAGCTGAGTTTTGAACAGTTTAAGGTATGGAACAGAACATTCTTTAGGAAGAAATATTGTGAATGCCATGTTCAAATGTGCACTTGATTTTTGGTGTTATGAACTCAGGCCTCCTGCAAATCTTCATTTATTAGTAGACAAATTTACAAAACAAGTCAATTTATCTTCACATTTACTCATATGATAAGTCTCAGGGCAGTAATTTTTTTTTCTGCTAAAAATATAGATCAAATATGTTTTCATAACATAAAATTCCTAATAACTATGTTAAAAGGCAACTATGCCTTCTAACTAACCATTTTGATGTGCTTTAAGACCGTTAACTTGTTAATTCTCAGTACACCCCTTTGAGAAAGATAGAAGAGGGAATTATTAAAACCCCAGCTTATTAATCAGAGAGTGAATGAGAGAAAGGTGAAGCACCTCATATTAGGTCAAACGATTGGTTAGTAGCAGAGGCACAAAACGAACTATGTCAAAAGTCCCCAGCCATAAGCAACTGTGGCTGCCTTCAAAACATCAATCAGGGAATGTATGATATATTTTTTTATGACATGTTAATGGTTTTTAAAAACCTCTCCTGGTTTAGAATATACACTGGTATGTGAATATCACAAATTAAGTCAGTTAAATTAGTTCCAGTGAAACCCTTTGTCCTTTAAATGAAAAATTAACCAACTTGGTAAGTAAATCAGAGCCAGTCTAGCTTTAATACACTCAAATTCATATAAACCTCACACTTCCCTGGAGAAAGTTGAGTGTCTAAAGATTTAATTCAAGTTCCAAGGTCAAGCTAAATAGATCTGAATTTCTTCTTAAAATGAGAGTTTCATTCCAATAAGTATCTGACTTCAATTTGCTGCGTCTCCTCAAATTGAGATGGCATGGCCCAGGTCACCAAAGAAAGATCAAATCACACAGAGCTGCAGGCGAATGCCCTAGAAAGGTTATTTCTCCGTTGGTCAGGCAGGGGGCAACTAAGCAATTAAGCAAGCAGCTCCCTCCAAGAAGGTGGGGCATGGAGGTGTTGACTCATGGCATACTTTGCCTAGAGAGACTTGGCTTGAGGATGCCTTACCTTGCTCTCCAAAGGCTTTCTGTAACCATGGAGAGCTTTGATTATATTTTGTAGGCTTGAAAGTTTATGAAAAGGTGACAAAATAAAGCTATTGTAAATAAATGAAAAATTCAAAACATTTCTAATCTATTAGTTTTTAAAATACCATATCAAAAAGATCAGAAATCGAAACATGAACATATATGGAAAACCTCACTGTAATTCCTAATTGATAACCATAGTTAATTTTGCCATTTTTGTTGTTGTTTTTTATAACACCACCTTGTTTGGGAGCATCCCACAACTCAAATGGCTGAAGTTCCTAGCTTTGTAATCATTTTACTTTTATAGGTTTGGAGGGAGGAGTGCCTTTCCTGAATTTTAATTCACATTTCATTCCAAATATCAGAATTATCAGAGATAATAGGAAAATGTTGAAAGGGTAGGAATCATGTTTTGTTGAAATTTCTAGCAAAGTGTAGTTCTTTGATATACTAATATCCTTTCAGTAATGGTGATGACAATGTATAATTTAATGATAAGAAAAAAAAAAGATTCAAGATCTTCATCAGTGAGGCAATGCCATATTTGTAATGTAACCTCAGACGAGACCTTATTAAATTGAAGGAAATAATGAATCTCAATTAACAGCATAAATTTTAATCAAGCTTTTAAATGGTACATTTAAAAGCATAACTTAAAAATAGCAAAGTCCTGATTTTGTTACTAAGAAAAATCAGAACTTTAAAATACTTTTTAAAGAGAGATACAATCTCGGAAAATGCAAAATGACTTTTCTATAGACTTTTGGGAACAGTGACTTTTAAGACAAATGGATCTAGATAATTAGAGTATGTGTAAAGGAACATGAGATCCTGAGTAGATGGTGCTCTTTGGAGACCATGTCAAACCTAAAGAAATTGCAGATGGGATATTGCTGGAACTTGAAAACATGGCAAGGCTAAAGATATGAAATCTGAGGACAGACTGGAACCCTGAAGGTGTGAAATCTAGAAAAAAAATCACTTAAATAGATTTAATTGATGCATTTAAAATTTTCAGTTGCACAGATAATATCAACATGAATTACTATTTTCAGTGTGGCAAAAGAAGACAGGACAAGGAGAACATAAATGGGAATTAAAAGAACAAATTTAGAACAGTTTATTAATTCTGAGAATAATAAATGTGTAGAAAAAGATTTCACAAAAAAGAATAATATGGCAAAATTACTGAGGCAGGCTGGGGGAAAACTGGTATTATAAGAGGAATAAATAGCTAACACTCTGAGTGTGTAAACTGTACTTCTAAATCTTTCTGTTGTCCAGACCTTGATGCCTAGTGTCTGGCATCAAGAATCAACTCAAATTTCCTTGCTTGGTAACCCTCAGCATCCAGCAGAGGGGTAAGCTCATAGCACAAATATATTAAACATAGCATAGTCAATATGTTGATAAAATTGACATATTAGTGTAGTAGTTATTTTAACTAACTTGTATAGCTTCACTAATGCAAACTGAAATTTAAAGCTGAAGTTGTTAGCATTTTAAATCAAAATATGCCATTTTTCAATGAAAACCCAGAGCAGGGTTTGCCTTTAGCTTTGAATGAAGTTAAGGGAATTCTGTGAACCAAAGTGTGTTAGTAAACAAGTCTGGGAAACCACCGACCATACTTTTCTCTCAGAGAATCAAAACCTTTACTAAAGGTTCTTGGAAGTCTTTCAATAAAAAAACAAATGCCTGCTAATTGGGTTTAACCCAGTATTTTCTAAACTTACTTATCCACAGACCTTTTTTCTTAAAGGGATGGGGTGGCAACTACTTATCAACATCTTATAAAGCTAGAAAGGAGTTTAAAAAATGATGATCTATAGTAATTTGTCCTTAATTGCCTCCGATGGCCATAATGCACGAGGCCCATTTAGTCTACAGTTTTTCTAGGGGTTTAGAAGAGGTCACTCTAAATAAAGCTAGATGAATTAAAGAACTTTGGACTTGTCTAATTCATCTAAATTCCTTTAAAAGTCTTCAAACCAACCTTGCATCACCAAGAACTTGACAGACCCTCTGAAAGTGTACAGAATGTACCTGGCCTCCCTAATGGCAAGTCCTATCTTTCCAGCTCCTTCCTACTCTTACTTTGTTTACTATCTTTTGGTCTCATACAAAACAATTAATCTGTCTATTTTATTCAATCTGGCCTCTTCCCTTTTGTCACTCAGCATGATTGGGTTCCCATGCTAATCATCTGAACTATTCCTAGCACCCCAGTCTCTCTTGTATCTCCATTTTTCTACCACTCTCACCTAGATCAATGCTAATATACCTTCTCCACTTCTTCAGCAGAATAACAGCATTGCTGGAGAAAGCAACCACCTTGCAGCTGGCACTTCATTACCTTACCTTCTCCTTCTCAAGGTCAGCTCCCCAATATGTACTTAGATTGATCCCTTCTATCTTTACTTTCCCCTTAGACAGGTATCCCTATTTTCTTCAGCTTTGTCTTCAGCCTCTCTCTTATCATCAGAACCTTTCTTTCAGTTTGAAAATATGTTCAAGTCTCTCCCATCCTAGAGAGTGTTCCCTTGATTAACCACTTGCTGAGCTCGATCATTCAAATTCCTTGATACAGTCCACACTCATTGTTCCCATTTCCTCACTGCTCTGCCTGCTATCTCGCTCCTCTCAACCCCAGTCAAACTATTCTCATTAAGTTACTGCTAACCCCTTAAAATCAAAGAAAATGTACTATTCTCATTGCAAGTTTTCTCTTCATTTTGATGTAACTGTTTGCTTGTTCTTGAGATTCTTTGGCACATTCAAATTTACTGTACTTCCTACATCAGATTTCCTTATCTCTTCAAATCTCTTTTTCTGCCTCCTTTGTGAATTCCTTTTCTTCACTCACCATAGCATTTTTATATCCTAGTTCTTTCTTCACAACACTATTCTTTTTACGTTGGGCACACTACCCATGGGATCGTACTTATGCTTATGTCTTATGGTTTCTCTTTGTAAACTGGTGTCTGCCATATTTTCTGCTCAACTCAAGTCCCTTTTAGCTCTTTTCTGGATTACTGAGGCAGGATATTGCCTAGTAATCATCTTGTCTCTGGCCCTTTCTTCTGAAAATCTACCCAGCATCTGGTCGCCAAAGTACATATCTAAAAGCAAATCTGTTCTCTGTGTGCTTCTCAAGTCTTCTTTTCCTTTACTCCTTGTGTCAATGAACTGCTTGTTTTGGTCCTCTGTGTACAATATGCCATTATTACTTCTCTTCTTTGCTCATGATGGCCCTGAAATTACTCAATGACAACCACACTTTCCCTTACCATTTGCTCAGATAGCTTTTGCTCATCCTTTAAATTCAGCTGATGTGTTACTTCTTCACAGAAATTTTTCCTCACCCTGCCTAGTTGCTTTCCTCTGTGTTACTCTTTTACTATGTGTTCCTAGTTATCTTTCCTCTGTGTACTCTTTTACTATGTACATATTTTGCTGCTGTTTCACTTACTACACTGTAATATAATTAGCAATTGGTGTTATTATTTCTGCCACTAGGTTGTGGATTCCTTAAGATAAAGGGTTGTATCTAAATCATTTTGTATTTCCAATGCCTGGCACCCTGCCTGGAACAGAGCAGTTGCCAATAAATATTAGTTGAAGGAATCAATGAATGAGTGATTGCTCAGTTGTTCATATAGCAGTTGTACAAATGGAGCACCCTTGCATTTTTCCAAAGACCGCAAAATGGAAAGCTTCTATAGATACCCAAATTAAGCATTCCTCATTTAGGTGTGTGATTATCACATTCTGTCTAACAATTTGAATTTTAATTGAATCATATTTTAAATGTACTTTGGAATCAAACAATTTAAAGGAAAGTACAATGCATTGAATCCTTTTCATAATACAGTGCCTTCCCCATAGGAATTATTCTAATCCTTCTTTATCCTTCCCTTCCTGTATATAAAACCTGTTTTATTTGTTATACAGATTTGTGTTTACAGAATTTGAGTTTTCAGCATAGGAATACTTTATATTAAACTGTGTTTCAGAGTTCAGGGAATCAACCCAGTTTAGAATATGTAATTGAGCTTCATGTTACTTGTGGCTTTTCCAGTTTTGTGCCATTTGCTCATTAGGATAATGAGGATTTCATTGGTCCATGGAAAAGTCTTTGAGTTCTTCTAGTGAAGGGAATCATATAAACAAAAAGTACTCTTCAGGACTGCAAATGCAATGCTCTATACCAACTTATGCCTTTCTGTCATTATCTTAAAAAAAAAAAGTGAGTGGATTTTTCCCCTGGAATTATCTTCAAAGACTTCTTTGTAGTTGAATTAGTCAGGAAAAATTCAATGTCAAAGCCTGAACTTTCCTTTTCCCCCCACATAGTCCATATATGCTCCATTGTTCCACAAGTAAAGAGAGGTGACTGGATGATAAGGGGATTTTTCAGTCATTTTCAATTAGCTGCAGAATGTTTCTTTACAGTAGCTTGGTTTCTGGTTAGCTGACCCACAGAACAATGAGGACCACTTTACACTGCAGAGACAGTGCTGACAGGGGGATAATGAGAGAAACTGTCTCGGGGTTTCCCATTAACAAGTGTAGCCAAAGCCCCCATTGGCCTTGCTAATGGGTAATAGCATATTACTCTATTGGTGAAGGCCTTTAGGAGACAGCGGACAAAGTTGCTTAATTAGTGGCATCTGAAGTGTTACCTCTACTGCTCTCCTGAATCTTAGTTTCCCTACAGTTTCTAATTATTTTCCTTTGAATACAGTACCAGATTTCTCAACTTGATTATGCTCTTCCCCCTCATCTGAATAGGTAATCAAGCACTACTTATTTCAATCAAAATACACTCAAATAGAACCTAACCACAGATGTATGAATACAAGCAGTTCTGGTATTGATATTGATTTCCCAGTAAATCATCTTAAGCCCAAATGATCAAAAATCAAGACAGGTCAACATCAAAGAAACAGGAATATTGGCATGAAAGCAAGTTCTGTTGATTGGTACAAATTAAAAGATCATTTATTAGTGATTATGCTGTATAATACTGCCAGTGCCAAATGAATGCAATTAAGATGAAATGGGCCCCTGCAGCTATAGGGGTTAATAAAGACTGAATTCCTAATGATTTTTCCATTAATTATGAAGATGTCCACAAAACAGCCTTAACAAAGTGGTGACCACCTCAGACAAATCTTTATAATCTGGATTAAAACACCTTCCTTAATTGGCACATTACTACGATAATGTAAAGATTTCATCAGTTCCTAATCATTACTTGCGGATACAAGGTAGATAGAAAAAGGGTTTAGAACTTAAGTGAGGAACAAAAACAGGAGAACTGATGACTTGAAAAACCTGAAATAACTCTTATCAGAGTCTGATTAATGACATTATTTCAAGCCCAGAAGACCAAATATAAAGAACATCTCCCTGTTTTGCATAATTAAATTACTCCCTCATATACTCACAGAGCTCTTCTCTTGTCTACAAATATGATTTCTATATGGCAAAAAGAGAAAAGGAGGAGAAGGGAGGGAGGAAGAAAGAAAAAAAGTGGAAGGAATGAATTCATAAATGATTATGAATTGGAGGAAGAACATCACATTTCTTCTTAAAATGATTAAGAAGAAAAGTTAATCAGTCCAACACATACATTCAACTTGCATTTCAGCTTAACTTTGGAACTGAATCTGTGGCATACACCTCTACCTAATAACCTGCTGCTCTCATTTATAGGCCAGTCTCATTTAATTCCAATGGAACCACAGCTATAAATCCAAATATTTTCTATTAATGAGTATACAAGTTGGATAACTGACCTCAGAAAAGAACTATTTTGATAAGAAGAAAATTTACAATGTGCACTTAAATTTGAGTGGTTTTGCAAGCATGAGGATGTTGATTCACCATGAGAAAAATCCCATAGGAAAAAAAGATTGTTAGGAGCATGTGACAATTATTCTTACTCAAAATGAGTACGGCAAAAAACCTGGAGAGAGAGAGAGAGATTAAGAAAAATAAATTGTACTCTTTCATATTTGATATACTTTCAAAATTAAAAAAAAAAAAGTTGCAAGAGGCATGAGTTCCTGCAGTTTTGTGTCAGCTTACCATCTAAGTTAACCTACCAGCTGTAACTTGTGTTTGCCTCATCGTCTCTCTTCTCTCAGGCTGCCTTTAAGTGGCTGTTACGATGGGAAGCATGGCAGACCTTTTCATTGGGTTTATCCCCATTTTGCAGATGCAACTTTTTATCTGTGTGTGACTTACATGCAAGTCTGAGTCTCCCAGGCTCTTAGGGATAGACACTGCAGATATGCCTCAGAGTCAGATACATTGGGGTTTCTATCCTGTGTCTATGACTTACCATATTTGAGAACTTGAGCAAATCACTTCAGTTCTGTGAGCCTCTGTTGTGCTACCTGTAAATTTACTAAACTTACAGTCTTGTTATGATGTCTAAACAAGATAGTATATGTAAATTTCCCAAAATAGTGTCTACCATAGAGAAATATTCATAAAATGGTAGGAATATTTTATTCCCCTCCCTTCATTTTCAAGGTTGTTACAATTATTTTGGTATTATTTTCAAACTTGTGTTGCTTATTAAATTAAAAAACATAAAGCTCTAGACAGCATCACAAAACCTTAGGTAGGTCTGGAGTTAGTTAATCATGAAACTTAATTTTCAACCTAATTAGTTATCTAATTGTGCTTCCAAAATGGTTTGCTATGTTGGCATTTACACCTATTTGTGATATACGGATACATTCTGCTGCCCGTTTTGTTTATTTACTCACATGGCAAATATACAGTCAGTAGGATGAAGAGAACATTGGGAAAGGGATTGTCTCTCAACTCAATGTTTTCTGTGAAATTTCATTTTTACCTGTTGTTCTTTCCTTCAGAGAAATGTTAGTAAATATAAACTGAAGAACCAAGATGGATTTAAGGAATCCACTGATTCCTTGTTGTAAAGAACAAATTAAACAACAAAAACAGTATGAATATTAAAGCAAAAATATAAAACCCAAAGGAAGGTCCATTTTTTTTCATCTCTGTGATTAGTAACACTGTCTTAAATTTTAGATGCTTTAGAGTTTTCTAAAAGCCTCATTTAAATGTCACATCAAATTTGAAGCGGGTGCGTTATACTGAATACCCTTTATAGTTAAGGAAATTGAAGTCCAGAGAGCCTGAACAACTTGTACCATAACATGCAGATTGTTTGCAGCAGAACTGGGATTTGAACCCAAGTCTTCTGACTCTCTATCCACTGCTTTTCCTGTTTTGCAGTACTGCTGAAGATGAATCCAGGGACACACTTCACAGATCAGAAGAATGCTCAGTGAAATGGTTTCAAGAACATGAACTGTAATTTAACATGTTCAGGGATCTGCATGGCACGTTACTGATAGGAGCAAGGGACAACCTGGAATGATTTCACGTAATTCATCATCATAACCAGAAATGTAATTGCTGTAAACTGCCCTCAGAATATACTCTGCCAGACATTATATTCTTGGAGCCCCTCAAGAGAATATTCATCTAGACCTTACAGAGGTAGTAGCATTATTTGCCAGTATAGTCAGTTTTGGATAGTGCAACCCACCTCTCAAGGGGTTGATCTTAGAATCCAGCTCACAGGACAGGCATTCACAGTCAGGTATTTTTCTCTGTAAGGATGATCCCTTTGAAAAATGATGGAGGTCATGTATGACTTTTGTAATTAGGACACATGTTTCAAAACTCCAAGCTACCCATGGTCATTGTTTTTGTGTGGACTTAGGCCTTTCTGAATCATGTGGACACTTGTGCCCTACAATGAAATAGAAAATGAAGGGTGGATAATAAAACCTTTTCTTTAAACCTAAAACCTCTTCATTCTCTCAATAGCAATGTAAGCAAGGTGGACTGTCCTGAGAATTTAAACGTGCCAATATCATGCAGGTGCTATGCTCTGGAGATTCACAAATTAGATGTTGCTTTCTATTCAGAAATTGTCCTGTAGCATAACAGTGTGGTCCTCAAAGGACTTCTTGCAGCATCACTTGGGCATGCTTGTAAAAAGTGCAGCTATCTGGGTCCTGCTCCAGGCTTTCTGAATTGAATCTCCCAGGTGGGGCCTAAGTAATATGCATTTTAAGAAAGTTCGCCAAATTTAACAACCACTAATATTGCAACATGTATAGTGGTCCACAGTAAAGAAGAAACCTTGTTGAATCTTCCAGAATTGGAAAGTGTACTGTAATTGTTTGCTTCTGTTGTGGTTAATTTAATTTTTACTTAATTTTAGGTATACTTACAGGTCCCAAATAAACATAGAAACATGTTTTAGACCCCAAGTGAATCTATGTTGGGTTTTCATTTTCTTTTTTTTTCTTTCTCTCACCCTCTCTCTTTTTTTTTTTTTTTTTGGTCTAGCTGACCTCACATGTTATGACTCAAGCATAAGGAAGAATTTAGTTCACTCTAAATCTCAATTATGAATTTATTTAGAGGATATCATGACTGCTCAAGAGTTGCTTAAAAACTATATGTGATTTTAAACAAAAAAGTGGCAGCATATGAGGTAGAGTATTGCTTTTGTGATCTATAATATTGTGGTCCGTTTAGTGGGTGGTGAAAATAAAATTTCTAGGTTACAACTAGCATATAAAAATTTTCATGCAAAGGAGATAAGAAGAAAAGAGAGAAAATATTAGATGACATTGTGGTATTAAATGCATTCTGTTAAACTATTTATTGTGTGTGTGTATGTGTGTTTTCAATTGTGATATAAAATGTATTTCTTACTATTGATATGCAAACAGTTTGAAAGCAATGGAACTAGAATGTAAGCTTCTTAAAGGCAGGACTGGGTCTTTTCTACTCTCTATAAAGTATCAAATATGCTGTCAGGAATAAGAAGCGTGATAGAAATCACATAAAAGGAGACTTGCCTCAAGACAGGATTTATGAAAAACTAAGTATCTGTGGAAAAAGACTTTTCCCAGGAGGCAGGAAACTCAGTCTCAGCTGGCACTTTTACTTTCCAGCTTTGATATGCAGCAAAATTTCCAGCAATATTAAAATATAAATATCTCTATGAAGGTTCCTGCTCTGGAGGTCATTTTCTGATTTCCTTTAAAGTCATTCAGTTCACTCAAATGTATTCTTCTGAGTGTCTTGACTGCCTTCCTATTGCGCTTCAAGGATAACCACAAGGGCTGTGTAGCAAGTGTGGATTTTTTTCTGAGGGAAAGCTATTTCATGTAATGCAAAAAAAAAAGGTTATATCCTCTCAACCTCAGGCTTGAGAGGCAAGTGAGCTTGCCTAGCTACTTCAACTGAAGAAACTTTTAGAATTATAATGGAGCTGGCTGACTTCTCTTTTCTTTCATCTCCCCCCCTCCTTTTTGTCATAATTTGAATTTTTGCTTTCCCTGAGAGATGAGGTTTTCCAAATTTTATTTTTATTTTGCACATGTTGTTTCAGCCTTGTGAAATGTTCATGAATAATGCTAGTTTATTTTCATAACTTTGTTTTATGAGAAAAAAGTTGCTGAGAGACATTTTCTCAGAACGGAGCAGATATGTTTGGTAGGTGAGGACAGACAGATGGTGTCAGGAGAATTTCTGTGGTATGGGGAAGGATAAGCAAGGATATGCTTTCCCAGATATCCACCAGCCAGGATCCTCTGGGGAAAAGTATTCCTTTCATCAAAATTGTCCAATGTCATATTAATGGTTCAAAGTAATATATATGTGGTCTTTCTTTACTGTTATTTTAATACTGAATGGCCTTTTTGTAGAACTTTTGATTTTAGTTTATAAATGAATAACATATACCTGAAAATAGTCATCCATGGTATATCTCTAAAAATCTGGGCCAATTATGGGAAAATCAGATCCAAGATAATTTAGTAACTTCCATACGTGCTGGCTAATTTGTACTCATCATATACTGGCAGTGCAAGTACCACTGTTCTGTATTGGGAACAAGAATTCTACCTTATTTATATTTCCAGTAATGATTTTTATTGCAAAATATGCACTGTATACTTTTACCAGGCTTGTAAAATTTGATTACCTTAGATATAGCAGTGGTTTTGAATTTATAGGTAGACCTCATATCTATCTTCAGGCATTAAGAAATTGCATTAAGGTTTTTTTGTGTTTTTTTTTAAACTAATTTTTAGAGTCTCTTCCTAAGTTTCCTTAGTAGTATTCTCTTTGTGAACACTACAGCATATAAAATAAATTTCCTTAACTTCACCAAAAGAAGAGTCCTGAGGTATTAGTTTACTGGATTTGGAACAGTAGGTCCCTGGCCTCCTCAAGTCCTTCTCAGGTCCAAGTTTCTCAAATGATGAAATCATGTGTGTCCTATCTCTGGGCAAATTTTGACTAAATACATGTAGAATTAGAAATTAATCTTAGTCTGTTCATCAAGCTCAATATATACCCTCTTCACCCTACTCAGCAGCCCCATAAAAGCAAACCTTATCATATTTCACACATGCACTTTGACTTTCACACAAATATACTCCCCCAACAACTGCTGGCACCCCTGCCCAAGCTGCTCTGTTTTTTCTGTTTTCATTCAATCAAACATGAGCTCCCACAAAACTCATACCTAAACTTTTCCACTCTTATTTACTATACTCCATTGACTCCCACTTTGCCCTGCTTAATTGTTCTATAGAGTTACAGCTCTCATTCATTCAATTAACTAAACAACCATACTTATTAAGCTCCAGTATGTAAAGTTCTAGAATATGACAACGATCAGAATGGGTGTGTTACTCTGGATTCAATTTATGCTTCAGTTTCCAACACATAACGAAGCAATTGCAATACAATGAGACAGGCACTGTGATGGGAAGCAATAGGAACATATGAAAGCAAGCTTTACCGAGTCAGGAAATGTTAGAGAAGACTTGGTGGGCTTGAGGTTAGCTCTCTGGTAGATTAAATTATGTCCCCCAGAAAAGGTATGTTCTTAATCCAGGTTCCTGTGGATGTGAACACATGGTCACTAGTGTTTTTGAATATATAAGGTGAATCAGGATATGGACTTATTTGTGAATAAGTCCCTTACAGACTATATTTAGGTATGACTTGAAGCAGGGAGATCTTCAGTATTATTTTAGGCCTTATAAAGAAAACCCAGAAGTCACAGAAGCCAGAAAGGAAAGGATGCTGCCACATGACAGGAGGCAGTCATAGGGGCCAAGGAACCCCAATGATTGCCGGCATCCAACAAAAGAACACGATAGACTCAGCGAAAGCCAAGTTGTGCCCGTGTCTTGATTATGGATATCTAGCCTCTAATCCTTGAGCTACTACATTCTTGTTGTTAAGCCAAAACCAGTTTATGGTATTTGTGATAGCAGTCTGGCAAACTAAGACACTCTTAAATCTACTCTCTTTCTTTCCTTCTTTTTTTTTTTTTTTAGAGAAGTTGTATGGTTACAGAAAACGCATGCAATAATACAAAGTTCCCATATATCACAGATACATAAATATCTGTTCGAGTACCAGATATCTATTTTTGGTATAAATTCCTAGAAGAGAGATTGACAAGTCATATAGTAATTCTACAATTAATTTTCTGGGGAACTGCCACACTGTCTGCACCATTTACATTCCCAACTGAAATGAATGTGTGTTTCTAATTCTCCACATCCTATCCAACAATTGAAATTTTCCTTTTGTTAATAGTAGCCATTCTAATGAGTATGATGTGGTATATAATTTGATTTTGATTTGCATTTCCCTAATGGATAATGATGAGCATATTTCATGTGCTTTTTTGGCCATCTGTTTATCTTCTTTGGAGAAATGTCTTTTCAAGTCATTTGCCTGGTTTTAATTGCGTTGTTTGTCTTTTTGTTGTTGAATTGAAGGATTTCTTTATATATTCTGGATACTAAACCCTTAAAGGATATATGGTTTACAAATATTTTCTCCCATTATGTAACTTTTCTTTTTACTTTCATAATAAAGCCCTTTGATGCTCAAAACATTTTAACTTTGATGAGGTTCCATTTATCTGTTTTTGTTGTTGTTATTGCTTATGCTTTGCATGGAGAACCTAAGAAATCTTTGCTTAACAGAAGGTCCTAAAGATGCTTCTGTGATGGTTAAGTTCATGTGTCAACTTGACCAGGTTTTGGTGTCCAGTTGTTTGGTCAAACAACGACTGATTATTACCATGAGGCTATTTCATGGAATAAAGTCATCAATAGATTGATTGCATCCAAGGTTGATTACATCTACAATTAACTAAGGAGATTGCATTCAGCAATGAGAGCAGTCTCCTCCTGTCAGATGAAGGTTTTAAAAATTAAAGGGATGATTTCAGGAGACAGAACAGAGAATTTCCATCTCTACTCTAGTCAGCCAGCTTTTCCTGGGGATTTCATAAAAAATCTTCATGGGAGTTTCCAGCCTGTAGCCTGCCTTATGGAATTTGGACTTGCACATTTCCATAGTCTTACAAAAATCTCGTAATATTTGCAGATATCTTCCCTCAGTTCTGTTTTCCTGGAGAACCCTGACTAATAAAGCTTTTGTATTAGGACAGGTTCTTGAGAAAGATAATCTTAAGGATAAGATTTCTGAATTGGTTCTGGGGTTTTGGGAATTGATTCTATAATCTAATTAGATTCAAATCACTAATAATCAAGATGGCTCTGATAGTCCTTAAGACACACAAAATATCACCAATGGATATGGCTACTCAAATGCTTACAAGAGGCAAGGCTTTGGGTGAGAGTGTTTTTGGCATGTTATTAAATTTTTGTGAAGTTAAAAGGTAGAATCATATGGGCTGGTTGTTCCAAGAGATGCTGGATATAGTAATAAAAGAAAGGGATGAGCTGAAGGCTTCAAATTTGCAACTTAAATGCTGCATGAAGGACATGAAAGTTTCCATGTGTGCCCTGAAAGAAAATCTTATTTTATGTAGCCACAAACTTGAGATTTCTGTAAACCAGACCCAGAGTGTCACAGTGTGAGTGGCTGAATTACAAGGTAAACTAAATTTCCAACATTGTAGGGTGTCTGCTGTTAAAGTGAGGGAATTGATTAGAAAGAAAGGGATCCTGAAATTTGGAATGGGGACATATGTGTTGGTAATGATGGCAGTGGGAACATTGAAACACTAGATTCTGTGGAGTGTTTGCTAGGTAAACCTCTAAGGGTCTGCCCTGAGAAATGAGCCACCCAACATCCAGTGTGCCCTGAGAAATCTGCCATCAAACTTCCATAAAGAATTGCATGATTTTTCCAATTTCTATAGACAGAAATCAAGGGAACATATGGAGAGTAAGAATGTGGGATAATGTTGAAAGGAATATAAAGATGGGTCAGGCTGACTTTATTGATATTGGCCTGCTAAGCAGAGATTCTGGATTCAATGTAGCTCAAGGTTGTTAGAAAGGGCTCTAACCATTTGTTCAGGTTGTTGACTGAAGCATGGACCAAAAGGTGGCTACCTTGTTGTGAAGAAGCCCAAACCAGACCATGCAAAGACAACAGAGAAATCCACTTGAAGAGGAAGTGATTGTCCCAACTGAGTCCCAGCAACATCTATTAAACTTATTAGTGAATGAGGCTTCATATTATTCCATCCCCTTGAAGTTTTCTAGCTGAGGTTGTAGACCACATGGAGGAAAGGCAAGCTATTTTGCAGTGACATGTCCAAATTCCTAACCCACAGAAATCAACGAGCATGGTAAATGGTTGTTTATTCCACAAAATTTGGGGGTAAATTTTTGCTCAGTGAAAGTGACTGAAACATACATCTAATCTTATGGTTCCCAATCTTATCCCCCTGATTTCCCCACCTGAAGTAACCATCATCCTGAATCTCAAATGTTTCACTCCCACCTTTCCATATTATATAATATTATTAAACATGCACTTATACCATAAAAAAACATATATTTTTACCTTTGAGGAGTAGTGTGCCATATATAATCCTTTGGATTTCTGTAGTTTTTATACAATAAGGTATTTCTAAGATTCAGCAATATTGATGCTTGTCATGTAGTCCATTTGTTTTGATTATGATAAAATATTTTATTATATGAATATACCACAGTTTATTTTCTCAGTCATTGAAGAGAATTTCCCCAAACTTTGCTATTACGACTAGTGTTGCTCTGAAGTCTAGGTTATGGCAAAGAGTGGAATTGCTGGGTAATATAAGTGTTCAACTTTAGGTTCTAAATATTCAAACTGACTGTACCATCTATCTGTCCACCCACCTATCTATCCGCTTATATATATATATACGCATATATATATATATATATATATATATATATATATATACTATCTAGCTATCATCAATCATCTATGAGAAAAGAAACCATAATTTCCCGTGCATTAACTCAAATGCTTTTTAAAGCATTTTCTTCAAGGGCTAATTTTAACAAAAAGTCAGAAAACAAAGCAAAATGAACCCTTACTATTTGTAAAGAAAACATATTTATAAACAAGTGAGATTCCCACAGGAATTCCTTCTGGAAAGCAATTCATTGTACTCATAGACAGCAACACTGAGAAGAAATGTATGTGTGAGTCTATTTATTTTAAATCTGATGTTTATAACATATTTCCTTTATTATGCAAAATATTTTTGACTTTTCAAATATTGGAGAGATAGTGGATCAGATTACCTAAGACAATAGTTTTTTAGGACCTAAAACAAATACTATTGTTTACTAAAGCCCTTTTTTAATGTAGCGTTGCTTATCTGGGCCTAATACAGGCAGCAGGACTGTGTCAGGAAGTACAGATAGGGCCCCCCTCAGAAGGGATCAGAATTAAAAGAATGGGTGTGAGAAAACAAAACACTTGAAGTTTTAGGAAAAAAGTGAACAAAATGTCTTATTCTTTCTTTTTCCTCAAGATATTTCAAAGTACTATCAGAAATGTGTTAGGGAACCTTAAGCATTAATGAAAACCGGCCATTTGCCTTGTAAATGGGTCGGTAATACTCCCCTCATGGTGGACAGTCACGGGTTGCTTCCTTTTTATTATGTAAGAAAGTCCTGTATAGTGTGAGTCTGACTGCAGGCTTCTGTGGTTAACTAAGATTTCCAGTTGGCACACTGGGAGCTGGAAATCCTACAAACTGTTAGACTAATAACAGCCAGAAGACATATTTCAAAATTGCCCATTAATGGAAATCACTCTATTATTACTTAGGTAAATATCATTGTGGTGCATCTAGGAATACAAGAACCAACCAACCCTTCCAAATCCATTGTTTATGTGCTATTTTAATGAAGATATACACAATAGTCGAACAAGTTATTATATACTATGTGCAGACATTGAGTGTGCTTTCTTTGAATACTTTTCACAATTGTTCAGGTGAGAATATAATCTGAATTGTAAGTGGAAAAGAAGATAATAAACCTAAACCAACATCCAACATATTGTGTGAGTAAGAAACTGTAGCAAAAGATAACATAAGACGAAAGCAACAAAGAAATTGTAGGAAGGAGAAGAGGCTTTCAGGGAGAAAAGCCTCAAGTTGTTCTTAGCTTTGCTAAGTACAGTACTCCGTACACAGTAGGAACACAACCAATGCTGTGACCAGTGGACTCATAAATGCAGAGTGCCTTGAAATTAATGACAACTTTAACATGTCTGAGGCCTTGAACTTATCTTATAAATTGGTCCTTGGAAAGAATAAAAGAAGAAAAATATTGGGCAATCAGGAAGTAATGAAGATCTTGTAAAAATAGCTATCTACAAAAGCAGGCTAAGTGAGTCCTTGGAAAGTCGGCATATCTACAAATCAGCAGGTCCAGATGATATACCTTCTATCTGTGGGATGAAAGAAACTGGCAAGCATGCTAACTGCATCATTTACAGTTATTTTTGAAAAACTGTGGGGAACTAGGGAGCTACAAGAGATGAAAGGGAAAGAAAAAACAATGCTCTACTTACATTTACAAGAGAGATGAAAATGACCCCTAGAAAACTCAAGCACAATTAAAGTTAAGGAAAAGGGAAATATTCTAAAGACCTATATAATGATGACATTTTGAGAATGTATTTATACCCAGATTGATGCATTTTTACCATTAAAATACAAAAAGATTCTGAATACCTAAGAATTGCAGCATTTCAAAATGAAGTGTTTGTTTGTTTATATTGTTTAATCAATGTAATTTTCTCAGACATGGACTCTGGTTACCTAGGCAAAAATTTTTTTAAAAAATAGTGGGAAGATGGTATATAGTAATTATAACTATGGAGTTACAACTTCAAAAGTGCTAAAGAAATATGAATCTTTAATGTCTTTATGTGGGTAAAATTTTTTTTCATGCAATCAATGCTAATAAAATGCTTATGTGTGAAGCATTGTGCTATGTGCTGAGAACATAAGGATAAACAAGACATGCTTCCTAATTAATACATGGGAAGCGTTAATTACAATAGGGGCTTGCACATAGTAAGATTTTAAAATGTTGCCTACTATATATTATTACTACTAATTCTCAAAAAAATTTTTTATTTATGAGCGAAGTTCGATTAATTTTCCTTTTGCTAAATATCATCTTAATAACTAGATTCTGATACATAGATCAAAAGGAATGTTCTGAGAAATTTTAAGGTGTGGGTGGGGAAGGACTGGGACAGTGGTCTTGCCTTCTGATCTCCCTCCAGAGTGGTGACTCCTGTTGCCACTGAGTTCTGAACCACTTTTCAAATAAATTCAGAATAAATTTTGCACGTGATGTGCATATTGAATATAAAGCTTTCTCCCAAATTCCTATAGGTGACCAGAAAATTCTAGTCTCAGTTTTCCATGCTACAAAACTTATTTGTTGTGACCTTTAGAGTGTTACTCCAGGAATATGGAATATTCATTTCAGAAATACCCCTAGCATAGAATGAACTTACTTCTTAGTTGTTTTACGTCCTACCCATATTTTGTGCAATTTTGCCAACAGAGGTATCCTGGACCTTGATGATAGGTTTCATCAATCACATTCTAGTGTATAATATACAGTTTATTTTTTGGATGTATTTTATTTACATTTTATTTAAAATATGAGTTTTAATATTTCAAAATCAGGTATTATGAGCATAGAATACAGTAACATATATTAAAATTAATGACTCGAGAGAATTTATTATACATTATATTAAGTAATCAGTAAATTTTTTATGGAATATGTATTTTACCTGAAAATTTTTTGCTTATAATGTGTTGGCCATAGTTAGACAATTCAAGTTAGACATAGTTAGATGATTATTGTTATAAAATCATTAAGAACTATCATTTGCTGAAGACTTATTATCTTCCAGGTTTGGATAGCATATTACTTAGTTTTCAGACAATCTTTATACTTGATGTATTTATTGCCAACTTAATAGATGTATGTATTGTAAATTCAGAAACCTTGACTCTTGACTTCTGCTGCTGCACAATTTCATAAAGTGGCCTAGAATTTGTCTTTCAGAATTAATATTGTAAAATACATTATAAGGGGGTAAATTAGTATACCCTATTCTGACTCTGAAAGGATAGACAACGAATGTGACATTGATTTCAAAGAAAGATGAATTAAGATGTATGCAAATACCCTTATACCAATGGAATAGATGGGTGTGTTCTGGCAACAAAAATGAAGTAAGAAGTAAAAAGAGACAAACTAACAGTTCCTGAACTAGGCCTTGGGGGCCTATATTTTCTCTACACCTTCTCAACAACCATGCAGAGTAGGCATTTCCATATTTCCTTGACTCTAAGATGCCACTGATTATGAAACATTCAGTAGTGTTCATAATTTTTTAGGAAAAACTACACGTTAAATACACTAGTATAAAGTTCATTCTGATTATATAATTTTGAAATGTGAAAAAAGAGATCCCAGAATTGAGGAAATAGAGTATGATATCCATTTTGACAGATATAGAAAGTAAAGTCCAAAGAGCTTAAGTAACTTACTCAAAGACCTAGTGTTAATAATAGTAATAATAGCTGAGATTTATTGAGCACATATTATGTAATGGATGCTATTCTAAGCACACAACAACCCTATAAGGTGAGCATGTTTATAATCACAGTTTTACAGATGAAGAGAGTCAGACCCAAGAGAAACTAGGAATGGTTGGCAATGTGGATGGAAATCATCAAGGGACTAAGTGTCCATCTAGAGCCCACCTTTACGTCCAACAACCATGTTTTCCTGGATGAGCTGCATATTCATGTTTGCCTCTGCTTTCTAGACTCCAGCGATGGTCCCAACTTTGGGACTAACCATTTCTAGGGCCCTGTTACCTAGGGTTTGCCCTGGTCCCAAGCAATTAACCATTCAATAGTGAGACTGTTTCTTGAGCAATGATAGCAAGTTTTCCCATTTTTGTTTAAACTGAAATATAAACGTAAATATACCTTAAATTCCTGTTAATTTTCCTGTCAGTACTTCTGCATGTTGCCATATGATCATTATTCCTAATAGCTTTTGGTCATTTTTACGGACTTGACCCCCAAATCTACAATGGCTTCTTATTGCTGAGAAGTATAAATGTCATTTCAGAGCCTTCAAAATCAGCCCCCAACTTATCATAACCTCATCTTTCTCTATATACTAATGAAAAACACAGTAATCTGCATGCTACTGCTTGGACATGAATGCATGTTTTGCCATTAGTTAGTAGAGTAACTTTAGGCAATTGTTCTGGTTTTCTGAATTTCAGTTTCTTTGTCTGTAACACAATGCTAGCCAAGAAGTATTGAGCACTTATTTTGTGCCAAGCATTGCCCATTATTATATTTATTCCTAACACTACCCTATGAACTGTCTTCCTTATTTTACCAAAGAGAAATTGGGCCCTGGAAGAGTTGTTTTTAATGCTCAAAGGTACACACATAGTTGAAGGAGAGACTTAAGATTTAAACTTAAGGCCTTTGACTTCAGAGCCTGATCCTTGAATCAATCTTATTTACTGACCTTGGCATAAATGCTTAAAATGTACAGGATTCCTATCTGAAATGATGGAAGTATTATTGTACTAGATGGTATAGTGATGGTAGCACCACATTGTGAACATAATTAACAACACTGAAAGATACATCTGAATGTGATTAAAAGGGGGAAATGTTGGATTACATACATGATAACAGAATAAAATTTTTTAAAAATCCGTGGATGTGCACTACAAAAACAGTGAACCCCAAGTTAAACCATGGACTAAAGTTAATAGTGCAATTATAAAAATGTGCTTTCATCAATTGTAACAAATGTTCCACACCAATGTAAGTTGTTAATAATAAGGAGGTATATGGGAATCCTGCATGTTATTCATGATGGAAAAAAAAGGTTAAAAAAACACACTAGAATGTAGGCTCCAATAGGACAGGGCTCTCCATCCTCTCACTGCCATATCCCTCTTAGGTTTCTGGGGGTATGCACATATGGTGCCTGCTAAAGGAGAGATTCTCTTATAAAAATACCTTGAAAACCCCTTATTTATATCTACCATTTGGGAGATAATCATACACTGTTTATATCAACTACAAATGCCTTAATGAAAGAAATTGTGCCTAGCACTCAGTTGAGGTTCAATGTATATTTGTTGATTAAATTCACAGATTGATAAATTTATAACAGGTTATGTACAAAAACAAGTATTACTCACAGGAGCCTCTCACAATATCAGCCCTTGTGAAAGATACCAAGGGGTACCAGCCTACAGCTTCTAGCTTAGTTCGGAATGATATATATTTAGGACACTGCTTATCTTCCTTTCATATATTGTCAGTAGACATGGAAAAGATTTATGGAAACAGCCTCTGTTCTAGGTTCAAACATCATAGCTGCTGTATTTTGCTCACTAATGCTGTCTTGGTTGCCAGGAAACTCAGATCTAAATCCTGTTGCACAATTGCAGAACCTTATTATAACTTAGTGTTTCTGATAAAATTATGTTCCCTTCATTTCTTGGCTTTCATTTATTTATCTTTATTTTAATGATTTATTACATTTGTGTTTTTCATGCCAAAGCACAAATTATTTTTGGAAGTATGGATGTTTATACAGGCGTGCTTGCAAGTGTCCCTCCTTGTAAATGCTGAAGTCTCAGATGTTGGTTCTGCTTGTGGGGGATTATGGAAGCTGTCCAATGTCTCTGTCCTCACTCAGTGTCCTTGAGAGTGAACTTGTCTTTTGAATGTTCTTTTTTAAATTTTCTAGATTGTTCTAGAACTGTCTGAACCCAATTGCCAAGCAACTTATGTCTTGCTATACAAGTGTTTCTATCACTTCCCTACTACCCCTGGCTATGCTAAATGACACTATATGTTTTCCAAGTCCTTCAATACCCAGTTCTCTAGGTGAAAGTCTGGTTCATTTAACAAATCCTTTACTACTGGGTAATATCAGGTTACCTTCAGTCACAAAAATATAAATTGTTTTGATTCATAATTTATAGAAAGGCACCACACTGTACATGGAAAGCAAGACAAATTTTTTTTTCGCATTGGCTATTTTAGGTTTCAAATTCCAGTACCTTTTACGTTACTTAACCTGCTTGTGCCCCAGTTTGCTAGTTACTGAAGTGGTCCCTTTAAGAAGTAGCAGAGAAGACCCAATTGAAATAATACATGAGGAAACATAACAATTTTTATATTTCTTCTCTAATTCTTTATTATATTACTGTAAATGGCCATGTACATTATATTCTCCTTAAGAAGGAAATGAATAATCAGACATATTTTCCCTGAAAAAGAGATGACTAAAGGAATGGTGATGGACAGAAAAAGAGAGAAGAATCTTATCTTCAATATTTCAAGTGGAATTTTGTTGTTCATGTAGGGACCACAAAAGCCATTGGTACCAGTAGAAGGGGACAGGTTTCCACTCTATAGAAGAAGGAAAATTACAATAATTACAGCTTTCTTGCAGTTTAGTAGGATGGCTCTGAAAGTGCTGAGTTTCATCTTACAGATCTGTTGGAGGAGAGTCTTCTGAATTGAGTAGGAGTATAGACAACCCACCTTCAAAAGGGTGCCTTGGAGTACGAATGTGAGGACACGCTGACTGGGATTACTCTCTGGGTTTCCTGGCTCTGCTTTTGTCTTTCCTGAAGCTACCTCCTGGGGTGAAAAGGCCAATTTTCCCAGGGTACATCTGAGGTTCAAGATCCTAAATATTTGTTCATGTATTAAACATTGATTGGGCTCCAGGCATTTGAACTCAGAGTATAAAAGAGGGATGAAAAAGACATTTCTGAATTTGGGTAGTTTTTAATTCATGCCTTCATCCATTAATTCATATATGTAATTATTTCATCCAGCTACATTTTACTGCAAGTCCTGTGAGATTTTTGGCACAGTTTTAAGCTCCAGGGAGATGCAGATATGGGTGTTGCCTTCACTGTAATTACAGTCAAGTAGGAGACTCTGGCAAATAAACTTCGCAAATAAATAGAATAATTTTATATTTAAGTCTTTAGTTTGTCTTCAAAATTAAAAAAAATAAAAATTGGGAAAGACAGGTTTGAACTCCCCTTGAAAAGCATAGAACAAATTCCTCCTAAACCAATTTCTCTGTCAAGACTGGAAGACCACAGCTGCACTCTGTTCTTGATATCCTACCACTCAGGAAAATGCAACAGCTGTATGTTATTATCTTTAGAGGCCTCTCTGGGTAGAATCTAAATTCTGATGGTTTCATCAGAATCTTCTTCTATGGGAATTTAATGTTCATGCAGATGGGTAAAATGATCAGGCGTGGTCAACCTCCAGCCAGGCAGACTTCTTTCACTCAGCTTGACAAGCCTTGATGGAGCTGCAGTCATTAGCAAGGCACAAGCCTTTCTGGTAAGAAGAGCTTAGAATCTGAAAGTTTTGACAATCCTAGATAATTATTGTGTCTTGTCTATTTTTTATTCCCAACATTTCACCTTTTTCAGGTACTCCTCTTGTCCATACTATCATGTGCCTTAGAGAATGAGGAAAGAGGAAAGGGGGAAGGGAGCCACAGTAATCATCGGACATCATAATTACTAAGTGCTGACCACATGCCAGACCCCTTGTTGCGTGCCTAGTGGTCACATGGTCCTCATACAAACCCCATGAGGTAGGCACTATTATTACCATTTGCACTTGAAGAAACCAAGTCATGTTAAGTAATGAGCCCAAGTTCACCATGCCAGGGAGTGAGTGTAAAGCCAGGTTAGGAGTTCATGGCCTTCCCACCCTACACAGGACATCTGCCTACTTCTCTCCTGCTTCAGCTTTAGGATAAAAAGAAATGTGGACTTAAACCTTGACTTTGGGTACCATGGGTATAGAAAGATATCTGCCCTAGAATTGTGTCGCTGCAGATAGACTTAGCTATACGTGCAGCCAGGGAGCTGTGACTGAGAAGTAGCTTTTCAAAGAGGTGATGCTGTGAGTTTTTCTTAAAAAGGTTCTCTTTAATGAATATGCCTTTTTGTCTCACTAGGCTGTCAATTTCTTTCTGATTTTTCTCTCTGTTTACCTTAAGAATAAATTATTTTATCTCCCCTGAATTGGCTTAGTAATTTAGAGGAAATGCTGGCAGATAAATCATCTCTATATAGAAGACTGAAACTTCCCTTAATTCAATGAAAAAATATTTCAAAGTAACTACATGCTGGCAAAACAAAGTTCTGAGAGCTCATCTAAAGAGAATGACCAATAAAAATGATAGGATATAAGGCATTTCTGATTGTTGAGGAGGAGCTATCATTGTCCAAATGATTTTAGGTTTGTAATGAAAAGTCAAAAAAATGAAGGTTAGCATTTTAAATGTAGCAATATAATTGGGAAAATAAAGGTAGGGAAAGGAGAAGTTAGGAGGGCAAAAAATGACTATTTCCTCAGATGAGATGAACCCTAAACTAAACCATCAATGGTCATTTTAAACTATACTTATTCATGCTAACCCCATTATGAGTTTCTGTTCAAAAGTGCATCTTAAGAAGCCCTTCCCTGCCCATACTGCTCAAAATAACAGCACTATCTTCTTTGTTTTACTAGTAATTAGCAATGGCTAGTTTTTAAAAAATCATTATTTGTTTGTTTATTGTCAGTTTCCCCTATTAGAATATCAACTTTATGGAATAGAGAGTTTTATTCACTGTTCTATATTCAACCTCTAAAAATGGGCCTGGCATAAGATAGACAGTCAACCTTATTTTGTTGAATGAATGGAACAAATGAATGAATGAGTGTAAGCTGTGTATGGAAATATAAACATGTATATTTAAGTGTTATAATTTTTATATTACATATACATAGAAAATAAACTTAGGAAATTTAAGTTGCATTAAAAGTTGTATATACTCATGTATATACACTCATATAGAAACCATTATTTCTTTTTAATAATAATGTTAGTGCCAGATTGTCTTATGTAATAGGATATATATTACAAGGATTTAGAAGAATATTCAGATAATACAGATATTACAATCATAGTTTAGACCTAAAAGATGGGTAGAATAGTAACTGACAGGAAAAAAAGAAAGGGCTGAAGGATTGATCATTTAATGAAGATGATTTTCTGCAGTGTTTCTGAACTAGGCTTCATATTCATATTTCTTTGGGATGCCCAGGTTATAATTACAAAGGGATAAAAACTGTAGTGATAGTTTTCATCAAATTGTAGAACTGATTCTATATTACATACAGTTTTCTTTTTTTTTCCATTAGAGACGTTGTAGGTTTATAGAAAAATCATGCAGAAAATACCTATTTCCCATATACGCTCTATTATTAATGACTTGCATTAGTGTGGTACATCTATTACAATTGATGAAGACTATTATTATGATTGTACTATTAATTAATAAATAATATTGTACTATTAATAAATAGTTCATGGTTTACATTAGGGTTCCCTGTTTGTGTTGTACAGTTCTATGGTTTATTTTTCTTTTTTAAAGTTTTTATTCTAGTAACACACATACAATGTAAAATTTCTCCCAAAACGAGTCTATGCTATGGAGTTCTGCATATTTATCACCTCTGAGGGAAGGGACCCTACCACTGAGAGTTCTGGCCTTGAAAAGCAACTGGAAATGCTTTTTTCCAGTTCTGGGCTTAAGGTATAGCCATTCCATTGGGGCAGGGGTTCCTAACAAGGGGTCTATGAGCTTGAATTGAAATTCAAAAAAAAAAAACACATTATTTTTGTGGGGATGTGTTGGTGCGGGTGTGATGTATTTATTAACTAATACACTATATATAGTGTTTGGGCTTAGTAAGGGAGCTGTGATCTCCACCTGCCTGGCAAAGGGGTCCATGGAATAAAAAAGGTTAGAACCCCTGCATTAGAGCTAACATCTCCCAAGGGCTGCAGAATGAAAGCATAGTGAAACATCTGCACCAATAGAAAAGGGGGCAGTAGGCATGGGCTGGGAGATGGCGGCTAGGTGTGTCACTGCTTTCTCTAGCACTCTTTTAACCTCATTCCAGTGTATAATTCAGTGCTGTCAGTTACATTCACAATGTTGTTCTACCATCACCACCATCCATTACCAAACCTTCCATCACCCAAAATAGTACTCTGTAAAATTTAAGTTTTAATTCCCTGTTTCCTACTCCCTCACTGGCCCCTGGTAACCTATATTCTAGTTCCTGACTCTGTGATTGCAATTAGTTATATTGATGCGAATTCTCTGATTTATAATACTTTGGACTCTACTAATTGTCCTCATTATTTCAGTGCAACCATGCAAATTAGCACAAGTTATAAACCTGAGGCTTAGAAGAAACGAGGCCAACCCAAGAAGATATTAGTGCATAAGCAAGGTTTTAAAGGGAACTGGAAACATAGTTTTTTTGTGTTGGTGTTCCTTAAGATTTTATTGTTCATTGGCACTAGGTTTATAATCACTGCCAGGAAGCATGGAATAGAGAGGATAGCACTTTGAAGATCCTTTCTGTGTTCTCTTGTCAGTCAAAAGTGTCATGACGAAATTCTGTGACATGCACAGTCCAAAGGAGATGACTAAATAAACAAAGTGCTAGAGGGAAGCAAGGGGATACAGCTTTTGGGAGTCTAAAAAGAGACTACAGCTCAGTTCTCATATGCATTGCAGTTGCAGAGCACCATCATTTTGAAATGCCTGTGTTCTGTGTCAAAGTGGTATAGAGGAAAGAGACCTGACTTAGAGCCAGCAGACCTGGGGTCTCACTCATTGATTCTAAGCCATGGACTTCATGCCAGCGCTCATTTGTAATATCTGGACTGTAACATCTACCTCACAGCACAATGTTGAGGTTTACAGAGGGTAAAAGTGCTCAGCATGGAGTTTAGAAACAGCTAGTCTACATATATGTCAGGGAATTTTGAAGGTATAGACAATGTAATGGAAATATTGATGTGGATATGAAAAGCAGTCATATTGTTCTTTGAGGCTTCTGGAAATCAGGTTTATAATTATAGTTCACACACATGTATATGTGTGAAAATTTTGGTGCCTAGTTTTCAGTCAGAGAAATATTTCCTTTAATATAGACTGTAAATAGCAACTAAAATATAAGGGTTTTGAAGGTATTACGGTGTCTGTTTTTTGGTACCTCTCCAAACTACCTAGCCTGGTTTTAGTAATGCGTTATTTATTTAATGAGTATCTACAGAACAAAATTTGATCAATAAGGGAAGAGATATGAAGATCATTATGGTGAACATTCATGTAAAATTTTTTTGATTTACAGAAGATTGCCAAATCCTTTGGATAACTATCAACATAGGCTATGGCACCTTGCAATAATAAATGAACCTGAAATCGTAGTAACTTACACCACTTTCTTTTATTTTTTAACTTTTTATTTTGAAATACATCCAAATTTACAAGGCAATTACAAATACTGCAAACCACACACAGAGAACTCCAACATTTTCCTATCCTCTCCAGGTACCCAGATCCACCATTTTTAACTTTTTGCCACATTTGCCATATCATTCTATCTATCTATCTATCTATCTATCTATCTATCTATCTATCTATCTATCTACCTATTATCTATCTTCTATCTATCCATTTTACGAATATTTGATGACAGTTTATAAACATCATACTCCCTGAACACTTACTATTGCCATGCATACTTTATAAGAATGAGGATATTCATTTATGTAACCATCTTCAGTGCAATTACCAAGTTCAAGAAATTTAACTTTACTATAAAGCTTATAGTCTATATTCCAGTTTTTTCATATGTACCAATAATGTCCCTTTGAGCCTTTTCTCCTCCCTTGCTAGATCCCATCCAGGATCATATGTTGCATTTCATTGTCATTGTCTCTTTAGTTGCTCTTTCTTTTTCTTTATTTGTGGGAACATATATACAATATAAAATTTCCCATGTCACCCACTCCTAAACATATCATTCAATGGTACTAATTACATTCTAATATTGCGGTACTCTCACCACCTTCCATTACTAAAACCTTCCCATCTCCCCAAGCATGCCTATGCTCATTAGGTATCAACTCCCCATTCCCACAGCACCTTATCCCTGGCAACCTGTACTCTTATATATCTGTCTCTTTGAGTTTGCATATTCTCTGATATTTTCTCTGTAGCTTCATGGAACTTATATTTAACACTGTAAATCTATAACAATATCATTTGCTTTGATACCAACTTAACTTTAGTAGTATACACAAGCTATGTGCCTATAACCTTCTATACTTATACCTTTATGTAGTTCTTGTCACAAATTATATGTTTATACATTATGAGTCAAAAACCACTGATGTCTCATTACATTTTATGCATGTGCCTTTTAGATCCTGTAGGAAGTAGAGTTACAAACCAAATATAAAATAGTACTGGCATTTATATTTTCTCATGTTATGACCCTCACAAGAGACCTTTATTTCTGTGTTTAAGGTATGGCCATTCCATTAGAACAGGGGTTCTTAGCACAAGAGGTCTGTGAGCTTGAATTGAAATTTAAGAAAACATTATTCTATCAATTGTCTAATGTCCTTTCCTTTCAGCTTGAAGAACTCTTTTTAGCACCTCTTGCAGGGCTGGTATAGTGATGATGAAATCTTTCAGCTTTTGTTTATCTGGGAGTATCTTAATGCCTCCCTCATTTTTGAAAGTTAGTTTTGTCAGATTCAGAATTCTTGGTTGGCAATTTCTTGCTTTAAATGTCTTCCCACTGCCTTCTAGTCTCTGTGGTTTCCAATGAGAAATAGATACCCAATTTTATTGAGGCTCCCTTACATGTTACACATCAGTTCTCTCTTGTGGCTTTCAGAATTTTCTGTTTATCTTTGGCCTTTGACGTTTGATTATAATATGCCACAGCATGAGTCTATTTGGATTTATTCTTTTTGGAGTTCCTTGAGCATCTTGTGTATTTTCATGTCTTTCATTTAGCTTGAGACGTTTTCAGTCTTCATTTTCTTAAATATTCTCTCCAACCCTTTCTCTCTTTCTCCTCCTTCTGGGAGTTCCACAGGGCATATATTGCTAGGTTTGATAGTATTCCACAGGTTGCTCACTCTTCTTCATTCTTTCTTTTTTCTGCTCCTCAGACTGAATGATTTCAACGTTGTAGTAGTTTGGTAATATTCATGAATTCCAAAATAGATATTGGATTATGTTTGTAAACTTGTCTGTTCCTGTGGGTATATTAGATTGTGTTAAATTCAGAGATTTCACTTTTACTTGATTAAATAATGATTAAGTCTTTGATGGGGCCATGTCAGTAGGACGTTGAGTCCCAGTCCCCTTGGTGGGTGGGGACTCACAGAGAAAACTACGTGGCAGAGGATTTACTTGGATTTTTTTTTTAACTGGAGCCCTTGGAAGTAAACACACAGGAGAAGGACACAGAGGAATAGAGACAGCTCCATAGACATGGCAGAAGCCCCAGGAAGAGAGAGAGCCTGATAGTCTATAGCTGACCTTGTGGAGAGAACAGAGCAACTGAGCCCAGAGAGAAACAAGTCCCAGGAGAGATAAGACTTATCCCAGCCTACAACTGATATTGGAAGAATTGGGACCACAGAGCCTTAAGAGGAAAAGGAAGGCTGGACCCTTGCAGACATCAGCAGTCATCTTGCTCCAACATGTGGCAACGACTTTGGTGAGGAAGTAACTTATGCTTTATGGCCTGGTAACTGTAAGCTTCTACCCCAAATAAATACCCTTTATAAAAGCCAGTGATTTCTAGTACTTTGCATCAGTTGCATCAGCACCCCATTGGCTGAGTAATACAAATGTCTTCTCTTCAAGTTCACTGACTCTTTCTTCTGCTAGTGGCAATCTTCTATTGATCCCTTTTAGGGACTTTTTAATTTCTCTTACTGTGATCTTCATCTCTGATTGGTTCCTTTTCATATTTTTCATCTCTCTATTGATATTTGCTTTGTGTTTATATATCATTTTCCTGATTCTCTTTAGTCAACTGTCCATGTGTTCCTTTAGATTTTTGCACATACTTAGGACCACTTTTTAAAAGTCTTTGGTATTTACCAGGTCTGGTCCTCCTCGTCAATAGTTTCTAAGGCTTTAATCTCCTTTTCCTAACCATCATTTCCTGCTGTTGTGTTTTTTTTGTATATTTTTTAACTTTTTGTTGAAACCCAGAATTTTATATTTTAATGTATTATCACTGTGGTGTCTGTTCTTTATGCTTGTATCCACCTAGTGTTATGACCAGGTTTCCCTTGAGTGCCAAGCACTAACAACAACAACAAAATGGAGGAAAAAAGGAAAACACCTTTCCCAGTCTTTGTAGATTGACCTGTGCAAGTGCTCTCCTTCAGGGTTTAGCCCTACAATAAGTTGTATGAGAATAGCACCAGGACAAAGTATAGATGCTTTCTTGATCCTTGCTGTGCTTGTCTTGTCTGGGGCTTGTGCCTGTGGCCCTAGGAATCCCTCCATTTACATGGTTACAAATTTCCCCCCTTCCCTAGGAAACAAGTTTCCTTGTTGTCTTAGCTCTGCACTGTATTTCCTAATGCTAGCAATCCCTTGCTTTGGATAGCACATGCTGACTCCTTTCCCACAGCATTATATAGAAGTACTCTCTAGCTTCTATATATGGGGCAAATTCTGGGACAGCAAGTCCCTCAGGCCACCACCAGACAGATTGGGCCAGTCAAACATGCTCCCAACTTGTGCTTGAGGGCCACTTTGCTCCCTCTAGAACTGTGACCAGGGATCCATACTGCAAAAACACTGTTCTATACCAAGTTGGTGAGGAATAGGGAAGGGCCAGCCAGGGGTCTTTGAGATCCTCCCACTTTTAAGGAGACTTTTCTTGATCCAGCACTGGCCCTGGTTCTTCAGGTATTTAAGTGTTTCTTCGAGCCCTGAAAAATGTCTCTGCCAATTCTTGCTGGTTGTTAAAAGCTTCATTGGTTGGGGGTGGGGGGGAGAGAAGGAGTGAGCTCTGAAGTGTCTTATTCCACCATCTTGATCAAGCCAACAATGCTTTCTTTCATGTTCATGTTTCTTGTCTGTTGTGGGTTGGTTGTAGCTTTGCTCTACTTCTTTTTTTCTGGAAACAAAGCTGATAGAATAGCCCTTTTCTGGAATATCATTTGTCTAGTAGCAGAAGGAAAAGATTGTATTGGAACTACAATACAGTTTCTGTTTGGATGTGTTGCATGTCACTTCTGTGCATATTTCATTGGCCAAATGAAACCAGGTGGCCACTCTTTAGTCCTACCAGAAGGGGACATATAATCCTTTTGCTGGGAAGGGTATTGAAGGTTTCATTGCTAATTCTAAAGTCATTGGACTAGGGATGTATAACCTACCCTATGGGAAGGCAGCAAATATTTTGAACAATGTTGTAGTATGGTACAATTGATTAAGCAAGCAGACTAAAATGAATCTGATAACAAAAGAAAATTAAAATTTAAAAAGAACATTGACACACTACATAACCGAACTCTAACTTCTATGTTAACATCAAAATAATACATTTTAATACATGCAAGGATTTATGGTGACTCCAATTGTTCTTAACAGTTTCTATCTCAAGAGCTACTATCCTCTTATGCTATTCTTTAACCCTTTTTCACTTTACTGAAAGCCTTACTCTCCATAGTTGAACTAAGTAAACCTCATTTTTATAAAACTTGACTCCTATGATACTAATGGACCAGCATATCATCTTGATTACTGAAAAGAGATGTTGGAAGATGGAAACTTCCCTTCAAATATTATACCACTGAGTAGTGCCTACCCCAAAGAAGGACTTGAAATCTCTCAGCTGAACCCTGTGTCACCTTCATCTTTTCAACTATCCCAGAGTGAGTAGTTAGCTTACAATTGATTGACAGTAGGTAAAATATTTTTGTATCATAAAAAATAAATTAATGATCTTATTTCTCATTAATGTCTATCCTAAGAATTATTCCCTATATTCTGTTTAGAATTGTCAGTTCTTAAATAATAGGCTCCAATTTTCCATATTACTTTTAACCATTTATCTCTTTGCTATACTCTGTAAACCAGGTAACAATGATGTCACCTAGATTGTTTTTTTCCCAATTGAGTGTTTTGGAATTGATTCACTCCTTCCAACCTCCCCTCAGTTGTTGCTCATTCAGGTCTCATAGGGGTGAAACCATAGCCAAGTTCTCCATATGAGGTGTGATTGCTTCCCTTGGAAAATTACTTCGCACTTTAATTATTTTTCTGACATTTTTACCAATAAATAATCAGAAAATTTCAAACAACACAAAATAGAGCTTGAACTCTGAGCCTGAAGGTTAGGAAAACTTTCATTTATCTCTGTCCACCTGATATGAGTTATTGGTTACTTGCTTTTCAGTGAAGACCCATTAGAGGAAAATTATTTTCCAAGGTAGTTGTGTTTAATGAATTTTGCTTTATCTTTGCCTACATTTGATTTGCTAAAGTCCACACTCATGGCATTTTTCTCTTTTATCACTAATAGAAGCTGCAAGTTTTCCTGAAAAGCTATTGTAGTTCAATATGGCTGTCTTCCTTGACATTTACATGCATCTCAACTTTATTTATTTTACTTCATAGTACCTAGCTGCCTGGCTGGAAAAATGAAGATCACAACACTCAGCAATTTATGCAATCCAAGCCACAGACTATTTTATTGTCTGTTGAATAATTAGCAATGTGTGCAAAGATAGAATATACAGTAACTTGCCTGACTTTGGGCAAAAAAAAAGATTAGAATGACAAATAGTCAGACTCTAGGGTCAAATGCTTTGCCAGTAGTTGCATATGTTTATGCCAAAATACATAAAGAAATGTCACTTCAGCACATGAGTGATGACAAACACTCCAAGTGGGGCTGCAGTTCATCAATCATTTCAAATGCACAGATTGGGTTTACCTATATAAACAAAAGCAATAAAACTACTCAAAGCCTCACCTTAAACAATTCAAGCATGACATAAACACTGTTACTGCACAGTCAAGGCCCATTTTACTTGAGAAGCAGTCAGAAAGGACCCAACGAACTATGATTTATTATGATTAATAAAGCACATCTTTAATAAAAAATTCTGCTAATATTTTGCATAAATATGGGAATCTCTTTCAGCATCATAGTACATCAGAAAAGTACGCAGCAGGGAGGATGACTAACAAACCTTAAAACTGGTTTCACAACCATTCTCAATAGGGCTTCAGGTTCAAGGTGGGGAGCACAGAGAAAGCTTGTAGCATGAATCCACAACAAGTAGATTGCCTTGGGCTTAATTATAATGATTATTAAAAAGAAGGTGAATTAATAAAACTATTAAGTGTTTCCAAGCCAATTTTTCTCCCCAGGATGTTTTCTAACTATTTAAGCTTCTGTTAATGCTTTCAGAGGATGAATGTTATATCACTATCCCTCTTCAGTAAAGAGAAGACCAAGAGGTTCTAGGCAATAGTTCCTGGAGAAAAACTGAAGTCAGATTTTTATCCCAGGTTATATACCATAGATCTTCTTTGAAGAAGTGCGCTGTAAGAGCAAGATATTATAATTTGTTCACTCACCTATGTTTTTATTTTCTTCATCCACCTGAGTGCTATGTTTGACACTAATGCTATGATTGTCTTTTTAGAAAATACAAGCAAAAGTGTATACAGGCAAGAACACCACTGTTCTATAATTAAAGACAATTCTGCTTAGAAGAAGCAACACAATCTACTAATGATTAATGAATGTTATTCTAGGTCTGTTCATAGAGAAGTTAAGAGTTTTGGATCCTGAAATGAGGAACTCAGTTTAGTTGAACTATACACTCTCTCAAATTTCAACTCAAATTTGACAAAAAGTGAGCAGAGTTCTTAATTCATTGAACTTTTAAGATTTAATTGAATGACAAGGAGAAAATCTCTCTGTTCAGGGTATATTGGACAATCAGAATCCTATGGCAACTTTTTCTTATCTTCTGACCAATTTTGTAGATTTAGGAGGTTTAAAGACCTCAGAGATCCAGCCCTGGGCCTCAGTGTAGTTGCAACACTTACTTTCCAATTCATTGGGTTTACCCAGGTCAGCTAACAAGGAGGTGAGGATGGACAAACATCACACCAAGGAACAGGGAGAGTCTACAACTGCAAGTAGGAGAGTTCCATCCATGGGATCAAAGCCCCCTCTCAATTAAGATGTGGAGTGGGCATCACCATTCCAGAGTCCTCAGGATTGGGGAATAAAATACGGACTAGAGTAGACTTACAGGAATTCTATTATATAGTTATTGTGACTCTAGCAGTGGAAGGAATTATATCAATGATGTGGAGACAGTGGCCACTGTAGTTGCTGAAGGCAGGAAGAGGGAAAAAGAAGTATAATATGGGGGCATTTTCAGGACTTGGAGTGGTCCTCAATGATATTTCAGGGACAGATGCAGGACATTATATATCCTGCCATAACCCACTGCATGGACTGGGAGAGAGTGTAAACTACAACGTAAACTCTAAACCATGCTGTGTAGCAGTGCTCCAAAATGTATTCATCAAATGCAATGAATGTACCACACTAATGGAAGAAGTTGTTGATGTGGGAAAAGTGGGGGGTGTGGGGGGAGTGGGGAATGGGGCATATGGGAATCTCTTTTATTTTTTAATGTAACATTTTGTGTCATCTATGTATCTCTTAAAAATAAATAGAAAATATATTAAAAACAACAACAAAATAAAACGAAATAACTCAGAGAATATTTAACCTGTCTGTGAAATGAACCAAAAGCCTTATGAGAAGTAATTTTGTTGACTTACTTCCTGAAAAGTAGAAACCAAACTAATAGATTTTGAGAGACTCCTTTTACTTCAAGCATAGGAGACAAGATTATCCTGGCTATAATATTCAAACATAATATATTCAAAGATAATCGAAATTGATTTTCAAAACACTCTGAAAAAATAGAGAAATGGGAAACACATCCTTGATGGTAAAAGTTGATGCTTTAAAATGGCACAGAATAATTGGCTTGCCTAATTGGCCATTCTTTTGCACACACTCCTGAACCAACTACATTCTAAGAAAATAACCACACATTAGGGATCAAGAGACTGGGGCATAATCCTGGTTCTGCAACAATTTCCACAACCAATGGACATTTGCTGGACAGAGATGAACTGAAAGTTGTGAGAAATTAAAACATTAAAAAAGACCCTGCCTCCAATGAACTCACAGCTCAGTGAGGACAAATTTTACCATTCCCCTGAAAATAAAAGTTGGAGTTGCCATCTAGAAAGGAGAGCATAATTTGGTGTGAACTTTAGCTTTATTAATGCCCAGATTCAATCACTGTCAAACTTATTCAGGCTGAACTTAAATCAGATTGCTGCTTTTCTTTCTTATACTTCCAAGTTTCACTAGATTTTAATTTAGCTCTCCCCCAAAATCTGTATGCATCCAATAAAAGGGGCAATTGGAACTTTTCTTAACAAGTCTAAGAAGACAAATTGAGTTTAATGTGCATGTATATGCACATACACTAATATTAAGTATATATTAAGATATATACTTCTTATTTTAATCAAGACTGTTTTGTAGCAGGTATTGGTGATGTAGATAGAACCCAATTGGGCTGAATTTCCCTCAAAGGCAGAGCCTGAGATGGGGCTTTGATTAAGGTAGGTTTTTTTTTTTTTTTGGTACAAGATCTCAAGAAAAAGGAGTGAAGAACAGCATTGCAGCACTATTGGCATTTGAGGCCAGGAAATTCTTTGTTGTGGGGACTGTCCTAAATATTGTAGGATGTTTAGCAGCATCCCTGACCTCTACTCATTACTTGCCAGTATCAAACAGTTCCACTCCCACCCCAAGTTGTGATAACCAAAAATATCTCCAGAAATTGCCAAATGTCAACTGGAGGGGAAGGGAATCACAGAGATAGTGACACCAAGAATAAGGAAAAGCCCATCTAAAGATGTTTATTAAGCTGGTCACTACTAGGACAACTAGAGCTCCATTTTGCTAGGAATTCTCTGAAGTGTAGAAGACACAACTTTGATTTGTCAACCTGAGGGATGGAAGAGGAATATACTTATCCTCTGGGTCACATCTGTGCACTCATTTGTGCTTGCATCTGAATGGTTGGGCTGGTTCACATAGGCATCCCACAAGTCATCATAGAAGCGCTGGGTCAAGAAGTAAGGAAGTGCTGTAAAGGCGAGGTGTTTCTGGTTATACCTATGAGCAATTGGTTGCTACAGCTACAGTTTAAGTAGAAAGTGGGTAAGAATGACATGAAGAGGAGCCAAAAGTTTGTCAGATGTTGCCCCTAGAAGATGCATTATATTACTATTTTGGAAGTGTACAGTTATGAGAACTTCAGGAAGACCAAACACAGTGGACTGAAATTCAGTACTATGGTCATTCTTTTCCCTTTCAGTATGCCTTTAGATATTTGGTACATAGGTGAGTATATATGTGTTACTTGGGATTTTTTCTCTGTAGAAAGCAAGAGTGAAAATAGGAAGTTTCAAGGAGACAAAGAAACTATCCACAGATAGGACATGTCAAAAATAGTGACATTACATTGAAATTAATATTCATTCTAGCCAATGACTTTGAATATTGTCCTTTAATTCATGTATTTAAAATGTATTTAAACTCTATAATTTCAGGTAAGAGAAACACATGGAAATTATGTCAAATTCTTCAGAGTAATAAAATGTGAGGTGCATAAAAATAAGACAAAAAGTATATAATCCAATTAAAATTTCACAGGAAATTCACTGCAAAAGTATATTTAGTAAAAAAAAGCCTAATCACAATTTTTGAAATAAAATTTACATTTGTGTTTGAATTTTAGTTCTTTTAAAAAACTTTAGTTCATAAGGCATATATTTAGCTAAATTTTATATATTTATATTGTGAAAGGCAAGAATATGTGAATCTGCACATATGCATGCATTTATACACATGCTCAGAATTCTTCCCCACTTTTCATTTAGCTTATGAAAAATGAATACAAACAGACCCTGAGCTCCAGGACCCTCTAAGAGCTTATAGCCTGTAGCAGCTTTCAAGATAACAGCTTCTTCAACCAGAGGAGTTCTGACTTCTCTGTCAGACTGTTTGAAGTTTCTAAGGCTTGGGGAGAGGGTGGTCTTTTTAGAAACAGCCAGCATTTCAAAGAAAAGACATACCTTTTTCCCCCTCTTTAGTGTCAAGATTTGAAAATGCTCTGAAGAGGGGAAAAACCATATTTCCTTTAAAATATAGCGTTTCTCTGAGGAGACCCATCCCTCTGCCTGGCAGACTCCTGACGTGCTCACTGCCAAAGTCCTGAGTCTTCTGTGCTCAGAGGCTCAGGGCCATACCCAAGAGCAATCATTTGAATGAGGTTTTTTCATAGTATCCATCTAAAATCAATTATCATGAAAGGGTGCCCTATTTTAGGAAGTTTATTTTCTTGACATATAAATTACACTGGAATGATATGCATGCATTGGTTAAAGTGGATGTATTCTTAAATACCCACAAACTATTTATTAGGCCTGCATTTGGCAATTCTTATTTAAAGGGAGAGTGTGTTTTAAGTTTAGCAAAACCATGTTTTATGGTATAATATACTATTTTTCTTTCCAAACCCCCAAAACAACTACTGAAGATAATTATCCTTAGACAGGAGGAAGCCTGGTGTCTGAAAACAGAGCTGCCTGACCTTGGGTAGGTTGTGTAACCTCTCAGAGTTGGATTTTCTCATTTGTCAGGAGAAGTCATGTCACTGGACTGTTGTGAAAATTAAATGATGTGATGATTATAGAGCACTTGCCATGGAGAAGTCCTTAACCAGCGTCAGTCCCCTCCCATCCCACAGTCATGCAGTTAACCATTCTATATGGTTTCACTAGTCTCATTTTCTCTCTTTGTAAAACATCAAAAAGAGCCTTCTTAAGAGGGTTGTGTAAAGAGTAAATGTAGTGATCTATGTAAAGCACTTGGCACAATGCTTGCCTCATGACAATTGCTCTATGCATATTGGGTAGAGATGTGATAGGAAGAGTAGTTGTAGAACAAGTTTTTTGGTGCCTTGGGTTATATGCCCCTGAAAAACAGGTTCTTAACCTTATTCCTTTCTTGTGGATGTGCATCCATTACAAACAGGGATTTAAGTGTGGCCCAACTGACTCAGGATAGGTCTTAACATTGTTCCTGGAGGCCTTATAGAGAAGGTCAGAGAGAGAGAGAGAAGCCACAGGGAGCAGCCAGAAGCTGGAAGCCAATGGTACCTGGAAGAGAAAGGATTATTGCCATGTGACAGAAAAACCAAGGACCAAGGATCTCCAGCAACCAGACCCAGAATGCCACAATCTTTAGGAAGAAAACATCACCTTGATGATACCTTGATTTTGGACTTCATCTAACCTCAAAACCATGTGCTAATGAAATCTACTTTTTTAAGGCAACCCATTGGATGGCATTTGTTTTAGGGGTTTTGATATTAAAACAGCTTAGTTATCACTGTTACCCTGTTAACAAATCTAGGGAGCACTTAAAATATGCATGACGTTGTGTGTGGTTCTGAGTATTAGGCAGTGTCAGGAAGCATTGGCCCTTAAGGAGCCAGAAAATGTACATATGATTAGTAACAAATGACTAATACAGACTTGAAGTGATATGGGGGTAGCAAGCAAAGAGAACTCACTGTAAGTGGGAGTATTGGGGGATGAAAATGGGACACAGAAACTAATGTGGAAAAGATAGGAAGGTTTTGAATGATAGAGGAGAAAGGAGACATTTCAGTTCAGAACTAATGACAAAATGGTTGAAATGCGCATTGTGTTTTTGTGAAATAAAGTATCAACCAGTTTGTCTAGGGCAAACGAGTCTTAAAAAGGACTGGTTAATGTTGAGATCAGTCCTGATGAGACTAACAACTTAGAGGTTTTAGCCCCTTCTTAGGAAGAGGAGATGAATGGTTTTGAATGAAGAATGGCATGCAATGCCATATTTTGGAAAGATTGAGTAGTACGTATTTAATTTTTCCTTAACATTTCTTAGCCAAATAAGAAATCTCATCAGCAGCAAATTTGCAGCCTGGTAATTATTACTTACTTTTAATTCCAGTCAATCTCTTAAGATTTAATTTCAGACATGAGAAACAATTGCCTCTCCTAAGGAAATATTGTAAAGCCAAAACCAGAGAAAAACTAACCATTCATTCTGGTTCAACCGGGGACTCTCTCTTTCCTTTTCTCTGTTTGTGTCAGAGTGAGAGGGTCCCTTTGTGTGTCCTTTGTAAAGAATAACTAGTGTACTTCAGTAACATCCAAATTAATGCAGCACTCCAGGGGAAGTAGGAGGAAGAGCAGGAGGAGGTGGGAGGTAGAGGAGAAAAGAAACAGAAGCCAGGTGGTAGACACAGAACGCAATTGGGAAGTGCTAAAGGAAGGAGTAGACATTTCGACATTTAGGACATGAAACAAAGTGACAACCAACCTTCTTTATGAGCAATTAAAGCTAGGAGAATTTGCCTTAATAAAATCAGCTTCAGGTGGAGCCTAAAGTTTTCCCTTCCCTGGAGCTGTCCAAGGTAGCTCATACACATGCTGCAGGCACAGTTATAACAGTGTGTTTGGCCAGGAGCCACTTCCAAACATACTTCCAAAAGTACTATCAGGGCCACTTCCATGCTCCACTCAGTGTGCCATGAAAGAACCAATCACTTACAAAAGATCTGAACTCAACATTTAGTCAATAAATAAAGGGTGGAAAGATATGGATTTAGAAGATTTGGGTCCAAATTCCAGTTTTATCAATAACTACCTGTGTGTCCTTTGATTCACCATTTAAACTTTCTGCACCTCATCTTCTCCACCTGTTTGCTAGGTTGGAGGGTTTCTAAGGGCCATTTTAGCTTTTAATATTTTCAGATTCCCTAGTGATGAATTTCGACATAAATTTTCTTCGTAGAGCTTATCGCATGATTAGAATGCACAAAGAAAGTTCAGCCTACAAAATTCTAGGGGATGATCAAACTTTAGCAAATGCAAGAAAAATGGACAGAAACCTTGGTAGAGCCCATAGATGTGCAGCCACAAGAATTACAGCATTATTGTGTAATTCCCACCAGCTGGGAAGGGATAGCAGTAGCAGCAGCAGCTGTTGTACTAAACTAGCAGGCTTCACATCGAGAGGTGATTCCTCATTTAGTTAAAAAAAAAGTCTGGATTTATGTTGTCAAAATTCTGCCTTTTTGGGAAATAAAAAGAAAAAATCAACTAATTCCAATCAGCTTTAAGAAAGGAACCCAAGTATAGTGACATAATCCATAGCTGGATTTGGATTCACTTCACCATTAATATTTGAGCATGCTTCCTTATTTACAACAAATTCTTCTCAATTATCCATGTTCAAGTTTGTTGCAATACAGATCACCTTCTTATTATTCTAATACTCTTCTAAAAAGAGAAAAATACCTCAAAACAAAAGAATAAAAGGTATATAGTGAGCTTGTAAGAGACAGATAAATCTTGTTTAAGATAATTTAAACTGGTTATCAAAGGGTCGATTTCTAGGTCATAGAGAGGCTTTTAGACTTAAGCAATTTGGGTCCAGTGAAAAAATATGACAGAGATTGTTACAGTGCCTTCCTGTATTTCTCTGAATTTTATAGGATTAAAAGTCTGAAATTAAATTCAATAAATTTGTTATCTGTTCTGTTATAGGTACCAGAATTCACTCCCAGCCCACCAGAGTCAAGATCACTGGTGCCCTGAGAAAGAAGGAAAGAAGCAAATCAGAGAAACAAAGATGAGAAATTCAGCAGTACTTAAAGTAAGGGGATACCAGATTTTCCCTCCTTGGTATCCTAACTGCTGAGTAATACTTTCTGTCTCTTTAAGTTAACTATTTATTTGCCTGGGTATGGACAGAATATTTGCTCTTGCTTAAAAAAAATAATGTGTGCTCTAATGGAAGAATCAAATTATATCAGAAAAGGAAGCACTTTAAGCTTTATTGCTGTAGATCACTCTGCCTCCAGCTGTGAAACTGATTGATGTTTTAAAGCCCCTGAGGCACTGGCAGCTGTGGTGGCTGATTCAAATAGAAAAAAAACTGTGTGTGTGACGTGGGTGTGAGTGAATGAGTGTGCAAGTGAGTGTAGGTGAGGTAAGAAGCTTTGGGTAAAACTAGTTTTTGTAAATTTCTTCTAAGAATTCTTCCTAAAGAAGATGATTTTAATAGATATTAGAGAGGTAAATAGAGATGATAGAGATAGATAGACAGATATGTATGCTTAATTATAAGAATACCTTACTTTTGTTCCACCAAATGAAGAGCAGATGTGTAAAGGAACCAAGAGACAGCATAAATAGTAAAAGTCTTGGCTTTATTTAACAGAAGCCAGCTCAGTATAGGACAGTAAAATATTCAATAAGTATTTGCAAAATGTAATTGAAATAGAATTGAATTTTAAAAGATGCATAAACTAGACATATTGCTCCTTTTTTGCTTTTTGATGCAAGGATTGAACCAAGGGAAGCCTTATTAGATGGAGAACAAGACACTGATGGGAAGGTCCCTACTCCCATCATATGCTTCCAATGTTTGTAAAACTTACTCTTTCCACCCAGCTTTAGAGCAGGAAACCACATAGGTTGGACTTGGAAGAATTTCTGTCCCCCACCCCCATCTAGGTGAATGCCCAGTAAAAACAATTGGCACTGGTTTTCGTTTGCATAAAATATCTCAATCTTCTGAAAGAGCTAAAAATTTCCTCCATGTGTCTACTCTTTTGTGTTCAATCCAACATTCAAAGCAATGATACGACAAAAATACTTTTCTTTTTCATTTTATCAAAGGAGTTTAAGGGAAAAAAAAAAACCAGACTGCATTTATTTGTGCATTTGTGGGGAAATCTTGGAGTAGAAACATTTTAAAGGGGAAGAGAAATAATCAAGCACCTACAGTGACGACCCCTTTAAAAATAGGACCAAAGCTTTCTTAACAAGAAAGCCCTCAACCAGGGTAGGATAAGCTAGTCTGAACTAGTAAGAACCCTTATCTTAAGAAGAGTTTCTGAAAGTTCCACTGTTCATAAGAGTGTAATGGTGTTTTTAATTAGACCTCTTAGTACTCTTCAGTGAGCACTTTTCCCAGAGAAAAAGATACTCTCCTAATTCCATTATAAGCCTGCCGTTTTCCTTCCTGCTGTCTCCTGAAGGCTTTCTGCACATAGCTTTCAAAATTTTTCAGCTTGCATCTTTTTTTTTTTTACACTTTCATTCTTGCATGGTGAGTTAAATAGTTTAAATTGATTTCTGAGACCTATCAGCCTGAAAATTAATTTAAAAATTTATTAAGAACATTTCAAAGGAATGCTTGTGCTTATTTTTTCTCACTCACAACTTTCATATTATTTCAAGCTCCCCTCCCAGGACTTGTAAACACAGGCCTCAAAAGATAGCTAGACTAGAAATAAGCTGTTTTTATCATGAAAATGTAAAATTGCAGTTTTGTTGCATAGAAAATATTACCTTCCAAGTGGTGTAACTAACAATGAGGAAAAAAAGTCCATTGTGCAAGATGCTACTGTGCTGTTTTTTTTTTGTTTCTTTCGTGAAATACTCTTTGTTCTTCAACTGGATATATAAAATGTTCTTTTGCAGTTGAGGTGCTAATGCCCTATTCTGGTTCTCCCTATTCTTGTTACTTTCTTAATAAGAATATTAATCCCCTATATCCTGTTGGGTCAAGATCACTATCTGCATGACATGTGTCTCCTATCTGATCCATAGCAGGAGCTAAATCAGACAGATTAGGCCTCATTAAAAGTGTCATCTCTAGAGTTTCTGTATAAGGGGGGATAGGAGTGTATATTTAGTCAAGGGAGAGCTATCTTGAGTTTGCATTTGCTTGGAAGTACACTGTTTTAAATATGAGTGTCTTGGAGTGTCTTTAGGACAGGGAGCTGAAGTGACACTGAGACTGCTAATTATCCTTGGAGCCATGGCCACCTATGAGGCTATGCTTTCTACAGTATCCTTCCAAATCAGTCCTCAGAAGGAAATGCAGTTAAGGTTGCTGACATTGAGTGACCCACAGTGATGTATAGAAATGTGGTGACATTGGAAAAATAAGGAACACAAGTGTTCTCATTATGGAATGAGGAACTCTACCACTTTGTTTTCATTCTGGTGTATTCTTTTCCTCAAAGGTTTTCACGCATGTTATTTCATCAGATCACTCGTTCCTCCAACAGATATTTGACTAACAACTAGATGTCTCTCTTTCTCCTGGGCACTGGCTATTTACTGATGGACAAAACGAACATGGTTCTATATAGTCATGAAGCTTATATTTTAACAGGGTAGACAAACAGCTAGTATTGAACTATAAAGTGCATTATTTAATTATAATTGTCATGAATGCTTTCATGAAGTATAGGAGACCAAACCTTGTCTTATCACTGCAGTCACAGAAGATTTCTCTAAGGAAATGACATTTAACTAGGAGTTTAAGGATGAGTAGGATATTGCTATTTCAAGGGTTATGGTGGTGATGGTGGAATCACTTCAAGCAGAGGACGAGCATTTAGCAAGACCTCACATAAGGCAAGGAACAACCTGGTTCATCTTAGGAAATGGAAGAAAGCCAGTGTGTCTGAAAATTAAAGAATGGACAGAGTGAGAGAAGCAAATTCTATAAATAATCCTTTAAGAGATAGCTTGCCGGTTTCCAAACATGTTTTATGATGTGTAAAGAGATGCAAGGAAATAACTTGACCAGATTTTACCAGAGCCTTTGTTCTTCCTATCCCTCAAACTCATTCTTCCTTCTCTAAATACTAGTTGACTCTCTGCTACATATTAGGTAGCATTTCTGGCTTATAAGCAACACAAAAATGTTCACTGACAATTAAGAACAAGAAATTTATTGGAAGGACACTGGGTAACATAAGAACTCAAGGGAATATTGAATAACCAGGACTCAGAGAAAAAAATGACAGCAATTTGGGAGTATTAAGTAGAAGGAACTCATGGAGAGTCCCCTTATGCCATGCCATCAGATGACTCAGTTTCAACTAGGTTTTGTCCTAGGAGGGAAAAATTTGATTTTTCTGTCTTGGACCAAATGCCTTTCTCTAGGTTTACCAGAGGAAAGCCTTTGGGATTGCTAGTTCTAGAATTTATCACAGTTCTTCCCCTAGAGAGGAAGGGTATTCACTGAAGGAAGGGGTGCTGGCCATGTTGGGAATGGACTAAATATCCAGAAGCTGGTTGTTATTATCACATGTCCTTCCAGTTTTGCCTGCAGCTAAACTCCCTCTCAGTGTTTATAGGCTGCAGCTTTCCAGAGTGACTGCAAGTAGAAACTGGTAGGTGTGACCTACTAAGATATGATCTCTTAAAATCATTGTGTCTGGATTTGTGACTGGAACTAGTGACTGAACTTCAGGGACCCCACTACCCTCCAGAAGATATTTACGTAAAGGGATTCTATTAAGGGAAATTGATGCTTGAGTTACTTTTTTTTTTTCAATTATTTCAAGCACGATCTTTTTCTTTGTAAATAATTTTAGCCATTTCTCTTTTTGTTTTCCTAGTGAATCATTCCTTTTTTAAAAAACTGAGCTTTTACTTTTAAAGTGGTAGATAGAAAAAAAATAGCACAAATAGCTATGACATCAATTATGACTTAAGGAAACAAATAGCTATGAGGACAATTATGACCTAAGGAAAGGAGCATTGATATTGGAAAAATAATCTTTTAAAAATATATTTTTTAATTTTAGGAATATTATGTGTTTATTTAAACTTTTTAAGAATGCAGGAAGAAGTTAAATGAAAACAATAAAAATCATCCATAAAGTGGATGTGCTCCTTTAGTCTTTTTATTTGCATATTTATATATTTTTTTAGAAAGTGGGTTTATATTTTACAAAGTATATAGTTTTGCTTTTTTCACTTAATATTAGACAATGGCCATTTCTCCAGGTCATTAATTTTTAACAACACGTTTTTTCAAATGGCTGCTTAGAATTCTATGCTATGGATAAATCTCATTTTATTTAACCATTCCTTAACTGTAGAGCATTTACTAAGGTTCTAATATTTTATTATACATACATTACCCACATGTTGAGCTTTGTATGTACTCTGATTATTTTGATAAGTTATATTCCTAGGAGTGTAATTCCTATATCAAGGAATAAAATATTTTCATTAGGAAGGGTTTGGCAAGTTATGCTCCCAAAAGCAATGAACCAATGGAGTCCAGGAACCACTTTATTACTTCTTGTGAAAAATTTGGAAAACTCAGTAGTGTATAAAAAAGAAAATGAAAAATTGTCTGCAATCTTTTCAGCCATGACTATGGTTAACATTTCATTTCTAATTCCTAAGTATTTATTCTAAGTATTTTTTCTATATTATAGTGTATATATGTATATGCATATGAATGTTTGTATATAATTAAACTGGAGCTTTGCTCTCTCTGAAGCTGTATTTCCAGCTTCACTCAGTTTCTACATGTAGAAATAATCTTTATGATGTCTTTTTAAACAGTTCATAATACTCAAGCCTATGTTTGTATTATAGATACGTATTTACTAATCATGTGTGTTGAATATTTAGGTTGGTTAGTTCTAATTATTTTTATGAATAGTACTTTGATGAACACTCATATGAATATATACCTCTCAGTGTACAGCTCTAATAAAATCCTTGGCATTAATTTGTAGAAGTAGAACTATTTGGGAAAAGAGCGTAAGTATTATAGAAATTAATATATATTGTCAAATTACCCTTCAGAAAGGTTTTAGTGGTTGGTAATTCCACCAGAAGTATATGAGAGTGTTCATTTCTTTATACCCTTTTAAACATTGAGTATAATTAATATTTTCCCATCTTGGCAATTGAATATTCAAAAATGATAGTTTGTTTCTTCAAGTAATTATATGTTTCTGAAAGCTAGTGATTTTGACTTTTTATATTATTTGTATTTTCCTTTTGTGATTTTCTTGTTTTGTATCTTTGCAATTTCTTTATTTTTTCCTTATTATTATTATTATTATTTTTATATCAATTTTACAATTTCTTTTTTAAATCAAGGGACTCATCTTTTCCTTATTGGTTTATAAGAATTATATGCTAAAGAATGCTAACATTTTCTCTCAGGAAGAATGTAGAACAACTAGGCTTATGATTCCCAGTATGTAGTGGTAGTCCCAGGACCCAATACCGCATAGCACTTGGGACCTTTGTTAGAAATGGAGTAGTATTCCATTGTATGTATATACCACATTTTATTTATCTATTCATCTGTTAATCGGCATTTGGGTTGATTCCAGCTTTTGGCAATAGTGAATAGTGCTGCTATGAACATTGTTGTGCATATATCAGTTTGTGCCCTTGTTTTCAGTTCTACTGGGTATATACCCAGCAGTGGAATTGCTGGGTCATATGACAAATCTATAGCTAGTTTTTTGAGAAACCATCAAATTGTCCTCCAGAATGGTTGGATCCTTCTGCATTCCCACCAGCAGTCAATGAGTGTTCCCATTCCTCCACAATCTCTCCAGCACTTGTAGTCCTCTGATTTTTTCATAGCTGCCAGTCTTATGGGAGTAAGATGGTATCTCATTGTTTTGATTTGCATTTCCCTAATAGCTAGTGAGTTTGAGCATTTTTTCATGTGCTTTTTTAGCCATTTGTATATCTTCTTTGGAGAAGTGCCTGTTCAAATCTTTTTCCCATTTTTAAAATGGATTGTCTTTTTATTTTTGAGATATAGGAGTTCTTCATATACACATGATATAAGTCTCCTATCAAATATATGGTTACCAAATGTTTTCTCCCATTGTATAGGCTCTCTTTTCACTTTCTTGATAAACATCTTCAAAGATGAGGTGCAGAAGGCTTTAATTTTGAGAATGTCCCATTTATCTATTTGTTCTTTTGTTGCTCTTGCTTATGGTGTGAAGTTCATGAAGCCATTTCTATTACAAGGTCCCGTAGATGCTTCCCTACATTGTTTTCCAAGATCTTTATGGTCTTGGCTCTTATATTTAGGTCTTTAATCCATCTTGAGTTGATTTCTGTATAAGGTATGAGTTGCTGATCCTCTTTCATTCTTTTACATATGGATATCCAGTTCTCCAGGCACCATTTGCTGAAGAGGCCATTCTCTCCCAGTAGAGGATTTGGTGGCCTTGTCGAATATCATATGGCTGTATATATGAAGATCTGTACCAGAACTCTCAATTCGGTTCCATTGGTCAGTATGTCTATCCTTGTGCCAATACCATGCTGTTTTCACTACTATAGCTTTGTAGTATGTTTAGAAGTCAGGTTGTGTGATTCCTCCAATTTCATTTTTCTTTTTCAGTATGTCTTTGGCTATTCAGGGCTAAATTTCATAGCTAGTTTTTCTAGTTCATTAAAGAATACTGTGCTGATTTTTATTGGGATTGCATTGAATGTGTAGATCAGTTTTGGTAAGATAGACATCTTAATAATATTTGGTCTTCCTATCCATGAACAGGGAATATTCTTCCAATTATTTAGGTCTTCTTTGATTTCCTTGAACAGTGTTGTGTAGTTTTCTGTGTTTAAGTCTTTTACATCTTTAGTTAAATTTATTCCTAGGTATTTGATTTTTTTATTTACTACTGCAAATGGTATTTGTTTCTTGATTTCCTCCTCAGATTGCTCATTATGGGTGTACAGAAATACTCGGGAGACCTGAATCTCTGGACTGTCCATGCGACAGCCAGGCCCTGAGCCTCAGCAGACTTGCAACTCCTACCATCTGGTTTATTGGTCTTACCCTTGCCAGCTAATAGGGAGGTGAAGAAGGCAACCATCATACCAGGGAGCCAGGTGTGCCTACAACTGCAAACAGAGAATTGCATCCATCATCCATGTGGAATCTAAGCCCCCTCTTGATATAGAGGGGCAGTGGACATAACCATCCCAGGGTCAACAACTGGAAGAATAGGGTATGGATTAGAGTGGACTTACTGATATTCTACTATGGAACTATTGTGATTAGTAACGAAAGAAATTGTAGCATTGCCTGTGGAGAAAGTAGCCACAGTAGCTGCTGAGGGTAGGGAGATGGAAGAAGAGATATGCTGTGAGGGCATTTTCAGGACTTGGAGTTGTCCTGGGTGGTACTGAAGGGACAGATGCTGGACATTGTATGTCCTGCCATGGCCCACTGGGTAGACTGGAGAAGAGTATAAACTACAATGTAAACCACTATCCACGTGGTGCAGCAGTGCTCCAAAATGTATTCACCAAATGCAATGAATGTCCCACGGTGATGAGAGAGGTTGTTGATATGGGAGGAGTGGGGTGAGAGGGGTGGGGGTTATGTGGGGACCTCATATTTTTTTAATGTAACATTTAAAAAAAATAACATATCTTTACTAAAAAAAAAAAAGGAAATGGAAATTCTCAGGTCCCATCCCCAATCTACTGCCAGGTGTTTTAACAAGGCTTCTTGGTGATTCTGACGCATGCTAAAATTTGAGGACCATGAAACTAGAGAATCATGATGTTTCTCACATAACAGAATGTCATCACTCGCTCCTCTGAATGTCTATAGCACTTTGTTTGTACAGATTGAAGCATGTAAAATTGCTGATGTGATGTTTTTGACCTACAGAAATAGCAGTTTCATGTGGTAAAAGCTATGAAATCTCTAAAATACTTTTTATGATAGATGATATTTAAAACATTTAAAAATGGGCACCATTTTGGCCCTTAACCAATCAGAATGTGTTCCTTCTCAGGGACAGGGTCATTGACGGTACCCTGGGGTGTAGATTTTTAATACTTTAGTTACTGGAGAGTTTGGAGAATGAGGGTTCTGGGAAAGGGGTTGGATGTCTGGGGCAGTGGAGGGTAGGTACTTGTGGGGTTTGAAACAGCACTTATCCACCAACCTGTACCAACTATATATTCTAACAACTGATACAGCTTTGCATTATAAGGTCTCTACGTTAGTTCTGTTACTATGTTCTGTTCCTTATTAATGTTCTTGGTGTAATCGTATCATACTCTTTGTATTATTGCAGGCTAATGAGATTAGAAATTTTGCCCTTTTCATCTTTTCACATGTTAGTGCTTCGTATTATGTACTTCATATAGTAAGTGCTCAATATGTGTTTTTAAACTGATTATTTATTTTCCATTATGGCTCATTTTTTTGGCATTTTAAAAAATTTATTGGAGTATATCACACATACATAAACAATAATTTTATGTCTTTACAAAACTTGCAAAACTTACAAAGTAAATATTTTGAGGATGCTCTTTAATCATTGCTTTAAAATGTTTCACAACAATGCAAGGTATTGTAGGTAGATGAGTTATAATGTCCCGTCTGACGTTATGTATGTTTGTTTTGTAAGTTCACAACTTTTATTATACACTTATTGTTTATGTATGGCTCATTTTTGAAAGGAAAGAGAAAAAATTTTGAGGCTATACTGTTTAACTAGAATATGTTCAAAGAGAAAAGTGAAGTCCTTGAGGATGTAACTGGCATGAGTTCTTTATTTTCCCAAACCTATATATTCCAGACTTTCTAGTATGATATTTATCTGTTGGCTATAAAGAAATATCCTCTGGGAACAGGGCTCAAAAGTAGTTTTTGTGTTTCAAGCATCAAGAGAACATGTTTTCTCCAAATCCCCACCTTTGCCTCCAGCACTTCTGTAGGCTTCTTTCTTAAAAATGAATAAAATACTATGCTCTTTGTTTTGTGTTTGTGTTCATGTCCTTGCAATACCACTACTAGGCCAAATACACCTGTATTCTGAGCCCCAGGGGAACACAGATGTATCTTTGGACAAACATTGAGAATACCACTAGCAACTAGGATGTATGTGATTTTAAAGTGCTTTTTTTAGTATATTTTTGAAGAGGATAATCCAGAGTAAGCTTGTTCAATATTGATAAATGAAGCCAAAGAAAAACTTTTAAATGTTACTAAATTTTCCTAACATTTTCTCATGCATAAATATCCATATCAGTGCTTTTTCCCAAATTCAGCAAGCAAGAGTTACTGAACAATATATGACGTTGTTATGACAGCTGATGATCTAGAACAAGTAAAACCTGTAAGGACGAAGTACACCATTCAGCATAATGCACTTTATTCTGTTAAAAAGGAAAGTTATTTTTTCCTCTACAAATGAGACAATATGATGGGGAAATTAAATTAAATGGTGATGTTATTCCCTGAGGGCAAAACAATTCCATTCAATAAATTAATTTTACATCAGTAACTCTTTCTTTTCTCGAAACTGACAGTAATAACCTGACAGCTTAAAGCTCTAATAAACTTCAAGATCAGTATGACTACTCTATTTGTACAAAAGGGAAGTCAGGAGTATCACAGGTATGATAATCATTCTCTGTTCATCACAAAGAGGGGAAAATTCTCCAAATTGAATTTTACTAACTGCATTTACTTGATGAAACAGGGCACTTAAAATAGTTTTTGACAGCATGTTGTTTGAGCTTCCTAACATTCCCATTCTTTGGAAAGGTCTCTAAACCTTACTGACACTTTGCATTAAGCTATTCTAAATAAATATTAATGGAAGTGGGGACGCTTATCTGAGAAATAATTCTATCATCTTAATGTAAAAAAAAAGGAATGGGGGAGAAAGGAAGAAAACGTGGTGAGACCTCTGGCTTAGATTAAACCAATGTTTCAACCTAGTGACTTAGAGAATTGATGTGCTCTCAAATTTTGAACAACTCAGCCTATCTAGCAGCCACTGTTTATAACAAACAGAGAAGAAAGCGGAACTCTCGGCTCTGTGCCTTCATTTCCCCCTCTCAACCTCTACCATCCTCAAATAAGCCAACAAGAACAAGTATTGACCCCCAGGCATAGAAAAAGTCATCTCTTTTACTATTCTTCTCATAAAAACTTTATGTTTCTCTGAAAGTATTTTACGACCATGACAGAAAACATTATCACTGATTCCGGTAGACTCACACTGGCTGAAACCTGGGAATTCAGCCAGAACTGAAGAATAAGTTCTTTTTTGCATCCTCTCCAGGGTATGACTTCATCGCTAATACTTTTGTACCTACACACCAACTCTTGGGTAACAAACTGGGTGAATTGTGCCAAATATCACTGTGCTTATCATTTTTCATTTTCAGATGATACTGATAAATGATTTGTGAATGTGAAAAAACCCATTAAATAGAATAATAAAGAGTTGCTCGGTTCTTTTGCTTCATAGAGTGGTTCCAATTAGAGGCTGAAGGGGCCCTGCTGCTTTTTCATCATTCAAGTTTATGACATAGCACATATCCCAGAGGTCCTAGGGTCCTGAAGTTTCAAAGAGAAATGTCACCTGTACATCCAAATACATTACCGGGGTTTTCTAATCTGCAAAAATGTGGGTCTCTCTAAAGCAAGAGGTATGTGCTGCCTGTTTTGTAGAAAGTACAATTTAATTGCCATGGTCCCGCAATTATTCACAGATCGTGTTGAGCAGTGAACAATTAATCCCAAATTTTAGCTCGACAGCCTTTTCTACAGCCTGAGAGTTATGTTTTAAAATGTTTAAGGCAGTTAGCAGAACACATTTTTCAGCTCAAGCTAACAGACTGCTCAAGGTTTTGTCTTCTTTGCCATCAATCAGTCTAACCCAGAAACCCATGGTTTTTGAATGGAGTAGGTGTCACATAAAAAGTCTCAACCCCTCCCTCTAAAGAGAAGAAGGGGCTTACAGGTTAGCGTCTCTGTGAAAGGTTATGGAGAAAGAGAGGAGCATTGGTTTGGTTTCACTACTTAAATCTCTAGTGCTACCAGAGATCAAACAAAACACAATTTCAGCCTTCTCTTTTCATTGAAGGCAAGAGGATATTTTTCTGCCTAAAAGCATAAAGCCAGGGTGGACCCTACATATTCTGCTGGGCCCAAATGACCCAAACCTACCACAATCCCATATTCAAAATTGATTAACTCTTATTTCTCACTTGGTGGATAACAAGATGCAAACAGGCTTGAAAAGGCCACATAGGTGATTTCATGTGGCACCTTAAGACCCTTTTAACCCTGTATAACTGCTCTCAGAGGGCTGACTTTACAGCCTTATTATAGATGTGATTCTGTAACAACATGATTAGCTTAATAATAATACCTCCACCAGCTGTTTCACACTTCATTTAAAGTCAACATTAGGAAATGACCACTGTTACCTAGAATGGATGGCATAAAAGAAATGCCTTTCTTAGAAAAAAAATACAAACAGCAAAAAGAACTTCTGTCAAAAACCTTCAAACTGTCTACTCTAGATCCCTACTCATATGAGAGTTCAATACAACTTCATCGTCTTATCAAGTTCATTAAAATATAGAGCCAATTATCATCCATCCATCCCTCCATCCCTCCATCCCTCCATCCATCCATCCATCCATCCATCCATCCATCCATCCATCCATTCTTCTGTTCATCAGGCAAGACATTCTTTTTGAATGCCTAATATAAGCCAGACATTACTCTATGATTCCGGAAACAAAGAAGAGAATAAAACTGACAAAATTCCCTTCTCTTCTAGAGCTTATATTCAGAGGGGTCAGAAAATGTTTTCTGCAAAGGACCAGATAGTAAATATCTTTGGCTTTTAGGATCATATGAAAACAGACATAGACAATTTATAATGAAATGTATGTGACTATGTTCCAATAAAACTTTACTCAGAAAAACAAGTGAGGAGTTGGATTTGGTTGGTGGACTGTAGTTTGCAAATACCTAAAATTTAGTGGGGGAGAAAGACAAAAAATATATAAATAGGGGCTATTTTTACTAAGAAGAAAAAAAAAAGCAAGGAATGGTAATTAATAGACCCGTGTGTGTAGTAACCGTGTGTGTGTGTTGGTAGAGAGGTTGGAATTTTAGATAAGTTGGCCAGGATAGTCTTCACTTGCATGAAGAATTACAGGAAGTGAATGAATCATGTTGATATCTTGGAGTAATAGCCCTCTATGTAGAGAAAATTGCAGGTGCAAAGGCCCTGAGGTGTCCTATGATGGGGAGAGTATTGAGTGCTAAAGGAGATAGACAGTAGGCAAAGATTCGGTCAGAAAGAAAATAAAGAGAGGGGCAGTTAATGTGGGAAGTGGGACCACATAGCTAATTGTAAGAGCTTTGTTTTTTTTTTTTTTAATCTGAGTGAGATGGGAAGCTGTTGGAGGGATTTCAGTAGAGAAGTAGAATGATCACCTTACCTGGTGCGCTGATTGAGAAACTGCAGGGAAGCAAGGGTGGAAGTAGGAAAACCAGGTAGGAGGTGATGGTTTATGCAACCCAGGCAGGAGTTTAGAATAGCCTGGTCCAGTGCAGTAGCAGGAGAGGTAATGACAACTAAGGGGATTCTGATTATATTTTAAAATAGAGCCAGGATTTCCTGAGGTTTGCATGTGGGCTATAAAAGGAAGACTGGAGTCAAAGATGATGGCAAGATTTTAGCAAGTACAACAGAAGGAATGGAATTGCCATTTCTTGAGATGAGGATACCTATAGGAAGAATGGATAATATCAGGGCCATGGTTTTGGAGGTGATAAGTTGGAGAATTTTTTTCTTCTAAATGTTGAAGTAGATGTGTGAAATACTCAGTTGGATATATGAGTCTAGAGTTCAGGGAAAAGTTCTAGGCTAGAGTTACACATTTGTAAGTTATCAGCATATAAATAGTATTTAAAGACATAAGATTAGTAGATATCATTAAGCAAATGAATGTAGATAAGAAAGAAAATATTTGAGACTGAATAGTTGCACTACAATGTTCAGAAGAGATGCCAGGGAGATTAGGAATAATTGGCACAGAAGATGGGTTCACTTCACACTTAGGCACTTCAGATATCTGTTTGCACCTTTGAATATATTAAATATGAAATTTGCAAATATTGTGTTATTTATTGAACTCATTATCTATTTAGACTTCTCAGACTCAAGAATACAAAGGAGAAGCAGCACTAGGGAGAATTTTATAACTATAAGTTTGTCTTTGCTGACAGGGGCCAGACCTTTTACATCTTTATGATCAAGTGCCTGGTACATATTTCTATGCCCCTGTGCCTGAACTTTCATATACTTTTCTACAGCATGATTGGTTTTAAGTTGGTGCTTGATCACAGCTTATTCTAATCTTGGGTATTGTTGTACTTGTGAAAGTAGGGTGAGGTCTACAAGTGTTCTGTTTTATATTCAAGATTATTCTTCCTTTCCTGGTAATCCTGTGCAAAGTCTAGACTTTCATATACTCTTCTGAAGTGTGATTGATTTTAAGTTGGTGGTAGATCACAGCTTGTTCTAATCTTGAACATTGTTGTATTTGTGAAAGTAAGGTGAGGTCTACAAGTGCTCCATTTTATATTCAAGATTGTACTCCCTTTCCTGGTAAGTCTTCACGGCCTGCACAATGCTATAGCTACCTGTTTAAAACAAATCAGTTATTTGACTTTTGATGTCAAACAATTGAAATATATGATATTGGAGAAAAGGACAGTGGCAAGGGGGTAAATGATATTCTAGTCCTGGTTCTTCTACTACTACACAGTATAATCCTGGCAAATCAGTCTCTCTGGGTACAGTTTTCTCATCTATTAATTGCATCCACTAATATTATTTTATGATCATTTCTGCTATTTTTCTCTATTGAATTGAAAATTTTCATTGACATGGGCTAAATTCTTCAAATAATGTTTGCTAATATTTGATGACAATGCATGTACAGAGAATTCTTTAAATGTGGAATGAATTATTTTTCAAAAATATTTCATATATTCACATTTTACATTTCACATACAACTCAAAGGACATATGTGGTTTACCATTCAAACAGATGCAATATCTTCTAGACTGAACTGACTTTAATTCTTCTAGACTGAATTGATACAGTAACAACAAAACAAAATAAAGCAAGAGAAACCTTTCAAATAAAGGTGAAAAAGTGCATGAAAATGGTGGTCACTTAATAAGAGCTGCATTAACTACTTCCTTCTTCCTTTTTTCTCCATGATTTTATTGTGTGCTGCCAGATTGTCTCCTAGCTGGAGGTGACAGACAGCCACAGTCCAGATTGCATCTACAGACAACCCATCTGGGAATTGTCTCTTCGAGTTTCTAAGATACTCCTTGTGGCAAAAGCAACTTTATAACTCTCTTTTCAAACTTTAGGTTCTGTTTAAATGTGTTTTAATAGTTATAGTCTGTTGTATGATTGGGGCAGACACTTCTGCAGAGGCTAAAGTGGATACTTCCTACAGTTCATTGCTCAGGAGGGAGTCATGCCCTCTGCTTCCTGTGATGTACTATTCATTCTGTGATTACTGCTTTTCTCATTTTCGACATTCCCTACGTAAGTGTACTTGGGACAAAGGGAGTTTGGGAGGTGAGGATGTCTCTATTCTCTTTAACATCATCATTTTCTCCATTCTTTTAACTATGGGGAGGAGTCATTTATAACACACACATACATACACACACACATAGTTTGAGTCTTTTGTGGACCCCAGAAAATTATGTTCTTAAACTAATCCATTCCTATTCCTGTGGTTGTCAATTTACTGTAGATGGGAATTTTTGATTAAATGACTTCAGTTAAGGGCCTTTTATTAGATTGCTTCAGTAAGGCAACCAGGGTGGGTTTTAATCCTCTTATTGGAGTCCCTTATAAAGGGGATAAACACAGACAGACTTAGAAAGAAATGACCCAGGAGCTCAGAAAGTAACCCACAGACACTGAGAGAGAAAGACACAAGACCAAGAAGTTGAAATCCAAGAACCCAGGAAAGAGAAAGCAAGAGAGTAACAGCCAAAAGCGGAAAGCAGTAGTGCTTGGATAGAGGCCAAGGAGTGGCAAATGCCACCATTGTGCCTTGCCACGGGATAGGAATCCAGGATCACTGGCAGTCATATCTTTAAAAAGTTAGCTTTGCCTGATGCCTTGATTTGGACATTTTTCTCAACCTCGGAACTGTGAGCTTATAAGTTAATAAATTCCCATTGTAAAAGTCAACCCACTTCTGGGATGTTATCTTGGCAGCCTTTAGCTAACTAAAACAATATAATATTTTCAAAGTAGGCTATGATGGGTAGGTAAGTGCTTTTGGTTTTCCATGTTGTGGGACTTGGAGCTATGTGGTAGTCTTAAACAATTAGATGAAAAAAAATACTGAATTAAGAACAAGGGATGATAATAAAATGGAACTGGGATCCTGGGTGTTGGGAGGACAGAAGAGAAATAGAGGAAATTAATAAGAGCAGATAGGGAATTCAGGATGTCCATTCCAGGTGCAATGTCCAGATTAAAAGAAAACTTAATTAGGACACTAACAATAAAATACATTTTTCAGTATCCTTTGACTTTTAGAATATTTGAACTGTCTATGGATGTAACTTTTTGTTTGTTTATTTCTTGATAATAGATTGGACCTGTATCTGGTACATAAAAAAAGTTATGTAATAGAATACACTATAACAAAGTTGTATTTCTGAAGTCCAAGGTAAACAGTAATTTAATTTTGTATGCTTGGACTGGTAACCATTCTCAAAACAAAGTACGCTATAGAAAAGAGCTACGCACATGGCACCAGGTACCTTTAATAATGATCTGTTACTCTGAGCATGATACCCTTTGATATTATTGAATTCAGCTGAGCAGTCTTTGATTAAATTATGTTAAGATTGGGGCCTTGATTCAACCATGCCATTAGGGCAAGCAAGGCTGAGTCCCCACCCCCTTGGTGGGCTGATAAAACAGACTCTCATATGGAAGTAGATACACAGAGAAGATACACAGAGGATCCTGTCATCCTGGGAAGAGATGAACTTGATAGTTTACAGGTGACCTTGTTAAAAGAATGGAGTAGCTAAGCCAGGAAAGAAATGAGCCCCAGAGGAAGATGAGCCTTATGCCAGCCTGCATATGAGATCAGAAGAAGCTGGGACCATGGAGACTTAAAAGGAAAGAAGAAGGCTGAACCCTCACAGACATCGCCTGCCATCTTGCATCAACACGTGGCAACAGACTATGGTGAAAGTACCTCTTATGGTACCTTAATTTGGACTCTTTAGGGCCTTGTAACTGTAAGCTTCTACCCTAAATAAATACCCTTTATAAAAGTGAACAGACTTCTGGTACTTTGCATCGGCATCCCTTTGGCTGACTAATACACCAGTCAAGGAATTTTTTAAAGAGTAGTGATTGTTCCCAAAGAAATATAGAAGATCTTGGACCAATATGGTTGCACTGGTGGATTATTCCAGCAAAAAGGTGATCTAGCATTGAGAAGAGCAATAGAAGAAGTGATGTGAGATGTTCAAAGTGCAGGGTGTGGGGGAGAGGGTAAAGCAGATGCCAAAGGAAGAAGAATATGAGCTATGGTGTGAACCAATTAGGGTAATGGTGCAAGATTAGAAGGTTGAAGAGACTTGGAATGCAGGTAAGTATTGGGAAGCATAGAAGTTCCCACCTCAGTGTGATATCTACAGGTACAAGTTTAAAAGAAAGCAGCACCTGGGCTAGGAAGGCTGTTGATTCTAGAATAGGCCTTCAGTATAGAAATTGCTGAGGAATCATATGCCAATATGATTGGCAGGAAGAAAGAAGATGAAAGGAATTCCAATTTTACAATAAAACTAGAGAAACTTCTTAAGGTAGGATAATTGAAGAGCAGACAAATCAACCAATATCAAATCAACCAGTAAGCAGGAGCTTAGGTAAGGCCAAGCTCAGTTAACCAATGTTAGAAAGTTTGAGAGACAACTATGAGCTCCAGGATTCTCCCTGTTTGTAACAAATTCTAATTGAAAGAAGAAAGGCTAAGATTACCAAGAATGGGAAAAAAAGCAGGATGGTACATCAGTTCAGATTGCTTAATAAGGTAACATTATTTGTAGAGAGGTGAGTTATTGCCCACTGTCTTAAAAATGGTTGGTTTGGGGAATTTATAAACATTTCTTATATGGGGATAAAGGGAGTTGAGAGAATTTCTCACCACCTCCTGTCTTCTCTACCTTGTAGTGAACATGATCTGCCTTCTAATAATCACTGTAGATAGGAAGTCACTTGCCAGCAAATTGCAAGAGCTTTGGAGTATACTCCCTTCAAGGAAAAATTAGGAAAGGAGGACGTGGTCGGGAAACCAGTGTGGGCTTCAGGACAGATTAGATGGAAATAAGAAGGAGATGATCCAAATCCACACCAGCATCCCAAGTTCTAGACCTTCCAAATGCCTACAGAATTCCAATCAGGTATTTTTTCGTGGCAACTGGTTGGGACCCCTGGCAAATGTGTCAATAACAATTTAAAAATTTTTAAGTTATATGTTGTTTTGTATTGTTTTATAACAAATTACCACAAATTTAGCTGCTTAAGACAGCACGCATACATTATCTCACAATTTATTATGTCACAGTCACCACTTAGCAGGGTTCTCAGTCTCTCACAAAGCTACAATCTAGGTGTAACTGGCTGCATTCTCATCTGGAGTTCAAGATCTTCTTCCAACTTCATTTAGATTGTTGGCAGAATTCAGATTCTCAGCACTGTACTACTTTGTTCCTTATAGCTGTAGGACTGAGGCCATCAGCAACTAGAGACTCTTCACGTGTAATTTACATAAAGGCTGTTTGCTTTTTCAAGACCAGAAGGAAAGCATCTTTCTTCACAAAATACCTAGTCCCTTTTTGAGGGCTTACACCTAATTAAGCAAGGTCCAGTAAGGATAAATATACCCTTTGATCAACTAAGTATCAACTGATTTGGAACCTTAATTCTATCTATAGAATCTCTTCATCTTTCACAGAAGAGACATCCCATCAGATTCATGGGCCCATCCACACTCAAGGAAAAGGCATTATCCAGGATCTGAGCACAGGCAATGGGAGCATTCAAGGGCATCTTAGAATTCTGTCCACCACATAAGCCAAGTAAGGCTCTAAGGTGGTTCTCAAATAATGATTAATTTTCAACTCTTCTGTCTATGAGCAATACCTGGCTTCACTTCACTTTCAAGATTTGACAAGATTATATGCATTTGCAGTTTAAGTACATAATTTTATCTATCTGAGGAATATTTCTTTTGAGCTTGAAGTATCTAGGTTTTTATAAAGGGTATTTGTTTGGTGTAGGAGCTTACAGATTCCAGGCCATAAAGCATAGGTTATTTCCCTTACCAAAGTCTATTTGGAGAAAGATGGCTGCCGACGTCTGCAAGGGTTCAGGCTTCCTGGGTTCCTATGTTCCTGGGGCTTGCTTTTCTCTGGGTTCAAGGTTCCTTTCTTACTGGAGCTGGCTTCTCTTTCCTCTGGGAGCTTATATGCTGGGGCTTCAGCTTAAGTCTTCAGCATCAAACTTCAACATCAAAACTCAAGCATTAAAAGCCCTCAATTCTGTTCTTTGCCATGCCTTTTATCTATGAGTGCCCATTCACAAAAGGGTGGGGACTCAACACCTTAATCATAACTCGATCATGCCCAGGTACAGATCAGATTACAAGCATAATCCAATATTTCTTTTTGGAAATCATCAATTATATCAAACTGCTACAATGACCTTGGTGGTATTAACTGAGTTCAGCCTCTACTGGGCATCAGTCCACAACTGCAGTCACTACTGTGACCACACAGGCCCTCTGTGCTAACAAGAGTGGTGAAATAGATGCTGAGATGTTCTCGGTGCAGCCTCCTCAATTCCTTTGCCAAAGTGTTCCCAAATGTGAAGGCCTGGGAGCTGAGTGCAGCTTCTTTGATTCAGGGATTTCTGTAAAGTTCAAGGAAAGAAACAGGTTGAAAGTGAGCCAATGATTTAGGAGGCAAGTGTCTTACTTCATGACTTTTTTTTTTTTTTAATTTTGTTTTGTTTAGTTTCCTATTTTTTGTTTTTTGTTTTTGTTTACTTCATAAGTTTTGAATTTGAGGGAAAACAGCACTCTGCAGGTTGAATTTCAATCATTTACTGAATATTGTAGGAAAACTGTTTGTTTGATAAGGAGTCTTGATTAAGGAACTGGTCTACCAACCCAAGAGAATAGTGTGTTAGTCAGGGCCCTCTAGGGAAACAGAACTGACAGGAGATATCTGTAAATAGTATGAGATTTTATAAAATTGTCTCACATGACCATGGAGATGTACAAGTCCAAATTCCCTAGCACAGGCTGCAAACCAGGGGCTCCAATGAAGGTACTCGATGAGTTCCCCAGAAAAGGCAGGCTACCTGAAATAGAGATAGGAATTCTCTCTCTAAATGCTAAAATCACTTCCCCTTTTAAGGCTTTCAATTGATTGGATGACACGTCACTCCTTGCTGACAGCAATCTCCTCAGTTGATTGCAGATATAACCAGCCATCTATATAATCAACTTATTGACAATTAAAGCCTATGAAATGTCCTTGTATTACAGTTAAGCCAGTGCTTGCTTGACCAAACAACTGGGCACCATTACCTGGCCGAACTGACACATTAGCCTAACTATCACTGTCCATCCCTTGTTAACTCGACAGCCATATACATCACTTTAAACCATACTTAGTCTTTAAATCAAAACAGTAACATATATATATATTATTTCCTGCATACAACTGGAAATGCACTAAATTTCTCCAGAATAGGGTGCAAGTCTTTGGGCAATATTCACTTTTAAACTTGGCAACTTTATATATTATGGCGTGAAACTAATGCAACACATATGTCATATGATAAGGAGAAATGTTAGGGACAAAAACAAAGATAATCATTTTATGTATAGTCATGACACAACAAGGAAGAAATATTCATGATCATTACAGTCCTTGTTTCTGTAACTTGACTTGTGGTCGAAGGTTTTATTTATCACTACCTTCTTCTACTACCATTCCATGTTCCCTTTATCCTCAGCAAGCACTTCAACAAGCTGTGGTTCTTTACTCGGTGGGGTGACCCAAACTTTCATTCCTGAAGAGTCTGGGCCATTGTTAGCCCTGTCTGGATTAGGTTCTTGTCATTTTCCTTTGTCTTTAATCAAAGTGTATGGTAGTACTAAGAGATGTCCTAGGGGATCTCTTGTATTCCAGGCAAACTCTTCTTTACCTCCATAGTGTAGGTGCAGTCCTATTTCCCCTTGATAGTCAGGATCAGTCACCCCAGTCAGCACAGAAATTCCCTTGTTTGCCTGTTGATTCAGAGGAATGAGGAGCCCACATCGGCCAGGTGGCAGTCCTAACTTTCAGTACAACGGAATCATTATGTTCCCTGGTGGAAACACTTTGCCTTTTCGAACTAAGACCTGTAGACCAGTAGAGCTTAAACTTTCAGGGAAAGGAAACAAAAATTTTTCTAGTGGATCACCAGCAGTAGTAGTGAGTGATGCCTCTCCCATTCCATCCTTTGATGCCTAGACCCGTGAATCCTGGCAATGGGATAAACAGCACAATAGAGTGGGAACTAAATTAGAGTATGCACAGCCTCCTGAAGAACATTGCCTCAGTCTTGCAAGGTATTGCTACCTAGTTGGTACCATAGTTGAGTCTTCAAAAGGCCATTCCACTGTTCTATCAAACTAGCTGCTTCAGAATGATGGGGGACATGATAAGACCAGTGAAATCCATTAGCATGTGCCCATTTCCTCACATCATTTGCTGTGAAGCGGGTCTCTTGATCAGAAGCAAGGCTGTGTGGAAAACCATAATGGTGGATAAGGCATTCTGTAAGTCCACAGATGGTAGGTTTGTCAGAAGCTTTGCTTGCACATGCACATGCACATTTTGGCCACTTCCTCATATAACTTCAGGACACACTTGAACCCTATCTCATATATACCACTTTCATTTTATGATGGAGTGTTACTGTGCATACCCAACTTTATGATTTGGTGGGTTAGATAATACACAGTTCATGATAGGCAACTCAGATCTCATGGTAACTTGGTGGCACATGGTAAAGCATTTAGTCTCTACTAGGCCAAAAACTGTTTCTCAAAAGGAGAGTAGTTATCTACACAGGATGGCAAGACTTTGCTCCAAAATCTGAAGGCTCTGCATTTTGTGATTCTCCTAAGGGGCCTGTCAGAGACCCCAGAAGGCATCCATATTTGCCACTGACACCTCCAGCACCATTGGATATGCTGGATCATATGGTCTAAATGGCAGTTCAGCTTTCATAGTAGCCTGGACCTGTCACAGAGCCTCTCTTGTTCTGGTTCCCACTTTTCTGGTCATTCAGTAAATGGTTCAGAGTAGCACACTCAAATAAGGAAGTATTGTCTTTAAAATATGAAGAGACCAACTAAGCATTGTGCCTATTTTTTTTTTTTTTGGTCATAGAAAAAATAGCTGCATAGCTTATACTTCACTTTAGAAGGGATATCTCAACACGCCCCACACCACTGGAAATCTAGAAATTTCACTTAGATAGAAGGCCCCTATATTTTCGTTGGATATATCTCCCATCCTCTCTCACACAAATGCATTACCAATAGGTCTAATGTAGATGCTACTTCTTGCTCACTAGGTCCAATCAGCATGTTATCATCAATATAATGGGCTAAAGTGATGTCTTATGGGAGGGAGAGATAATCAAGCTCCTTATGGACAATATTATGACATAAGGCTGGAGAATTGATATACTCCTGAGGCAGGAAAGTGAAGGTATATTGCTGGCCTTGCCAGCTAAAAGTAAACTATTTCTGGTGGTTCTTACTTGCAGCAATTAGGAAAAAAAGCATTTGCCAGATAAATAGCTGCTTACCATGTACTAGGGGATGTGTTGATTTGCTCCAGCAGTGATACCACATCTGGAATAGCAGCTGCCATTGGAATCACCACTGAATAAGTTTACAATAATCTACTGTCATCCTCCAAGATCTATCTGTTTTCTGCACAAACCAAATAGGTAAGTTGAATGGGGACATGGTGGGAATCATCACCCCTGCATCCTTCAAATTCTTGATGGTGGCACTGATTTCTGCAATCCCTCCAGGAATCTGGTAGGGGTAGTTCTAGTGGCTTCCATTTGGACTTTCCTACCTCAATAGCCACCACTCCACAAGTCAGGGATGCAGTGTAGGGATTCTGCCAAGTATTGATTATGTCTATTCCAATTATACATACTTGAACTGTGGAAATTACCACAGAATGAGTCCAGGGACCCAATGGACTCACTGTGTGTCTTGAGCTAGAACTCTGTCAATCACCTGACTGACATATTAGCTTAACCATCATAAATAGATATGGGAATTTTATGGGTATTAGAAATAAAGTTAGAATCTGTACAGCCAGGTGATTCTTTCTTTCTTAAGAGAAATATGACAAACTCTTCTGCTGTGGCACAGTTGTGGAGGCTAAATTTCTTCTTGTTTTACAGATTCTTTCCAATCAAGGGAGAGATTTTTAGAATCTCTTGCCTTTGGAAAGATATCCAATTGGCAAGAATTAAAAGTTTAGAATAATGCCCATTATCCCAATGCAAACCTCCCTCATAGACCCAAAAATCTGCCAGGTATACTTGGACAGGGTCAGGAAAGTCAATAGAGCATGGAAAGACTCATGTAATTCAGGCTACTTTGAAGAAATCACTAGTTTTACAGCATTTATCTTGATGTTTAGAAGAAAATACAGCCACCAATTGACCCATAATCTTGGGATTTAGTTACAAAGAGACTGTGGCAATTTGGTATTGTTTCTGAATTCCAAAAATGGATATTGGATTGTGTTTGTAAACTGTTCTCTTCCTCTGGGCATATTAGATTGTATTAAATTCAGAACTTTCACTTTTATTTGATTAAATTACAGTTAGGACTTTGATTTGGGCACATCCTACATGGAGAAGAACACAGAAGTAGATACACATGAGAAAAACACATCAGGAAAGAGACAGCTCATTAGACACGGCAGCAGCCCCAGGAAGAGAAATGAACTTGATAGCCTGTAACTGCAGCTGAACCCAGGAAGAAATGATCTCTGGAGAGAGAGATGAGCCCTCCAGCCTATGCTGAGATCAGAATAAGCTGGGACCACATAGCCCTAGGAGGGAGAGGAAGGCTTAACACTCACAGAGACTGGCAGCCATCTTGCTCCAACATGTGGCCAACGTGTGACAACATGCAGACTTCGGTGAGGGAAGTAACATACTCTTTTACGGCCTTATGACTGTAAGCTTCTATGCCAAATAAATACCCTCTATAAAACCCAAGAGATTTCTGGAACTTTGCATCAGCACTCTTTTGACTGATTAATACAGGGACTAATTGGGATGGTCATATTCAGGATGCAGCAGATCTCCAAGACCCTTTGTGACTTGCAGCTATGGCAGTTTATCATAACACTGGATACCAGAATGAGCACTGTGATCCCTGGGTAAGGTGTCCTGAGTTTCAGTCAGGTGTGGGGACCTTGTGCATGATTTGGGAATAAGAGAGCAACAAAGTTGAGAGTCTGTCAAAAGAATTCTCTGTATGTGTCAGTGTATCTGTTATAACTATTGCCACATTAAGATACATCTCAAACTATTAACAATCTATAAATCATCATGGAAAACTCTTTTGAAGGAGAGAGGGTTTATGCCATTCCAAGATAATGAAATTTAAAGCCATAATATAAATTAGTTAGCATTATCCAAGTAGACCAAAAAGGAATTCCATTATCACCTTCACAGAGGAAAGGGTGTGGAAGAAAAAGTAAGCAGAAAGTATAATTACTGGCATTCCTTAAAGGTACAGACTCAATGACACTCCCATCTTGGGTAGGGAAAATAATCTTCTTACTGCCTCTTTAGGAGGCAAACCCTTCCTTCCCCAGACCATAATTTGGAAGCCCAGATATCAAGTCTGCAGGGTCTTGTCCTGTGTAGGGCAGGAATATGCCTAATGTACGTGTCAAAAGGCTTGAGCACCAATGAAACAAGGATAGCTGTTGGAAGAAGTTTTAAGGAGAGTCATCAAAATAGTGACTATTCAAAAACTACCAATCTGTATCTGGGGAGACACTTGTTGGATGTCTATGTAGCCCTGACTGAGCCCCAGACACATTTGGAAAGGGATGACCCTATCCTTTGGGAGGGCTCAAGTCTTCCCACAGGGCAGAGGATGTGACAAGACAGATATCTCTATCCCCTTAATCTCCTCATTCTTTCTTGTCCTTACCCACACTGTGGAGGGATCATTTTAGCTTAATAAGACAGCAAAGTTATCAGTGGTGGCCAAAATTAGCAATGGTTTGCATGTAGTTGCTCACTCTGTGGATGGGAGAACCCAGGTGAAGAGGCCAGGTAAATGGGCTACCTTGACCATAAGGATGGAAAAGAACTTGAGAACTTCAGCACAAGGAAAAATTGACCCAAACTCAGAGGATGGAGGAGGAGGATGCTGGGATCCAGGAGAAAGAAGGGAAGAATAGAAAAGGAAGGGGCGGGGGTAGGAACAAAACAAGAGAAATGATGCTACCTGGACTTCCAAGGATTATTTTTGAAGAAAGAAAACCAGACCATGCAACTTATATCATCCTTTCAGTTTCAAGACATGAGTTAGATAAGGCTCTTTGCAGAACCAGAGCACATCTCTATATCCTTGAGACATTGCAAGGTATAAATATGGTAGGGTTATATGTTAAGTCTTTTAAGCTTAAATTCCCAGCATTTTATCTTTTTCTGAGGAAATGAAATAATAAATGATAGGAGTTACCTGGCTGCATAATGGGGAAGAGGAGAGCTGTCTCCATTTAACACCTGGATTCAAGTTGGAGTAGTGGAGATGATCTCACACCACCCAAGCATTCAGTCAGCCACCAGAATGGATAAATATGGAGCAATATGTGTGCTTTAATGGAATAAGTAAATCAAATATTGATAAATTAAATGGTATTTTAAATGTCCTGGAACACTTTCAAGGCAGGGGAATTTTTTTGTGAAATGTTCTATTTCTTTAGGCATTTTGAAAATTCCACCTGGTTGGATGTTCTTTCAGTTTTTTCACCATCCTTCCCTGGGGTTGTGCAATTGCAGACAAACAGGAGCAAGATTTTAATGACAAGGATGTGACTTTTCCTCCCCACCTGCTTGTCTCCAGACTGAGGAAAAAGACATTTTAAACTATCTCCATTAAATTACTTCCAACTGTGTCACACTAGGTCTCTCTTAAAGCTTTACATATAATTTCTCTCCTGAAAGTAAGAAAATTCTGAATAGAAGCAATGTTAAACAAATACCATGACTTAAATATAAAGGCATAGCAGTCATAGCCAGAAGCAATGCAGGAGCCTCTGAGTAAATGATATTTCATTCAGCTATTTTGACAAGTTGAAAACTACATTTTACTTTACTATTTTAGAACAGAGGGAGAGTGTTATTTAGATTTAAGAACTAACTCCTAATACACTAATAAAAACAATCCAAAACAAAGTTCTTGTACAAATCTTATGTTGTATAAATATAGTTATTAGTTCATGTATGATATATTGATGTATAATTTATAGCTGTAATATTTCAGCTTTCTGTAGGAGACAAGAACATTTTAATCTATGAATTATTGTCAGCCTATCACCTGCCACTTTACAGATAGTTGCTATCAATTTTCCTTTGCATATTTCATTGAAAATGAAGGATAACTTTTAACAGGTTCTTTTGCAATCAATTCTGATTCACAGATTTTGTTAGGGGTGCCAAACTTCCTTGGAAACTTAGTACTGTATATTTGTATACTACTTTACATTTTTCAAAATGCAGGCAGATACATTATTATAATTTGTTCAAAATAAGTTTTTAGTTTTCCTCATATGAAATCATTTTTTCATAGTTAAAATGTTGAATTTTAAAATAATAAAAATCATGAGGATGTTTTAAAACATGGCAATAAAGAAATAATTAAATAGGTAGCACTGTGATGCATCAGACTTCTGTATATGATTCTGTGATTTCCTCATTAAAGTTCTGAACTTCTCTGATTCCAGTGTTCCACTTGTAAAACAGGAGTTTATTAACTTCACCAGGGATATTGAGAATATACTGTCATGGTTTGAAACTATATGTGCCCCAGAAAAATCATATTCTTAAATTTAATCCATACTTGTGGGTGTGAACCCAGTGTAAGTGGAAACTTTTGATGATGTTACTTCAGTTAATGTATGTCCCACCTCACAGGAAGGGTCTTAATCATATTACTGGAGTCCTTTATAAGAGATGGAAAATTAAATAGAGAAAGAGAGAAAGCTACAGGTAATAAGAAGCTATAAAAGGGACCTGGAAGAGAAGGGAGAGACAGGAAGACACTGTCATGTACCTTGCCATGTAGCAGAGAAGTCAAGGGTCACTGGCCGCCAGCCCCAGAGTGCTGGTCTAAGGAAGAAAGCATCGCCTTGATGATGCCTTGATTTGTACTTTCAAATCCAGAAACTAATAAATGACCATCATTTAAGTCAACCCATTCCATGGAATTTGTTTTACAGGCCTTGGTAACTAAACCATATACACTTAAAAATACCCGATTTTATAGGTAAACTAAACAATTTTATAATAATATTTAGGGGTGGGGGAGATGTGAGTGCCTATTTCTGGCTCAGCCTGTGGGCTAAGGTTTTGCAAGCAGAAGCTCAAGATCTGAGTGATGCATGAAAGTGTGTGAATGTGTATATAGGTTTTGGAGAGTATTAGGGGGGATATGCCTACGTGGAGGAAATGTTTGCCGAAGATATTTCTTCATGGGGTGGAAGGTTAATTCTCTTGGTTGACAATATGTAATTTAGCAAGGCAATTTGGAGATAAGAAAATATATAAGAAATTTGGTTCTGGACTTTAAGATGCTAGATTTTACTAGAGGGAGAAGGAGAAAACATAAATACAGAAAACAACTGAAAAACAAATCCAACATACAGACTTAGATACTCACTCTGTATATGTGTGTGTGTGTGTGGGGGGGGGGTTGGTTAGGAGAAGGGATGCGGGGAGATGATGTACAAATAATTACTAACACAAATTCCCAGAAGAGGAAGATTAATGTGGTCAAAAAAAATTCAGGAAAAATGTATTTGACAGTAAAAATTTAAATTGTTTTTAGCAAAGATTTGTGTATGTGTGTGTGTTTGGGAGAATGCTAACATAATGAGGGAAATGAATGCTCTTGACCAGGAAGACATTCAGTCATCCCACAAAGCAGAGCACTGAACACTTAATTACAAAAAGAACAAGAATATTCATGTTTCAAATACAGTTTTCAGATCCAAAGGTAACCACACTTGAATCCCAGTGGGCTGATAGAGCTTGTCAGAAACCCTGTCTAGCTTCCTTTCCTTAAGGACAACAAAGAAGCAAGCCTACAGATCCCCAAACTCCAAATCCAACTACAACATATTTTTAAATGTATCTTTTTTCGCCTCCAGAAAGTAGATTAGTTATCCCTCAGGTCTTAGTGAATCTTTTTGGAAATAAAGGGCTGGGAAGCTTATAGAAACGGTTGGAAACCTCCTAAGAAATCACACACTGTTGCCCTGACAAGGCTTCTCCATGGTCTGTGCATTCTAACTTAGGTGTCCCCTGCTCCAAGTCTCTACTCCTGTACCTCCTGGGCATCTTGGGTATCCTGCTTCCACAGTCCTCTCATACTCTCTATCATTCTACTTATCACATGGCATATGTGTCTAACTCCCACTGGAGTGTAAACTTAATACATTTCTGGCAGCATGATTAGTACTACACCTCGCACACAGTGGGTTCCGATGAACATTTGCTGCACATTGTTGGGAAATTTGTAGTCCCTGGTCAGAAATTGTTCATGATCTTATAGATATAAGACTTGAGGAAACAGCATTTTCAGCTGTGGTGTTTTGAAAGGCAAGTTTCACTGGCTCCTAGACATTAGGTGATATCTTTCATTGTTTCATTCAGTAATTACATCAGACCTGTGGAAAAGAGCAAAAAGATGGTAGGCTATATCAACAGAATGGAAGGCTTTATACTTGGAAAATAAAGTAGAATCAAATGTCATTTGAAACTTTGCCTTTGGGTGGATGAAGAGAGAAAAAGAGAGGAGAAAGAGGGAGAGAGAAAGAGAGACAGGGAGGGAGGAGGAAGAGAGAGAGGAGAGGAGAGATTCTCCATCATCTACTGTGTAAGCGAATCTTTGGAAGCAAACTGCTGGAAGTGCTCATGCTCACAGCAAGAAACGGGTTCCAAGAGGAAAGATCAGGGCTTTGAACCCCACCGTGAAAGGCCACTCTTAGCAAATCAAAGTGTGAGAAAGGCTGTGGTTCTGCTCTTCAGCTCTGGCACTGATCAAAGCTTTTATTTGCTTCTGCTGTTTCAAAGAGCAAGCTAGGAACAGCAGATTAGTGTTCTAATCCTCATATCCTTAACTCATCCCATTCCAAATTTAGAGAATCAGGATTTCCTCATACCCTTTGGGTGTAGAGCCCAGCTAAATCTGAGGTTTCCTTCAATCTAATAAGCTCTCCCTCATCTGGATGTCAATGGTTTATAATTGGGCATCAAATGGAAGCTTACTTTTACTTCCAGACTATCTAAAACATTTTTCTTTGTTATTCAAATGAAGCCTGGTATATTTAGATAGCAGCAAAATGAAACAAACCCACAAGAAATGGGTCAAACAGAAAGACTTTCCCAATTCCAGCCTGATTAAAATCACTCTGAGGGAAATTATTGATATATGATCTGCTTTAGGCTTACCTCTGACTTTCAGTGCTCTTTTCTTATCCACTAAACCCTTCTGTCCATGCCCACCCCTTTCCTCTGTGCTCTCCAAATCAGGTACACAAAACCCTCAGGCTGTTTCTGTTCTCCACTAAGACAGGCAGGTACTTAGAGGTAATGCTGGAGTAACAGCAAGTTTGCCAATGTGTCTAGAGCAGACAGTAAGAGAACTAGAAGAGGAGGCCAGAGAGGTAAGTGGAGGGGTAGATCACATAGGTCATCATGAAGACTTTGACTTTTATTCTCAGAAGAAATGGGGTGTCTCAATAAAGTTATGAGTAGAGGTATGGCATGATCTTATTTATGTTGCAAAAGAGCTAATTGCATTGTTATGTTGACAATAGTCTAGAAAGACAAGGATAGAAACAGGGAGACCAGCTGGATGTCATCAAGAAGGGCATTACTGTATCTGGACCAGGATGGTGGTAATTGGAGGCTGTGAGATGCAGTTTGAGTCTGCATATATCTTGAAGGTAGAACAAACAGAATTCCCCGAAGGGTTTTCTTTGGGATGTGGCAGAAAGAGACAGTGAGGATAATAGAAGGATGCAGTTGTTACAACCAAGATAGGGGAGAGGGGAGAGTAAGCGTATAGCACATTTGTGAAGCCAAGGGTTCTAGGCTCATACCGCCAGAAGTCAGCTGACCAAAGAGAAAGTTTTATTTTTCTGTTGCAACCTGAGAGGTATATGAATGGGAGACTGCCCTGCCTACTGAGAATTAGCAGAGGTTTTATAGGTTATACCCATTAGGTTGTGTGGCAGTTTGAAGCTCTATATGCCTCAGAAATTTATGTTCTTTAAGTTAATCCTTTCCTGTGGGTATGGACCCATTGTAAGTATGATTGTTTGGTGAACAGGATCCTAAGTTAAGATGTGACTCACTTCATTCAGGATGGGTCTTAATGCTTTTACTGGAATCCTTTAAACATGGGATGAATATGGAGAGAAAAAGAGAAAGCCACAGAAGCAAGAAGCAGAAAGTGTCAAAACATGGAAGAGAAGGGAGAGACCAGCACATGCTGTCATGTGCCTTGCCATGTGACAGAGGAGTCCAGGATTGCCTTTAGTCAATCTTCAGAAAGAAAGCACTGCCTTGATGATATGCCTTGATTTAGACATTTTCACAGCCTCAAAACTGTAAGCTTGTAAGCTAATAAATTCCTACTGTTAAAAAGCCAACCCATTTTATGGTATCTGCTTTTGGTAGCAAATCAAACTAATATAGTTTATAACAATAAAAGGTGAGTGAGAAACAGAAATGTAGGTTAGAGGTTAAAGGCAAAGAAGCAAAGATCAGTGACCAGTTTTCAGATCTCAGAAACGGATGGCCTGAGGCAGTGGTACTGAAACTTGAGCATATGTTGGTAGTCCTGGGGAGGGTTTGTTAAAATACAGATTGCTGGACCTCATCCCAGAACTTCTGACTCAGAATTTCTGGGTGACCCCAAGAACATGCATTTCTAGTTTTCAGGTGATGCTGACACTACTGATCTAGGGACAGCACTTAGAGAATCACAGGCCAAGGGGCAAGTAAGTATGGGCCAAGAACATTTTTCAGTTCAAAGTTTATCAAGAAAAAAAGCAAGTTGGACCAAGGTTTGCAATATTTTGTTATGGAAAGATATTAACATTTTACAAGGATGGGTAATGTCAGGAGCTTAGTTTGGACAGACATTTGAATCTGTGAATCTGGAGTTTGGGAGAGAGGTCTGGATTTGAGGAGTTAACTGAAATTGTTGGCAAAATAGATGGAATTTAAAATCAAGAAAAATGAGAAATAAATCTTCAAATTGGTTAATAATGCAGAAATAGAAAGGTAAAATAAAGAATGAGAAAGAATGATATTTATGTCATCCTCCATTGATACATGTATTATAGCTATTCTTATAATGGACTTGTTGAGGCCAAAAGCAAGAATTTCCTTTAACTTTGTTTCTTTTCCCTTTCCTCCCCTAATGTAAGATAGCTGACATGTTATGTAACCTGGCCACTGTTAACATGCTAATATGGTAGATTATATTTTTCAAAAATGATAACAATATCTCCCATTCCAAGTGCTATTCTAGAATGTGATCCTCCCCCCTCCCCCCATTTGATAGGTGCAGACTTTGTTCTCTCCTGTTATATCTGGGCAGGTTTATGACTTGCTGTAACCAACAAAGGGCAGCAGAAGTGAGGCTAGGTCAGAGAAGATGATGTGATTTCCTTCTTTTGTGAAACACTCCTGTTAAAACTCTGAACCTCAACATATGAAGTCTAACTGCCATGAGGTTGCCATACTGTGAAATAGCCTAAACCAGCCTACAAAGAAAGACCACGTGGGAAAACTCTGAGACTAACTTAAGAGAGAGCAATGGGAAAATGGATGTGGCTCAACCAATTGGGCTCCTGTCTAACATATAGGAGGTCCAGGGTTCAATGGCCAGGGCCTCCTGTAAAGGGCAAGCTGACTCACGTGGAATGACAGTGCATGCATGGAATTTCACCCCGTGTAGGAGTGCCACCCTGCGTGGGAATGCAGTCATGCACAAGAAAGCCACCGTGCACAGGAATGCCAGCCAACACAGAGCTGGCACAGCAAGATGATACAACAAGAGACACAGAGGAGAGAAAATAAGAAGATGTAGCAGAACAGGGAGCTGAAGTGATGCAAGAGAGTAATCACCTCACTCCTACTCCGGAAGGTCCCAGGATCTGTTCCCAGAGTCAACAAATGAGAGTACAAGCAGACACAGAAGAACATACAGTGAATGGACACAGAAAACAGACAACAGGGTAGGGGTAGGGGGAAATAAATAAGACTTTTTTTAAAAAAGAGAGAGAAAGAGAGTGATGCCTGGCCAGCACCCAGCTGTTCTAGTCCTCCATTCTTCCAACCCCAGTCATAGTATCATAGAACCACATGATAGATTTCAAGCCTTGCCTAGACAAGCATTTTCTGAATTCCTGACTCAGGGAAATTGTGAGAGATAACAAAATGAGCATTGTTGTTTTAAATCATGGAGTTTTGGGGTGATTCAAGTTAGAAAAATACAGAGTATTAAAAGCTTGTAAATTACAGAACCCACCCAGTTTTAACTCTTTTTATCATCCCAAATACTCCTTTGTTTCTCATACACACTTTTGAAACAAGTTTTTAAGTATTTGCATGTTAATGCCTTCCAGTAGCCATAACATGGGGTATCATACAGAGAATATATTATGAGATTATAGGCATCTCATAGAATATGTTATCTGTCCCCCCAAAGCCATTCCCAGATATGAAAGAAAATATTAGAAAGCATTATTCTTAGAAACTTAGCTAATGGATTTTAAATATGTTGCCTTCCAAGTCACCAATACAGAAAATGAAGTGGACTTTACAAAATGTATCAAAGACATTGTGAAGTCCTTCAAATCTTATCATGTTAAAATCTATCCCATGTTAAAATTTTAGGAAAGCATGACATACAATGAACTGTCTTTTGGCCTATCTGAAGTCATAAACAATAAGATGATGGAGTCTATCAAAAGGTAAACCAGAGAAACAAAATTTGATCTATGCGTTTCCAGACCACTTTTGAGAAAATGATATCCTTATTGGCTAATGTGAGGACTTATATCTGAAAATGTACTGTTCTCAAATAAGACAAGAGTCTCAAGCTTTCATTTGAACCATTATAGTCTCTTTACTAAGACTCTACCCCAATATTTTCCAAAGTTGGAACCTTGAACATAGTCCTATGAGATGCTTCAGGAACTGTGGTCAATTAATTATAGGAAAAACTTTATTCCATATTCATGATGCCCATCATTTCATCAAAGGCTTAAAGTTGTCCTGCTGACAGAAGATCTGTTCAGCATTATTAAATGTTTTCACTCATTAAAATGACTTGAAATTTATGTTCTACCAAAAAACAATTTTTGTAAAATATCTCTCTGTAGTCACCAAGCAACTTTTGGCCAGTGATTTGGTTTCTCAAAGAGAAATTTCTACAGGAGAAAGGATTACATAGCAGTAGACACATGTATTTATAACTAATTACATATGTATAAATTAGGATTCTGATTTATCTATCATGTTTGAGTTTGGTTAGCATGGATCAGTCCTCAGAGCCTATTCACTAAGGGCAACAGAAAGGACTTAATATGTAAGGCTGAGCTCTCTGCTTTGGATTGATGGTGACCCTTCTATGGAATTAGGCAGACCTTCTACTGACATCTTTTAACTACAACAAGTCTTACCTAATTTATTTATATATGACTTTTCTTTTGCAGACAAAATGTTCTCTACTCTAAAAAAAGAAAAAGATGAGGATCTGTCTTGAATTATTAGGAAGTATTTTGCCATTTGGACACTTGTATTTACCAGACTCTTAGTTAGAAGCTTCAAAAAGTTTGAGAGAACTTTTTACAAGTCTTTGTTGGATTTTAGGCATAAGCTGTGCTACTTTGGAACCCAAAGCCAAAATTTAAGGAGTCAATATTCACTCCATTTCTACACTAAACTCCCTATATCTCTTGCTACACCAAAGGTGAGGGGCCCTAGGAACCTCTGAAAAGAACCCCTTTGACACTGTTACTGGATTTCTCATGGATCCTATAAAAACAGTATTTCATTCCTGCTGGAGAGACAGCTAAGTTGAGACTGTAGAGGAATTTCCTCTGTTCAAAGAAGACTACTGACCTGAGGACAGATATAGAGGGAGAAATAGTTTCTTTACTCCAAGTTCACTCCTCCATACACATGGTTTCATTTAACATCTGTATGCTAATTGTTCCCATATTTATATTTCTAGTCCAGACCTCATATTTTAACTACAAATGATACATTAAATTAACTACTTGGCATCTTAATTTGGAACTCTCACAGTTTCTTCAAGATCAACCATATTCAAAACTTAAAGCATGGGAGAAGCCCTAAAGTCTCACTCTCCTCCAATGCTCCATATCTCAGTGAATATGAAAGCACCATCATACATAGAATCAATAATATTTTTCCCCATCTTCACATTTCATCTGACACTATTCCCTATTTGTTCTCCTTATTATCATTTGAGCCTGTCAAATTCTTCTCCTTTCCAATGCTACCACTGAATAGAGATCACCATTAACTTGCTAGAGCTACACCAGCAGTCAGTATTATGCATTATAAGCACAGAAACAACTCTGGGTGACTTGTGTAGAAAAATGATTGAGGGGTATCAGGTAGATTGCTGACAAAGGAGAATCCTAGGGAGGTAGTCTTAGAATATTAACAAAAACCTTGGGAAGTTAGATTACACAGTCAAGTTCAGTTTAAAGTCACTTCCTTCAGATACACAAACACTGTTTGGGAACTTTGATTGACCAAGCCTAGGATGTGTGATCATGCCCTAGCTATCCATGAATGGACATATCCGACTTACTTTGACTTAAGAGTCATACAATGGGGGTATCCTCTGAATCTGAGAGTGAATTTCAATGCTGGGATGACAAAAAAAACACCTGTTATTCTCCTCAATGTCACCTTAGTCTTTATGGTAAACTGAAGGTGACTACAGTTTCTTTAGTTCTTCTCCCAGGGATGGGTGTGTAAAAAATGGTAGCTTTTAGGTGTGGTTTTTTGAAACAACATTTACCTTAGGACCCATATGACTACTATGATCTTAGAAACCCAATCCATTTGGAGTGGCACTGAAGATAAGATGTCATTTGGGGAAGGAGGGAAAAAGGAAGGAAAAGAGAGAGGGAGGAAACAAAGAACAAAGGAAGAGAGGGAGGAAAAGAAAGAAAGAGAGGGAGGTAGGAAGGAAAGAGAGAGAGAGGAAGAGAGAAAGTGAGTTCACAGAGGAAGAGGGAGAGGGAGAGGGGAATAAGACACCAGACATGTGATATAAAAAGCAGATCCTCTATCCCCAGCTGCATCAACTAACACCACATGGATCAGAGAGGAACTGCCCAGCTAAATCATTCCCAAATTACTGACCCTAAAATAATCAGTAAAATAAAATGATTGTATTAAATTGCAAATTTTTAGGGAGTAAAAGATAACCAGAAAAATCTTCTTGCATTCAACCTCAAGTCCTTTCTATTTTCTATAGCCAGAGTAGTCTTTCATACACACACACACACACACACATACATATAATTACCCTGTTTAATATTCCTCAATAGTTTTTCAGTGCTCTTAGGATAAAAATCAAAATCCTCAACATTATCTTCAAGACCCTGGATGATCTGTCCCAACTGATTCTCTTATCTTGTCACTATCTGCCATAATTTCTGAGCTACAGTCACATTGGATGTTTTGAATGCCTCCAAAATGCTACGCCTCTTTTGGTTCTGGAGTCTTCACTTATGCTGTGTCCTGTCCTGGAAGCTCTTTCTCCATCCTCTCTGGCTTTTTCTTCATGTGACTCTTGTTCATTCTTCATATCTTAGTTCAAATGCCACTTTCTCACAGAAAACTTATTCCCAAGGCTAAATGGTTTCCTGACGCTCCAATACTTCTCCAACAGAGCAATCATTGCATTCCAATTAAATAATTCATTGTTAAAAAGTTTTCACCATTTGTCTTTCCAGCTAGAATGCTGGCTTTACCAGATCAAGGTTATAAATCTTGTTTTTCACTAGTGTCTTGCACAGTTCCTTGCACGTAGTACACAGCTGATAAGCGATAACTGAAAAATGAATGCAGGAAAACTGACCTCATAATAATACCATCATTTTATAAAGTGGCTTGGTTTCAGAGATTTGAAATCCTTGTAACAAAGCCTCTAATATTTTTACTATTTGTATGACTGGCTTTAAACTTATTTCTACCAATAGTACTAAGGCATGGATTTGGAATATTATTTTTCAACTCCCAGAATAACTTGTGGATAGCATAAAGTAATCCATGAAAAGAGCCTAGCTTAGTGACCGCTATTCAGATCCCTTGCTGCAAGGTTCAACAACCTCTTTTCAGTCACCATTATTCTTAAACTGTGTTCAGAATTCCAGTGTGTTAATCACTTCTTTCTTCCTAAAATCTTTCTCTTTCAGATCCACTAATGCTCCTCCTACTTCTCTCACCACTCCTCTAAGGATCTTTGTTGGATCCTCCTGTTTCTACCCCTTAAAAATTTGTTTATTTGAGCTTTAAAGATGATTCTACTAATCTCTCTGAAAATTTTTTCCTTCTGATAATCCATTGGCTCCAGTGGTCACTCTAAATCAGTGAGCACCCCAGGTAGTTCTAATGTGAATCATCTGCAAATCACACTTAGTAAAACAAGATATGGATCTATCAGTGATTCTCAAACTTCATTGTGCAGACGAAAACCTGAGGATCCTGTTCAAATGCAGATTCTGGTTCAGTAGATCAGGGGTAGGGCCTAGATTTGGGGTAGGGTAGAAACTGAGAATTTGGGGTAAGGTAGAATATTTCTAACAAGCTCTTAGGTGGGGCCATTGCTCCTGGTCCCATAAAGCACTCTAAGTAGGAAGGTTATACAAGAGTCATAATTAAGCCCTTTAGGTAACACGGAGCCACCAGTTGGGATTGGTTAATATTTTGAACCTCTGCTGTCATTTTAATTTGATTCAATTAATTTCTACAAACAATTAGCAAGCCCTCACTGGTCCCAGGATAGGCTAAAGTTGAATAAGATATGGTCAGTGCACTCAAAAATTCACAGTCAAATGGCATGATTAATATATGTGTGTGTATATATATATATTTATAATATATATGTAATAAATGTGGGAAATATGCTCTAAAAAAGTAGAGTGCGAAAGATGGACTTAGGCACAAAAAGGAAGTTGCTAACTCAAATTGAGAAGGTCAGGGATTTTGAAACACTGGAGATCTACCACAGCTTTAAACTGAGTTATTGGACAAAGAGTGAGTTAAATGATTTTCTTGATGTCCATATTCCATTTTCAGTCGGCTGGGTAACTCTTTAGACCTCTTCCATACTATGGAAAACACATTTTATTTCCTTGCTTCTGATATCTGTTTACCTCCTTTTTTCTCTGGATCAAGTTGCTATACTATTAGTCATGTTCACCTTCAACTTAGTAAATCTTTTCAAGTCTTTATAGTTAGGCTTGAAAAAAGTGGTGTTCTAAATAAATGAGAAAATGAAGGTGGGCAGGGGTTGGGGTAGAGTCCTTGATTCACGAGTACTACCTTTGAAGGAGAAATGTTCTTCTCTTTTCTTGCTAAAGGTTTAACGAATGAAAGGAGCATTTTTAATTAGAGTTAGAGTTTGTGTTTAAAACATCATTTCAGCTTTGTGTCCACCCTTAGCTTTATTGCTCTAACAATCTCCGGGCTTCTCTAGGGAAGATTCAACATTCTTTCAAGTTCTTCCTTTTCCAGCATAAAACTTTCCTTGACTAATTCTAAATATCATTTCTCCTGAGAGTATGCTAATTAACTCTACCCTTCTGGTTATTATTTAATCATTAATTTGGAGTCCTTAATTGTGCTAAGAATCAGCCAGTTCTAGCACCAAATCTTTATCCAGATCTTAGTTATTTCTTATTTGGGTCCTTGAAACCACATTTTTAAATGCCACTTATTAATATTTATTAGAGCCCTATAGAAGGCAAAGTGTTAGCTTTTTTATAAAATATAGGAACATCATATTTCCTGTCCTCTAAGAACTTTCCATGCCTAGCCTCATATCATTTTTTCCAATCAAGCTAATTTACTACTTAAAAATAATCTTTGAAGTAACTGTAAGAAACACTCCCCTCTCCTATCCCATGAATGAAATTTAAATGCAGTTGCAAACATTTATTTCATAACAAAGTCTTTATGTTTAATAAGTGTTATTATTTTAAACAAAATTTATTTTATTTTATTTTGTTCTTGCTGTTTATGCACCAGTCAAGCCATCTCTTTAAGAAAGAGAGGTAAGATGGGTAGGGGTGAGGGTTAGATACCCTAAGGCTTAGGTTTAGTGAAACCTTTTTAAAAATAGGTGAGTAAGACCACAGGAGTATAGTTATGATTCTGATTATACATGTGGGCTTATCTGGTACATAACAGGCTTTCAGTAAGTGATAGCTTTAATTATTACTATCTTACTGTCCTGTGAATTGGTGTAAATTCATCTCCCTCTGCCTGATTTCTTTATCTGTTAAGAGGAGAATTTTTAACTCATGGACATCATTTTTGAAAGAAAACTGACCTCTGCTGGGGATCATAAAGCCACATATTTTGTTTAATATAGTGCATTATCTACTTTCAATATAGGTCCTTGTTACAACCAATTAAATACTGTGATAACTTACTCCTACTAATATTAATTAATGGTAATATTTCTGGAGATTTCTGAAAGTGGTAGGAATAGAGAAACACAACTGATAAGATGAAAACCAAAGAAACAAAGGGTAGTTACCTGCAGAGTAAAGAATGAATGATGCTAACGTTTTGCTAGTTCTCTCATTCACATGGACAGCCAGAAATTCTCCACTAGGCCTAATAAAATAAAAGGGAAAATTGCAGAGGAAAGATATATCAAGACAGTAATCTATTGCTTAGATAGATCAAATGCCTGCCTATGTTGTTTATGGGGAATAAGTGTCATACCTCCCTCCAAAACTTTGCTATTTTCTAAAATGGATCCACTTTGAGATGTGATTTTTCCTCCCAAGTTAGACCAGTTGGATTCCATCCATCATAATTGTGATGGATAGCAAGTGATTTGTTTCATTACATTGTTAATGGCTGTGGTGGGAACATTTGAGCTATTACATGAAAAGCTGTGGTTGTGTCATCTTGAAGCTTCCAAGGATAGAATTTCCTCCTCATTCTTTGTTTCTGCAATAGGCTCTCTTGCCCCTAACAGGGATGCACACTGAGTTTTAAATCCTTTTCTGCTTGGCTTGAGTGAGTTTGCTTTCTTTTCTGTGTGTCATTGAAAAAGTCCAGTATGCAGGCACTTTCCAGCTAGCCAGGACATGAAAATGGCATAGCAATATAAATGCTGGAATCTGTGTAAAATTACCATTCTTGACAGTGAAAGGAAACATAAAAAAAAGGAATAACACATGCCAGGAAAAAATGAATAAAATTCTTATGAACCTCTTACTTGGTCAAATATCAATTCTTATATGTGAGGGTCTTGCTTCTAAATCGGTAAAAGACTGAATGAATTTTGACTCCAGAAAAGAAAAAATGCATAGGATTATGAAAAGCATTTGTATGATATAGTAACAAAGGGGATAGCCTGGTTTATACCCTTAATACCAAGCAAAATCATAAGTTTCAACTTTAGCTAAAAGATCTTTTACTGTGCCCATTTGACTCCCAAACTCAAACTCATATTGAATTCAAAAGAAATCCCCTCAAAGCCCAGTATCTAAAACATACCAAGTAAGATCCCCTCAAAGCCCAGTATCTAAAACATACCAAGTAATCTAAATGTCATCAAAGGTAATTCTTAACTAGCTGACTGACTGCCTTGAATTAATGATAGTGATGACTACCAACAGGCAGCAAGACAGCCATCAGCACCTCTGAATCATTTTAAAGGTGATTTTCATATTCTCACTAATCTTCATTTCTCAAGGTAAAATCCTGCCATAAGTCAGGTCATAACAACCATGGCACTTCTGAGCAGAGGTGAATTATAATCACTTTCCCAATAGTTTATGTTTTTCAACTAACCAACACACATACCCCAACGTTGCTAACAAACATTTACTAGAAATTCTAGGATGAGAATAATTTACTAGTAGCACTTTGATTGTAATAGATTTCTCTCTTCTCCTGAGAGCTTATAGTGTTTTCTTATATTTTATTTCAGCTGTGTTGAAAATCATCAAGTTGGTCTGTTGTCCCTATTTTAGAAATGAGAGAGAAGGCAAAGTTGGTGACTAACTCAAGGCTACACAACCATCAGGACACAGTCCTCACACTTTGGTTGTTCTGTGCCTTAGACCTCCAGGGATAAGTAAGACCTGGTGGGTGCTTCACCTCCTTTTAGAATGTACGTATTCATGTATTTCAAGGCAGCCATGGATATTGTCATGGAAAGCAATGTGCTGAAAAGAGAGGGGCAGCTAAACAGAATGATTAAGAAAACTGAAAGAAAAGAAGAAATGTAGTAATTGAAATATCCTCTATCTTAAAAAAAAAAAAGGAGAGAGAGAGAATAGATGAACCAGATAAAACACAAAAAAACACAAATAAAACAAGAAACAATTTTACATGTAAAATGAAAAATGCAATTGGGTCTATATCTTCAAATGCTTTACTTACAGGATGGGAGAACACACAATTTAGCTCATTTGGGTTGAGTCCTCCTAATATATTCTACAGAGTAATTTATTTTCAGAAGATGCCTCACTGCAGTGCTCCTATTATGATAATGGGAATTTATGCACATGAGTATTTGTGATCACATCTTAGAACAGTTTTTGGAAGAACTACGGGGGAGGGGAAGAAGAATTATCATTTTAAAAATAGAGATGAATGCTTTAAAATATCTTTAAATTCTCAATCTATCATCCACTCCATCTACACACACCCACATCTGTGCGTGTGCACACGGAAACACACACACGCACAAACAATTCCACGGTGAATTGTCTTATTCGGGCTAAGTGCTTCTTTAGTGAAGAGCAAAACTTGTGAGTGAAAAGCGGCATGATGCATAGAATGCTTGCATGGATTTGTTGATGAGAAGGTGGCGGCCCCTGAGATTGGAAAACACAGCTCCAGCAGTCCCAGAACTCTCTGACCATATTCACTTTGCTTACTCAGGAGCAGACAATGACAGGCAGGGACTTAGGGGGAGGGGACGAATCAAAGTCCCTCTTACCCTGTGTCTTTCTGCTAGAATTGCTGTCAGACTGGTGAACTGACATGAAGTAGGGGATCAATCCAGTAGACACAGGATGAAAATGTAAACAGGGATAAGCTTTGTGGGCTTGCGTGCTCTCTCTGCCTCTTTCTTCTACCTCGTTCAATCATTTTACACAAAATCCAGACATTTCTTAGAGGAGGGGTTTTCCACTGTCATGGACAAAATAATGTTCAGCACTCTGAGTCATTTAACAGTGGGTCATCTTTAGACCATAGGCACACTGCTTTTAGAAAATCATATATGGCAATTTTAGGATTGTTTTACAGAGTATGCCAATATCAGTGGGCATATTTGATCACTCCAAATATGAATACCTGTGGGGAAAATTATGGCAAAGTCACAACTTGGGTACATTAAAGAAAATAAAACTTAATGACGTAGCTGAACTAATAGGTCTGAGCACCAAAGTTTATGGGCAAAATTCAGCAGTCCCTGGGGAGGATAAGGGAGACATGATACTCTAGTCATTTCTCTAGTGGAAGAAACATTAGCCTATTCTCTCCCTTAATTGATATTCTGCAACTGAATCAAGCACTGCTGATTGCTGACCAGCTCACACATCCCCATATGTCTCCAGATTGCTAAACTCAGAAATGTGAGTCTCTGTATCACTGAGTTAGTATGAGGGCAGCCAATATCAGTGGTGGTTGCTAGACTATTTGTTCCCATAACGAATAGGTGAAAAGAAGGAGAATGGAAAAATGTGTACTTTCATATTTGCCTGCAATACTAATTGTTTGATATTTAGGGCATGGCTCAAGCATTCCCACCAATTTCACTAGATACATATTAACTGTTTTATGCCAGACCAGGTGGAATATATTCTGCCAGAATTTTATTTTCTTCTTCTACTTACATCCTTGGGTATTAATTTCTGTACTATTAGTTCATTACTAGTGATACAAAATTACGAACACGGGTAGAGAAGCCTGACGCCGGATTAGAAAATGACATATTTTAGACACCAATTTTATAATTAAAAGTTGAGTTATCAAAAATGAAAAGCAGAATGCAGAATTTCCTGTCATCATAACAGTCAAGAAGTAAAAATAAGAAAAATACAACTTTCCCAGAGTTCATTTACTACCTTAACCTTTCATTAATAGAAGGGATCATTTCCATTCATTTTGTATGGACAGAAAAACAGGTTTAGAGAGAAGGTCAGGATCTTATTCATTGACCCACAGTTCATTTGTGAGAGTGCTAGAACTCAAACCCAGACCATCTTACGTTAGAACCTAAATTTTAACTACTCTGTGATAGTGATTCTCACTGAGGTTAAATAAATCCAAATGATTGATTTTTATAGCAAAATCTATATTGAAATAGAATAGGTACCATATTTGAAAACCATAAATCCTTTAAAGTGGAATATATCTGAAGTTGTTATGGCAAATGGAAAAGTAACACATATATTAATATATTTAGTCAAATTTAATAAAGGGATGTGCTCAAACTAATTTTTATGTTTTAAAAAACTAAAAGGATTCCAGGCTTTTCCCGATGATTAGGAGTCTCTTTTTTGTTTACATGGTTAGTAATTATGCTAACTTGCCGAGGACTTGCGAAAAGCTAAGTTATAAGCATGGATCATGGTGGGACTACTTATATTACCTCGAATTTTTTTTTGCCGGGAAAATGCCAAATGTAATGAATGTGACTTTCCCATAGGTGTTGCAACATCTCTGTGACACAGTCAGTTTGCCTTATGCACTCAAGGACAGAATTCTCTAGTTTCACTCATCTGGAGAAAGCTGTAATATCCTTGGTATTTTCAGTAGTGAAGAAAATCACCATTTTCCTCAGGGGAAGTGTTTGGTGAAGTCTCCAGGTAATTTCTCAGCAAACTCTGATTTGCTAATGTAATCTTTTTAAAAAAGGAAAATTAAACTACAGAATAAAATTAATAATTTAATTACATAATGTAATAATCCCAATACATAGTAATCATGTACAGAAATAACCTCATTTCCTTACTAAAATCAATGAGAAAGCACTTCCAGCTTGAGGGTGTCACCACAAAATAGAATCAATTGCTCTAAAATATTCTGGAGGAATTATGGCAAGAAGTTTCAGGAGATACAGATTCCTTCATTTAATTTACTGTCTTGTGCTATTCTAGCAACCATTCCACTCCTCAGTGACAAGATAGGGGCCGTGAGCTTTGCTCTCTTGTTTTATACAGTAGCCTTTGCACAGAGCTATCACTTACTGCATGTTTGCTCTGTTTCAAGGAAATAAAGCAGAGAAATGAGTAGTGCTTTATTACCACTAGAGCCTACTAAAAAGAAAATAATATTCTCAGGCTTAGAATGAAATCTTACTGAGTGTTGGTGAAGGAAAGGAGAAGAAAATGTTTAAAAAGATTTCCAGAATGTTCTTATTAGATAGATGGCTAAAACAGAGTCAAAGGAAATGATTCAAAAGTTTTGCTTTAAAGAAAGTATTCCTTTTCTGCTCATCATTTAAGCAATCAGTAAACAATTCTGTCCTTTCCAGCAATGCTAGAGTTTGGGATAAGAATTCTCGATGAACTATTTTCTTTTTCATAAAGACAGTCTCCAACTTACAAATGGGCTGTGTTACAAAAATTCATTTGTTAGATAGTCATGTGGGTCCCTGAGTGCCCTTTCCCAAAGAACCAGTGCTATAAATCATTGTTTGGTTTTAAGTCTGGTCCATGTAAGCCGTCTTAAAATTATAATGTTCCTCAGCTCTACTTCTTTAAATATTAGTCTGAGGTCTGAGAGTTGAAATGGGCTTACTCATTTTGAATAGGAAAAGGGAATAGCAGGAGACTTTACATCCCCTCTCTTTGGTTCAAGGCAGATCAAGGATATGGTGACCAAGTTTGAATTTAAAAAAGAGTGACACACATAGCTCCCAAATTGACATTTATTTCTTTCCAGAATATTCTACTGAGATATAAGGATAGCTTGCAATCAGAATCACCACAGAAAATCTAGTAGATTTGGGTCCTTTACTGTATCAACATTTTGAGGCAGGAGACTCCATGAGTTTTTCTCTGTTTTTGTTGTTATTTTTTGTTTTGTTGTTTTATTTTTTTAAAGCCCAACTAGAGACAGGAAGTCCAGGAAGCTGTTGCAATAGAACAAAAGAGAGACAATAAGACTTGGAATAGTCATTCCAGAAGAGACAGAGAAGTTGGATCAATTTAAGATAGGTTTTAAGAGGTACAGCTATCAAAACTTGGGTTTTGGCATGAAAGAGAAGGAGACCAGATATTTGGCTAAGCTGTTGGACAGGGAGTTTATAGATCAAAATCAGATGGGGGACAAAAAACAGATTAGCAGAGAAGATGAGCCTCCCCAGGGTCAGCTCTTTGAAACCATTCTTGCTTTCCACAGCTTTCTCCTTTATTTCAGAATTTACAGACCCCAAAAAGCGGATTTGAACACCAAGTTTAATCAGAGGAGGAACCCTTACTGGGGGGCCTTTAAATATGCTAGGTACTGTGGTAGATTTTTTTTTTCATTTAAACTTCACGACTATTCTGTGAGAGTTGTTATCACTATATTATAAATGTGATAATAGAGATTCAGAAAGATTCAGCAACTTGCTCAAGGTAGTGGTTAAGCTGGCATGGAAGGGGTCTTTTGGACTCCAAAACTAGGAGTATCTTTACCCTACTTCATCATGTTGCATTCTGTATCTATGAGTTGTATCTAAATTCAAGTCAATTCAACCCACTCATAAATTCAAAAAGTTCTTGATGAGTACCAAGGCTATGCTAGAAACTGTTGTGGATACTAGGAATAGAGGAAACAAAGACACAGGTCCTCCCCTCAAGCAACTCTCACTAGTGAGGTAGGCTTCCAGAAATCTGAAAGCAAGGAGAACTTTCTATGGAAAGAACTGCATAAGGAAAGAGATGTGGACAATCCTGATGCTTTGACCAGATCTGAGGGTGAGTAGTATTTGAGTAGAAGTAGCCATTGACTCATGCAGGGCCAATAGAAGGTGGGGAAATCTGAAGCAAACTTCTGTAAAGCTCTGGGACACAGGCAGGGCTACATTGGTAGGGGTCATCTAGCATGATGGAAAGAATGTAAACATTGAAAAGTAAAAGACCTGTGTTTGAGTTCCAACTCAGCTAATTATTAGCAGTATGACATTGGGCCAGTCATTTAACTTCATGTGTAAAATGGGCATAATGTTGTGAGGTAACCTATGTAAAATAGAGTCAACATGATGCACATGATAAGCAATCCATACATTTAACTATTCCTCAGAAGTGCAGAGGCTCAGTTGGAGCTAGTAGACATTGTAGAAGTGGTACCTTTTAAATGAGTACTACCCAGTGGAGGTGACATGAAGTATTTGGTGACTGTGAAAGAATCTAGGAGAAACCATAAGGCTCAGTAGGAGTTGATAGTAACCATGTCCAAAGGATAAAGTCAGGCCAAGGGAAGAGGAGAGGGAAAAGGAAGAAGTCCATGGTAATTTTTCATGACTATATTATAAATTTTATCCATCTATTTATTCACTTCCTCTATTGAGGACTCTACATGGTGTTAAATGAGATGGTCAAGAATTGTGCCTGCACAGAGTTCAATCTAATGGAGGTAAGATAGATAATAAAAAAGCAAAACAAAAAGTCAGAATAAGAAAGAGAAAACAAAGGAAGGATTTGCTAAAGTAAGGAATCTCCACATTGGAATGTATGATAAAAAAACACTGAACTTTTCTTTAAATGCAATTTGTTGCTATAAATTGCTAATATTTAATAGATTGTCACTGACCCTGTATCTGAAAGGCTTAGTAATGGAGACGCCATATTGTAAGAGAAAGTTGGATACTCTCTGTAAAGATGGTTTCACAGAGCTTTCTCCCTCATATATGTACTTGCAGTAGATCTCCAGTATACATCCCATTTAATTGGAATTATATTATCCAATTTTAAGCAAACCATCCCTTACAAAATGAACAAGAGAGGTAAACATACTACTAAAAAGAAACCAGAGATGGAAGATCCTACTAATAATACAAGTACAGGTGAATGAATCAGTGGTGGGGTTGATACTTGGACTCTTGCTCTGACCTTTTTATCAATCACATGGATATAAAAATTACAGTTTAAACATATGTAACAAGAAATTGGCTGTGTTTCTATATTAATAAGAAATGGTTGGAATATGTATATCCATCACAATGAACTTCACCCTGAAGGCAAAATTTGTGTTGTTTCTACTGGGTCTTTGCAGAGTTATCATTGACATCTATGAAAAACATTAGTGTCAAGTAATGAAATAAACCACTTAAAATCAGGCTTTCGAATTGCTGTATCAAAAATGTTAAACAAGTTTAATTAAATAATGAAACAGTCACAATGTTCTCAATTTAAAATTAAAATTAATATTGGGGAAATGCAAAATTTTATGTATACAATAAAATAAGTATTTTAAAGATATAAGCTGTTATATATTTTAAACTTTAACTTATAATATAGATAAAACATGCTATAGAAAATATGTCTTAACAAGATTATTAATTGCATGAGCTAAACTTCACTTACCCTCCATTCTAGAAATGAAAACACTCTTATTATTAATATAAACATTTGCTCTCCTACATATAAACTCTCAGAGACATCAACACACCAGATTTACAAACACTTCCTTTTTAATATTTTCTTCCTTCTTCAGTTTCTTGTTATTTTTCTTAATAAAAAATGTCAAGAAATTATCAAGAGAAAAAAGAAAGATCACCCCTACATACTGAAATAATCAAACCAGTTTGAATTCAAAGACAAAGCTACAGTTTTAAACTTCCTTTATTTTGCTGATTTCTTCTGGTTCTCCTTGTCTACTGGTGTTAGGAAAAATGTGCATGAAACATTGAGGTAGGTTGAAGCCCCATGTCTAGGTTCTCAGGCTCCTTACTTTCAGTGACAGCTTATGGACTTGGTTGCATGTAGAACTTCTTCACCTGTCTGATGTCATGGGATAGATATTGTAAGATCCAGGTTTTTAGATTCTTACCCTATCAGTCAAGTCATCAAGGTTTCTTAAAATTGTCCACTTATTAGTTTTTAAAATTCTCTGGTTATAAATAGAATATGTTGAGTGAAGTAAGCCATTCACTTTAGGAAAAATATTACATGACCTCACTGATATGATTTAAGCAAATGGAGCAGACTCATAGAGCTAGAACCTGAAAGATAAGTTATCAGGAGACAGAAAGGGAGTAGAGGATGGTGACCCAATGCTCAATATGGGCAAACTCTATGACAAAGTGGAAGAGGGTGGTTGGAGAGTGGATGGTGGTGATAGTGGTACAGTGACATGATTGGGTTTGATGGTGCAAGAATGTGAGAGAGAGTATGAGGGTGGGTGTTGGGTTGGACTAACCATGGAAATGGGGGAGAGGGTTGGAGGAAGCAACAGATGAACTCTGGGGATTTGCAGGTCTGTGGTTAAAAAGGCAATGGTGGGAATGTTCTTTTGGCAAATATGGCAGAGGAGGGTTACTGGGTAGGGCATAAGGGGTTGGGGATATATGGATATGTATATACCTGGAGCATGCCTCTGTGGAGTATGGAAGTGTTCATATTTGTCATAGCATGTTATCTCAGTGGTGGAGAACCACACAATAAAAAGGAAAATATTAAACTCCCATCCTGGGGAGTCTTGCTATGATCTCAATTAGAGGGATAAGAATATCTCAAGAACATATGTCAAGCCCTCAAAATTATTGCCTGTAACTATGAACATCATACTTCAAAAATTGAAACTTAATGGTTGCCATAAATTCCAAGGGGAGAAGGAGGAAAGAATAGAATAGATGGAACATAGGACATTGTTAGGGCATTGGAATTGTTCTTCATGATCTTGCAATAGTGAATACAGGTCATTTTAAACTTTGTCAAAACTTATAAATTTTCACAGTGCAAAATGTAAACCATAATGTAAACCATTGATCACAGCTACTAACAATGCTTCAATATTTGTACATCAATTGTAACAAATGTACCATATACATATAAAATGTTATTAATAGGGGAAAGTGGAGAAGGGTCGGTACATGGGAATCCCCTGTATTTTTTATGTCACTTTTCTGTAACCTAAACCTTCTTTGAAAATAAAGTGAAAGAATAATAAGACACTGGGGAACATACAGAAGAAATTGTCACTGTACATAAAAGATAACAGATCTTACAGAGATGAAAGACAAAATGAAAAATAATTTTTTCTTTCATTTTATTATTTATTTTTGTACTTTATTTATTATTATTATTAATTTTCTTATTATTTTATTTGTTTTGTTTATGGGGAGGTTTTGGATCACAGAAGGGTCACAACTCTGGCAGGGGAGGATCACTGTGAGGGGTCAGTGATGGGAGCATATGTGGAGGTAGGTGTACCTAGGGCATGTCTGTATAGCTTATGAATATGCTCAAGTGGTCATGGGTCATTGTCTCAGTGGGTGAAGACCCACAGAATAACAGAGAAAATATTGAATTCCCATCCTTAAAAGTCTTGCTACATTCTCTAATACAGCAGCAAGAATCCCCTGAGTACATGGGCAGTACATAGTGGAGGAGGATAGACCATTATGCCAGGTCCTTGACATTAATGGTTGTACTTATGAACCCTTTCTTTTTTCTTTATATGTATATATATTATTTATTTTTAAAAGATACATAGATCACAGAAAATATTACATTAAAAAATATGAGGTTCCCATATGTCCTACTTCCCAAACTCCTCAGTTTTCCCACATCAAAAATTTCTCTCATTAGCGTGGTACATTCATTGCAATTGATGAATACATTTTGGAGCACTGCTACACAGCATGGATTATAGTTTACATTGTAGTTTACACTCTCTCCCAGTCCATTCAGTGGGCTATGGCAGGATATATAATGTCCTGCATCTGTCCTTGCAATATCATTCAGTACAACTCCAAGCCCCCAAAATACCCCCATATCACACCTTCTTTTCCCTCTCCCTGCCTTCAGCAACTCCTGTGGTCACAGTCTCCACATCAATCATATTTATTCCATTCCTAGGGTCACAATAATTCTATAGTATAATACCAATAAGTCTACTCTAATCCATATTTTATTCCTCCATCTTGAGGACCCTGGAGTGGCAATGCCCTCTCCACCTCTCAATTGAGAAGGGGCTTTGATCCCACATGGCTGGTGGATGGGACTATAGTGCCCACAGTTGTAAACTCTCTTGGTTCCTTGGTGTGGTGGTTGTCCATCCTCACCTCCCTGTCAGCTGACTGGGCAAATCCAACAAACTGGAAAGTAGGTGCTGCAACACTGCTGAGGTTAAGAGCCCAGCTGGCACATGGAAAGTGCAGAGATTCAAATCTCCTGGGCATACACTGACCCCAGAACCAACTGCAGGTTCAATAAAAGGGACAGAAGAGGCATGTGTAGAGAAGTCACATCTAAGTCCAACTCCATCATACTCAGGAGCACAAATTCCAAATTAGGGCCCACAGAACTCTGGAGCCATCTGCCATGATTGTAGGACCTGGGTGTCTCCATTGCCCTTAGGAGCACCACTACCTGGGGTTGTATCTACTCTGGTTGTCTCTGAGATCCTGATGAGATGTGCATAACTGTGACCCCTCTGATGACCTCCCAACTCATTTTGAAGTCTCTTAGCCATATAAACTCATTTGTCTTTACCATTTCCCCCTTTTATTCAACGTCTTTTTTTTTAGCTGCATCATCAGCTGGTGCTTGGTAGAATTCCCTTGGCACCAGGGAGGCTCATCTACAGGAGTCCTGTGCCACTCTGGGGGAAAGGTAATATTTATATGCTGAGTTTGACTTAGAGAGTGGCCACATTTGAGCAACATGGAGGCTCTCAGGAGGTACCCTGCAACCCTAGGCCAAGATGAAATTTCAGGTGCAACAGGCTTATAAGTATATCACCAGTATCAAGGGCTCATCATCAGACCCTCCTTCTTCACTGGTCATTACCCTTGCACTTGGGAGATTGTTGCTGATGAATCCTTTCTTGTAAATTAAAACTTAGCGTATTATTATATATTCCTTAAGAGTTACCTCTTGAAATTCGCCTTGTTGCTCAAATGTATCTTCTCTCTAAGCCAATCTCAGCATATAAGCACACTACATTCCCGCTCCCTTCCCCCCCATGAAGCATGGGATATCACTCCTGGGATGAATCTCCCTGGCACTGAGGGATTATTACTAAACATCAGCTAGTGATGCCTCTGGAAAAAGATCTTCACCAAAAGGGGGAAATATAAAATACAAATGAGCATTTGTGACTAAAAGTTTCCAAAGTGAGTCAGGATTCCAGAGGTTACACTTATGCACATCTCAGCAGGATATCATTGACTGCTGTAGTTAACAGTGGGGCTCATGAGGGTCCTAGAGACATGCAGACACTATAGCTAGGGCAGACAATCTCAGGAATTTGGTACCCCGTTGGTGGTCCTTACTTTGGAATATTTGCTCCCCAATGTAGCAGAGTTAGACTCATTTATACTTTTCCTACACATGGCTCTTCTGCCCCTTTCATTTGAACCTATAATTAGGACTATACTTGTTAAATATATGTTCTAGAGACTTAAATCTTCAGTCTGTTCATATGACATTTAGCCCTGAATCTCAGCAGAGCTGCAATCCTCTCCAGTTCATTGAACTCATTCAGGAGAACTAACAAAAGGATGATGATGGACAACTCCAATCTCAAAAAACAGAGAGTACCTACAATTGAAAGCAAGACAGTTCCACTCATATGCCCCATGGGTCTAAATCTCCTCACAATCAGAAACAGAGAGGGCACCACCATCCCAAAATACTCAAGATAGAGGAATGAAAAAACATAAAGGGAAAATGCAACTTTGGACTAAAGTAAACTTACTATTCTAGCAATGGAAGAACTTGTATCATTGATATAAAGGCCATGATCACCAGAGGGTCTGAAGTGAGAGAAAGGAAGAATAGGTATAGTATGGGGGCATTTTTTTCAACATTGAAATTGTCCTGCATGACATGGCAACAACGGATACCGGTCATTATACATTTTGTCAAAACCTATAAAATTGTGCAATGCAAAGTGTAAACTATAATGTAAACTACAATAAATGTTTAGTAACAATGCTTCAATATGTGTTCATCAATAGTAACATTTATACCACACTAATGAAAGATGCTGTTAATATGGGAGAGTATGGGAGGGAGTGGGATGGGGCATATGGGAATCCTCTATATTTTTGATGTAACATTTATGTAATCTAAAGCTTATTTAAAAATAAAAATAAAATATTGAAAAATTCTTAAGGTGTTGACTTCCATCCTAAATATTAAAAAACAAATAAGAAAATGTATTTATCTGCAGATACATTGGCCATCCATAACATGGTCCTCTGGATAATTCTTGGATCATTCAGTTAACTATATTCTACCATATTAATAATGTAGAGTGTTAAGAGATGAAATCCACTGACTTTTGAATACAATTCACTTTCTTTTGGGATATATGTTTATAATTTCTATTTTATTTCTATACTGCTAATAGGTCTATCCAGATCCCTATAGTACGCACTCGAACCCTAGTAACAACAGATGATTTAGTGTTCAGAAGATAGGGATGGTGTATATATAGTGATCCTTGGCCCTAGTAGGCCTTTATTAGAACCTTGCTCCTGAACACTCTGTCCCAGACAAGAGCAATGCTTTATACTGACTGGCAAAACAGGATCATTCAAAATGAGAGTTGGAACTCAGCCAGTCTAGCAGCACAGAAGTGCTGCTGCTTATCACAGCACAACTCTCCTAAGCTGGAAATCTGTGGAGAATGAATGACAGCCAGATTCCTAAGCTACTGCTGTACAGTGAACTGAAGAGAAGCGAAGGCAGACAAAGAAAAAAGAAAATAGAAACGCTCTAAGATTTCTCAGATGCTCAACTTCAAATCACCTGGAAGGGATGGGGAACCATGGGGGCAGCTTAACATGAAGCAGCCAGAAGTGGATTGCTCTAAACAAAACATCTGGAAAGACCACAAGTCCAAAAGATGCTTCAAATTAAAGAGCCATCTTTGCAAGCGGAAAATGTTATTGTACGTTGGTTTCTTCCTCTACTCTTTCATTCAGAAACTAATCATGATCAAAAATGATATCATCAAATGCTAAGGGCAGTGGGGAACAATGAGTTGACTCTGGGAGAACTTTTCTTATATATGAGATTTTGCATAAAAAATAACAAAAATAATGTCAATAAAATAATGTTATTTGAATTTCATCACTTTAACATCATCCACAGATTTTATGTTAAATAATTTTGATTAGTACAACAAGGTTTGTGACTAGTTTTCAGAAAATACATAGTTGGCTTTTGGTTCAAATTGTAAAGAGTACAATATATCAAAAACAGATAGTAATACCAAAATTGCAGCATCCATGTAACTTGAAAATTTTTATCTTGACTTATTTAAATGCTAGTCTTGAGGTTTGTATTTCATGTGAAATGTCTTCAGTTGTCTTGAGGGACTGTTACACACCTTCCAATCTTCATGTAATTAAGGCAGTAGTTTTGTTGTCATCTTGTCACAACTCATGAGAAAAACTGTGAAAACTCAAAAGCATATGTGATGGTAAGACAGCTATATGTAATTTTGCTTTGTATTTTGAGGTATTTCATTGCACTTTTGAATTGTCAACTATTCCTTTCCCATTAAGTACTTTCCCACCAAAAGATTTTGTTTTTTCTTACATTTTCTAAAAGTTATCTTGCTCGACACACTCCTAGGATATTCTGGGAACTCAGGTATTAATAAATCTAGTCACAAAGCTTCTTTCAATTTTTCTAAAATTTTTTGGAATTAGCTAAAATAAAACTTTACAACCCTCTGTGAAATTCTAAATAATATGTTATTTTAGAGGTAATTTAAATCAGAGCTTATTTAGAAGAATATGTAAATGTTGCATAATATTGGCAATTGTGCAATAAGAAATTATTTTTACTACTTAATGGTTTTGGTAGAAGAAGATTCTGTCACATGGAGAGTGGTGATGTGGAATAGCAAACAATAAATGATAAACTTGAACCTTCATTATTTGATGATCCTTTGACATAGCCATCAGAATAAGGGAAAATGGCTTCTTGTCTCATATTACTAAGTATCTAAATATTAATTAATGACCAATAATTCTTTATTAAACTTGAAAGATGCCCTTCAAGAAGAGTCATACACTTGAGAATTTATTGGGTTTTATTGTAACTTGGAGCAGAGATCTATTGTCCATCATCACAGTGAACATAGCTGTAGAACAAAAGTATAATTGGAGATGTTGGTAAGCAGAGGGTGACAGCAAATTCCCAAACATAAGAAATTTCACAGTGACTTCCCAAATATAAAATCAGGTATGACTGGTGAAATCAGGTAGCTAAAAAAGACCTGAGAACTCACCATGAGCAAGCAATGCCCAGAGGTAATTAATTAGTAGTCTTGGAGAAGTTTAAATAAGAACATACCTCCTAGGGATCACAGAGTGAATCTAGTATTGACTAAGTCTTCAAAATCTATCATTTTGCCTACTTTTGAATTCTATATTTTAATCAATTAACAAGGGTATAGAAGAGAAAAATGGAAATAATGAAAGTACTAGAAAATAGGTGGTCAAAGGATAATGCAAAATGACTAGAGTTACTTAGTCAGTATAAGAAAAGGGTGATGATAAAAATCTTGAGTACATGTAGTGTATTCTGTGTATGGGAGAGTAGAAATTAAGTGATGGTCATCAGTGCTAAATCTAAGATACAAAGAAATATTTTTAAATGCATCTGTAATATTTCTTCCCATTAGGAAAACCTTGATAAGGAAAAGTACTCTGGGACCTTTAAGTAAGTAAGGGGACCAATGTAAACCATGCATTATTTATTGCTCAGGCAATGCATGTAAATTTCTTTTCTTAAGATGGGCAGATATGGTTCTTGGGAAAAAAATGGGAGCTTTGATGAACTTTAAATATTTTTCAGAACTTTTTTATTGCTTATGACAATGGTAGCCAAAGCCTAAATTTCACTCATCCCAATATAGTTATCCAAGATCTGCAGGTCCATGTGCCCTTAACAACTAAATAGAAATATTATAGTGCCCTGAGAATTGGCTAGGAAGGCACCCAACTCAGTTTCAGTGTAATTGCCTTCTTGCTTCACTTTCATCCACTGCCATCTTCTATTCCTGACTTCTGCTCTATTTGATGCATCTATCATTTAACTTTTTGTGCTTTCTCAGCTTTGGAACAGTAAATGGTAAACCAATAGTAACAACAAGCATTGTGCTGTAATGAACAGTGTTTTATTCCTTTCTTCCTTTATTAAAAAATTTTCTTCTTCTTCCTGTTTATTTCTATTCTTTAAAAATAATTCCAAGTGAAGAAAATCAAATGATTCCTACTTCTGTCATTGGTTCATTTCTGCCTATTATCTCTGCTTTCAGGTTTCTCTGTAGAATAGCTTTCTTTTTCTACCTGGTTGTGTCATCGTCTTTTTGGTGCGTTGCTTCGCTGTTGCAAGGGGGGCTGTGCCTTTCCGTGCAGGTCTGGGACGTCTTTTTTCTTTTTTTATCAGGAGGTCCCAGGCATCGAACCCAGGTCCTCCATATGGTAAATGGCAATTCCTTGAGCCACAGCCACTTCCTTGTAGAGTAGCTTTTAGATTCTCTTTTTCCTGGAGCTTTGAAAATCAACTTCTGCCTAAATCCACATTTTTCCAGTAATAGTCATACCTTCCTGGAGACATGACACTCTCATTTCAGCCTTCAGTAATAGATAATAGAATTGCTGAGACCAGCATGCATATGACTGTTGAGATTAAGATTCTTGGGGATGCTGAGTTTAAGATTTTTGAGGGAGATAGTTTTTGCTTACAACCTAGAAGGAAGTTTTGATACTTGAGATGAGAGTTGATGAAAATGAGTTTTACTATAATGTAAACCGTTGTTAATTTTAAGAAAATATTTATTTCAGCTATCAAATATGTTACCTTCAAAGAATTTTAAGGATTTTATTAAGATTTATTTTCCCTTGGTGAATACTCTCCATCTATTTAAGCAGTCATGCTTCCTACGCCATCTTATCTATTCTACCAGTCATGGATTCATTATGATGTTTAGAATGACCTGAAGATTTGGGAATGCATCCACTTCATGTGAGGAGATGAAAAATATCCCCCTTGGTTTATTTTTGCTTTCTTCCCACTAAAGCTCAACACTGGAGTAAAGTAATATTTAAAATTAATTTTGTTTACCTAAAAAGCCATATTATCTTTCAAGTTTATTTCTTTTCTTCAATCAGTTTTATTTCAGATTTCTTAATACCTATGCTTTTGGCTATCAGATATTCTCATCATCTCTTTCCAACTCAAAATCATGCCTATTTCTATTTCTTATACTGTCTGTATTCCACTTTATTTAAAGATAAATTAACTTCATGCTTTCAAATCAAACTTTTGTTGAATATTTTAGTCAAATATTTCTAAGGATGGAAAAAAATCAACTATGAAGATCAAACTATTCAACCATTTTACTGCTTCCCTATATTTTCCCCCTCAGGGGTTTTCCTATTTAATGCTAAGGTCAAATCATGTCTTGATTCCACCCCAAATGTTTTCCTGTATCTATATAAGAAATAAAACTGAAACTTTTCATTTATATAATATAGACGAGGAAACTGCTATCTAATTTGCGTAATAGTTCACTTTCATTTATGTTTAGCTTTCAAGATGTATGATACATTTTTCTCTATTCATCCTCGAGTATTTGTGAATTGGCTGCCACCAAGTAGCAGGATGTATTATAATATACTATTTTCATAATTTTAAGGCTTCTTTCAACATTAAGGAAGTCATTATCTTTCATTTTTATAAGGAGTTTTAATTATTGGTTCTTATTTCATATTTTTATTAATTTTGGTTTTTAATTTCCACTACCTGTCATATCATGTTTTGTCATGAGATTTCAGTTTGGTGCCATTTTAATTATTATTCCAGGGATCCATGTTATTATTTATTTTTACCTCAGTCCTTTAAGCTCCTTTGAGAAAGGTTAATATAAACTTTCAAGGGTAAAGTATAAGGAACAGGTCGCCTCCACATGTTGATAATTTTGAAGATTTTCAGACTAAAAACATGATTCCCATTAATGCATTTAATAAAAATTTGTGAAGATTTAAGCAGTACAATCCTTAAAATTTGCATTAACAATGCCTTAAGAAACATATAGTACACATCAGTAGGTACTAATAATATCTATGATTAATTTCAATCTACACAAAGCATGTTAAGTGAAGGTAATGTAAAGAAATTTATCGAAGTTATTTGCTTATATTATAGCATAACTTGGGCATGAAATAGTATTGACACTTACTTTGGGGTGGGAAAACATTTATAAATTTTTATTTTTGCTGGTAACAATATATGGACGTATCATGGCATAGTAAAATTAGTCAAGATTTTAGAATGAAAAGAATTGGATTTGAATCCCTGTTCTGACAGTTATTACTACCACCTAATGGACCATGGAAAAGTTACTTAAAATGCTTGTGTTTTATTTTACATATCAGCAAACTAGGGATAATTTACTCAACCAAAATTGGGGGTTCTTTATAGTAAAAGGAATATCAAGTTAAAGCATATATAAGAGCAATTCGAATGCATTGAATGACTTAATTGTACAATCAAATTACTTCTATACTACATACATTGACTCATTTATTAACATGTGTAGGAGTTTTATCATCAGAATACTTATTTCCTGATTTGTCCTACTCTTGTGACAGATTTGCATGCCATTTTCATCGGAACTGATAGACTTTTTTTCAGAACAAGCTAGATTAAATAGTCTAAAAGATGATCCCATATGTTGGGATGCACTAAACATGAGGATCCAAGCACAGCTCTGTTATAAGATTTTGCCCTAAAAAGACAGGAATTTGATAAATACCATTTCACTTGGTTTCCACCAAAAAGGAAAGGGAAAAAAAATCCACATTGGATTTATAGTTGTATTTGTTGCATTTTTTTAGCATATTCCTCATTTTGACTAGGGGCAAATGAGAGATAACTCCTAACCATCTCTATTACGTCTGACAATTGGCAGAATTTTGCACAGACTGGATTCTCTGTGTCCCTATATTTCCAATCTACTTAATTTTTCATTATCTATGTATTCTGGAGTCATAGGACATGTTGTTTTCATGACCTGAATACTGTACCAGCTGCTGGGTGAGTTGGAACAGTAGGTGTGAGAAATATTCCCATAGGTCATTCTTAGACCTGGAAGACTAGCAATATTTAATTTCTCACACATATGACTTTTAACATATAAATACATCCCACGAACCCAAAGTAATGTATTCCCAACACACCTTCCTCTTGGCTAGATAATAAAAGTGCTTATAACCATACCATTTCTGTCTAACTTAAAGAAAAGAATAATGGAGAAGAAGTTAGACTGGAAAGAGGAAGTGGTCTTGACCGATAAAGGTTAAAATATCTTACACAACAAATTTGAAAAGTATATGACTTTTTGAACACATTGTCAGAGCTCACTCAGGGTCTTAGATGGGATGGCCCATACAAATGAGAGGCCCAGAAGGTTAAGCTTCACTAGATTTATGGTAAATCTACCTGTGTATCCTACCTACTGTGAGAAAGAAGAGATTACAGGAAGTAAGAAGGTAAAGTTTTATTCCAAGGAGGGATAAAGTTGAGAAAGGTTAGGTTTTGGAGGCAACCTTAGAAGGTCTTGCTGATGGACTCTAAGTGAGGGAAAGAAAGGGAATTTTGGAATGACCTCTGGGGTTCTGAGTTAGCATTAAGAGGAGCAGTAAGTTTTTACTTGAATAGGGTAGGGTGAAGAGGACATGATGAGACAAATTTGGGACCATGTTGGAATTATTGAAGTGTCTATGGTGTAGCCACATAGAGATTTCTCATGAACATTTACATATTTAATTCTGAAACTCAGAGGAGAACCAAGGGCTGGAACCTTGTATTTGGAAGATATTTGTGTGTAGGTAGTAATTAAAACTAGCAGAATGGATGAGACCTACACTCCTGCTTCCCATCCCCACAGTATGGACAGTATAGAATAAGAAGAGCACTAGGTCAAGGAGAGAACCTGAGAACAACAGTTTTCAAAATGTGAGCAGAAGAAAGGATTTTTAATAGCCAGAAAAATAAGGGAGAACTTGGAGTGAGGTATGCCATGAAATTCCTGAGGGTAGAGGAATTGGGTCAAAAATTACCATCAAAGCAAGAATATTTTCAGTGAGATTAAAAACTGGGTGGTGACTTACCCTGGCCAGCTGACAGGGAGGTGAAGAGTGTCAACCACCACACTAGGGAGCCAAGAGTGCCTATAGCTGCAAGCAGGAAAATTGCATCCATGATCCATGTGTAATATAAACCCCTTCTTGATGTAGAGGGGGCTGGACATAACCATCCCAGGTCCCCAAGATGGAGGAATAGAGTATGGATTAGAATGGACTTACTGGTGTGCTGCTGGGGAATTATTGTGATTAGTAGGGAAGAAATTGTAGTAATGATGTGGAGAGGGTGGCCACGGTGGCTGCTGATGGTTGGGAGATGGAAGAAGAGGTATGGTGTGGGGGCATTTTCAGGATTTGGAGTTGTCCTAGGTGGTGCTGCAGGGATGGATGCTGGACGTTGTGTGTCCTGTCGTGGCCCACTGGGTGGACTGGGGGAGAGTGTGGACTACAATGTGGACCACTGTCCATGTGCTGCAGCGGTTCTCCAGAATGTATTCGCCGGGTGCAGTGGATGTGCCACAATGATGGAAGAAGTTGTTGTGGAAGGGGTGGGGTGGGTGGGGTGGGAGTGTATGGGAGCCTCATATTTTTTTAATGTAACATTTAAAAGAGAATAAAAAAGAACAACAACAAAACAAAACAAACAAACAAAAAAGAAGCATTTTCTCTTTAAAAAAACAAAGCAAAACCGGGTGGTGGTGGGTTGAGGTGAGAAAGCAGAGACAGTGTAAACCATGCAGGGAAGAAGCCTGCCTGAATGAGGAAAGTGCTAGAGTATTTGTTAAAGAGAAGCACTGGGTTGATAGCAAGTTTTTCCTTCTTTTATATATTTTAGTGTGAGAAAATCTTGAGTATGTTTACAGAGTGCTGGGATGTGATGGGTTGAAGCTGTATGTACCCAAGAAAAACATGTTCTTAAATCTAATCCATTGCTTGGATGTACACTCATTGTAAACAGGACCTTTTGATGAGACTACCTCAGTTAAGGTGTGATCCACCTCATTTAGGATGGATCGTAACCCTCTTACTGGAGTCCTCTATAAATGGAATGAATACAGAGAGAGAGAGGAAAGAAAGTCATGGGTACAAGAAGTTGAAATCTATGAAACCTGAAGAGAAGGGAAAGAATGGTAAATACAGAGGAGCCAAGGTAGCCAGTCTTTGGGAGGAAAGCATTGCCTTCACGATGCCTTTGTTTGGATATTTTCATGGCCTTGAAACTGTAAGTTTGTAAGCTAATAAATTCCTATTTTTTAAGCTGAAACTATTTCATGATATCTACTTTGAGCAGCCGAAGAAACTTAAACAAGTGGAAAAGGCAGTAGAGTAGGAGAACTTTGAAATTCATGAGTAGTAGAAACAGATCTCCTAGCTAGGAAGCTTTCCCTGGAGCTTAATCCACTTCATATCCCCTTACCTTCTACTTCTAGTATGGATTGAGTGTTCTTTCAGTGTGTGCCCACAGCCCCTTTTATATATATATGTGATAATATGTAATCTATTATTATATATTTGTCAATCTTTCCAATTAAACTATAAATTCTCAGGGTATTTGGAGGCCTCTTTTTAATTTGTCTTTAAATACCTTTTGCTTAGTACAGTGTTTACTGAAACAATTTCTATGTCTAGGAAGAGATGGAAAGATACACTATAGAGTAGAGAAGGAGGATCTTTCAAACTGGAGAAGAGGATTCTTCATAATATTTTGAAACAGGAAAATAAATATAGATTTAAATATGGATTTTTGTTTACAGAGTTCAGACCATTATCTTAATTTTCATACTTGTGAGCCTGGATTAATTCTACCTCTAATTCCACCTGATTTTAATATTTTCTAGATTCTTTCCTGATGTTCTGTTTTATTGCCCTCTTCATTTCAGAGGCACGGTCTTAGCTACACAGTGCTTGCAGGAGGGATATATAGCAAGTGGTGGTAGAAAATGGGGTCATAGACTAAAAAAATGTTTTGAAGCACTGAAACCTATGAGTTTCTAGACTATTTTTAAAATTCTTCAAGGTACTTTCTAAACGGAAATATGTATGTATGAATGCATACTCTTGTTACTCTGTTTCACAATCGAGGAATACTTGTTCTTTTCCTGGACAACTTTGCATTAAGTTAAAGCTGTTGGCCACAAATTAGACTAGGTGAGGAACTGGGATGATAGTCCACTCATCATCAATATTTTAACCCCCTCCCCCAAATAAAGAAGAAATAAATGCATGCATTTTGATTGTGAATCAATAGTGTTATCTTCATCTGTAAAGGACAGCACATTAGAACATGTTGATTTAGAGTTCCTTATTCCTCTTAAATAAGCACACAAGGCACTAATCATCAGCTTCTAAATTTATTTTCAAAGGTGAACAAAAAAAGTGGGTAACTTGACTCTTATTACTTTAACTCACAACACAGTATTTTTTAAAATATGCTGTTAAACAAGTATTTGTTTATGAAAATTGAGTACAGATTTCTGATGGAAAGATTTCTCCCATCAGCTGCAAATGAATTTTGCTAGTAAATTATATGCTGTCCTTTATATTGTCTTGTAAGTGACCTCAACCCTGACCTTGACACAGCAGTATTTCTAAAGGAGAGGAATAATTTATTCTTCATGTTACATGAACTAAGAGAGACAGAGGAGACCTTAAAAAGGGCAATTCTTTCCTATTCCACACTCGTGGCATTTCTCAGCTATAATTCTGCACTATTTATCAAGAAACCCAGTCCTCTCTATTCAGATATATGAAAGATAGGCAGATGGATGGATAGATAGATAGATGCTAGATTGTTAGATAGACAGACAAGTAGATAGATAGATATAGAACTGTGTGACAGGCCTATAAACAGATTTGAAAAATACAAGGATGCGCAGAAGTGGGAACAGGGAATGGAGGATAAAATAGGAATCTAAGTAGCTAGCTAGGAAATGCAGTCTTAGTTTCCCAGCTGCTAAAATAAATACTATACAATGAGCTGGTTCATGGTTTTGGAGGCTAGAATGCTTGCTTCCTACTAGGGTCAGTATCTTTTGGTTTGCCAGCAATCTTTGGGCCTCCTTGACTTTTCCTTCACATGGCAATGTACATGGCCTGCCTTCTCCTTTCTCCTTAGGGTTCCACTGACTTCCAGCTTCTGGCTACTCCCTGTGGTGTCTCTTTCTGTCTCCTTTCTTGCTGCTAATAAAGGGTTCAAATAATCCAGATTAATGCCCAAACTGATTCAGTTAAGCCACACCTTAACTGAAGTAACATCTTGAAGTATTCTTATTTCCAATGGGTCCACACTCATGAGAATACGGATCAAGACCAAGAACACGTCCAAACTGGGGTACCCAGCTAAATTCACCACAGATATGAAATTTCTCTAACTTCATATGCATTAGTTTTTTGTTATTAAACCCTTTATCAGACTTCACAACCTGCCTTCCTCATATAGAGTTATCATCTTTGAGTATTAAAATTCCCATACTTCCTCTTCCTAAAATTAATATGCTTGCAAAGAGAATTCCACAGTTATGATACTGACTTTTTTCACAGCTCACATTAGATCATTTTAAAACTTTGTTAATGTGTATGTAAACCCTTATATTAATGCTTTATATTCTGAGATTTCACCAGAACTGTACCAGTCACTTCATTGCACTAAATATCATTCACACATTAGCATCTATTAATCAGCATTAATTTCTTTCTTTCTTTCTTTCTTTCTAAATATTTTAGCCAGCATTCAGATTTCACTCAGTTGGCAAAAATGACTTTTTATAGTGATTTTCAAAATCTGGCAATAAGCTTAACAAGCAACCTCATTTGCTTTCCGAATTTACTAACATACTCACAACTTTGGATCTAAAGAGACAACCTGTTAAATTCATTGAAATATTATGGGAAAAATGGTGAAGTGGAACTTAGTAGGTCCCCAAATTCTATTGTAAAAGCAATAGGGAATAATCTTATAGCAAAGTGGGGTTCAACTATGTTGTGTTTGATATAAAATTACTGGCAGGAACTTCATCTTTTAAAAAAATTATCAATTTCTTCATTCAACATGATTTCATAGAAGTCACAATAAAGAGATATTTAAAAATACTCATGGGCATGATCTGCCTAAATTGGATCCCATATATAACTGATATTAAGATGGAATATTGAAAATGACCTCTAATAAGAGATTGAGAGTCCTCATTGCTCTGATTTAAGAATGTGGGTCCATTCGGTAATAATGAAGTTGAAATTAATTTTAAATATTACATGTAGCTTGCTAGGGATACTAATCTAAAACTTGCATTGTTTGAAAGGCTATTGGATTAATTACTATTTAATGAAGAAAATCAAAGGTAATCTTTTTTTCTAAACTGTACACACTTAAAGTCTTTTGTTTTTTTTTCCCAAAAATAAACAGATTTTATGAAGTTAAACCTAGAAAGAAACAACTGGATTTATAGACAACATAAGCAATATAATAAACCATTACATTCTCTGAATGCCCAGCTAGTTTGACACAGAGTCTATCAGAATCTCAGAGTTGGAAGAAGTCAGTAGACAAAGGGAAGTTGAATTCATGAGGAAGAGAAAATGTTTCTTGATACTCTGCCTCCTTAATTAGTTCCTTACCCATTAGCTAAAGGTCAAAATCCATCTGTAAATCTCTATTTATCGGTCAGGCTGACTTTGGGTTGCATCCTTGGGTCATAGTTCTTGGGTTTACTCTATTTAAAAGACAATATCAACTTCTTTTCTTTAAAAGATGCTAGATGCTGGAACCCCTGTTCCAAAGGACTCAGTCCTGCAGCATCTCAAAGGATTAAGATAGACATCTCCTGGCTTTTCTGGAAACTGGAAAGAAAGAACAGTGTGGAGCAAAGGCTTCAGGGAACCCATGTACCAGCTGCAGTAGCACAGTTAGCACAGTGCAGGAAAAGGGAAACTGAAAGAGTTAGGGGATTAAAGTGAAATCAGTGAAAGTAAGGTCCAGTCGAGACTCAGAGGACTGACGAGCCAGAAAATCAGCCGTTTCAAACAAAGCACAAATGAGTATCACCAAAATGGTTAGGGGTAGATGAAAACAAGATCACAAGACAGGGAGAAATAAGGTCAAGCCAGGGTCATCCAAGGAGCTATGAGAGCCGATGGGCAGCTAAAGGACCCTTTTGTGGTGGTAACTTGGGGAACACTCCTGTTCATAAAGAAGACCTGATAGGTATGGAGAAATTGTGGGGAGAAGAGTGAGGTTATCAGTCTCCCCTCAAAAAGCTCTTCCTGATAACAACCTTCTAGATGGGAGTTCTTTTGGTTCTGGACCTCCATGGCACTTAACTTGTCCTCTCTTAAAACTCATGGTCATCTGTACACTCATTTCTTTTTGCCTTTTTCTCCTACACTTTAAGCTTTAGAGGTCCAGACTCTGCATTTGTTCTGCTGTTCCTAGTGCCTTGTTCTAGAAAATAAAAGTCCAAAATAAATTATTCAAATTAATTCAAATATTACTTGGCAAAATGATAAATATTTCTACATCTCTGGGGTTGTGTTTCATTTCATGTGGGTTGTTTGTTATTTAATTCAGTTGCTTGGTGTATGGCAAAAATAATGCCAAGGTCATAAGTGCAGTCCTCATGTGAGCAGCTTGCAGAGCTCCATTTTATGGCCACAGAGTCCATTGGCCAGCTGCCTTGAAAATGCATGTCACTGGCCACCAGAGAATGAGAAAGGATATGGTGGATCAGAGGAAACTTGTCACCTCTGATAACAAAATAACTCAGACTATCTGACTCACAATCAATTGTTCTTTTTTCACAAGGCACTGTGTTTTCCTCCAGGAATTCTATTTCAATCATCACAACCTATTCTGTTATTCCAGAGAACACTGAACCATAGATAGAATTAGGCAGCACAGTGGATAAAGCAGGCATCAGGAATCCTAGGCTTAAACCTTATCTGTGCCACTTAATGGCTTATGTGATCCCTTAGAAAAGTATTAAATCTTTCTAAGTCTCATATTCATTATCTGTAAAATGGGCCTACTAAAACATAATTTATAAGACTGTTGTGAGAATTAAAGGAGATAATATTAATATCACAAGTAACTGCTTAGTAAATGTTAGATATTAACAGTAATTTATAGGTACAACTAGACTAGAAAATCATTGACCACAAATAAGAATAACCAGTATCTAAGAATCAAAGAATATCATGGCTGTTAAGAATCTCAGAAATATAATCCAATCCTGAATTTTACAGATAAGAAACTGAAGAACTTCAAGTTTTAAGTGCCTTGTTTGGTAGCACAGAGATGAGACTAGAACCTACTTTGCCATCTCCAATCTCAGTGCTCCTTCATGGTTAGCAAGAGAAGGCAGTCTGAATTCTAACAAGGCACGTAATATTCAGAACACTGTAGTTAGTCCTTGACTGAACATGAAAAGCACTGTAACTTGATTGCTTAATTCAAGCAATATTTATTGAGTGCTTAGGGTATACCAACACTTCCCTTTTTACTGGAAAATTTGGAATATGTTAAGATAAATATAAAATAGACCCTGCCCTTAGGAGGACAAATATCCAGGGAAAGAGTAACATGTAAACAAATTAATACAATTCCATGCAGTAAAAGCCTTAAAAAGGGACTATACAGTAAAAGAGGTCCTGGAGCTGTCTGGGAGAAGGTAGTATTTGAACTATCCCCTTAGAGCAGCTACATTATATCATACAGACGGTATAAGAAGCTGCCTATAAATTACACCATCTCTTATATTTGCTCTTAAAAATTCCGGTCAAAGAATACTTTAAGAAAAACTTGGCGAAATTTTGCCCATCCTTTTTTTTTTTAAATATGGATAATGGCTCTGCGGCAATTTGGTAGATAGAATACAGACTTCAAACTCAAAAAAGAATCAAAGCTTTAAGTTCACTTAAATGGTCACGTGACACCCTGAATTGCTTAGTAATAGCACAAATTCCTACCTCTTGGATCTTCTGAGGACTTATACCCAGATACTTAGGTTCTGCATGCTGAATAGAGGGTCAGAAGAAAAGCCAAAGGGCCCTATTTTTCTGCAGCATTTATATTATACAGACTCTTACAAGGAGATGGGGGATGAGATTTACAACCTTCCTTGTTCACTGCGTATGTTCTTCTTGCTGGGGTCCTTTTCTCATGTAGCCACTTGAATAGGAAACCTTTCAAGAAAAGCTGCCAGAATAATTTTTCCATGCCATCTGTTTGTGGAAACCCAGGATAGATAAAATTTTGGCTAATCTAAGAATCAGTCTGCTCTGTTGTCTTAACTTTTAAGGATGGATTTTCAAAAATTTGTTTAATATTTGTTCAACATCATCTTCTATGTGCTACTTTTTATGATACCAGGTCATGCTCTTTAGTGTACTTTTTAATCAAAGAAGTTATCCCTTATTCCTCCAACTCTATCAGAATTAAAACTGACAAAAATAATTTGAAGGAGCAGCTGTTGAAATTCAGGAAGGAAGAATTTAAGTTATTCACATTGTATATTTAAATTGCCAATGAATTAATCTATTCTGAAAAATAATGAATTTTGAATGTTCTTTTTATTAATTATAGCCAGTAACGTTGATACGCTAACTTTTGAGGCAGTACCTTCAGACATATTTTTTAAATAAAAAGGGCGTGCTGATAGATGTTTTTCTTTATACAACCAATAGCCCCCCTTTTTCAAATGTACACAAATAACCTCTCCTACAAGAAAAAAAAGAAGTCCACCATCTTCAGTTTCTCTACCGAATAAAACAGGTATCTTGTCCTTGCAGTAGGTTTTCTTATTCCCTTTAGGTTAATGTAAAGGTTGAATTCATTTTACTTGCTATATAATTAGGATTTGAGTCCCAATCTCAGTGTTTATGACAGGGTTTTTCTTAGGGCAACTCTCTGCTCTTCTCAAACGGGGTTTCTTATGTCTTCTGTTTCTAAAATCAGAAAAGTGAGTGTAAACAAACAATAGATAACCTTTATGAGTAAAATATCTGAGCATAGGAAGATTAATCGACCCCTATCAGCCAGTCATTAAATCAAATAGAGTTTTTCTTGCACTTTTAAACCTCCGATTTACAGTCAGGCAAATTGTGTAAAAAGACTGGTAATACAGTGACGCCCAATGCCACTGGGCTTTAGAAAGCTGACAGTTCCTGTAAAATAGTCATTAAACAACCTCTAGAAGAGACTCATCAGCAGATGCCCCCAGGTGAAGGAGAGAGAAAGCTGAGAGAATGAAGGAGAATCTAACATCTTAGCATGACTGAATTAAACAGAGCATATTATGCTGATTTTCAGAGTCAGCCCAGTAATTTAATTTTCAGAGCAGTTCCTTTGATTGTAGCAACCATTTTATGAAACATTAATAAAACTTTGTGTCCGTGTGTAAAACATATCTCTTTTCCATTTCATTAAGAATAAAGAGTCAACATATTTAAATTTGCTGACCATTAGTTCTGTAAATGCCAAAAATAAAAAAGAATTGTTGTTAAATTTGAAAAAGCAGAGGAGGAGAATAACATAGCTGCCACTGTATTATCCCATAGTAAGCACTAAACAGGGAAAGGGAAATAAAGTACACAAAGTTATTACACTTTAGTTCATGGAATTTTACAGTAAGTCTTTGAACTAAATCACTGCTGTAATGTATAATCTAAACGTGGCTCTGTGCCTCTTGTATAATGATGTCCACTGAGCATTCAATTAATTGTTGTAGAAAACACATTACTCTGTATATTAATTGCTTATCAAAAACTTCTATGATAATTTTGGGTCAAGATTTCAGTAGAAAGTTTGTTTTTAATGATTTGTGTTATATATTTTGAATACTTCTTTTGAATGCCTGAAGATTCACAGATATGAATGTTTTTAAGAAGGAAGGGACCTTGAAATAATTAATACAGATGTGCCTCATTTTACAGAATATGTATATTCTTGAAATATGCATCATGAAACCAACTTATATTTTCTCATTTATTTCTATCATAAAATCATAAAACTGATGATCCATTCTCACTGAAGTAATTTTTGGCCTAAAGACAAAAATCACATTTAAGAATGAATCAACCCTTTTAAATCAGTGACAAATTTTATATTCAAATCAAGCAATTATTCTTAACCTGAGTTTTTTACTTAATAGCTTTCTCCTCTCTTTCAATAAAGCAATTATTATTATTTTACCCATCTTATTAGAGGCCTTGTATCACCACCTTAAAAAAAGCTAATGTTATAAATAGTAAATAAATAAAATAATCTTTTGAAGTGACATAGAAAGAAAAATATGTCTCTTGTTAATCAATAGTAAAAAAACACCTATATATATAAGTTACATCGAGGATATTGGAGATGTCACAGGTGAGGCAGCTCGGGATAATATCAGGGCCCTGTAGACTTGGGTTCACTGCAAATGCTACATGTGCCCCTATGTCACTTAGCCTCTCTGGGACTTAGTTTCCTCATCCTTAAAATGAAGAAGTCACACTAAAGGGTTTTTAAGGTCTCTTCCATTGTTAAGTTCCGTGATCCCAATAAGGGTGTTGTATGGGCTTAGTTAGGGTTGTCTATGGTTCTCAATGAACTTAAAATAACAATGTCTTTGTTAAATTTTGGCAGTCTTTCCCTATAGAAGGTCTCCATTAAAAGGACTATGGTCATATGATATTATATACAAGAAAGTAATTTCTTAAATCAGTTGTGTGTGTGTTTAATGTATGAGTTTAATGGGTTACTTCCATATTTGATTTTTTTTGCTTATGGATTTTTCCCAGCTCTTCTCTTACATTAAATTATCAAATGTCTGTAATTATTCCTGGACCCAAATTCACGATTAGGACCTTATTTTTTTTTCTCTAAATTTGGACTCAAAATAATATCCAGTTAACAAACAGAGACTTCAAGTTCTTTGGCACATTGCTTTTGTATATAAAAGTCTGCAAAACATTGTAAGAATTTGTTTCATCTCGTTATACCAAACATATTAATGAACTCTTTAAGTCCTATATTTTTACAAAATGAATAAGCTATTGGTAAAATCTGAAATAGTCACATTTAAGCCCATACCTGAGGCACAGCTAATCATCAACAGCAAAATACCCGTAAGATTAAGCACCACACATTCAGAGAAGGAAGGAAATGAAAGTCAGTTGTTTAACAGACTTTCATCTGTGGGAGATTTTATTAAGAACCTTTTTCCTATATGCCAAGATATGAATGCTTGGGTATAATTCAATTTTATACAAAAGAAAAGTCCATTCAAATCTAAAGATAGAATATTTCTATTCCAAGTCGCTTTCTGCTGAATTACTGAGAATTGAAAGATAGCGATCCAAAGGCCTAACTGTATGAAACATGCCTTCAAATAGTTGAAAAATAACATTTGCAAATTCTCGGGGCCATGGCTGACAGCAGAATAAGGCCAACTCTCCATATCCAAAAACTTCATTGGGTTAATTTCGTTCCTTGGTGCATGGTGGGAATACAGTTCACTTGGGCATTGGTAGCAAGCCTAGCTGGTGTGTGTGGTCATTCTCCTGTGATTCTTTTAAAAAAAAAGCACAGTGTGGGAGCCCCAATTCCAGCCCTAACTTACTTGATCTACCGGGCTACACTTTTTTTTTCAGAAGTTTAATCTCCATTGTTAGTCCCATGAAGAGCAGCCCTGCCCTCTCTATTTTCTTAGAGGGCTGCTTTTGATGGAAAACTTTGTGGATGTTTGTGATATTGCTCAGAGCCCATTGGCAGATGAGCATCTCTTGCTGTGGCCTCCATCATTATTTGCCTGTCCTGTCTATTAACGAGCACTATCATCCCATCGTGGGATGACAGCTGCAACACGTACTCAGGCGCAATAAACAGCTAAATGAGGCGCACAGCAATTTCACTTGTCACCAGCGCCCTCGGCACGACTGGCTGCACAGCTTGATGCATAAATTCATGAGGCTGTTGCATATGATGGAGTATGCTTGGCTGAAAGAGGTGATGGATAGCAGGGCAGCTAAAAATGGCCATCACCTTGACTCTGTCAGGACATTTTTTAAAACTACCCCATCAGCTTTCTTGTATTCAATGCACTATCATAGCACAGAAGACTCTAGGATACTGATTTGATATGTTCCTTTGATGAGGCATTTTGGGGGGTTTTCTCTAAAAGGAGGTACCATGTCCTGAGGTCAGTTGCATTTTTTCATCATTAGTTCTGTTGCTACCAGATTAAGTTATGTTTAGAGGTAGAATTTACTACTGTGTAAAAATCATAGAAATCAATCTAAGCCTTAAATAATAGGGAAGAAACAACATGAGGTTTTGAAAAAATTTCTAAATCATGCAGTAGAGCTGTGGATTGACTAACACAGATTTGAAGATTTTGAAAATATGGCAAAAATATTTAAATACTCATATTCTACAGTTAGAACTTATATAAATTCATTACAATATTAAATAATATTCCAGGGCACATAACCGTAACAATGTTGGCAATGTATTTTCTAATTAGTGTAAGAAACACTAGCACGGGCTAATGCTTTCTAAAAGTACCACCATTAAAGAAGGACTTTATCAAGGACCTTAAAAATAATCAATGATATAATATATTTATTTAAAAATATTCCTTTTAACCTGTTACTTAGCTGCCTCAAACCAAGCACCATGGGCAGGGGTCTGGGTGTCTACTGAAATGGGCTACACATCTTCCATCTATGTTAGTGGAACTCATCTAAGGAAGACAAATATAAAGGCAACAAAATCAATGAGGCAGTTTCCTGCAAAGCTTTATGCATTAATCTCTATCACATGGAGATATACGCACACCAGTGCAAGGAAAGGAAGTCACTTGTTCTCTAATAAAAGAGAAAACCCTTGATAATAAGCAATTAATAAAGTTGTCATGATTAGTTATGCAAGTATGAATCAACATGCACAGTAAAAATGACCACTTTCTATAGATATAAAATATCTACGAGGCAATCATAGTGAAAACAGTCATTAATAAGGGTGCTTGTACATGATTCTTACAGGTACTTTCCTTCTTTGCCTTTTGTATTAAAGTAGAAACTCCTGAGGATGGATTACTCTAGCAATTCAGATACATACACTCCAGATTAGAGGGCAAATTTATTAATTAGTCATTTCCTTTATTGTTCTTATTTCCCCATATCCAAACTCAAGTTTCTCAAATTTACGTGCTCTAAGGTCCCCTAGTTTTGCAAAATGTATTTTTAAAAGAATGCTGAAGAAAGGTGATGCTATAGGGGAAAATTTTATTATTAGTATGAACCCAAAAGGTCATACCAGGTGATGAAAAGAAATTTCTAACTAAATAGGAGGAAAATACTTTTGGATTGTTTGAAAGGCAGGGGCCTTTTAAATGAGACAGTTGTATGGCTTATTTAAAGGATAGATTTGGTGATATCCTTAAGATACTGCACTAATTGGCAGTATTTTCTGGCTAGTCCCAGAAACAAATGGAATATGGTATAGGCAGGGAGGTATGGACATGGCTGTTGGTGGGGAGGGGCAAATAAAGAATAGAAATGAAGAGCAGCAATGAAGACTGATGTGACTCTCAACTAATGAGATTAGAATTAGAGGACACTGTGAGGTAATGACGGTAAAGATAAGACCATGCATTGAGTATCTACTTTATGTAAGACCAGACTAGGGTGAGGTAGGTGAGGCACTCATCTAAGGCATAAAATTTAAGGGCATGCTGAAAAACCCCAGCACTCAAGTTACAAAGGTATTTTAAAGCAATTTTTAAAAAATAGAAATTAATGTTAAAAAGTCATCATTATATTGGTTTTCTTGCAGAGGCTATTTCAAAAACATGGAATCATGGAAATATCCCAAATTTTCATTCAGAAAGCTTTCATCCAGCATTCCTGTGCTATTTATTTATTAGACCTTTCTGAACCACAGGTTGAGATAATAAGATCCACCTTTTACAGTTTTTGATAAGAGAAAGTCACTAAAAGTTTTTTAAAGTCAGGGACTATGTCTTTCATTGATTTTGTATATAGCTAGAACACAGTAGTTCTGTAGTGAATAAATTAATATGGAATATAATATGGATTATATAGGGAGGAATTTTAGGAAGATGGTAAAGTAAGAAGCTCTAGGAATCACCAGAACACCACCAGAACAACTTAAACAGGAAGGAACTCTCTGAACAGCTATTTTAAAACTCCAGAGTTCTATACCATACTCGGCAGCATCCAGGGAAGAGGGGGAGGAAGAGGCTGGTAAACTGTAGTAAATACCAGTAAATTCCACTCTCTGTGTGGCAGATACCATCCACATTCCCCAATCTTTTTGCAGGCATCAGTGGCTTCTGGCCTCTCATGTAGCTTGCTGGTGCCAGAGTGGGACATAAAAACCTAGTTGGTCTGATAGTTGATCACTGTTTTTGAATAACTACTTCAGATCACTGGGGATCCATCTCTGAGGACGAACATTCTTCCAGCTCACCCTGGACAAGAGATTTAAAGATGGTAAACTTCTTCAGTGCTACAGAGGACAGTAGAAGGGCTGCATTTGCTGGGTTAAGTGCTGAGTCAAGAAAGTACAGCTTTGGAGAGCCATGGAAGACATTCCTGAAACTTTTCTCCTGGAGAAAAGTTTGGAGCCAGCCAACGCTCCCTTTGTGGGTCCCTAGCCTCATTCCAGCTGGCAAAGACTGACTTTGGAAACCCCTCTCTGGAATGTCCCCCTTCTAGAATTTGCCCTTCAGACAAAAACAGCTTGAGACAAAAAGCTGTGTAAGAAACAATTGAGACAGATATCCTTACCTGCATTAGGACCTGCTGTGGAACACCTGGAAGGGAGAGATGTTCTGTTTCCTGGAAAAGTAGAAGGGAAACTCCTAAGGTCAATCAGTAGCAGCAAAAACCCAGGACAAGACACAGGTCCAGAACAGACAAAGAAGACCCTGCACTTTGCATTAGCTGTGGGTTAATTTTCTTGATAGGCGGGTTGAACTCTGAAGGAGAGCACCAGCCAAAGAAAGCCAATTTGCAAAGTTGCTGCCAGGTGGTTTTGCTTAGGTTTGTTTGGTTTTGTTAGCTCCTGATTGTCAAGAACATCTCCTTTATACACTATCTGAATACAAACTTAAGAAATAGACATCTCAGGGAATAAATCCCACAGTTACATTTAAAAATATTAAAATATACAGTGTGCAAAAAAAGATTACAAGACAAACAAAGAAATAGGAAATGATGGTACATCCAAAGAAAGATGATAGAAGTTCAGAAAGCCTCAATGGAGATGAGAATGTGGACATATTGGAGAAAGAACTTGAAAAAAATGATCTTCAATATACTCAAGGAAATGAAGTAAAATACAAATAAAGGACTAAAGGATATCAGGAAAACAATGAATGAACCAATATGAGAATTTCAATAAAGAAGTAAGAATTTTAAAAAGGAACCAAACAGAATTACATGAGTTTAAGAGTATGATATGTGAAAGGAAAAAATTCCCAGAACGATTCCAACAGCAGGTTGAGTTGGAAGAAGAAAGAATAAGAAAACTCAAAGACGAGATAATTGAAATAAGTCAGGTTGAGGAGCAGAAAGAAAAAAAAAATTAAAACAAGTTAAAAAAGCCTAAGAGACGAGTGGGACATCATCAAGAGTACCAACATTCAAGTTTCAGAGCCCAAGGAGTAGAAAGAGAGAAAGGAGTAGATGAAATATTCAACAATGTAAATGACAGAAAACTTTTTATACTTAACAAAAAACATGAATATGCACATCCAAGAACACCAAACAGAGTAAACTTGAAGAAAGATTTGCCCATCACATATAATCAAACTGTCAAATGTAAAGGACAAGGAGAAAGTTCTGAAAAGTGCAAGAGAAAAGCAATGTGCTATGTACAAGGGAGTCCCAATTAGATTAAGTGCTGATTTCTCATCAGAAATCATGGAGGCAAGAAGGTAGTGGGTTGAAATAGTTAAAGAGTTGTTGTAGTGTAGAGCTATGCATTCCAATAAAATACATGTTCTTAAACTTAACTCCATTCCTATGAATATAAAGCCCTTGTAAGTAGGAGATTTTGATGAGGTTACTTCATTTAAGGTTTGGTTCAACTCAATCAGGATAGGTCTTAATCCTATTATAAAGAATGAAATTCAGACAGATGGAGACAAAGACATAGAGGGAGCAGCCAGAGCTGAATATCAACAGAATCCAGAAGAGAAGGGAGAGATCAGGAAAGGATAAATGTACATTGTCATGTGACACAAGAACCTAAGACCAAGGATCACCAGCAGCCAGGCAACTTCAAGAAGAAAACATTATGTTACTGCTGCCTCAATTTTGGAATTCTCCTAGCTTCGAGCTGTGAGGCAATAAAACCCCATTGTTTTAATTTCATGCAGAACAAGTCCCATATCCCCAAAATGCCCCATGTTACACCTATTCTTCCTTCTCCCTTCCCTTAGAACCTCTGGTGACCACTACCACACAATTTTATAGGTTTTGAGAATTTGTGTAACGGACAGATATAGGTCATTATACATTTTGTCAAAACCTATAAAAATATAAAGTGAAAAGTGTAAATCATAATATAAATTATAGACCATAATTAGTAGCAAGACTTCAATGTTTGTTCGTCACTTGTAACAAATGTACCAAACTAATTAAAGATGTTAATAATAGGGGGAAATGTGAGAGGGTGATGGGGTGGGGTATATGGGACTCCCCTATTGTATTTTTTAAAGATTTATTTATTTCTCTCCCCTCCCTCGCCCTGCCCCAGTTGTCTGTTCTCTGTGTCTATTTGCTGCGTCTTCTTCTTTGTACGCTTCTGTTGTTGTCAGCAGCATGGGAATCTGTGTTTCTTTTTGTTGTGCCATCTTGTTGTGTCAGCTCTCTGTGTGGGCAGTGCCATTCTTAGACTGCACTTTTCTTTCACGCTGGACAGCTCTCCTTACAGGGCGCACTCCTTGCGCGTGGGGCTCCCCTACATGGGGGGCACCCTTGCGTGGCACAGCACTCCTTGCGCACATCAGCACTGTGCACGACCAGCTCCACATAGGTCAAGGAGGCCCGGGGTTTGAACCGCGGACCTTCCATGTAGTAGATAGACATCCTAACCACTGGGCCAAGTCCGCTTCCCTCCCCTATATTTTTGATGTCACTTTTTGTAATCTGAAACTTCTTTAGAAATAAAGTTTAATAAATGAAATGAAATATACAGGATGTAAAAAACCCATTGCGTGGTATTTGCTTGAAGAGCCAAGGAAAACTAAAACAAGAACTGAAAGAAAGCAATTGCCAACTAAGAATTTTATATCCAGCAAGACTTTCTTTCAAAAATGAAGAGTGAAACTTATACTCTTCCAAGTAAACAAAAGTTGTGGGAATGCATTATCACTAGACTTGCCCTACAAGCAATGCTAAAGGGAGTATTCAGATTGAAAGGAACTGACACTCCACAGTGGTTCAAAGTGGCATAAGAAAATAAAGACCTTCAGTAAAAATAACTATATGGGTAATTATAATGCCATACTATTGTAGTGTATTTTTTAAAAATTTATTGAAATATATCACTATACATAAACATACATAAACAATGTACAATAGTTGTGAACTTACAAAACAAACATATAGCACATCAAACAAACATATATGACATCTCACCCTACCACCAATAACTTGCGTTGTTTTTAAACCTTTTTAACTAATGATTAAAGAGCATTGTCAAAATATTACTACTAAACAAAGTAGTTTTCCCTTAATCCGGTTGTTATTATCTTTATATCACTTATATATAAACATATATAAACAATTAAGTGTATAGTAAAAGTTGTGAACCTACAAACCAAACATGTATAATATCATACAAGGGTCCCACACATCAACCCTCCACCAACACCTTGCAATGTCATGAGATGTTTGTTACAAACTATGAAAGAACATTTGTCAAAATCTTACTACTAATCATAGTTCTTATCTTACATTTGGTGTGTTTCCCCCCCAACTCACCCTATTATTATTTTTTAAATATATTTTTATGACAGATGTTGTAAACTTACAAAACAATCATGCACATGTGCAGAATTCCCAAACAACATCCCTCCACAATGTGGTGTGTCATTTGCTACAGATAAAATAATATCATATGATTATTGCCATGTCCCATAGTATACATTTGGCTGACATTTTCCATACTGCCTCAGTATCAACACAGTACATCTTTTGCATAGATGCAAGGATATTATATTACTACTACCAACCACAGTCCATAGGTCACTCCAGCTGTATTTTTCCCATGCTTCTCCACGTTCCCAACACCTTGCAGTAGTGATATACATTTGTTCTAGCTAACAAAGGACACTCTTGCATCTACCATCAACCACAATTCTCACCTACCTCTTGGTTTACTGTGCTATCCAGTTCCTAGATTATTCCCAAGCATTCTGTCAATTGGCATTTATATAACTAAACTACCATTTTCAGTCACATCCCCATTTATAAACTAGCTATTACTCACTGTGTGTTACCATCCACTCTATACATTTCCACAATTTTACAGCAAAGCTAATTAAAACTTCCACACACATTAAACATCAGTAGTCCACTTAGTTCTTCTCTTATCTCCTTTAAGAATCCACCACCTACCACCAAGTCTTGAAGATATTTTCCAATAATTTCTTCTAGAAGTTTTATGGTTCTTGCTTTTATTTTTAGTTTTTTGATCCATTTTAAGTTAGTTTTTGGATAAGGTGTGAGATAGGGGTCCTCTTTCCTTCTTTCAGTTGTGGATGTCCAATTCTTTCTGCACCATTTCTTGAATGGATAGTTCTGCCCGAGTTGTATGCGTTTGACAGGCTAGTCAAGAATCACTTGACCAAACCCGTGAGTGTCTGTTTCTGAACCATAAATTTGGTTCCATAGGTCTATTGTGTCTGTCTTTAGGCCAGTGCCACATTGTTTTTACCACTGTAGGTAGGTATTGTGATTTGAAGTCTGGAGATGAGGGCTCACTTTTCCTTTTTATGATGTTTCTGGATATTCAGGGCTCCTTACCTTTCCAAATAAATTTAATGATCGTGTTTTCAATTTTTTCTTTAATGTTGGTGGAAATTTTACCAGGACTGCATTAAATTTGTATATCAAATTGAGTAGAATTGACATCTCAATGATATTTAGTCTTCCAATCCATGAGCATGGAATGTTCTTCCAGTTATTTAGGGCTTTTTAAATTTGTTTTAATGTTGAGTTGCAGTTTTCTGAATACAAGTGCTTGACATCATTGGTTAAGCTTATTCCTGACTATTTGATTTTTATCTGTCATATTTTATTTTCACCACTCTTTTGACACTTTTAGTTACTTTTATTAATATAATTTTCATTTCTAGACTCTCTTCCAGGCCCCTCTCTCCTGTCTTTTCTTATCAGGCTTTAGCACACCCTTTAGTATTTCCTGAAAATCTGGTCTGTTGCTTAGAAATTCTCTCAGTTTCTGTTTATCTGTGAATATTCTAATTTTGCCCTCATTTTTGAAAGGCAGTCTTGCTGGATATAAGTTTTTTGGCTGGAAGTTTTTCTCTTGTAGAATTTTAAATATATCAGATCACTGCTTTCTTGCCTCCACTGTTTCTGGTGAGAAATCAGCACTTAACCTTACTGGATATTCCTTATATATTATGCATTGCTTTTCTCTTGCTGCTCTCAGAATTCTCTCGTTGTCTTTGGCCTTTGACATTCTGTTGAGTATGTGCCTTGGAATTGGTCTATTTGGATTCTTTCAGATGGGAGTACCTTATGCTTCTTGGACATTGATATCTATGTCCTTCAATAGAGTTGGGAAATTTTCTAACACTATTTCTTTAAACATTCCTTCTGGCCCTTTTCCTCTCTCTTTTCCTCCGGGACACCCATGACACATATGTTTGCATGCCTTTTGCTGTCATTTAGTTTCCTGAGACCTTGTTCAATTTTTCCATTCTTTTTTTCATCTCTTCTTTTGTATGTTCACTTTCAGAGGACATTTCTTCAAACTTATCAGTCCTTTCTTCTGCCTCCTCAAATTTGCTATTATATGATTCCAATGTTTTTTTAAATTTCATCGATTGCACCTTTAATTCCCATAAGATCTGCTATTTTTCTATGTATTCTTTCAAATTCTTCTTTGGGCTCATCCAATGTTTTCTTAATAGCCTTAATCTCTCTAGCTATCTCATTGACTTTATTAAGGAGATTTGTCTGGACATCTATAATTAGTTCTCTCAACTCCTTTATGTCATCTGGAGGCTTATCTTGTTCCTTTAACTGGGCCATAGCTTCCTGTTTCTTGGTGTGGATTGTAATTTTTTGTTGGTGTCTTCGCATCTGGCTTACTAGAGTATTTTTTCTGGGTGCATTTTTTCTTTCTAGTTTAGGACTTCCTATCATTTCTCCCTTGCTGGTTATGCAATAGGAGCCAAGCATGTAGTTGGTGCTGTAAGCTGTGGAGGGGTCAAGCTGCCCTCATTGCACCAGGGACCAATGAAGCTTCTTCCAAATTTCTCCTTTGCCAGGGGTAGGGACAGAGTCACAGCTATGTGGAATAATCCATGTACAGGCCTAGACTGTAGTTGCCCAGAGAGACTGATGAGGCTTCATATCTCTTTCTTCCCTACCTAGGGTAGGGATGGGGCTGCAGGTATGGGCAGCAATCTATGCAAACTTCTGATTTTCAGTCTATGCTAGCCAAAGTTCTTTGCAGTTACCTGTATAGGCTGGTGCAGGGCTCCTTAGCCTCCTCCCTGCTAGAGGCAGGTCTGAAGCCTAGGCGGGCTACAGGCTGATCTACATGAAAGAAACTGTCAGCCCAGCTTCTGCTCAGGCCTGGGGCAGAGTGAGAATGGTGGCTTCTGGCCTTTTTCTGACTTGGGCTAGTTCTTACCCCAGCTTTTCCTAGTGTTATATCTTAGCCAGCCAAGTCTCCCAATCAGTAGCTGAAATCAGCAGCCAACCGTCACCTCCTCCCCTGTTTCTGGGAAATGGAGCTTCTAATTCCCATCACAGAATAGCTCCTGGGGGGGCTTGTGCACCAGAGTAGGATAATCACTGGCTTCCCTGGCTTGCCTGGTAATTTCCCGGAGAGGCTGGTGCAGGTCCCGGCAGCTTCCTCCCTGCTGGAGGAGGCACTGAGGCCTAGGCTAGACCTGCAATATGATCTGGATGGGAAGAAGCCGGTCCTCACCAGCACTGGGATTTTCAGTCTGCCCCACTTCCCCTTGTGCCAGGTGCAGAGTTAAGATGGCAGCTTTCAGCCTCTTTCTGACCTGGTCAGGCTCAAATCTTAGCTGTTCTCAGGATATACTGTAGCCCACTGAGTTTCCTCATCATAGCTGGAACTGGTGCCCAACCATCTCTTCCTCCCCTGTTTTGGGAAGTGGAGCTTTCAATTCCAGTTGCGGAACAACTCCCGAGGCAGCTTGTGCCTCCATTGGAGGATGGGCACTGGCCTCCGTGGCATGGAGCGCTCTTCTTTTGAGTCTTCTCTGCAGATGGGCAGTCTCCTCCTTTCACTCCCTCCAAGGACATTGCAGGATGGTCTTCTGGCCTCCTGGAGCCCCCAAACAGGTGCTTCAGCTAGCTCTAGAGAGCTCTGGGTGTTTACTAACCGGCCTGTAGCAGAAGCTGACCCTAGGAACTCCTTACTCCCCTGCCATCTTGATGGTTCCGGTGTATTGTATTTTTTTAAAAAAAATTTTTATGTAATTTCATCTCTTACTTCCTCAGATACTAAAATGCAAATGCATAAAAGTAGTGATAAATCTATAGCTTTGGTCTTGCAATGTCCAAAGATAGAATTTGTAACATGTACATATAAAGGGGATGATGGAATGGTATAGAAACAGTGTATGCCATCAAATCAAATATGATTGTTATGTATTTAGAATGTTAAATTTTAAGCCCATGGGGACTGTAAGGAAAAGATATGTAAAGTATATCTAAAAGAAATAAGAAGGGGCTCAAACTTGTAGTGTCAGAATTTAGAGCCTAGAATATAGCCCACTGGAGGATGAGGTGGTAGTAGGGAGTTGGGAGTTCAGACTTAAAATGTACAGAGTTTCTCTTAAGGATGATGGAAAAGTTTTGGTAGTAGATGTGGGTGATATGATTACATTGTGAATATAATTACCAGCACTAAATTATATATTGAATGTGTTCGAAAGGGGAAATTTTAGGTTATATATATGTTACTAGAATACTTAAAAAAAATTCATAAAACTGTACCATGCAAACAGTGAACCCTAAAACCATGGACTGTATTTAATAATACTAGTATAAAAATATGCTTTCATAAATTTTATCACACTTAATGCAAGGTGTTAACAATAGTGTGGTATACGGGAACTCTGTATTTTATGCGTGATTGTTCTGTGAACCCACAACTTTCCTGATAAAAAATCATGATTATAAAATATATGAAAGAAAATAATTAAATAAAACATAAAAATTGCTGATATCTCTAATCTATCAAGTACCATACAAATGTGATATACTTTCTGCAGAAAGATTGGGTGTTTCAGTTAGTGGAATATCCAGTTTCTAAGATGTTTTATGGCAGGAGCTGTCTCCTGTCATTATCTTCCTCAACTTAATAATAATTAGTCTATACCAAAGTCCATGATTGTAATATTAGATAAACATGTTAGTCCAATGCTGGTGTTCTATGCTCTTTAAATTGGTGTAACAAGATGGTAATTAGAAGTGGATGTAAAAATGTTATTAAAGAAACCTCTCAATGACAAAATTACTTTTATTTACTTAGAGCTGAGATTTTTTGCACTGTGGCCATTTTGTATCAACTAATCACCAATGACCCAGATATTTCATGGAAGGAATGAAGAAAAGAAGGAAGGAAGGGAGGGAGCGAGGGAGGGAGGGAGAAAGCAAGGGAGGGAGAAAGGGCTGTCAGGAAAAGAGGAAGGAAAAATAAATACCTTTTTCTTAGCTAACTCAGGTAATTAAATAATATATTTTGAAATATATTACATAAATATATCACCAAAATTCTTAACCAGCTCTACAGACTTTAGAATCATTTGCATTTATTAAATAATTTAACAAGAACATTTTTGTATTGAAGAATTATGTTTCTTTGTTTTGGAAAAAAAAGTTATAACTGAACCTAAATGAACATCAGCCAAAACAGTGTGTAAGATGTTGGAGAGGAATCAGGAGATCTGAGCATATTTTACATTCGACTTTTGGCTAAGGAAGAACTTAATACTAGTGCGCTCCAGATGATAGATTGGAGCTGTATTTGGCTCTTCATGGGTTTGGCTGAATTCTGACTGTCCAGAAATCCTTTCTTCTTCTGAATTGCTGTTAAATTTGAGAGAAAATTCAAATGCATATACATATCTTTTAGAGCGAAATTATCCTGATACAATTCATTTCTTTTATCTTTGTAGTGGTCTTTTATGTCTGTCCATTCATATATTTACTTATCTTTAAAATATTAAATAAAATAAATTTTTCCCAATAATTCATTAATTACTAATTTTTCATCTATGGATATGCAAATAATGGATGCAGGATACTAAAACTTAAGAAAGAAGACATAAGTTATATTTACGTATACATGTACATTTATAAACAACATTTTTTTTCCATTCCTCAAATTTTCTTTCTTCCTTTCTTTTTCTATCTCCTATATATCTACAATGATGTGGTATGTGGCATCATTTTTATATGAAAATACCTCATAACCTAGGGGTGATGACTTAGATTAATACTTTCCTCTTTCTTGATCTCTTGCTCTTTGTCCTTTTTTAAAATATGCTTTTTAATTTTTTAAAAAAGAAACTTATATTACATAAACATTGCACACAAAAAAATAAGGGATTCCCACATGCCCTGCTCCCCAGTCCCCCCCACATTTTTCCACATCAACAACATCCTTCATTAGTGTGGTACATTTGCCACAATTGATGAACTCATCTTGGAGCACTGCCACTAAGCAATGATTATAGTTTACATTGTAGTTTACAGTAACTCCCCCACATTCTTGCAAGTTATTTATAAAATATACAATAGCCTCTATCAGTAATTGCAATGCCATTCGAGGCAATTCCCAAATTATACCTATTTTCCCCTCTCCCCTCCTCCCCCTCAGAACCACCAGTGGTCACTGCTTCCACATCCATCATAAAAGTTCTTCCATTGCTAGGATCACAAGTCTATAGTAGAACAACTGTAAGTCTACCCTAGTCCATCATCCATTCCCCAATCCCAAGGATTCTGTGATGGTGATGCCCACTCCACCTCTAATTGAGAGGGGGCTTAGATCCCATGGGGCAGATGGATGGGACTTTCTTGATTGCAGTTGCAGACTCTGTTCCTTGAGATGGTTATTGTCAAGAATCATCTCCTTGTTAGTTGTCCTGGGTGAGTCTAATGAACTGGAGAGTAGGTGTTGCAAGTCTGTTGAGATTCAGGGCCCAACTGGCACATGGACCCCCCTCCCCCCAAAGATTTAAGTCTCTTGAAATCTTTGTCCTTTTAAAATCCATTATTATCCATTCTCTTGATTAATCTCTTTTCCTTATATGACCCAAAATTACATGTCTCTTTTCTAGGAGTTATAAAGTAGAGATCTCTACCAGAACATGATCCAGATTCCACTTCAAAATAACTAAATAGCTACCCTGGTATGTTTCAGAATGAGGATGTAAATTTAATAAGCCTGATCATAAGCTTTTTGTTTGCTTTCACTATCATTTCTCTAATATAGATTTGATCATGCCATGTTCCTACCTAAATTACTTCAATGGCTTCCAACTCTCTTAAAGATAAGGACAAACACTTAATATAGTCTCCAGAGCACACACTGGTCTGGTCCCTGTTCCATCCTCAGGTGCTTCCAATGAGAACTTGCTCAATGCTCTCTACCTTTGAGCTTTGCTTGATTTCTTCCATTTCCATCTATGTGGACTAAATATTTACATGAATTAATTTATTTAGTTTAATACCCAAAACAATTCCATGAGTTAGATTCTAATATTATCTCTATTTTAGAAGTGAGAAAACTGAAGCACAAAAGGCTAAATAACTTGCCAAGTTCATTGTGATGGTTCATTTTCTGCGTCAACTTGATTAGGTTACGAGTCCAGTTGTTTGATCAAACACTGAACTAGATGTTGTTATAGAGGTATTTTGTTGATGGGATTAACATCTATAATTATTATTATTTAAATAAAGAAGATTATCATCAATGAGGTGGTTGGGCTTCATCTGATCAGTTGGAAGCTTTAAGAGTAAAGACCACAGGACTCCAGAGAGAAGAAATTCTGCCTCAAGATTACATTCTCTCCTCCTCTTTGAGTTTCTGCCTGCTCATGTCCCCTAAAAAAATCCAACCCAAGGCTTCAATATAATTCTTACTGAAATTTCCAGCCTTCTGCCTACCCTACAAATTTCAGGCTTTCCAGTCCCTAAAATTGCAAGAGCCAGTTCCTTAAAATCATTCTTTCTCTCTCATATACATATCTTGTTGGTTCTCTATCTCTGAAGAAAGCTTACTGATACAATCTTAGAGGCAAGAAGTTACAGAGCTTTGATCTTGTTCTGTAGCCTGCCTTTAAGTGCTCTTTGGAATATCTATGTAGAGAATAATCACATTTGTTGTTGTTTTATTCCATCCAGTCATTTAGCAAAGAATATATGAAAAAAAAACTAGAGTGAAGAACTTCTTTCAACACAGTTAATATCAAGAAATCCATCTTCCAACTACCTCTTCTGAGAATTTATTTACCCTTACCCTGATCTAGTTTATTGGGTGTAAATACTTAATATTACCATGAGTTCAAGATGGTTAGTTGAAATGAACACTCTGATCACATTTTTTCAAGATAGAGATATTCCATTACTTACTTATGAATTTGTAGATTTCAGATCAATCCAAAACAAACTTGATTCTTTCTTTTCTGATGCAATGGAAAATTGGCCAATTTAATTCTTGGTTTGATAAAGATGACTGGAATTTTAAAAATCCAGAGAGTCTCATGTAAACATACTTACAAATATAAACTGGAATTTCAGTGATTCATGTAATGTTTCCAAATATATGTACACTTGAAAACAGTCAAAATGCTTCACTTGAAGGGGGTCTTTTTAGCACACATATATTTGGCACTATTTGAAATGAAGAAAGTTGAGAAAAAAATTGTATTTATATAAAAATATAAAATTGAAAGGAGAGTTTTAAAAGATTACTTGGAAGATGAGTTTAAAGGCTAATAATCTATCAAAAATATACAGTCATGGCAGATGGCTCTGGAGTTCAGTGCCTTGTCAGAAGGCCCTACTCTGGAATTTGTGCTCCTGAGGGTGATGTCCACTCTGCCTCTAACTCTAGAGGGCACTTAGATCCCACATGGCTCATGGATGGAATACTCCTGCTTGCTGCAGTTGTAGACTCTCTTGGTTCCCTGGTATGGTGGTTGACCATCCCCACCTCCCTGTTAGCTGACATGGGCAAGTCCAACAAACCAGAGAGTAGGTGTTGCAACCCCGCTAAGGCTTGGGGCCCAGTCAGTGCACAGTCAGTCCAGAGATTAAAGTCTCCTGAGCATACACCAACCCCAGTGCCAACCACAGGTTCAGTAAAAGTGACAGAAGAGGCATGTGTAGAAAGGTCACATCTGAGTCCAACTCCATCACACTCAAGAGCACAAATTCCAAAGTTGGACCCACTGGCAAGGTACTGAACTCCAGAGCCATCTGTCATGACCATAGGACCTGGTTGTCTCCATGGCCCTCAGGAGGACCCTTACTTGGGGTTGTATCTACTTGGCTGTCTCTGAGATCCTGATGAGACGTGCATAAGCACAACCCCTCTGATGACCTCCTGACTCACTTTCAAGTCTCTTAGCCATACAAACTCATTTGTCTTTTCTATTTTCCCCTCTTATTCAATGTCTTTTTCTAGTTGCATCACCAGTTAGTGACTGGTAGTAATCCCTCAGTGCCAGGGAGGCTCATCCCCAGGAGTCATGTGCCATGCTGGAGGGAAGGTAATGCATTTATATGCTGAGTTTGGCTTAGAGAGTGGTCATATTTGAGCAACAATGAGTCTCTCAGGAGGTAACTCTTAGGCACCCTAAAGCTATAGGCCTACTTGAAATTTCCAGCATGGAGACTACTAGGAATAGTCATCAGTATCAAGGGGCTGTCATTGGACCATCCTTCTTCACTGGTCTTTGCCCTTGCACTTGGGGGATTTTTGCTCCTCTGTTGGGGAGCGCAACAGAGTTCCCCAAATGGGAACTTAGCATTCCCTCAATTATTGTGTGAAATGCTACCCATTATGTCAATACTCAACGAATATCCAAACATATCTATATACCCTATATGCATGCCCTGGAGAACTCCCTCCCACCCATGCATCACCCATCAATGACACCCCCCCCATCAGTGCTCCTCCCATTCCATAGTTGAACCCCTCTGAGTGCACATCATGTCACAGTGTATTATATCAGTGGGTGAAGACCCATACAATGAGCAGGAAGGTGTTATACCCCCATCCTGGGGAGGCCTGATATTCTCAAACAGAGGGGAGGGTGTCTCTCAAGAGCATGGGTGGCTCCCAACTGGGGAGGACAGACTAGTGTGTGAAGCCCTCAGCACTGTTGCAAGTATTTGGCAATCTTGTCCTTCAAGCAATGAAGCATGGTTGTCACTGTGGGCCCTGAGGGGAGGGAGTGAGAGAAATAGAATAGTTGGAAGAGAGGGTAACTGAGGGACAATGGAGGTGTTCTATATGATCCTGCAATGATGGATATAGGCCATGTTAAACTTCTCCAAAAATTTATAAAAGAGTTGCTATGTAACCTTATATCAAAGCCACATCTTTTCTGTTCCTTGGCTGCTACCTAGATTCATACTCATACAGTCTACCCTATTTCAGCTTATCCTCACACTTCTCCCAGCTCTATTTTTAAAAGCCTTTACTGATCGATTCACTGCCTTGGTAAAAAAAAAATACTTCATTTGTTCCCTTTTGTTAATATTTGTGTTCTTCAAACTGCACACCATGGATCATATGGGACTTTGGAAAGGCTTCAAGATCTTCTGAGAATGAGAAGGATGAAAGATTGAGGAGATGCTGGTAGATAGGGCTCTGGGCTTCTAACCTAGTTCAAACAGAGAAACACTGCTTTTATCTGTTCCATAAACTAAGTTTCTGTATAAGAATTTTCTATATAAAAGAGCCAAAAAATATGTGAAAACCACTGGTCTATACACAGTCTCAATTCTTGTTAAGGTTCCAATTATGGTCTTTCTCCAATGATGGACAACTCACCTGTCCAGATTTGTCTTGTAGCATACTTTTCTGTGTTCCTGTTGTAGCTACATGAGATCATCCAGGCTTTTTGTCATGGGTTGTATTTTCTCTCAAGTGCCTTTCACATGCTGTTCTATACTCCTCGAATCCCCTTCTTATTGAATTTCTACAAAACTTTAAGGCTCAGTTCAAATGCCAGCTCCTCCTTTCTTCCTTGAAACATTCTCCTCTCTATCCTTCAGAATCTCAATTGTTCTTCAATGAACCTCTATTATGCCCATTAATACATTTTGCTTTGTGTACCTGAATACATGTCTATGCATTCATGAGATGGTGAGCTCTTTGGTATAAGAAGAAGAAATGCATATTTTCATGTTATCTTATGAAATTTGTATTTCATGTTTAGCCCTTAATAAATTTCATTAAACTTGAGTATACAGAACATTTCTTAGATTAAGCTTATTAATATATTGGAAAAAACCTGTACCTTGTTACACTAGGTGATAAGCATTGTATTAAATATTTTAAAAATATTAAAAATAACATTTAAAGAATATGGCTAGAATTGATCTTGTCCATCAAAACTTTTAGTTTGTCAGGGAGGGATCTTTACTCTATTTTAAAGATGTGGAAACTGAAGGAGTGGGAGATTAATTTACAGTGCTTTTGTTGTTGTTGTTGTTTTTTCACTTTTCAAAATAGATCTAGAGAATCAAAATGGTATCCTTATTTTCTCTACTTAACTCACTAGACAGCCCATAGGTTTTCTTCTTTACTTCTCCTCAGAATTTCCCAACAATCTTTATTTAAACTTCCTTGAAAAGTTTCTCCCATACCTCACTGTGCAAACACTTCACATTTTGTGGTGATATAGTCTATATTTGGATAAGCTGTACATATTTAGTTCTTTTTAATCTTACTTCACATCAGCCGTTCAATCATTTTTGTAGCTCCTTTCCTAATTTGCTCCAGTACGATGATATCCTGGTACTGAGGTTTTCATAAGTGGACACACTTGTCTGACTCATGATGTGGTATCTCTGCATGTGCTGCCGAAATAGTTTTTTATAAGCCACTATATCACTCATGCAATCTCATATTAATTTTCCGTAACTATCACTCTAAATTCTCCTTCAACATTACTATTTTCTATGTACAGTAACTCCATTTCCTTGATTATCTGTGAATTTTTCATCCAAGATGCATTACTTCACATTTTTCAAAGCCTAAACTTATTTTGATATTTCCTACTCAGAGCTGTAACCTCTCTATATTCATAAACATTTTCAGTTATATCTAGTGCTTGCATATCTCCCACATTATGTGATAGTTGTAAATTTGATATATTGTTTGGCTACCCTAATTGTTAAAGTCTTAAATTAATTAATACTCTATAGACACTCTTTCCATTTTTCTGGATCTATATCCCAAAAGGAAATGAATGCAAAACTTAGACAGTCCTACCACTCAGCCTATTGTCACATAATAGTTTGCTTTTTGTAAATGGGCTTTCATGAGATGAATGAGAGGAACATCACACATTCCCTGGTCTATTAGGGCTTGTTTTCTAAGACACATTTTAAATATAACTTATTGAAAGATATTATACATTTAACTATGCAATGCATGCTACATTGCATGTAATTTATTTTCTTTCCATTGTTTTACTAGGGTTTGAAAGCTGTAATTCAAGGATATATTAGGTTAAAATTACTTGTTTGGATAAAATGTATTAATTGTCCCTTGCATTCCTGTTGATGAATGAGTAAGATAAGACTTTTTTTAGGAATTAGTCTTTTATTAATCTTTATTGGACAAACTAAACCTCAGAGTTCCTCCCACACTTCCACCCATAGATCCTGCTGAGAGAAGGGGTTGCAGACAATCCCTTAAACATGAAAGTCCTGGATGATATATGAGATTCTGCTGTTTGGACCAGGGGTGAGTACCTGACACAAAGGTATCATATCTGGAAGTCTACATGTGATGCAAGAACCCTGTCCAAACATGCAATATATATATATATTTAATTTCTGCAAAGGTAGTATATTGTGATGCTTAGGCTATTGTGTCAGCTCGGCCAGGTAATTGTGCCCAGTGTTTGGTCAAGCAAGCACTGTGCTAGCTGTAATACAAGGGCATTTATGGACTTTAGTCACCACTGACTTTACTGCAGTGGTAAATCATAGAAAGCTGGTTATAATTACATTAATCAGGGAGATTGCCATCAGCAATTAGTGACACTTAACCCAATCTGTTAAATCCCTTAAAAAGGGAAGTTATTCCAGCATTGAGTGAGAATTTCCCAGCTCGTCTTTGGACAGCCAGCATCTCCCAGAACTCATCAAGAACCTTCATTGGACTTTCATTGAAGTCCCTGGTTGCATCCTGCCTGCAGAACCTGGACTTATGAATTCCCACAGCTACATGAGAAACTCTTACAGAACAGCATAATATTGACAGATATCTCTTGTTGATTCTGTTTCCCTAGAGAACCCTGCCTAATATGTAAGTTAAAAATATTGTAATAAATTAAAGGTAATAAATTAAAATATTGCTATTAAAATTTTATTAATGATGGAATTGGTGTATAAGGACTTTAAATGGCTTTTTCAACTCTACACAATCAATGGGGAGAAGACTTTTGCAGTCAAAAGGAATCCAGTATTGGTTTAACTATAGGAAAGCCCAGAGTTAAATCAATTTTGGGTTTCCACTGATTGCAGGAGTCTCCTTTTACATGTGTCCTTTAAAATAAAGCTTGGGGCCACCCAGGACTGTAGCTGTCTCTGGCAGTTGGTAGCTTTAGGACATACATACCTGCCTTCTTGGGCCCTGGACTTCATTTTGACCTCAGAAGCTTTCCATTACTGTCTTGCAAGGCCATTCCTTTATTCAAAAGGATGGTATATATGTTTATATGGCATTTGTGAATGCTGTATAGTGGGAGATTTTCAGGACATCTATTTTGCCGTTTTGCCAGGAGAAGAAGACCACAATGACCCCTTCATGCATTTGTTTCTATCACTGACATGGGATGTCCTTGAGGATGTTGTCCCTAACACTTAAATTCCATCTGCCAAACCATGCCCAGAAGTAGATGGGGCAATAACTATTTTCAAGTGATTGAACAAATGACTTCATCTGTCCAACTCATGAGTTGATTGAACTAATAGGTAAATTTGTTAAAATCTCTGCTTGTTGGTGGAGATATGTCATCAGAAACATAGGGAACTCAGAAAACGGTAGGGTACCTCCATAACATTAGCCAATGGTGAAAACTCAGGCTGCTTTAGGTCATGGAATTCTTTGCATATTTGAGGAAATCTAGGGGTTCTTCTCTTTAAAAATGCACATATGCACAGAATAACTTAATTTGACCTGGTCATTTCACTGAATTTCTAGTTCTTAGAAGATTTCGCAGACCCCCACCTGAGGTATGGCATAGCCGAGATTCCCCTACAAATAGAGTTTGATTGATTTGATTACTATTGACCCTTGGACACACAGCCACACCTCTGTTTCCCACAGTCACTTAAAATCACCTGGCTGTCGCTGCACCATTATTCACTTCCCAAGACTCAGTCACAAACAAGTGTCTGCTTGAGTAGCCTGGTTATACACCTGAGGCATGGTTGCCAGACAGTAGTGAAAGGTAGCACCAGCTCCTTCTCTACTTCTGTTGTGGGAAACCCTACCTCTTATTTATTTGAGAGTCCTCCCAAAACTGAAGTGTGGTTGATCTTGGGTGGCCAAAACCATAAACTTTACTGAATCCTCATTATTAAAAACTGAAACAAAAAATCTTGCAAAGTTGAAAAAGAATTTTGTCCACATTACAATACTCTAATCTGTTGTTAATATATGGCAGTATTGCCTTCATATTTTCCCTAATTAATCTTATTTTATCATATCGATAATCTTGCTTTATTTTCAGTTTTATATTTTGTTTCTCTCACTTAATATCAGTATTACATAATAAATAGCAAGCTACAAAGCCTATTATTACAATTAAGTTCTTTATTTATGTAACTATCTCTGATTATTTATCTGTGTACTTATTTAATTATCAAAAATATTTCCATCTTTTCTTGGAAGGAAATACACCATAATATTGTTAATATTTATTTCTGGATAGTGAGATTTTAGATAATTTGTATTTTAATTGCTAGATGTTTCTGTGTTCTAAGACATCAACAGTGAGAATGGATTCCAATTATAAGACAAAATGCAATAAAGGAGTCTTAAAATAAATCTTATCATAGGGTCTTTCCTTATTTTCCATTGCATGGTCTTTACAATAATTTTTAGTTGTAGCATAATTTCCATTGAGTAGTTGAGGGCAGTTATATAAGCTATTATCTTTTTTTTTATAATCATAAAAATGCACAATTTTTCTATTTTCGTATTATTTTTACAAAATAATTCCCATAAATGCAATTATTGGCTCAAAGGATATAAACACTTTATGGCTCTCAGTATTGCCAAACTGCTTTCCAAAAGCTGTGCCAATTGATAATACCATCAATAAAGAATAAAGAGTAATAATTTTATGCCCCCTTTGTCTCCATTTGGAATATCGTTTGAATTTTTTGATAAATTAATGTAATAAATGACAAATGAATTTTTAAAATACTTTCTTCCCCCTGATTCTCTGAGTAAGGTTTAACATTTTCCATATTTATTGATATACTATATTGTGTTACCTTGCATTTTCCATTTCGTGAATTTTCTGTTTGGCACATGCTTTTAAGTTTTATCCCTAAGGTCAGTGTACCAATGAGTACTTCATTTACTTAATCATTAATTTTGTTTCCCAGAGAGTCACATATTATACTCATCTGTAGTGAATACGCACACTGATATTTTCTGATTTGCTCAAATGCTCTATCCTTTTTAATATTGCTGTATCTTCCCTTTACTCCTGAACCAGAAAAACAAACATATGCACATATAGGCACGCAAAATCAGAATCAAGTTTTCAGTGGATAAAATAAATGATAGATTTTTAAATGTTGTATGTTTTTCTTATTGACAATTTCAGATCATTGATTCTCCCAGAGAACTTTTTTCCTAATTCTTAAATTTACTGTTTGACTAAAACCAAGTTTGCTTGTCTGATCATGAGCTATCAGATGAATCAATGGGGTTGGCTACTGGAGAATTTAAAGCTTCAGATCACTCATGGAAATTAGTGTCAGAGAACAAAAAAGGTGTCAGTGGAGATTTATCATGAAGAGTTATAGTGGCAAACGGATAAATGGCAAAGATGCCTGTGACCATGGAAATTTAGAATGACCATAATGAACATAATAAAATGAAAGGAGCTTTTGTTCTTTGCCATTAGGAAAGCGATGGGTTAGGAAAAGAAGATAAAATGAGTCAAGATTTGACTGAGTGCCTCCTCTGTGCTAGAGGTGTATATAAGAATTGTTTCTCTCCAAACAAAATATAGGATCATTTTTATTTCCAGGACTCAATGGAAGCAGTAAAATAAAGAAAACTGAGTGATAAGTTCGAAGAAGCAGATACATAATTTTGGAGTTTCTGGTTATGACTGGACTGCAAATATGAAAGAGTGAAGAAAACTTTGTATTATCAATATAAGGATGAGAAAGCAAGCATGAAATTTTAAAAAACAGTAAATCTTCATGCATACCATACCCTGTGAAGGAATTAACAGAACACTTAGAAATGCTGACCAGAAAAAGGAGTAAGAGGTAAGTTATAGGTTGGTGAATTATCTACATCGGGGAGGTAGATAAAACTATCACAGAAGAGCAGTTCTTTAAGACAATGGTAGGGAAAAAGAATTGCATCTATATCACCTAATGCTGTAGGACAGAAAAAGCTGTGAGAAACTTGAGGAGTCATCAAAAAGGATGGAGTTATTCAAGGTAAAATATTTATTGAAGGGCTATTTTGTAGTGTGTACTAATTAGGTTTATACATAGATGAATAAAATAAATTCCTCCTGCCCTCATGGAGTTCACTATGTGAACAAAATTTCAAAATTTTGTCCAAAGACTATTTGGAAAATGAAACAAAGTAATAAACCACTTTCACCCAAGCATACTTAAAAAAATATTTTCAAGAAAGTAAAATGAATATGTCATGGTTTATTTGCCCTGAAATCCTGAAATGACAATAGATCAGAGAGCCACAATTTTTATTTGTGCTGAGTGTCATCTAATAATTTAGTTTTTATAAAAATTGTTATATTATGTATTTTCATTGTAAATGTAATAATATATATTTTAGAAATTTTGAAAATTACTGAAAACTAGAAGAAAGATTAGTCACATCATTTTAGGCATTTCTTAAAAATCTTTCTATTTTACCTGTGCATTGTATTTTTTTATTGGTACTAACCATGGTCTATAGTTAACATTATGGTTTATTCTTTGCATTGCACAATTTTATAGGTTTTTATACAATGGCCTGTATCCATCATCTCAATGTTATGCAGAACAAATCCAATGTCCCCAAAATGCCCCATGTTACATCTATTCTTCCCTCGTCCCCCTTCAGAACCTCTGGTGACCGCTGCCTTTATATCAATGTTACATGTCCTTCCACTGCTAGAATAATAATAAGCCTACTCTAGTCCATAGTTGCACTCCCCCTTATGTTAGTTCATTCCTCAATCTCGAGGATTTTGGGAGTGATGCCCATTCTGCTTCTGATTAAAAGGGGGCTAGAGCCCACTGGGCAGATGGGTGGAATTGTCTTGCTTGCAGTTGTAGATACTTTCTGTTTTGGGGGATGGGCATTGTCCATCATCACTTTTTGTCCTGGATGAGCCCAATGAACTGGAGAGTAGGTGTTGGTTGCAACTATGCTAAGATTCAAGACTCAACCAGCACATGAACTCTCTGGGACACATATTTAATGGGCATTGTGCTAATTATAGGTTCAAATAAAAGGGGCATAAGAACCATATATAGGAAAATTATAAATGAGTTCAATTCTGATACATTACGGGGGTAGGGTGGGGGAGGTTATCATGTATTCCAAGCTAATGCCCACTGACAGGCAGCTGAATTCCTGGTGCTATCTGCCCTGCCTAGAGTGTCCAGATGTCTCTAGAGCCCTCAGGACCCTCCCTGTTTAAGGCACTGTTTACTGTGGTAGTCAATGAGATCCTCCTAAAATGTACATAAGAATAGCTTCTGGAATGACCTCCTAAAATCTGTTAGCTATAAAAACTCATTTGTATTTAATATTTAGGTCTTTTGGTCAAGGTCTTTTTCCAGATGCATCACTTGTTGGTGCTTGGTAGTAATCCTTCAATGCCCAGGAGGCTCATCCTGGGAATTACGTCCCATGCAGAGGGGTGGGGCAAGGGTAGGGGGAGGAAGGTAGTGAGATTTTATGTGCATAGTATTTGTTTTTTTATTTGGGGTGGATTTTTTTAGGCATATTAGTTTTATTTTTCTTATAGCTGTAGACGTGGGCAAATATTGTTGTGTTTCTTTTCAACACACTTTATAACTAGAAAGATTTTTTAATTATTCCATTACAAATACTTTAAAATAATTTGCAATAGTCAAACAAGGGATTGTACTACAGTTTACCCAACTAATTCCTTAACCATTTCTATAAATAATTCTGCAACAGGTAGCTATATAGATTTTAACTACTTTTATTACCTTTGGTATTATCCACTTCTGTAGGGATTATTATTTTGGGGAAGTCATCAAAAAGGGTCTAACTAAGTCAAATGTAAAGCTAATTCTTTGTTTCACCTATCTAATTGCTGTCCAATAAACAACTCAAAACTTAAACAAAAATAGCTCCCAGATCTACAGTTTGGACAGAGCTTGACAGCAATGGCTTACGGTGACCACCAGATAAGTCGTTTTTATCAACTTTAGTAAGCATCCACTGAACCTCTGTATGGCATGACTCCTATTTTCTTGGAGGTGATTAATTAGATTGCATAGAATTTGCTCAGAGCAGCACACATGGTGTGCTTTCAGGAAAGGCTAGCTGCATTTAGGTATGTGATAGGATTTATGTGCCTTCTTGAATGGGAGACCAGTTAGGTGGGAAAAGTTTCAACATGGACTTAGGGGAGGAGTCTGAGGCATCCTTTTAAAAATTTCTGAGATAGTAACAAAGGATCTTATAGATCACCCTGGATTTGATCTTTGCCCAGAAGCAATTTCTTAATTTGAGAATAGTTTGCCATCAGGAGTGGATGGGAATGAGAAACTTCTATTTTGAGACTCCAAAGTGTCCTGCATTATTTATATTTTCTCTAAATTTTGCTTGAACATAGATTAGCTCTTTCTTAGTTCAGCTCTACCTTTCAGTTTAGGCAACTAGAAGAAGCCAGGTGTTACCTCAACACTTTATGGATGTCTCCTTAAGTGGATCATCAAGATCATTACGTATATTTCCTATTTTTCACATTAACCCAGGCAACAGTTTTGCCAAACTTTCTGCCACTACATAAAGAGTCCCCTTTCCTTCAGTGCCCAAGAACATTTTCCTCACTCTTATTTAAGCTAGAACTTACAGCCTTCTCTCACTGGCAGCAGGCTTCTGCTAACACTCTTCTTGTGGACCTTTGAGCTTTGGCTAACTCTATCCTTAGGCTCTTGAAGATTAAACTTGCTGCCTGATCCCAAAGGCAATGTTGCATGTTTTAGGTTTGTGTTACAGGAGCACCCCAGTTCTAAATAACAAACTATGTTTCAGTCATTTATTGCTGCATACCACATGACTCCAAATATATCAGCTTAAAATAACAACAATAATTTATTTTTCTCACTAATATGCAATTTTGAGCTCAGTAGATACAAAGCTCAGCAGGTATAGTTTATCTCTACTTCTGGTAAAGACATCTGGAATAGATCGACTAGGAGTTAGGGGATCCATTTTCAACTTGTCTTGTAGGTTGAGGCTGGGAGCTCAGCCAGGTGGACCAAGAACCTTGATTCCTCTCTTCAGAGGTCCCTCCACAGACTGCTTGGGCTTCCTCACAACATCATGGCTAGATTAAAGGAGCAAGCATCCCGAGAAAATCAGGTGAAAACAGCATCTCTACTTACAATCTGTCCTTTGAAGTCACAGTGTCACTCTGTTATACTTAGAAGCCAATTCAAATTGGGGGTGAGGGAACACAGATCCTACCTCTCAATGTGAGGATCAAAAGTCACATTGTAAGAGGAGCATGTGAGATACCCAATATAATTGTGACCCTTTTGGGATGATACGATCTGTCATGTACCCATCAGTATTCTTGAGAAAAATTTAAAATTCACTATTGAGAATATTAAGTGTTGTGGTTTTTAATGTAAACATGATTGAGCCAGAGCTATGGCAATATATTATTGTTTGTTTTTTTTTTTTTTTAGGATGTGTGTATGCTGTGCATTTGTTTGAGGTCTTGGAGGTTGGATAGAGGTAGAGAGAAATGTTCCTTCCTGGAGACTAAACCAAAATAGATCTGGTCAGGACTGTTGCTTGTTTGCTTGTTTCTGTGGGGATTGGGACATGGAGAGAGGGTGTTCTTGTGGGTGGGGCAGGTTTAATGTTTATGTGAGAAAAGAGCAGAGCATAGCAAAGAAGCTGAAGAAAAAATGGAATGCAGCATGCCACAACATGCTTACTTGTTTAGAAGCTCAAGTAATCAAATATACTGATACATTAATATCAGTGTTTTTTTTTTTCTCAGCTCCACATAAAACCTACTGATTCTTAGGTAGCTTTGGAAGCATGGAGAGACAGACCTGTGACACAGACACTGGTAATCTTGTGACTGACCCAACACTAGTGCCTCTTGTGACGCTTCTCTAGGTGGTCTTAAAAGCTCAGCTCCTCAGCTGGGTGTAGCTCTAGTAGGAAGACGATGGATACGACTTATGGAGAGTAGTAGGCAGAACTCGTTTGTGAATACATACAATACATACCTGCTTCCGGGTTTCAAGGAATCATTCAAGGCTAGTTCTGCCAGGATAATTTCTGAAAGGGTTTATACTGACACCCAACAATTAAATCAAAGGGACCTAAGTGTGGTGGTTTGAAGCTGTTTTACCCCCAAAAGCATGTTCTTAAATCTAATCCATTTCTGTAGATGTGATCCCGTTGCAAGTAGGATCTTTTTGATAAGGTTACTTCAGTTAAGGTTAGGCCACTTCAATCAGGATAGGTCTTTTTATTTTTTTCAGTTGTATTTTTTTTAAAGATACATAGATCACAAAAAAGGTTAAATTAAAAAAAATAAGATGTTCCCATATACCCCACAACCCTTAATCCTATTACTGGAGTCCTAAATAAGTGAAATGAAATTTAGACACACAGAGAGAAAAAGCCACAAAGGGAGAGGCCAGACGCTGAATATCAATAGGAACAGAAGAGAAGGGAGAGACAGCAGAGGCATTGCCATGTGGCAAGCAAAGGACCACGCATTGCTGGTAGCCAACCCGAGAATGCCACAGTTTTCTGGGACAAAGCATCGTCTTGATGACACTTACCTTGGACTTTCTTTTAGCCTTAAAACCTTAAGCTAATAAATTTCCATTGTTAAGCCAACCCATTGCATGGTATTTGCTTGAGCAGCCTAGGAAACTAAAATACCAAGTAATTATAATGCACAGAAATTAACACGACCTCATGTTATACTCACAGGTGAGGGTGGCTTGGACATCAGTTTGCAGAGTTACCAAGTGTTAAATGCTGTATCCTGCCTTCTTTCTGAAGAGCCATTGCCTAAGAGTTGCTGTCTATGATTTCATGTGAAAAAAAAAGTGTGTCAGGGTGAAGTGGGTCACAGACCACCTGAGTCAAATTAACAGTGCTGTGTTGAGGCTGCCTTATTTATTGATCGGTAAAGACTCACATTTCTGAAGGGAGGTAGCTATGGCGTGACTATGAAAACAAAGTGGTGAAGGTATGAAGAAGATTCCTACCTACTATGTGCCAGCAAAAAACAATAAAGTATTATTTATACTTTAAAAATATTTTATCATGTTTATTTTCATAACAGTTCCACTAAAATTCTGGAAATAGGGTGGCTCTTAGTGTTGGTTTTTGTTGTGTGTGTGTGTATGCTTCATTGTCTTTATGTGTGCTTAGGTAGAAAGATGGGGAAAGCTCCTGGCCAAATGTCATTTTAAGGGTGAAGCATCTTCTCAAATTTTTATAAAGAAAACAGAAAAACATTTCTTACATCTGCCTAAGAGGATGATTTTCTATGAATTATCATCTGAACTAAAAAAGTCACCTTTTAAGTCAACTAAAATGTTATGAAAAATGAATTATGGAAGTACTGTGTTGGTTGTGCTATGAATGCTACTTTTTACTATTTATTTTATTTCTTTTTTATCTGCTGAGTTATTTAAACTCCAGAATTTTACTAATTCCCATTCTTCCTCATATAAAGCTCTCTGTTCTATTAAGAGTGGGACAAGTAAAATAGAAAAATTGATAAGAAAACACCAGAATAGAGCACAAGCCAGCACACATGTTCACTCTGCCAGGCCTTTGAAGAGAGATGCTGCTGTTCAGAAGGAGTCAGGCATTTGCTATACACAAGACAAGAACAAGACAAGACCAATATGAAGTTTTAAGTCACTTCCTTTATACAATTCCTCAACAGGCATGCATGAAAGTGAAAAAAGGACAGTTATGGAAATCTAAACTGATACTTGAAAATTTTATATTTAAAGAAGTGTCTCTAAAAAAGGACACACCTTTTTGGTCTCTCCATTCATCGCCTCTCAATTTCACTTAATGATAGGTCTAATAACTAGAAATTTTTAAATGGGCTATGCATTCTTGAACCATTTACTATCTTCTCTACTTACTCTGGATGTCACCCCCTTGTCCATATGACTATCTCCTACTTATATTTCTAGAGTCTGTTCAAAGGTTAACTCTGCTTGAAAGCTTTGCCCGACTCTTCTGTATGGCCTCCCCATCATAAACACCAGCTTTGGAAAAGTGTCCCTTTTTGGCGCCAAGTTGGAGTACATAATACTCTAAATTCTGTTTGTTGGTTTACTTTTCTGACCTGCCTCCACCTACCCCAAAATACACCCTGTCACTAAATCATTAAGTTTTTTGAGGGTAGGAATGACACCAGTTTCAATTCTCTGTTGTTCACATTCAGTTCAGTATATGGCATCAGTCAAATGGGTGCCTAATCATGCTCTCATAAATGACTTAAAGGGCAAGCAAGTAAATGAATGCATACATTCAGGATACAAAGAATTCCACTGCATTTTCTTCGTCTTTTTCTAGGCATTTTTTAAGTGAATACTGAGCAAAAAGGATTTTTCACTCTACACGGCTATTATATCATTCTATTACTGAAGAGAGAGATTGAGTTGACAGCTGACACAGAGAAAGCAAAACTACACAAGTATTTTGCTTTTGTCTTTTTCTTCAAGGAGAATGACTTGCAAACCTGAAAAGGTAAAAATGATGAAGAGATAAATGTGAGAAGACAGTAGGGAAGTACTGAGATTCTTTAAATGAATCCAAATCTCTAGGCTGGGTGAATTTCATCCTATGAAACCAAAGATGTGTCTGCAGAGACTCAATTGATAACCTGTGACAAAAACATGCTAGAAAAACTAGAAATGGAAACATTTTATCTGATTTTCAAAAAGGAGAAAAAAAGAAAAATATGAAAACTATGGGTAAATGAATATGACCTTGTCATTTAATAAAAATGCTGAAAAATTTATAAATAGATTGTTTGCTTAGTACTGGGAAAGCAAAGTGAAGCTCATTAGTAGCTAGAAAGGGTTCACTTAGAACAAGTCATTCTAAATAAATTGTTTTCTCTTCTTTCATACCTTTCTTTTAAAAAACACAATTAACAGAAAAATGAGTAAATTTCTAAGGACAAATTTCTTAAGATTTCCTTGGTGATAAGATGAAGGATTTTGGACCAACTCATGTTCAGGTAAGTGGATCTTTAAGTGGTTAAATGAGAAACATAAAATAATCCTCTGATATATTACTGATATATTACTATTACAGACACAATGTCCTGGATTTTGCCATATCTTATTGTACCATTTTATTTATTTATATAAATATGTAAAAAGAATAGTTATTAAATTTGTAGATCAAAAAATCATAGGTAAGATGATTATTATAACATTCATATTTTGAAATAGGTCAACAGTTTGGAAAATTTTTCCAAAAGCAATAAGGTAAAAATGAGTTGGAATAAATGTATATTGTATAATGACAGAATAAGAAAGAATGGGTCACTGTTAAAAAGTAAATGTTGGAGAGGGTGTCGTGAGATAGGAAGACTTATTCACTGTTAGTGGGAATGTAAAATGTGGAGGACTGTTTGGCAGTACCTAAGGAAGTTGAATATAGACTTGCCATGGGACCTAGCAATACCATTGCTATGTATACAACCAGAAGAACTGAGAGCAGTGACACAAATGGGCATCGTACACCAATGTTCACAGCAGCATTATTTAGGTTGCCAAAAGTTGGAAACAACCCAGGTGTCCATCAACTGATGGATGGATAAACAAATTATGGTGTATACACATGATGAAATATTATGTAGCCATAAGAAGAAATGAAGTCGTGAAGCATATGACAACATGGATGAACCTGGAGGACATTATGTTGAGTGAAGCAAAGCAGATCCAAAAGTACAAATATGTATGTATGAGCTATTATGAACTAAATACATTATGTAAACTCATGGGGTTGATAACTAGAATATAGCTCACCAGAAAACAGAAGGAGGGTAGAGAATGGAAAGCTGAGGGTTAATCTGTGCAGACTTGGTAAAAAAAAAAAAGATTGTTTTAAAATCTTTGGAAATGAATAGAAATGGGGAAAGCATATCATGATGTTTGTAACTAACAGAGCTATTATCTGGGTAGGACAGTGGTTGAAAGGGAGAGTCTAAGGTCATGTATATTACTAGAAGGAAAGCTAAATCCTGTAACATGGGACTGCATAGGATAGTAAAACCTCCTTTAAAACACGAATATGGGTGATATTGCATATACAAGACAGTTTCTACAAAATGTAAATACAAATACACTGGAGAAAAGTAAAAAGGATAACAGCTATATACAGCAAGGGAAGCAGAGAGAGATTGAGAAGTGAGTTTTGTCTGTTTTTTGTTTATTATTATTATTATTGGAATAATGAAAATTCTTTAAGAATGATTGAAGCAATGAATGCACAAATGAATTCCATTGATTGTACACTTTTGATAGATTTATACTTTATTAATAGGTACCAATAAAATAGATTTGTTAAAAAAGAAAGAATGGGTCCAATTTCAGTTCACATGGAAAAGAGCCTAGATTGCATTGGACTTTATTAAGGAATACTTATTACTCCTTCCTCAGCTTCTGTGTGCAGGGGTCTGCAAAGAGTAACATTTCTCATTTCTTTCTATAGAGGAAGAAAGAGTTACGAGATTGGTAGATGACAGCCACTGTAGTCTCTCCATTCTGTAGAACCAGTCAATGAAAGGTATGATGGCTAGGGATTCACTCTCTTACCTTCTACCTCAGAAGCAGCTTGCTGCAGCAATCCTGGAAGAGTGAAATGGACCTGCTCTGCACATGAAAACTTTTCAGATGGGTTTCCCCAATGCCTAGACTGGGGTGGGTGAGTGGGTGTTTGGCATAAATATTGTAAGCAAGCTCCTTAAATAGATCATTCAATAATATCCTCCAACCTAACTTTTTCAGTAAAATAGCTCACGTGATGATCTCCATCTATCTGATTCTGTTTGTCTCACAATTGGTCTCAAACTCAATAGTAGACACTTATCATTATTATTGGTATTAGATGAAAACTAGAGGATTTAAAAGGATGAAATTTTATTTCCACGTGTGGTGCTCATAGCACTGGTAGAATATCAAGATAATTTTGGTGGTTATGTGAGTAAGCATCTTTCTTTTTTTTTTAATGTTTATTTTTTTAATTGATTTTGTAAAAATATTACATTAAAAAAATATATGAGGTCCCATTCAACCCCACCACCCCCAACCCACCACTCCTCCCCTCCCCCCCCCAGCAACATTCACTCCCATCATCATGACACATTCATTGCACCTGGTAAGTACATCTCTGGGCATCTCTGCACCCCATGGTCAACGGTCCACCTCAAGTCCCACACTCTCCCCCACTCTATCCAGTGGGCCCTGGGAGGACTCACAACGTCCGGTGATTGCCCCTGAAGCATCATCCAGGGCAAGTCCCAAAGGCGCCCCCACATCACAGTAAGCATCTTTCCATACTAAGTTCAGTCTAGACCTGGGCCAGTGTAAATATAAGGAAAGAGATTTTGTTTCTAACTTCAGTTTTTATTTTTGCCAAAGTTGTACATGCACAATTTAAAGAGGGAAAAAGTGTTTTATGAAAAAACAGCAGACCACTTTCCTCTTTGCCCTTCCTGCCAACCTCACCTTCCATAATTCATTTCCCAGAGCTAACAACTCCAGTCTTTAACTGTTTCTTTTGGTATTTGCTCCCACATGTTTAAATAAAAAGGTTATATTCATATTTATATTTATTTATGTCTCTGAAACTTAGGAATTATCTAGCCTTCAGTGCTACTATACAGAAGTTTAATGACATTCTGTTTCCTTAGGCTTTATAAGAAAACTGATATGTTTCTCTCCTGAAGTTTTTAGGATCTTTTTATTCTCAGAACTCTGAAATTTATGGTGATGTGTCTTGCTGTGGTTCTATTTTCACTCATTGTTTTGAATATCAACTGAAAAACCCAAGTCATACATTACTGGTGAATTTTCTTGAATTATTATTATTATTATATTATTATTATCATTACCATCATCATTTTGTCAATGTCTTGTTTTTTTCTTTCTATTTCTGGATATCTTATTACAAAGACAGTGAGCTTCCTTGATTTGTCTTTATCTTACATCTTATTGCCTATTTTTCATCTCTTCATTGATTTATTTTGAATTCTAGGCAAGAGATTTTCACAATGTTATCTTCTAAACCTGCAGAAGAATTTTTCTACGTATGCAGATATTTTAATTTTTCAGAGTTATTTTTGTTCTCTGACTATTCCTTTTTTACAGAATCCTAGTCATATTCATGGGTGAAACATCTTGTATCTTTCTGAGCACATTAATCATTGGTTTTTACGTTGTCTACTTGCATTGTGCATGTTTCCTTGTAATTGCTTTATTTTGATTGTTTGCTCTTGTCTCCTTCACGCAATAGATGATTTTCTCAAATATCTGCAGATAGGAGAGTAGACAAATAAAAATTTAGACTGATCATCTCCATGTGTAGGTAGGTTGGGGAAGACAGATATCAGTTTCTTCAATTGTCTCTCATGTAATGGTTAAAGCCGGTTATTTCAGAGAAATATCTTCTAGTCTCCTGCTTGTATGGCATAAACATAGCTGCTAGCATTTTAGGTTTGTGTGGGTAATGAGACTGAAAATTCAATAGTCAAGATGAGAACTTTCACTAATGCCTCTAATTTCATTGTGGTATTCCAGACCATAAGCGTGCTTAGCACCCCTGAGTCCAGTGAACCTCAGTTTTAGTCATTCCAGGGAATAAACCTTTACTCTTTTGCCAGTTGGTCTTAGGGTTTCTAATTGCTTCCTCAATAAACGTTTAACTATTATTTCCATTTTTAACCCCATCTTCATCTATGCTTTAAGAAATATTTGGTGTCACCTGTTTCTGAGCCAAATTTTTCAGTGCAATGCGCATTGGGCTGCTTCTTAGTTTGTTCTACAGCTGGTTTAGGCTTCAGCATTTCAGATCTCTTAAATCAGATACAACCTTTCCAACTACTTTTTTGATTGTTGCTATTGTCTTCTTTCCCATTTTCTTTGTTTCCACTATCTCCTCTCTCCCTTATTCCTTTACTATGATTATAGGAGGATCTTTGGGGGGGTAGAAAGGTGGAGGGAGAACAGGCTAATCCATTTGCCCAGCCCACTTATCCTTGGGAGCTGTTTTAATTTCACATGCTTCTTAAATTGTTGTCTCCTAAAGTGAGAGTAAAGGCTGATTTCAGGCCTGTGTTCAAAGACTAGGAAGGATGATCAAGTTCTTTGCTTTGGACCTCCCTCCTGCTGATCAAAGGGCCACCTATAACCATTAAAATTTTAGATGATAACTTTGTTAATATCAATGTTACCTTTTTGTCTGGGAATATAAATGAATGAGGATTTAAAGTGATCATTAACATTATAACTAAAAAATATTATGTCCTTATTGATGTAGTGATTGGTTTCCTCATAAATAAGTGACTAGTAAAAATTGGTCCATTCCTTTCATTGAGGAACTTTTTTTAAGTAGACATTTAACGTATCAATTGCATTGATTGACACGTAGTTAACTTTTATTTTGAACCATGTTTGCCATTGTATTTATTTTGTAGTTTCTTTCCATTTATAGAAAGTGATACTTGTGTACTTATGACAGTGATATTTAAACTTTTTTGAGAAAGTATTGACACACAAAAATAATAGAATTTTTAAAAACTCTTAAGTTTTTACAGGTAATATGCAGATATATGAGACAAAGATATGAGAAAGAAAAGTTTAGAAAATGCAGAATACAGAGTAATGTGACTACTTAAGCTAATGACCTCAGAGAGTACATTATTTGATGTGTAATATCCATATCCAGGGATAAAGTGGTCTCAAGATAGTGTACAAAAGACAAATTTCAGATGTAGCATGGTGCAAAATTCTAGGATTAGGAAGGGAATACTTTGTTATTTTAGTGTCTATCCTAGTATCTATCATGTAACAGTAACTTCAATATTTGTTGCTTAGAAGTAAGAAGAGTAGAAAGAAGTGAAGATGTTTAACTTGAAGAATAAAAGATACAGTGGGTAGGTTGACAGATGCCTTCAAATAGGTGATAGATCAAGAAAGAAAAGACTTAGAAAAGTGTTAGAAATATAGGGCTTGACTTTGAGATAGAATTAGGGAATTGTAGGTTATGGGATGCTATTTTCAGTTAAACTTTAAGGAAGAATGTCAAGATTTTATGGATCTAGAATCAATATACCCTTCTGAGATACTGAACTATCAATCATTAGACACCTTCCAGGGGTTTCTAGATAATGATCCTACAGGGATGTTAACAAAGGGATACCACACTCAGAGGGCAGTTGGTCATTATAAGAATCTTTGAGAAAACAAGTTCTTGTCTTCAAACCAAAATGAGTTAGAACCAGATGTTACTCATCTCTCAGCTGCAAGGCTCATCTTTTATGAGTCTAGACTTGGGATTGACTTCTGAGGGGCATGTGCATAGAAGCTCTCAGCAGTAGCTGAGGGTTCTGTTTTGGCAGGCACATTGTCTTAGTTTTGCCAGAGCTGCTATGACAAATCTCATCTAATAGGTTGGCTTAAACTATAAGAACCTCTTGGCTCCTGGTTTTGAAGACTAGAAGCCCCAAATCAGGAAGCCATTCTTTCTCCCTGGGTTGGTAGCATACTGGTGATGGCAGTCCTCTGTCACGTGGTGATCTCTCTATCCTCTCTGGCTTCTACTGTTTTGTTGTTGTTGTTGTTGTTTCTTTGTTTGACTTTGAGCTTCTGCTGACTGATTGCGCTCACATTTCCTTTCTTTATAAAGTCTCCAATCATATGGATTAAGACCTACCTTCATTCAATTTGGCCACACCTTAATTAATAGTAACGCGTTCAAAAGATACTATTTACAAATGGCTTTACAATGACAGGAAAGGAGATTAAGATTTGAATATTTGATATTTCTTTTGTCAGGGGCATGACTCAATCTCCAACAAACAGACTCTCTGATCATAATGTTTTTGATGTCTCTAAATCTAATCACTTGTCTGTGATATGGACACCTAATTAATCTCAGTTACTTCATATTCAAAATGTCCAAAGTGAAAATCATTATTATAGTATATTGTCAAATGATTTTAATGGCTATGAAAGAAATAAACTAGGTGCTGTCACAGAGGGTGATAGAAGAGAAGTAACTAGGATGAGAGGTTAGGGAAGACCTTAAGCAGATGACACAAGAGCTGAATCCAGAAAGATAAGGAGATGGCCAAGCATGTTGCTAACCAAGAGCATCTGGACAGAGGAAAGAGCAAAAATGAAGGTCCCAAACTCAGAATTTTTAAGGCACAGATAAATGACACCAGTGTGGCAGAAGCAAGTAAGCCAGGGGAAGCATGAAATTAGATGAAGTCAGAGTGTGGCCAGGAGCAAAGCACATGGGCCTTGCATGCCAGAGTTCATGAGAATTATTTGTTTTCTCTTTCACATCCTATTGGGCTTTATACATAAATTTTTCATTAGCAACCTAAAATTTGTAATTACCTTATGTGCTTTATTCAGCTTATTCTCTGTGTAGGATATAAATCCTGAAAGACAGGAACCATTTACTATTTGCCTTGATATTCCTCATTCTATATCTAAAGCAGAGCCATGTAATCTAACAGAGGAAGTGCCCAAAATAAACAGTTGAGTGAAATACCTAAGGGAAACTGTAAATATGTAAAGCATATTTGCTTCGCTGATCCAAAATATTTGGAATGGCCACTACTGGCCTATGGCTTTTGGCCATAGTATCCTAATAATTAAGGTGTTATTTTGCTTTTATTGAGCTGATACCTGTTGCTAATACTAAAATAACATAAATCATTTTAATTTGGGTTTAGAAAGTCTGTTGATTCAATACCCCATAAAATTTAAAACAATGAATAGTTCCTATGTTTATGTAATGTATGTGGGAATATGAGTATTAAGATTTTCATCTATGCCTACTATAATACATGATGGTATCTTTTTATCTTTGTTCTTTCTGCTCATTATGACAGTTTTGAATGGGGCTTTCCAGGGTGTTTTAGTGTGCCAAAGGCCAGCCAATGTAAAGTACCAGAAATGTGTCAGCTTTTAAAAGGTGGGTTTTTGGGGGGTAAAATCTTACCATGGTCTTGAAAACTACAACTGAAGACACTATAAGACATGCTTTCTTACCAAAGTCAGCTGCCCTGTGTTGCAGCAAGATGACCACCAATCTCTGCATGGCCTCTCCTTCCCCTCTGGGCTCTCTGGCTCAACTGCTCTGCTTTCTTCCCAGTTTCAGCTGCAAGCTGGTGTAGGGTTTGTCTCTTCCCAAGTTCAGCTGTAAGCTATCAGGCATATAGCAGGGCTAGTCTCCTCTTGAGCTGCTCAGTGGGCCTAGGTTCTTGAGGGCGTCATGCTTAAGTGATCCTCTCTCACATTGCAAAATCAAATGTAAGGGCTCCCTTTTTTTCCCTCTGTCTTAGTCCGTTTACATCAGGCCCAGCAAGGGGGCGGGGACTCAATATGAATCACGCCCCACTAATGTAATCCAGTCAAATGGGTCTCAGCCCTTTAAAGATTAGTTTAAAACATAATCTTTTGCATTTTGGGATTCACAAAATTCAAACTGTCACACAGGGTTGTTCATGAGGATGGGTAGCACACTCCAGCAAAGTCCAAAGTCGGAGACACATCGAGTAGGGGAATCTTGGCTCCCTCATACATTTACACAATAGCTGTTAGTGCGAATTATCGAATCCTTTGAAAAATTCAGATCTTTACCTATAATTAAGGATAACAATTATACTTACCTACTGAGATTGAGGTTCAGTTAAAAGAGGTGATTTAGCTCAGCCCTTGGCATTTTGGGAACACCACATAAATGTGAACTGCTGTTATTTTTATAATTTTTATAGAATCCAATATTTAAGCCTGAACCCAAGAGCTTATAAACTAAGAAGATCAAAATTTATAGTAAAAAAACTTACAGAATGCTGGCAGATCAAGGATAAGAAATAACTAGTAGGAAAGAATGCAGTAACTCATCTACATCATGTCAAAGATGACTGAAAATAAAACTTTATAGAAAAGTATATTTTTATAAAAATCTTTGCTTCAGAGTTTTCTGAAAATATTCCTTTTGGCCTGAGAATTACATAGTCGATTTCTGTATAAAACTGAATATTTTTTGAAAGTTAGGGCTAAATTAGTTGGGTTATTTTTGCATGATGAAAGCGTGAAAACAAAACACCTTTTTTGCTAAAATATTATCTGGTCCTCGTTTCAGCCTAGAGGATTGAAAATACTATGAAATTAAAATTTCAAATGTGGGAAGGAAATTCTATAATATTTGCTAATTCCCAGCCCCAAAATGTTCAAAGTTATTTTTGCTTTGAAATCTGGAACTGAACATGCACTTAACAATTTCTTTCAAATCACACTGTTAGAAGCTTGCCCTGCCTATCTGTGTAGGTTTGGAGGTGTAGTTGAAGAATTCTCCTTTCTTAAGAGAAAGTTGAATAAAGTGGTAAAAGGAACAAGTCAAGACCATTATCTCTTAAAATTGGTAGAGTAGGTACCTGTACAATTCTTAAGGAAATAATAAATTACTTACATCTTAATTGCAAACAGAAACTTCCTAACACCATGTCATGAGCATCAAAGGTAAAAGTCTGCATGGTTGGTGAGATTGCTCAGAAAAAAGAACCCAGACGCATTTCATTATATGATACCCCTGAATAGCTGCCCGATATCAAGTATCTTTACTCTGGATGCTTTATAGAACAATAGGATCATAGCAGAGCAGGGTGTTAGTGCTTTATAGGTATTAGCCGAGGAACGTCCCAACTGTGGCATCGCCTCTCTGGGCTTGGGGGATCTCAGCAATGACTGTTTGGATCTTCACTGTAAAGGAAATGCAGGGGATGGGGATGGGTCCTGTGGTAATTGTGCTAATGCGGTTCTACTTGCTCTATTTTCTTTTTCTTTACTTCAGCATCTTACATTTCAGTGGAACATGAATTTAGCATACATCTTGCATTTGATTAGATCACATTTTATGTATTTTGTGCATTTTAATCCAAGTTTGGCTCTGTGAACCTTACCATCTGTCTGGAGTTGTCATTGAATTTATTTTTAATTTTAATTTACTCCATTATATTTTTGACTAAAAGTAGTTTTATTTTTGGCAATTTCCTCACCTAGTATCTGTTCTCTCCCTCTCATCCATTTGCCAAAATGCAGCCAGAGAAGACCTTCTAAATAATTCCAGTCACATCTTTCCCTATTGAATCCTGTCATCTGTATAATAGAATCTAAACTCTTTAACGAGATTTGTAAGATCCTGGATGATCTGGACCCCAAAAATATATATTTGTAACTTCCTCTTTGGCATGCCATTTTCCTGTACACCTTCCCATTCCTCCAGCCATGCTCTTGCCTCTGTGCCTTTGTACATGCTCTTCCCTCCACCAAAAACCATCTCTCACAGTCTGCCTCATTAAATCCTGTTGGCCCTTTTGTTCTAGCTTACTTGTCATTTCTTCTGAGACATCGTCACTGACAACCTTACTTTTCCTTCCACACAAGAGACTGTATCCTCCTGCTTCACGGATTAAGCAAATTGCATAAGGCCATACAGTGCCTTCCTCTTAGATTGTAAGCTCCAAGAGGAAATCAGCAGTCCTTATTTACTGTCGGGCTCCTCAGGTAGTCCAGGGTCTAAAACATGATAGCAGCTAAATAAGTATTTTTTTAAATATCTGGATGCACATGAGAGAAACAAACACAGATATGCATATATGATGTAATACTTTTACTTATTAAATATTCAGAAACTTTAAAAACAATCTATAGATAGATATAACTGAAGTAACAATTACATGTGAAGCATAATCTGTTTTGTTCTTATTTATGTGTAGGTATCACTGCTAACTGAAATGCTATATTTTGTGGACTCGCGGTTGGTAAAATGCAACAAAAATTATCATAAATCATAGATGTTCTTTGGAATTTATTTAGACACTGTTAGTGGGGTTTCAATTATTTGTGATAATGCTTCATTGCCTCTAAAATAAATAGTTACAGAGATTTAAAAATCAATACTCCAATTAAAAGCTTACTACATAAAAATCTGCAAAATTGCAGAAGTTTAAGTCTGTAGTCAAAATACCCTATAAAAATGCCTCTAAGAATCAGGATGTTTATGAAACACAATTCAGGTCACTGATAAATCCAAAATGAGAATTACAGTTCCAGTCATAGGTAAGTCTTTGGAGAACTTTCCTTTCCAACTCTGATGACAATGGATGATCCTGCCAGCTGCCAGATTTTTCTCCTGGTTAAAAAAAAGAAAGAAAGAAAGAAAAAAAAAAAGAGTTTTGCTTCGTTATGGCCCAGAAGTAGAAAATAATAACTATGAATTCTAGAGTCATATTGGGAGTCTCGTACTTAATAATATCACATCAGTTGGCCTCTGGCGAGGAATGCTGATTCCTCCTGGAGGCGGACATCAGTAGTGCTACCATTCCTGTGGGCTCAGAGTTTGCAGGACACTACACTAGGCATTAAGGGGTTTACACATTCAACAAATAGTTATTCAGCACCTATTTGGAGTTTTATACTATGCTAGAGTTGGGGATGCAGTGATGAATAAAAAGAAAATAAATCGTTAGCTTACAGATGGTTGCTGAGGGCTGTGAAAGAAACAGAAAGGTGATGGATGGGGGTGAAGGGAGTACAGTGGGGACCAAATTTAAGCTATCTGATTAAGAAGCTCTTAGAGGAGTTAACTTTTGAGATGAGAATAAGAATGAGCACACAATAAAAAAGCTGGGGAAAGACGTTGTAGGTAAAAAAGCCAAGTGCAAAGTTGCTGATGTGGAATAGAGCTGTATGTGTTTGAGGATAAGAAAGATACCTAATGTGACTGGCAAACAGTTTGCAAAGAGAACAAGAACATGCCATCAAGTTGGAGACGTACTCAGATGTCAGATGATACAGGACTTGTAAGACTTTGGGGTTTATTTCTAAAAAGTGAGAAAAGCCTTGGAAAGATTTTAAGCAAGGAGGCAACATGATCTTGTTTACATTTAGAAAATTCTCACTCTGGTTCCTGTATGGAAAATGGAAAGAAGAGGAGCAAGATTGGAGGCAGAGAATCCATATAGGACAATAATACTGCTGTCATCTAGGTGGGAACCATGGCAGCAGAGATGTTTAAAGAGATGGCAGCAGAAATGATTTTGGAGACAATTGAAAGCTCTTGCTTTGGATGGATGAGAAGGATTGGATGAGAAGGGGAAGGCAGAGAGAGGAATCAGAGGTGACCTTCAGGTTATATATTTAAGAAACTTAGTTCAGAATAGTTTCATTTACTGTGATGAAGAAGCCTGAGGGAAGAATATGTTCTAGGGAAAAGGAACGTTCAGACTCCATGTTGGAAAAATTAAGAGGTATTAGTCATTTCAGTGGAGATGTGAATGAGTTAGTAAGATATATACACTTGCCCACTCAGAGATGGCCATAGCACAGGGGAAACTGGGGACATGATAAATAAGGGAGTCAGCTAATGAGGGTTTTGTACTTACCAGTGAAAGATATGCTGCTCCCCACTAGCAGGAAATGTGTGTTTTGGATTATGTTATGTGATGGTGACAGGTTTACATCTAGAATCCCTCATGAACAGTACAGCATATACAATACAGGCCGTGGACTTGGGTGCCATTGGGGAGCCTCTCGAAGGGCTCATTCTCCAGACTAACCTGTACCCGTGAAAGTCCATAGTGAAATCCGAGCTGAGAGTCTCTCATTCATTTGCCTCTGGGGGCAAAAAAAAACATTATCTTTCCAGTGCTATCCCAAAAAGAAAAAAAAAAAAAACAAAAAAACTATTGCCTTTTTAAATTATAGATTTTTAGGAATATGTTTTTAAAAGAGCATCTGGTTTATTTCTCACTGAAAGCTGGTGCTAAGAAGTGAGAAACATGGATCAAGTCAGCACCAAACATAGAGACTGTGAATAATTTTCTTAATGATTGGAAAAGAATGTGTGTTCTTCAAATTATATGCCATACTGCTTATTTAAAAATCTTGGTAAGCATTGAGGGACAAAATGTGGAAGACTTTTTACCTTAAATATTATATTTCTTAAGTGGAGATTTTTCACAGTAAGTCAAGGTTATTACTTTTTTTGAGCTTTTAGCATTTCACCTGGGTTTTTCCCTCTTCCGTTTCATTATTAACCACAAAACAAGTCCTGTGTTTACCCCTTCAGGACTGTGTAAAATCATATTTTGTCTGCAAACAATTTCCTTCCTAGTTGACCTTTGATTCCAAAAGCTTAAGTCTGTTTTGTTAAGTATCCTGGAGAGAGGCATCAGGGTTGGAATAGAAGAAAGAGAGTTCTCTTGAAATAGGGGGGCCAGATAAAATAGAGAGCACTCAGGTAAACTTGAATTTCAGGTAAACAATTATTTTTTAGTATAAGTTTTTCCTCAAATATAGCATGGGACACACCTATGGTAAAAAATTATCTTTATCTGAAATTCAGATTTCACTAGGGGGTCTTGTTGTTAAGTATGGCAACCCAGTGGTGACATAACAGAGAGAGGGTGGGTTTTACCTCCACAGAGAGGGAGAACTGTTGGGACATAGATTTTCTTTTAGCAAGTCAGGGAGGTGGAAAGAACTTTAAGGAGAATGACTGCATGTAGTGGGACACATCATTTGAGGTTCGTATTTATTAATACTGTTATTTACGGTATTCTGTTTCTCTATACCCATACTTATTTCCCACCCAGTATTGTAGCATGCTATTTCGTAGACAAATATATTTCTGTTGCCTTCATACAATAATGACAACTTCACGAGATACACGTCCTTATTATACAACCTTTTATCCCTCAAAACTCTGAAGATAATACTCTATTGTCTTGTAGCAGCTAATGTTATGAAGAAATCTGGTGTAGACCTGGTTTTTCTTCCTTTATAAATGAACAATTTTGCCTGTCTGCTTATTTTCATGATTCATTTTTTCTCCTTGATGTTATTAACATTTACCAAAGGATATCTAAATACTAGTATTTCCTAGTTAGGCAAGATAAGCTGGCTTCTTGGTACTATTTTACCAAAGATCACTGCTTCTAGTGGCTCCTTTCATGCCATCACCTTCATCACCACCAGAGGTCTGCTCTCAAGTGAGTTTGCAATAAATTTAACTGTTGTAGTCTCTCTCTTTCCCAGAATCCAGTGTTTTCTGGTGTTCTGTTCAGTTGAACTGTAGCTCTGCCAGAGATATCAATCAATATTAGTTTTCTTCACCTGCCTTGACAACACAACCTCTCTGTGCCAGTGGTAGCATAACAATGTGGACAGTGGCCACTTGCCTTTTATGAATATCTGCTATCCTTTAAGTCCCCATAAAAGAGACAATTGGTTCAAATCAGCATGTTGGCACTCAAGGGCAGCAATTATGTTCCTCTTCCCAGGAGCAAGATGCAGTGAGTTCCCAAGAGCAGAATGGTATCAGAAGTGTCATCTCTGGGCCCTCATCTTATATGCTGAATGGATGCCTGAATGGATAATTAACTGAGCGAATGAATCAACTTTGGCTAGCATCTAGCTATGGCCACAGAAGTCTTCATAATGGATAATCTTAAAGGTTTTTTGCAATTCCAAGATTCTGTAATATATTAACATATTTCTCTCCTTACTCAGGGAAATAGGATATACATTTCAACTGACCTGTCAGTAGATGGGCCACTGCCACATTCTGTGCCTTGAGCAGAGTTCATTGCTGAGTTCCATTTAGCCTCTAAATAAGCTCAGTGGAGAGAACTTGCTCCTTCAAGACTCTCAAACCAGCCTGAATATGTGCTTTCAGCAATCGAAGTTTGGATTCACCTTTCCTAGGCCCCAGGAGACCATGTTTGGTTGTTTTCAGTAGTAGAATCTCTGCCCTTTCTATATTCATTGAACTGATAGAATCTGTTCCTCTCTTTGGAGGCCATGAATATTTGGGGCTTTGACACCTAAGATCTGCAGAACTTCATATGTGGGTTTCCCTTGTGTTGCAATCATACCTCCCAATTCAAACCCCAGATGGTGCCCCTGATCCCTCAGGGCTGGGTAGGGCTAGTTTTTCCTGTGTAACCCAGTCTGACAGACACCACTGTCCTTTCTGCTTACTGATAGACTCCTTAATGTTGTATTTCAGGATACCCTCCACCAATGGGGGGGGCACAAGTGGCAGAGACAGACCTTCAAAACAGCTGCAAACAACCCCTCTATCTGTCACATCTCAGTGACATAACGTTTGCTTCCACAGCAGTGCATAGTTTTAACTGAGGTTCCAAAACTATCCTTAAAAACACTTGAATACGAGGAAGGTGCTCTAGAGTGTAGCATTAACTCTAGAATAGATATTATTTTTGTTACATTTTCCCTCAAGTCCAAGGATGTCACACCCCAAAATGTGATGACGGATCATCAAGAGGGACTAGAATTAGAGGATAGAGGTGGAGCAATCTTTCCTAATACTGCTAATCAGTATTATACTTTATTATACTTTAGTCATGAGTATTTTCATGACTAAAATACTCATGAAAATAGTAAAGACCCTCAGGATTATAGAACTGGACATCAGAACAGGCTCAAGTAACTCCATTTCAAATGTGATATGACTCCCTGGTTCCTTTGAACAAATAATTGATTAGGCTCTGAGTCACCTTGACTCAGAACATGGCACTGAATAGATAAATGTCACCACCACTAAGTAGATCAAAGGAAACTGAAATCACAAAGGAAATAGTATTGTACTAAAGATAAGGAAAGTACAGGATTCTATGCAATTGCCTCTAGTGGTCCTTTTCTGAGAAAAACACACATCCAGAAAAAAATTTCCATTTCCTAAAGAAATGGGAAACACTATAAGCTACGATGTAGGAAGAACTGAGCTCATCAGTTTTATAGTATGGATTTAACGTTAGTCCTGTCTGAAAGAGACTAGAACCATCTCCATGTCTGGCCATCTGCTTATGTTACCTGCTGGCAAACTGATCAATTGCTTTCATATATATTCAAAGTCATCTAAATCTTTGGCCCTGAATGTTCCATAGTTTCTCTCCCTTGCCTGCCATTCTCTTCCTGACTGTCCTTATAAATGGAAGGGAAGAAGGGTGAAATTTTCCTTGTAGGATGAACCCCTATGTCACTCCTACAGCCCTAGCCATATGAGAAATATGAAGGTAAAGCAATACAAACAATGTTTTTAAGAGTTTGAGGAGCCAAGATATTGAGATGCCAATAAGGAAGATCAGAATAGAGAAATGCTTGCCCTTTTTCCAATAGAAGTTTCAGTTTTTACCATATTAGCATACATAGGTTTGAGGAGTCCAATTTTTCCTTTTTTTTTGTATGAGATTTTCTACTTCTAGTGAGTGTACTCAAGGCAGGATGGAGGTGGGTGGGGGGTGGGGTGGATATTGCACTTCCTATAGTGCAGAGACACCCAAACTGTTCTTCACATATTGGACACACCTGGGGTGGAGAGCTTAGAGAAGGTTGATGACTATCTTTCTCACTCACCCCAGATACTGAGATTTAATTGGTCTGGGGTATGGCCTGGATTTTGGAATTTTTAAATCTCTAAGTGATTCTAAGGTACAAACAATTCTGGGAATCACTTGCATAGTGATATCCAACCAGAGGTGACAAACGTCAAAATCACTTGGGAGGCTGAAAAATACTTATGCCTGAGACTAGGTCCCATACCTTCTGCATCAAAACATCTCAATGAAGGACCTGGGCTCCTCTGCACACCCTATTCAAGAAATACTGGCAGACAGTAATGATTATAGGCAATAGCAGTCTTCATTAGCATGGCTATTACCTGGATAAATAGACTATAACAAATGCCTGGGGCACCTTCTTTCTTTCTCTCCAGAAATTCATATCTTTTACCCCCTTTTACAATTTTTACTAAACATAATTCATTGCTTAAAAGCTTTCATTTAAAACTCACAGCCACCTGACTGTTTTCTACTCCGCATTCCCTCAAGACATAGATTCTCATTTGGTAGTTCTGCACTGCCTAGTTCTTAACATGCTTCAGACGCGTATGCTCCTGGTGCAGCTTAATCGAAAGCTTCCTGAGGGCAAAGGCCTCAAAGTGTATTTAGTTTGGATTTTACATCACCTTTTCTCTGTCCATTACAATGTCCAACATGTTGCAGATGCTCAAAAAGTACCTAGTAGGGAAGCGGATTTGGCCCAATGAATAGGGCGCCCGCCTACCACGTGGGAAGGTCGGCAGTTCAAACCTCTGGCCTCCCTGACCTGTGTGGAGCTGGTCCATGCACAGTGCTGATGTGCACCAGGAGTGCCATGCCACGCAGGGGTGTCCCCCGCATAGGGGAGCCCCACACGCAAGGAGTGCACCCCGTAAGGAGAACCTCCTAGCGGGAAAGAAAGTACAGCTGTCCAAGAATGGTGCCGCACACACAGAGAGCTGACACAACAGGATGATGCAACAAAAAGAAACACAGATTCCCAGTGCCACTGATAAGGATAGAAGTGGTCACAGAAGAACACATAGTGATGGACACAGAGAGCAGACAACCTGGGGGTGGGGGTGAGAAATAAATTTTTAAAAAATCATTAAAAAAATGTACTTAGTAAAGAACTGAAATGATAACACATATTTAGTTACCCTTTATGCTTCCAAGGGGGAGAAGATAAGAAAACAGTGTGATTCCATTCTTATCAGATAGTCATATTGCCAAGATAGCTGCTGCATGGCAAAGAGATCATCAGACTGGCAATGTGAGGCTGCCTCAGTCAACAGACCCTTTGCCCTTTCAGGAAAGGTTTACCCTTCATTTCAACCAAAGCCTTCTGTTGAACCCTTCTCCTTTGAAGGAGGTTGAATGAACTTAAACTTTTCATAGGCTCCTTAGCTTTATATGAGCATCATAACAAAAACCAGAGAACCATTTTCTCAAATGTGGGTGAAATATAATGGCTTTTGATTTCACTGCTCTCAGGCTGTTGCTTCATTAATTATGAAAAAAAGAAAGAAAAAATAAACATGAAGGGTCAATGTAACCCATAGCTACTTTTGACTATGAATTAACATAGAGCTCTCTTCTCTCAGATCTGGATTTTGAATAGATAAACAACTCAGTGGGATCTCACAAAGCACATGCTTCAAATAAATAATTTCTTTCTTGTTTTTAAGAAGGAGGGAAAGTACACTAGTGTTCGTAATACCACCTTGACTAAATCTTGTCTGAACTCTCACCCAATTAATTTTATTTCTTAAAGGCAATGAACTAAAGTCAATTTTGTGACCTTAGAGTCTAGTGCAGTGCCTATACCTGATATGTAGTAGGTGAGGAAAGAATGTTCATGGAATTATTGTTGAACATTATCACAGTTGCATTATCTGTTGTCAAACTTTTCTTTACCACATAAGCTGTTATTATACTTCCCATATTGTAAAAAGCAATGTATTTAGGTTTATCAGAAATTCACCTAAGAGAATTCTAAATGCAACCATATTTTGAATTGCCAGACTCTCTCTCTATAGAAGAGCAATAAAAAAATCTAGGCTGCCTTCTTGCTTTTATAAGGGCATCTGAATTACTGTTCCTGACAGTGTTAGTGATTATGAAAAAAATGTTATTTCTGTTATTGTGCCGCCTTCGCCAGGCTGTGGGGTTAGGTTAAATAAACTTACTAACCTTTTAAGTTTAGTATTTTAAATGGCTTCCTGACTAGCATATTACCTCTTCAATCTCCACCTCTCATTGCCTCTTAATTCTCACTATTAAGTCACAGATTTAGTCACATATTCCCCTACTCAAAGATCTCCCATTGTTTAAGGGAAAAAATCAAGGACTTTTGGAATCTTTAGTAATCTGTCATTTACCTGTCTTTCTAGCACTAGTTTTTCCTAAATATTCTATTCTAGGCACACACAGCTATTTGTGCTTCCTTAAACTGTTCAGATTCTTTCACTTCCATGCCTTTGTATACTTTGCAGGGTTCTTCTGTTGTTTTGCACCCATAATCACCTTCTTTAGTGTCAAGAATCAACTCCTCCAGGAAAGCACAATTTTAAGAATGTTTTTCTTCAGTTTTGGCTGATAATATCTATATCCTCTTCCAGTCCTTTAATTTGGATCTTTCTTACCACATTTAATTCTACCTTATATCATGATTAATTGTTAATGTTTCTTTCTCCCACACAGAATGAGCTTTCTTTTTTTTTTTTTATTTTTTTTTAAGATTTATTTTTATTTATTTAATTCCCCTCCCCCGGTTGTCTGTTTTCGGTGTCTTTTTGCTGCGTCTTGTTTCTTTGTCCGCTTCTGTTGTCATCAGTGGCATGGGAAGTGTGGGTGGCGCCATTCCTGGGCAGGCTGCACTTTCTTTCGCGCTGGGCGGCTCTCCTTATGGGCGCACTCCTTGCGCGTGGGGCTCCCCTACGCGGGGGACACCCCTGTGTAGCAGGGCACTCCTTGCGCGTATCAGCACTGCGCATGGGCCAGCTCCACACGGGTCAAGGAGACCGGGGCTTGAACCGCAGACCTCCCATGTGGTAGACGGACGCCCTAACCACTGGGCCAAAGTCCGTTTCCCAGAATGAGCTTTCTTGAGAGTAAGGTCCAAGTCTTGGTCAACTTCTTGAGATAGGATGGGTCATAAATAATTACACAAATTCATTATCGTATTTCTCATCAATCCACACATCCTTAGCATGTAGAAGAATCATGCATCACATAGTGAGTTAGAATTGATGACTTCTAAAGTTTTAACTTCAATATTGAATAATTGTTTCCAAATTTATAATGGTCATATAATAAAAATTTGCTTAACTGAAGATGTTTTGGAGACTTGCGTATTTTAATTAGTGAAAGAAATCTACAAATTACTTATTCAAGGCAGGTTCTGATTCCCTCCCCTTGCTCATCTGCCCGGGTACTAGCTCCAACAACCCATTTAAAATTACACCTAAGACAAGTATTAATCATTATGAGTGGGCTGAACACCAGTTAATATGCATGGAATTCTTTAGTTGGAATTTCAATTTTACTTTTCTATTTTAGCTGTTTTTTTAAAATTTTAGTCAGTTATAATTTAATTCTGTAGTACAGAAATGTGTAGCTTACCTGAAAAATTATTTTTGTCAAACAGCAGTGAATTAGGATTAAGAATTTATAGATAATATTTTATCAAAATTTATTTGATAGTTTTTTGTTTCCATCTTTTTGAGTATTTGATTGTCAAAACTTATTTGTTATGAGTGAAAACAATATAATTAGTGATATTTTATAAACCAATATATGAAGTTATTTTGATAGAGTGTTATTCAAATAACTATTCAAAACTATGTACTTTGTAAAATATAATTGGTCAGTAAATATGGAAGAAAAAAATCTACCCATAAAATAGTGATGGAATTTGACAGAGTTCAATTTTTTTTTTTAAGTTGGGCAACTTTCTCTTTTTGCTATGCAGATTTAGAAATACATCTTGGTTTAGTATCAAACCTTGAAATCAAATGTCAAGTCCCCCTTTTTTCTTGAGATATATGCTTCACTTTTGGCTTTAGATACTTCTATCATTAATATTTTCTGATTCCACTGCAAAGTATTTGAAGGATAACTATAAATATCATTGCTGTAAAATGAGGACAACAACAATAAGAATAAATACCTAAGAGGGATCAATCTTTTTCATGACATTTCTTGTTATTCTAAAAGGGAAAATGGAAAAAGCTGATTGTTATTGAACAAAAATTTTAAAAACACATTATTGTTTTAAATTTGACAGGAACAAAGACTGAGAATTTAACTATACCGGCAATGCCAAATATTAATACTATCAAGAAATTTGTATTGTGCCAAACATCAAACCTCCTGAGAATTTTTGTTGAGTCAACAACTTATATTACATGCTAACGTGACCATTCTTTAATTTTATAGTGAGAATACCCAGACAAATACATTTTTGTCACCCAATATATAAGCAAATGTGTTTGGATTGTGTGGAAATTCTTCACTGCTAACCAATTTATCATTAGTGAAGACAGAACCTCATTTGACTAGCTAATTTAACCTGTGGTCATAGGTTATCTCAGCCAAACATTCAACTTATCACAGTCACTAAGTATTCAGGCTAATTATCTTTCCTCACTGTACTAGTCTGCCAAAGGGGTGCTGAGGCACAGTACCAGAAATCTGTTGGCTCTTTAAAAGAGTATTTACTTGGCATAAAAACTTAGTTACAAGTCCCTAAAGAGTCCAACTCAAGGTTGATTTCTCAGTTGCCACGTGTTAAAGCCTGATGGTTGCTGATATCTGTGAGGGTTCATCTTCCTCTATCTCCTGGCACAGGGCTTGTTTCTTTCCGGGCAATCTATATCAGTCTCAGTTGTCCAGTATCTTCCCAAAGTCAGCTGCAAACTATCAGGTGCATGCCTTTTCTCTCTCTGGGGCCCCGGAATCAAAAATAATGACAGAACACTCTCTGTGTGTCTTTTTTTTTATTCCCTGCTTCCCCGCTCCCCACCATTGTCTGCTCTCTGTGTCCATTCGCTGTATGTTGTTCTGTGTCCGCTTCAGTTCTCATTAGGCATCTCTGGGAACCAATCCTGGAACCTTCCGGAGTGGGAAAGAGGTGATTATTCTCTTCTGCCACCTCAGCTCCTTGTTCTGCTATGTCTTCTTATTTTCTCTCCTCTGTGTCTCTTGTTGCACCAGCTCTCCACATTGGCTGGCACTCCTGCGTGGGGCAGCATTCCTGTGAGGGCTGGCACTCCCGCGTGGGGTGACATTCTTGCATGGGACAGCACTCCCCAAGGGCCAGTTTGCTGCGCAGGCCATCTTGCCCTCCCCAGGAGGCCCTGGGCATCGAACCCTAGACCTCCTATATGGTAGACAGGAGCCCAACTGCTTGAGCCACATCCTTTTCCCTGTGGGTCTTCTTGCGTGAGTGTCCATTTATATGGCCCACCAAGAGGGCAGGGGTAGCGCCTTACTGATGTGATCTAATAAAAGCCCTAATTTTAACAGCTAATTTAAACGAGGGCCTCTCAACCGAGTCCAATATAATTAAAAGGTACCACACCCAGAAGAATAGAGTAGTTTACAAACATATCTTTCTATTTTTGGGATTCACAAAAATAATCTCAAACTGTTACACCCACCTAAAACACATTCAGAGGAAAAAGAAGATTGAGGCAGAGGAAAGGGGTTGCAGAGTAATACTAATGTCATGACATTTTCTAGGAATCCAAAAATAATAGATCTAATATCACTTACTTGGTCCATATGACCATGAATGAAACAAACAAAAAAAGAACATATTTTTTTGTATACGGAATTACATTAATATTATTCTTCTTAGTATTGTTGCCAAGATCAGTGGCTTTCTTTTCATTTTATTTCTTTACCACATGGGGAAAAACTTTAATGCAGATGGACCAAATTTTTAATTCTGGCACAATTCTCGCATAGTTTTAAATGACTCATCCTCATTGGATTACACAACAAAGCATAAGATGCTAAAAATCTTCACTTTTTAAAGCATTCTATTATGGAAATTTTCACATACACATAATAGTAGAAAATTATAATTAACTCTAGTTTACCCAACATCCAAGTTTCAAAGATTATCAATATTGTTCCAATTTTCTGTATCTTCCTCTTCATCCCACTTTTTTCCCCTGGTGTTTGTTAAATCACATCTCAAGTATCAAGACATATCACCTATGAACACTTCAGTTTGCTCCTCTACTGATAAGGGCACTTCCCTTAATCCATCATGTCATTTTCACACCTCACAAAAATGTCAATAATTTCTTAATATTATCTAATACTCAGCCCATTTCAAATCTCTCTAATTATCACAAAAATGATGGTTCATATGAATAGGAATCCAAAAAAGTTACACATAATCATAAATTACTTTTGGATGTTTCTTTTTTTAATTAAAGAAGTTGTGAGTTTATAAAACAATCATGCATAACATACAGGATTCCCACAACCCTGCTCCCCACCAGCGCCTTGCATTGTTATGGAACATTTGTTGCAACTGATAAAAGAATACCCAAATATTATTACGAACTACAGTCTTTAGCTTACGTTAGATGCATTTTTCCCAAAACCCACCCTAATATAAACACCATGTATTAGTATTGTACATTTGTTATCATTCACGTAAGAATTTTCTTATATTTGTACTGTTAACCGCAATCTGTCATCCACCACAGGATTCACTATGTAAGACAGCCCCATGCTTTGTACAGTCCATTCAAAGTGTATATTAGTGGCTCTCAGTTTCATCAGAAAGTTGTGCTGCTATCATCTTAGTCAATTTTAGAACGTTTTCATTACTCCACAAAGAAAAATTCCTTAACCCATTATATCCTTTTTGTTGACCCTTAGCATTGTTATAGTACGTCCATTGCCATTGATGCAAAAGTATTACAATATTACTGTTAACTATAGCCCATAGATTACATTAGTTGTGTTTTTCTGATGTACCACCATATTCTTAATGCCTTATAATGGTAATGTACATTTGCTTTAGTTCATAGAAGAACATTCTCGTGTTTGTACTATTATCCACAAACCTCCGGATTTTATGTTTCTTAAACTGAAAATTTTTCTCAATTTTAAGATCAATTTCTGGCGAAGTAAGTTTCACATTTTATATTTGATTGATTACTTTCTTATGGTGCCATTTAATTTGTTCTGATAACTCATGCATTCTCAATCAGGGTGATAACTCCCACAAGGGGACAAAAAATCCAATGACTCACTGTATATAAACAGTTAAAATTTCATGGGAGGAAGTAATTGAAATAATATGAAATAATATGAAAAATAAAAAGCCTTAATAATGTTATGTAATAGAAAAAAAGGTGGAGGAATACTCCTTTAACTCTGAATTCTTGTAAAGTAGTGGTGAGATTTAGAGGCTTGAGTAGAATAAGGTTTAATTTGAGGGGACAGAAGGAGAATAAGTGATGCTTTGTACATTCTTTTGTATCTTATTATGATTTGTGTAATATCCAGACTTCTCATTTTTAGTGGTGGCGAGATTGAGCAGTGGGTCAGTAGTTGTTATCCTGATTTTTTTTATAACTAAGTCCCTTTTAATTTTTCACCTAATTGATTTAACATCCAATGATGATCAAGTCCTGCCTCCATTTTTCCCTTGTTTGCAAAAATGACAAATTTCCACTTCTATAAATCCTTCTGCATTTATTAGCTGGAATTCTTTCTGTAATGAGGAACATTCCTACATCAACTATTTGGTTACCCAGAAATACAGTGTCTGGAGGAAAATAGTAGGTAAAATGCTTTACTCTTTGTCTGTAGTTATCAATATCAAAAGAATGATTTCATGTGCTAGCAACTTCTAATGGGAACCAATGAGGTGGATTTACTTATGTTTTAAGTATATTATGAATGCATGCATTTTTGTGTATTTGATGTTTTCCAATTTTAGTCCTTTTTCTTCTTAACACTTACATTGTCTTATCTTACACCAGAAGAAACTTCTTCAAAAAGCTTTTGTGTCCTTTTGACATGGTGCCTTTCATCTTTGAGCACTTGTTTTGTCTCAAGTTCAGTTTGTACATTAGCCATTTTTCCAAGGAGCACTAGTTCCTTTTTCCATGGGAAATATTATTGAAGATCTTATTCTAATCACTATGGATTTTTTTAAAAAAACAGATATTTCATTACTTCTAAGCCTTTTTTCTTGGGTAGAACTACATTATGTACTTTTTCATAAGGAAATAATGGAGTCCATGTTAACAATTTGCATTCATGTTTAAGATCACACCTTTTTTGGCTAAATTATTGATGTTACAGTTTTATCTCTTTTTTTTTAACATTTTCATGGTTGCTGATGCTATTAACATGATTGCTCATTTGCTTTATCTTAAATATGTATGTGTGTGTGTGTGTGTGTATTACTTTCAAAATAGTAAGCCTGTTATTGGAATTAACATGTCCATCTAATGTAATTTAAGCAATTTTGCTGGTCTTCACTTAGATTCCCATTAGATTGCACTTCACAAGGGATATGCCAACAAAACACTATTTTAAAGTAAGTTTCAGTGATCTAGTTTTTGTGTAGTTACGAAAGCAAAATGATACATAGTTCAATTAATTTGTTCCTCCCCCTTTCCATGTTTTTTTCTTTTTTAGAAAAATTGTGGGTTTACAGAGCAGTCATGCATAAAATACAGATTCCCATATATGACCCTATTAGCACTTTGCATTGTTGTGGAATATTTGTTACTATTGATGATAGCACATTTTTTATAATTGTACTTTTAACTATAGTCCATGGTTTAACCTAGGGTTTGCTGTTTGTGTGGTGCACTTTCATGGATTTTAAATATTACCATATGTACAACCTAACATTTCCTCTTTTAATGACGTTAAGATTTATATTTCAGTGCTGTTAATTACATTCACAACTTTGTGCTATCATTATCACCATACGTTACCAAAACATTTCCAATATTTTGTTTGTTTTCAGTTAAGAACTCCTCTTTACTTTTATTTCCATTTTTAAAAATTTTATCAAGCATTTACACAGTTCCAAAGTTAACACTATGTACCACGTTACATTCACAGATGTTTTGTTTCTATCTCTATCCTTTTCATCCTGTTCCTTATCTCCCCCTATAGATAATCATTTTGATTAGTTTTTAGTTGATCAATCTCTTGTTTCTTTTGGAAAATATAAGTAAATATACATGTGTGTATTTATGTCTTTCACTTTCTTATGAAAAATATAGCATGTCATAAACTGTTCTGCATCTTGCATTTTCCCTTAACTTTTATCCTGTAGATCACTCCACATCATTACAATGATCTTCCTCAAATCTCTCTCTCTTTTTTTCTATTCTGTCACTGCCTAAAACTATTGTTATTCAACCAGTTTCCTAGAGATGGGCATTTGGAATGTTCCCAATCTTCTGTTGTTATGAAAAATATCACAAAAATAGCTTTTGTATACAAAATTTCATATTTTTCCAATAAAACTTCAGGATAAATTCCTAGAAGGAAAGTTTCTGGATCATAGTTTAATAAATATGCAATGGCCAAATTCCCCATAGGTGTTATACCATTTCATCCTCCCATCATCAGTGTGTAAGAGCGCCAATGGAATATATTGTAAAATTTTTATTTTTGACAATCTGAAAAGTGAGAAATATTAGTTTACTGGAATTTTATTTTGCATTTCTCTTAGTATAGTGAGGATGAGCATCTTTTCATATGTTACAGAGACAATTGAGGTTATTTTTCTGTCAATTATTTGTATCTTTTGCCCATTTTCTACTGCGTTTTTAGATTATGTTCTTCTTTTTATAGAAAGTGCTAACACTTCTAAACTTACCTTGAACCCAACATGACTTTGGACAAATTATCCTTTCCACTCTAAATAAAATGATGGTAGCCATTGGGAATATACAAACCAACAAATTGAGAGCTTGGTTCAAAATAAACCAAATGATTTCATTGTTATAATTGTTGGTTGGTAGTTGCAGTGGTGTTATATAATTCTCAAAACCATTTCGTTGAATGAAATTGTGCAATGGGAATCCAGGTTAAGAATCAATCAGGAAAAAACCGATGATATAAAAGTATATATTTTTTAACCTTTGGAATAGCTTCCCACAGAAATGGGGGAAACCATTACAGTGCTTATTTCACACCAAACTCTCACATACAGAAGCTAATTTATGAATGTATATCAGTTGGGAAATATAGCGCAACAGTAATATAAATTCAGAATGCATTTTTGATTATTTTATAAAGGAAACACAGATGTGGGACCTAAATCAAAGAACTCTATAACAACAATTACAGCTTCCCAAGCACAGCGTTGTTTATTAGATAACTCCGCCTTTTTGTCGTAATAAAGCGAGGCATTCTCCTATCCCTTCAGGAGCACACAAATTACAGATTCCTGCAAACCATTACAATCCATTATTATAGCTGGGTCCCTAGAGCATACCAAAGAGACAGAAAGTAGAATAAAAATGATGGAAACTGTGGGAATGGTCCCTGGTCAGCTAAGGGTAGGGACCAGTGGGGCGACGTGAGCCAGTGTTCCAGGACAGACCCATTTCACACCCAAGTAAGTAAAAAGGTGAAAACACTTTGTGACTCTTAGACACAATGAATTCTAGATTATTTTTAATATTATTTTTCCACTTTGACTATTGTTGTGAAGTGACTTATGCTAATGTGGTTATATATAGTTAATAGGGTCTTTTTTTTTTTTCTTTTGAGTCACCGGGGACTGAACCCAGGACCGCATACATGGGAAGCTGGTGCTCCACCACTGAGCTACACCTGTTCCCCTTTATTGGTTTCTTTTTATTAGATCTTGGAAGCCTCAGAGAGTTAGAAGTAGGTGAAGATGTATCACTTCCCACAACTTGGCTACCAGGGTCACAATAATAGTTACATAAACAAACGTTTATTAATAAGAAATCACAAGACTGTCATATAGTCAGTCCTATAATTTCAATATCCCTGCTTTCTCTGAAACTCTGGAAATCTCTTGCATGAAAAGTTCACCTAAGGCAAAGGTAGTACTAATCTAGTGGCAGAATTTAGCTAACCATCATTCCAATACAACAGAAAATAAAGTTTAGAGTAATTCCACTTTGTCACCTAGAAGAGCATAGGTACCAGGACCTGTGGATATTTATACTTTGCCCACATGAGGATGGAGAAAAGTCTACAATATTCCAGCAAATGCATTTATCTAGAATAACACTAATTTCTCCAAAGCTATTTATAATATCTTTTATTCTAATTACCAAACCATCAATTTCACCAGTGAAAACCCATTTTTTTTAATGGGCATTACACTATTTAGGAAAGCCTCTTATAAAAGGTAAAGGCATCTGAAAGAAGTACTTTTACCTCTGGACAGTGGTCTTCTTCCTGATTAAATGCTAGGTGGCTAACCTTAGAGTGAGACCTGATTAGAAAAACTGCTTGTCCTTATAGTATAGCTCAAACTAACAAAAACATTGCATCACACTGTTAACTGTGAAGTATTTTAAGGTATATTATAGACATCACAACTATTTGTGAGGAAAGAAGGGCATTGCTTCTTTTCTTCAGTTTTCGTTTATACTTCCTGTTGGAAAATAAAAAAATCATCAAATTCTCTAGCAGTATTTTTGTCTTGAAAATAAATAATCAAAGTTCATAGTAATATTTTAATCTTAAAATTAAGAATCTAAAAGGAATTTCAAAGTTGACAGAATTCTGTTATGATTCCCTGCCAATTGTAATTCTCTTTTTGATGAATTTCTGGTAATTATCAGGCATGAAAAGGCAACAAGTCTGCAAATACTACTTTAAAAAAGTAGTTTTGTAAATGTAGAGACAAAAATTCAACCTGCCTGAATTGTTTCCAAACCAGACTATCATCTGATTCCTTTAACCTCTGGTTTCAGAGCGCTATAGGTATAATAGTTGCAAGTAAGTGTGTTTGTATGTGTAGAGGTCAAGAGGGGATGGAGGTATGAAGAGGACAAGACAGGCTTTAGGAAATCCTGCTCTAGCCCTTGCCTGAGAATATTTTATTCTATTAGTTTTTCTGTTCAACTACCCTTCAAGTTGTGCCTGAGGATTTTCAAAGAGTGGGGTGGTTTTTAACGGACACAGAAAATAATATTCCATGGGAATAACTAGTTGAAGTTGACCAAGATTGTAAAGTAATTTAGAAAGCTATTTGCTTCTACCCAGAGCATTTAAGTGTTAGAATATCATGCCACTACAAAAGAATTATCTAAAATGAAGTAATATGCTGTATTGCACTGTACAGGCTGTAAGCAATTATGAAGGGATATACTCTCTTCACTTGTATTAATAAGGCTGAGCAAAATATAAAGAAATAAGAGCCTAGAGTATATAACAACTCCTGAGGCAAATTGAAAGAAATTATGAAGGAATTCATTGTATTATTGAAACAAAGCAAAATGAAATGCATTGTGACAACATGATATAAATCACAGGATAATATCACATCTTAATAACCAATGCTGTACTGGAGAGAGAATTCTGCATTGATTTACTGTGTTGAAAATGTGACATGACAGAAGACCCTTCACCAGCCAAATCTTTACATACTAGTCCTGTCAGTTATGCTTTCCTCTCCAGTTTATGACTGAGAAGTCACCTCAAGGAGGATGGACATGGGCTGACAAAGGATAGCCAACAATCCTTCTTAGTTGGCCCTCTTCCTCTCCGTTAATGTTCTGACTTTCTACTACCCTGAAACAAAATGCAACATCATTTTTTTATCCAGCTATATAAACCTTCAGCTAATTACCATGTGCCAAAAGAAGGCTGCAGAAAGTAAAATCTATTAGCAATAACTTGTGTCTAGCGATATAATTGCATCTGGAATAATGAAATGCTCATTTTAGTATCAAAATTAATAATGTCATATCAACATCATTAATAATTAAGGATTCCTTTTATAACATCACATTATTAATATCAACTGCATTATGAACAATTCTATTAATATCAACAATAATAAGCATAATATCACATTTTCTTTCCATAGTTACAATTATGCAAGGACAATGTGAATTGCTGTACACATATTGTACTAGACCCGGCTGTAAATGGGGTAAGCAGTTTTGGACCTAGAGTAACTCTTTTAGATCAATAAATAATCTCTTTGTTTTCCTAAACAAGAATTTTTTCGTGTAATAGTCACCATTAAAAACTCAGAAAACACAAAATTGTCCATTTCTATGTGTAGGAGGTGGTGATGGATGTGCACAGTAGCTTTTTCTGTATGGGTACTAGTATGTTCCTCATTTAGTGATGGGTTCATGGATTCTTTTAATTTTTGCTTTATAGTTAGCATATATATAATATATAAAATTTTGAATGCATTTAATATTACATATTGTTCATCCTTCACCTCCATGGAGAACCAAATTGCAGCTGCTCAATAAAGGTAAATTTCTATTTATCCAAGTTTTCTCTCTTTCAGCAATGTATTCTCAGATCTAAAGATACCTCTAGATTAAGCACTGGCATACCACAGCCTCTGGACCAATCCGAACCACTGCCTGGTTTTGTAAATAAAGTTAAACTGGTACACAGCCATGCCAATTTATTTAGATATCATCTATGGGTCTTTCTCCCTTTATGTTGTTGTTGAGTAGTCACAACATAGACCATGTGTCCTACAAAGACAAAAAGATTTAGTATCTGGCCCTTTGCAGAAATAGTTGGCTGACCGTTGCTCAAGATGATAGGCAGAAAATATTTGAATGTATTTCCAAAACACAGATAAGGAAAATAAAAGAGAGAAGAAAATAAATAACATGTACTTAAGGATGCTCATGTTCATATTTTAAATTCCACCATGGCATAAGAATAGTAAACTACAGTTGCATTATTCATTATTGTCTTGGTAATTTTATTGTTTGGATATGTATAAATATATAGTCTTGAGACCAATGCTGGAGACAGAGTTGGACTTCAATAAATTTTTGTTGAAGGAATAAAATAGTTCAAGTTCTATTTTAGGATTAGAAAAGGTATATCTTTAAATAATATTGATGATTTATTCTTGTCATTACTCATTAATATTTTGTCATTGTTATTCATTACTATTAAGCCATGAGAATAAAAAGAAAAAAATTCTACAACCAGTTTTTGTATCTTTTTATTACAAATAATTTCAAACACATACAAAAGTAGGCAAGGAGTTGAATAAACCCACACATACCCGTTACCAGATAGCAAAAATTTTCAACTCATTACTGATCTTGTTTCATCTCAACTACAATTCCACTGACCTCCCATGTTCTTTTGAAACAAATCATATTATTTCATCTATAAATACTTCATGAATATCTCTAAACATTAAGTTCTCTTTATTACTAAGAATCCTAATAACATTATTACACCTGGAATTTTACATAAGTAAAAGGCAGGAAGTCAGCAGAATCTGGAAGAACAGGATCGCCAGATGATGGGAGGCAGATGTACAAGTCACAGAACACCAGGGATTGTGGCAAGCCAATATCAGAACCTACAAACTCTAGGGAGAAGCATGCCCTTGCTAATCCTCTGTTTTTGGAAATTTAGCCTTGCAAACCCAGGAGCCAATAATTCCTGTGGTTAAGCCAACCCATTGTGTCCTATTTGTCAAAGCAGCCCGACAAACTAAGACAAACTCAAAGAAGAGAAAATATCCAAGGCAGTACCTTCAGAGATAAAGAAAGTAAAGATAATCAAGTACCTTGTAACAATGTGTTATTATCATAAAATAAAACTTAAACCAAAGGAAAGGAAAAAACAGAGTGACTGCTCAAAAGCCCAGGTCCAAAATTCATGACATTATCAACATATTTGTGGGGTATAGTGGGGAAGGAAGGCCAATAGAACCCAAAATTATACCTATGCAAATATTTGGGTCAGGAGTTTAAGTAGATACTGGTTTGTTTAAAAAATAATTGGAGTAAATAAACATCAAGTTAAAAGCAACCACCATAAGAAAAATAAATATATGACTTCTAAAATAGTAGAATTAAACCAGAGCACATAAGCAAAAAGTTCACAAATGAAGACACGTTACAATGTTTGCCTATGGAATGGAATGGCAAGGCACTGGGCAATGGGGAAGGAAAGAAGGAAGGGAGGAAGGGAGGGAGGGAGGGAGACTCTTGCATGAATTAATGTCAGTAATGAGCAACAGATGGTTGTGATGCCTTCTACCCTCTGTACCTGAAGTCCAAACAAAATACATAAATAAATGAAAAATAGAAAGAATTATATTTTTCTTTTCCTTAAAAATTAAGCCAGCTGTTCCTTAAAAGTCAGTTTCCCAAATGTACGTCTGTTGGGTTTTATTTGTTGCCTGTGAATATCTAAAACAGTAAGTCCTTTGAATATATGTTAAACAGTTTGTAATCCTATGAAAATCTGATGAGTGACTGCTAGGGAAACACACATATATATAACTAAACTGTTCTCTACCTGAAGAAAATGTCTGAGACACTCTCAATGGCTTATGATGATGAATAATGCTTAGACACACAGTCAGTTTTTATATGAGAGCAAGTTTTATTACTTGAGTTAAAGGGTACTGATATTTTGCTTGCATAAAACATATTACATAGTGTTTTTCAAGAACATGAGAGGTTTTGCATTACTATTGGGAGTCCATGGCAAGCACGCTGTTATAAGTGTGCATGGATAACTCTGCAGGTGAATGCTTCAGTGAGCTGATTTTTTACTGGGAGGTGAAGAATACTGAATTGTAATTTGATGATGCTTGGAAAGTCATTTTAAGTTTGTCCCAGTTTTCTTATCTGTTAAATTATGTTTGACACTGACATTCGAGATGAAACCAACTCACCGTCCTAGGATGAGTTGGTAAAGTTAAGGACAGTTGCCACAATGAGAGTTCTGCTCTGAGATTCAATGTCATACCCAATACAAAATCAGAACTGAGGGGTACAAATATTCCTCTTTTCCCGAGGAATGTCTTGAAAGGTCTGCATATGAAATCAGTAAAACAGATCATTTAAGTTCGTGTCTTTTGGATGGAAGAAAGCTAGAGGATGATAAGGGTGGAGCTAATGGAGAATGGAAGTAGTTCCATGCCTGCCACAGTTGGTAGAGCAGAGTAATAGAGTCTAGGCTGTGCAATACTTGAGTTGTAATCCTGACTCTATTGCTGGGTATCCTTTCTGAACCTAGTATTCTTATCTCTAAAATGAAGATATGAGAATCTACCTGAAAGAATTGTTGAAATTAAGAAAAAATACTTATTAGCATGTAGTAAGCACTCAAAAATATTATAATGTACCCTATTGTACCCTGTTGCAGTCTGCTTCTGAAGATAAAAGGGTATAGAAGCTTCTAGTCTAGTTTTTCCTTTTTGTCTTCTTGTAGAAATTGTAAGCTACTGGAAATAAGTGCCTGAATTAATGTCAAAAGCTACTATTTCTGCTTTCAATGTAACCAGAAAATTTATATTTCCAAATAAAAAGTGGTGGTCAGGAACAGTGCCTAAGGAATAAATGCTGGTAGAGAAGGGCTCTGTTCAAATTCTCACCTTTCACCCAAGTATATTTTATTTGGCCTCCAGTCAAGTACATCCCTGTTCTACTCACTTCTTTGACTCTTCTGATGCAAATACCCCACGCCCCTTATTCCAGGGATAGAAACTTTGGCCTCTATGCTGCTGCTGCCTTTGCTGACTCCTTCCAGGACTTCCTGGTCTGCAGAAAATGCTGTTCCTTGGACTGGCTCCTGTTCCTTCACTCCCCTGGTGCTTGGGCATAGCCATGACCTGGTTCCTTCAGCACTTGATACTTGCCCCAATTTTGGGTAGATGACCTCCCAGGATACCCCCCTGAAAAAGAATGGATTGAAGTTCAGGTTATCTGAGTAACTATTATAAAAATGACATTTGACAAACAGGAGAAATTTATATTTTTTGAACCATGAGTCACAGTTTGCTGCAAAGACATCTTGTGAATGTATTTAATGACTTACTTCTTTGTAATTCTAATTTATCTACTCAGTTTAATTTTTAATAGATAAGGAAGCATTTAGGAAAAAATGAAGTTGTATACTTATATTTTATTGGTGGGAATAAAAACATATGCAGAACTTTGGGGAGACAATTTGAGAATGTCTGTATAAATTTTTAAATATACATACCTTTTCACTCCAAAATCCATTTTTAGGTATCTACTATGTATACAAAGGTGTACAAGGAAGTTAATTGTTTTATTTTTTTAATAGGAAATACAGAATAACCCTGGTGTTCATATGTTATATGTTATAAATAGTTAACATATGAAACAGCATTAGTCCAAGTAACTAGGCAATAGGCAAAAGTATGCAGAGAACAAGTGTCTCTTTACATGTAAAATTCTTTAACATATGTTTCTAAATGGGGGAAAATAAGGTTGTAAAATATATTTACAATATGATTTAGTTTATGCTAAATTCAAAATTTTATCTTTCTATATATACATTAAAATGCACTGATAAACAGAAAAGGGTCTGAAATGACATGTATCAAACCCAAGAGAGTGGCAAGGAAATAATATTTAGGAGAGAAAGATCAGGGAGGCATTAGCTATTAGAATGTATTTGTGGGTTTTTTTGTAAATAAAAATAAGGAAGAATATAAAAATGAATAGAAGAAATAGAGACTACAAAAATGACAGACAGAATATATGTAAAACTCAAAAAAAAGCCCAGTTTAAAAGAAGTAATTGAGCCTCAGCTGTGTTCATATTTGATTGTCATTTTTAGAGTAAAAAATCTAGGCCAGATTCCAGCCAATGGAATTTGTGTTTCTCAGAGACGGAGAGGATGATATTAGGGTTTGGAGGAACTAAGAAAGGTTTTAAGTGGGTATTAAAGTTAAATAAATATATGTCATGTATAAATAGAAAACAAATCCACAGAGAAGACAGAAAGTTAGAATGTAAGAAAGAGTTTACCTGATTTTTATAATCATTAACTTGGGGTTACCTATTAACTTTCCTATGACCTTAATAGGGATTTAATTGCAACCCAAGAAATGCTTCAAAACTTAACTTATGCTAGCTTTGAATATCTGCTTCCATTGAATTCAGTGTAAGAAATTATGCCAGATTTTGTGGATAAGTAAAGAGATGAATTAGATAAAAAATTCTTAGGAATTTATAACCTAACAAAGAGGTGATAGATTTAGAAATAAGCAACAGGCAATGTATGGTATGTGGTTTAATTGAGGCACAAGGACTATGATCATAAAATTCTATAGAGATGTTTTATGCATATATTTTTTTAGCAATAATGCAATAATAATAAGCCAAGATATTGGCTTTGGGATGGTAATAAAAATACTATCATTACTGGAGCATAAAGAATGGAAAGGTGAATTCTATTTGTAGAAGTAGAAAGCATTTCTGGAAGGAGGTGACGTTTGAGTTTGAGGAAGATGCAGAAATTTTACAGTTGGAGGTGGCATGCTGGGATTTCCATGCTGAGAGGAGCTATCAAAACCAAGACAGAAGGACAAAGACATCTCAAGGTATCATAAGTGAAGGGCAAAAAGCCTTGTGTTGAATTAATAGGTATGAAGGAGGCAGGTTGGGAGACACCAGTAGCAAGGTAAGGTGTGCCAGATACTTCTAGAGTGTGAACCTACTTTCTCTGCAATGGGGAAGGGCTGAAGGTCTTCAATCAGAGGAATGGTTTTTAACAAAACTGAATATTTGTAAATATTACAAGAACCGTAGTCAGAAATAGAATTTTCTTTACAGCAACCTCACCAAAATACCTTGCTCATAATAGATATCAGCCACATAAATGAAAAATGTTAAAATTAATGATACATACTGCCCCAAATTTACACATATTTGAAACTTTGAAAATTTTAATACCAAGTATTAATATTCCCCTTCCAGAATGATACTTCCTTATTTAGGAATGATGAAAATTATATAATCCTATTTCTAAGGAATCAGTCTACTTTAAAGCAGAAGCTACAAAACGAGCCTCTTTGACTTTCTGCACGTAAGACATTATCTATAAAATGGGGCGATAACAGTAGTTATCTCACCATCCTGAGGTTTGAATAAAAATTAATGAAACAGTCTTTAGCACAGGGTCAGGTACAAAGGAAGGGGTTAAATAGTAGCTATCACCATTGTCTGCAGGGTCTGCACAAGTGAACAAATTCTGGGAGCTCTCCTTGGTCCTGACTCAAATAGGTTCAGGAAGTTCCCAGAGTTTAAATGAGGTTGTCAATATTTTTTTTAAAGTTTCAAATTAGTTTAAGGCTAGTCATTAATGCTAGAGGATACCCTAAGTCTATAAAAATATTCATGGGACAGGATTAAATGGGGAGGTAGGTGAACGCTAATAGTTCTTTTCAATTTACCTAAGCATTTCTACTGTATTCTATCTGGCGGTATCTGAAATATCAGAGCTTGCTGGTTCTGATCGCACCGGCTCTCAGTGGTAGTATCAGCAGGGTGGCTGATGGCTCTGTGCTTCTTGTGGCTTCTACTACCTGAAATATAACATGAAGTCCTAAATATTTCATATATGTGCATATGTTTATGTTTTCTTCAAAAGGCCATTCTAAAATATTAAATTTGAAATATTTAAATATAAAGGCTGACAAAGGTAGTGTAATCATTTCAATATATTTAGACTGGTAAAGATCAAACCTGCTTTTTTTGGTAGGAAACAACAAATAGAAGATGATCCTTTTTTAAAAAGAGTACAATCAAATAGGAAGGAAAGGGGTTCTCAACATTTAAGAATAAAATGTTCAAAAGGAAGGGGAAATACCTGTTTCTACTAGATATTCAACCTGTACAAATATACATTTAAATAGCCACTTTAAAGAATCCAGTCCTTGAAATATCAATTTAAAAAGCTTTTGGCCTCGACTACCTGTTTTTTAAAAAATGCTTCTGTTTTCAGTGTCAAATATTTGGTGTCCATTTGCCTCACTTTAAAAAAAAAGGTTGGGCAATGTTTTGTCTTTTGCAATACAGCAACATGACAGAAAGTAACAAATGGGGGAATGTGTCACAATGAAGCATGATATATTATAGCAGACTGATATGCTGATATTCAAAGAATCCATAATATGCATCTTTCTTTTTATTTGCTGCTGCAGCAGAGAAGATCATTCTTATAGATTAAGGAACTACTGTCATATCTTAGGTAACAAAGTAAAGATATTTCACTACATTAATATTTTTCCTTAAGAATATCATGTGATTTTTCTGTACCTCCTTTCTATTAATTTAAGATTAGCAGTAAATGCATTTAAAAATACAATTTTGTTATTTTTGCTTGATTTATGCAGTAAAGCACAATGTTGTGAGCCTGAATTTTGAGTCATTGATAAAGAAGAAAGACTAATGCTAATAATGGACAAAAGTATGACTGAATAAGAACAGACTTAAATATGCTGTTATTTTGATGATCTTCATTGGATCCTTTCCAGAAAAATACAACCCATAAAAATCCCGAATTGTAAATTGAAAATTATTCAAAGCATTAAAATACATTTTAAACATAATTTATATTATCTTTGTATATACACTGCAGCTTTAATATAACACATATGTTGCTGCCTGTTTCAAATATTAGCAATCAATAATATCTAAAATATTCAGGAAAATGGGTTATCATCAACTTTTTAATCCATGACAAAGATTTCCCTGTTTTCCTTTTATTCCCCATAAAGGAGTGGCTTTTGGCCTATTTTCTCAATGAATTAGTGAGATGTGTTTTGAAGTCAGAAAAAAACTATGGTCTATGTTATCAGACATTAGTGATCCTAATATACTTATCAATAGCAAAATAATATACATGGTACTGAAATATACATAAATATGATTACAAAGGGAGTTGTTAGTATATATGGTAACTGAATATAATTAAAAAATAATTTCATGGAACTACGTTACACAAACAGTGAACACTAAGTAAACCATGAATTTTCAATTAAGAGTACACTTATAAAAATGTACTGTCATCAAATGTTCAACACCAATGCAAAGTGTTTGTGGTAGGGTGGTATATGGGAATCCTGTATTTTATGCATGATTGTCCTGTAAGCCCACAACTTCTTTAATAAAGAAAAATAAAAAAATAATAAGAGTAATCTGCACAGTGAATTCAAATGCAGTATTAAGGTAAGTTGAAAACAGGTGGAAATTTTATACTGAAAATAAAGTTCTCTTGAGATGTTTTTCTTTCATTACACCATAATATCTCTTCTATTTCTTTTTTAAAAAATAATTCTCCATTCTCTCCTCTTCTGTATCACCGAGATACCAAATGGCTAATTTTGCACAGTAACAGCTCAACTCCAAGAATGAGTCTTGTAATCAATATAAGCCTGTTGTATATGTGAAAAGGTTACATAAATGAATTTAAGTAATCATCTGGAAGAAATTTACTAAAGACTATTATTGTACACTACTTTCCCATGGCATGCTGACTCGTACTATGAGGTTGATTATTTTTCCTTATGTATTTATCCATTTATCCCTCCATATAAAAAGATAGTTCATAAAATAACATATGACTTTTATTTTCAGATGAAAAGAGTACAAGTAAATTATTCATGAAGTTAACACATGAGCTATTCCATTTCTCCTTGCAAGTAAAAACCAGTAACAAAATAGGCATCAACTCTTTTTTTGTATAACCAGGTTACATGGACTCATTCCCTGATTAAAAATTTATGGTACTTCTCTGCAATATGGGATATTAGGTTAAATTTAAAATGCTTTTCTATTGAGAGCATTTTTTAGGTGTAAAACTCAACTTTTATGCTCATAACAAATTAGATTTAAAAAATTAAAATTAGAGATTTCACCTTCAGTAAGGAGAATACTCATGAAAAAAGACTTTTAGGTGAAAATGCCATTCCACTTTAGTAGAAGAGAGTAAAAACATTAAATATACAGAATGTTACTTTTTTGTGGAGAAGAAAGGTGCTTGATTTTATATATGCTAGAGATAACATTTTTTTAGAGTTCTATTGACCAGGTTTCTCCCTACATCTAAAAGCAGAACTACTACAGAATTATTAAAAATGTGTTGCTAGATATAATGAATGAGTGGTGAAGTTTATAAATCATGGTATCAAATTATATTAAAAATAAAAATATTATAATAAAATAATTTTTTTGTAAAAATGTGTAATTTTCTTTTTTTTAAAGGTTGATTTTGCTTATTTATTTATTTCTCCCCTCTCCTCGTTGTTTGAGTTTGCTGTGTCTGGTTTGTTGTGTGCTGCTCTTCTCTTTCCAGGAGGCACTGGGAATCGAACCTGGGGCCCTCCCACGTGGGAGGGAGGCCCTAACCGCCTGAGCCATGTTCACTCCCTGTAATTTTCTTGACAGAATGCTAATGCTTCCAGTTATATAAAAATGTAACAATGGCCAGCTCTTACTTTGTAACAATAAAGATCTTATTTTTAAAAATTAACAAGGCTTTTATTGTTTGGAAGAACAATATTATGAATGCCATTATAAACATTTCCATTATCTACACTAAATCCATGAAAACCATATTCGCTCCTTAGAAAATATTAGCTACAACATGAAATAAATTCTTCTTGAATTCCCACAGATTAAGAAAAAAAGGTACATGTAGCAGTTTGATATTATTGATAAATTCCCAAAAGAAATATTGGATTATGTTTGTAAACTGATCTTTTCCTCTGGACATATTAGGTCATATTAGATTCAGAAGTTTAGGGCATTGAGTCCCCAACCTTTGGGTGGTGAAACTCACAGTTAAAAGGTAAGGCAAAGGACAGAGTTAAGGGGTTTTGATGTTGGCGTTTTGATGTTGGAGTTTCATGCTGAAACCTTAAGCTGGAGCCCCAAGAAATAAGCACACAGAGGAAAGACAAGCAAGCCCCAGGAAGAGAGGAACCCAGGAAGTCTGAACCCTCACAGATGTCAGCAGCGATCTTGTTCCAATAGACTTTGGAAATAGACTTTGGTGAGGGAAGTAACTTATGCTTTATGGCCTGGTATCTGTAAGCTCCTACCCCAAATAAATACCCTTTATAAAAACCAAGCAATTTCTGGTACTTTGCAGCACCACCCCTTTGGCTGACTAATACAGTGTATTTTCACTACGTATTTAAATTTGGTCTTTACATTCACTATATACTATCACCAGATTAATTTCAAACTTGAAACTTATTAAAACTCAGCATCCCAATAAAGGAGTAATTATGGATTAAAGCCACATGTTCAATGGCATAAATAGTATTAACTGAGTATCTTTAAGGAAATGGCTAATTTGACCTGAAGAAACATTTTATTTTTAAAATCAGACTTTTCTTCAATCTCATATTTCTATTCTTGATTTATACCGTAGTCCCTTATATAACTCAGTATCCACAAAAAACCACATAAGACCAAATTCTCCTGATGTGGGAATAAAACTAGCATTAATAAAACCATAAATAGAAGTTCAAATAAATAAAAATTATAATAATTTAAGTTCATTAAAATATTTAGAACTGATTAGAAAAAATATATGGACTTTTTCTCTTATTTCCAGTCTTCAGTTCTACAGTAATTAATAATAAATAAAAAGTATTTTATGATTTAAATTTTAAAAATCATTTTGGAATATATATGTATACTTATACATATACATGATTATGTAAATATGCATGTATATGAAATAGGTATGTTTACACACACATTATTTTCTCATGTTTCAGACAGCCCGGGCCTTAATAAGAAACCTCCAATCCTTCCTTCTCTTCCTACACAAAGGGCTCTATTCTACTCTCCTGCAAAGAAGTGGCTGGGTGGGGTTAGAGTCCTGCTGGAGCGGGCTGTTTCAGGGGCTTGGAGGGCAGGAGGTGTTTGGACGTGACAGAAGTGGTGCTTGCTAGAGGTAGAATTTTGGGTTTCTGACATGGAGGTCAGAAGTTGTGGGTGGGACCCTTCCCCCTAGCGCTGGCAGCTGTGGCATTCCCTGAAAACTGTTGGTTGTGTGGCAGCGTTCCCAAGCCCCATGTTTCCTGCATGCATGGTTCCCAGGTCCGTGTCCCCTAAGCCCCCATAGCCCACGCTCCACAGACCCACATACCTTGAGACCACAATATCCCGGACTTCCCATTCCTGAATCCAATGCTCCCTGAGTTCCGTGATTGCCCTAGCCCTCTGGTTTTGGACTGACTCTGTGAGTGCGAGAAATTTGGCGGGAGACGTGGAGGGGCTAGGTGATTGGGTTCAATTTTCTTGTCCTCTCTCCCTTTTTTTGAGCTTGGAGGAACATACCAGCTGGCTTGGGGAGAGTCTGGAAAGAAAGGAGAGGCAAATCTGCTGAGAAAGCCCAATTTACTTAAATGTCCTGGGATAGGAAACTTGGTCTGGGACAAGGAGGAGTCAGAATATCAATTAGCCCTCCCCTAGCACACCTCAGGGAGAGGGACCATAGGACATGCTTTCCAAGCTTCCAATAGCATATTGGGGTTCTTGGTGAGGTGTAGGCACTCTCAAGCTGGAAATAAAGAGTCACTGTCTTCTGTGTTGAGTTGGTTCACCAAGGACCCACTTGAATCTCCTACCAGACCGCTCATGCAGCTTTCCTGCTGCCCTGGGAGAGAGGGAAGTGATGAAGGGAGAAAGGAGGAACATCAGATTCCTAAGTGTATTATTTAACTGCAAAGAGGATTCCTAGCTTGAAATTTTTTTTTCGGTGTTGTTGGTTTGTCTTCTGGTTTTTCCTTCCTCTTTACCCCCCAAAGGCCCTTTTCCTTTCCTTTTCTTTTTTTCTCTTTTTCTTTTTCTTGCTTGCTTCCCTCACCCCCCCCCCTTTTCTTTTTCTTCCTTTCTTTTCTTTTTTCTTTTTTTTTATATTAGGTGTTGCAGGGAGCACTTCACTTTTGCTATATTTCCTCATCCTCCATTTCCTCTTTTCTGTGTCTATTGATTTTAGGCACCGACACTCTCTCCTTTCCTCTACATCTTTCTATCATCCATCATTCATTGTTTCTCTTACATTCCACCTATCTTTGTTTGGCCCCCAACTTTTCTGACTTTTTATGTCTAATACCATTGTTCTATTTTCTGTCTTTTATTCACTCTTTATATTATTGTCTTTCTTTTTCTTTCCCTGTCTCCTGAAAACACTGGCCTTTTAATTCATACTATAGTCCCCCTCATATTCAGTTGACTATCTCATTATAGGTACTCTATTTTACTTACTGTTATAACTCTACACAGCTTACATGAGTCTAATATTCATTCTCCTAGATCTCACATTTTTCCTCTGTTAAAATTTACTATTAATACTACTATTATACATTTTCTTTTCTTACTCATTTTGTTTTCCCTGGCCCTAATATTTTCCTTCAAGTGAACTTAACCAGCAAGAAGAAAATAGAATAAGAAGAACAAAGTGACAAAGAAAAGACATAACACATAAGCAAAACAACTAATAATTAAACCCCAAGACTAGACAAAGAGTCTAAGGAACTGATTAAACCCATCATGAAAAATGATGATCAGACAGCAACAAAAAACTACAAACCAAACCAATAATCAGAAAAACATGACCCAATCCAATGAACAAACTAAAAACTAGGAAGAAAAGCAGAACATCGAACAAGTAATTAAAGCTCTCAAAACATGTGTTGGCAACCAATATGATGAAGTGAAGGAAGAGATTAAGAATATGAAACACTTAAGAGAGAATATAGAAGAAATTGCAATCATACACAAAAAGATAACAGATATGATGGTGATGAATAGCACAATTCAAGAAATCAAAAATACACTCTCAGCAAATAGCAGCAGATTAGAAGAGGCAGAGGAGAGAATTAGTGATGTGGAAGACAGTACATTTGAAATCAAACAGATAGTAGAACTGATAGATAAAAAGATAGAAAAAATCCAGCTGGGACTTAGGGACTTGAATGACAATGCAAAACACATAAATTTACACATTATAGACATCCCAGAAAGAGAAGAGAAGGGAAAGGGGATGGAAGAGGTGTTGGAGGAAATAATGACTGAAAACTTTCCAAATCTACTGAGGGAGATGGATGTACATGTCCAGGAAGCACAACATACCCCAAACAGCATGAATCCCAACGGGCCTACCCCAAGACATATACTTGTCAAATTATTCAATGCTCAAGACAAAGAAAACATTCTAAAAGCAGCAAGAGAAGAGAACCATCGCATACAAAAGAGGCTTCATAAGAAAAAGTGCTGATTTCTCATCTGAAAACATGAAATCAAGAAGGCAGTGGTATAACATAGTCAAGGTACTAAAAGAAAGAAATTTCCAACCAGGAATACTCTATCCAGCTAAGATAGCATTCAAAAATGATGGAGAGTTCAAAATATTCACAGATAAATAGAAACTAAGAGAGTATGTCAACAAGAAGCCTGCCCTTCAAAAAATACTGTCAAAAGACTCAGACTGGAAGATTGGATAAGAAAATATGACCCAGCTATATGCTGTCTACAAGAAATACATCTTAGACCCAAGGATTCAAAGAGGTTGAGAGTGAATGGCTGGAAAACAATCTTACAAGCAAACAATAACCAAAAAAGGGCAGGAGTAGCTATATTAATATCAGACAAAATAGACTTTAAGTGCAAAACAATTGTGAGAGCCAAAGATGGACACTACATATTAGTGAAAGGGATAATCTTTCAAGAAGAAAGAACAATCATAAACATTTATGCTCCTAATAAGGGCACTTCCAAATACATGAGGCAAACACTGGAAAAAGTAAGTGAAAGAATAGATGCCTCTACAATTATAGTGGGGGACTTTAATACACCACTATCAACTTTGGACAGAACATCTCAAAAGAGAATCAATAAAGAAACAAAAACTTTGAACAGTATATTAGAGGAGCCAGACCAAATAGACAAATACAGAACATTACACCCAAATACAGAAGGATATACATTTTTTTCAAGTGTACATGGATCATTTTTCAAGGTAAACCATATGGATTCGATGAATTCAGAAAGATTGAAATCATACAAAATAATTTCTCTGACCACAGTGGAGTGAAGCTGGAAATCTGCAAGGGCCAGAGGCCCAGATTTCGCACCAAGATATGGAAATTAAACTTAGAAAAACATTGGGTCAAGGAGGAAATTTCAAAAGAAATCAATAATTACCTTGAAATTAATGAAAATGATAACACAACATATCAAAAGTTATGGGATGCAGCAAAAGCAGTACCTAAAGGGAAATTTATAGCCATAAATTCATACATTAAAAAAAAAAAGAGTTAAAATTGAAGAAGTAACTACACATTTGGATGAATTAGTAAAAAACAACAAAAGTAACCCCAAAGGAGAAGAAAAAAAGAAATAACAAAGATAAGAGCGGAACTAAATGAAATAGAAAATAAGAAAGCACTTGAAAAGATAAACAAAACCAAGAGCTGTTTCTTTGAGAAGATCAGTAAAACTGACAAGCCCTTAGCTAGACTAACAAAGAAAAAAAGAGAGAAGATGCAAATACAAAAAATAAGAAATGAGAAAGGAGATATCAACACTGACCCTACAGAAATAAAGACTACCATAAGAGGATACTTTGAAAAACTCTTTTCCAACAAGAAGCACAATTTAGAAGAAATGGACAAATTCCTAGAAACACATAAGAAGAAGCTGACAGTCTTTACAAATCCATAAAAGTAAAGAGATAGAGTCAGTCATTAAAAACCTCGCACACATGGAGAGCTGACGCAGCAAGATGACGCAACAGAAAGAAACACAGATTCCCGTGCTGCTGACAACAGAAGCAGACAAAGAAGACACAGCAAAATAGACATAGAGAACAGACAACTGGGGTGGGGGAAAGGAAGAAAAATAAATTAATAAATAAAGCTTTTTTAAAAACTCTCAACTAAGAAGAGCCCTGGTCCAGATCGCTTCATGGGTGAATTCTACAAAATATTCCAGAAAAAAACTAACACCAATCTTGCTGAAATTCTTCCAGAAAATCAAAACAGAAGGAACATTGCCTAACTCATTCTATGATGCCAACATTACCCTAATGCCAAAGCCAAACAAAGACAGCACAAGAAAGGAAAACTACAGAGCAATCTCTCTAATGAACCTAGATGCAAAAATCCTCAACAAAATACTTTCTAATTGTATTCAATAAAATACTTGCTAATCATATTCAACAACATATTAAACAAATTATACACCATGACCAAGTGGGATTCATTCCTGGTATGCAAGGATGGTTCAACATAAGAAAATCAATTAATGTAATACACCATATAAACAGATTGAAGGAAAAAAATCACATGATCATATCTATAGATGCAGAAAAAGTATTTGACAAAATACAGCACCCTTTCTTGATAAAAACACTGCAAAAGATCGGAATAGAAGGAAACTTTCTGAACACGATAAAGGGTATATATGAAAAACCCACAGGTAACATCATTTACAATGATGAAATCCTAAAATCTTTCCTCTAAGATCAGGAACAAGACAAGGATGCCCACTATCACCCCTTCTTTTTAACTTTGTCTTAGAAGTATTTGCTCAAGCACTGTGGCAATAATCAGATATAAAAGGCACCCAGCTTGGAAAGGAAGAAGTAAAAATTTCATTATTTGCAGATGACATAACCCTATACATAGAACACCCTGAGAAGTCTACAAGAAAGCTTCTAAAACTCATAAATGAATTCAGTAAAGTCACAGGTTATAAGATCGATGTGCAAAAATCATTAGCATTTCTGTATACCAATAATGAGCAATCTCAGGAGGAAATCAAGAAACAAATACCATTTACAGTAGTAAGTGAAAAAAAATCAAATACCTAGGAATAAATTTAACTAAAGATGTAAAATCTTATACACAGAAAACTACACAACACTGTTCAAGAAAATCAGAGAAGACTTAAATAAATGGAAGAATATTCCCTGTTCATGGATAGGAAGACTAAATATTATTAAGATGTCTATCCTACCAAAACTGATCTACACATTTAATGCAATACCAATAAAAATCAACACAGCATTCTTTAATGAACTAGAAAAACTGCTATGAAACTTATTTGGAAAGGAAAGAGGCTCCAAATAGCCAAAGACATATTGAAAAAGAAAAACGAAATTGGAGGAACCACACTAACTGACTTCAAAACATACTACAAAGCTACAGTAGTGAAAACAGCATGGCATTGGCACAAGGATAGACATACAGACCAATAGAACTGATCTGAGAGTTCTCATAAATACAGTCCTATAATATTTGACAAGGCCACCAAACTCACTCAACTGGGAGAAAATGGCCTTTTCAACAAATGGTGCCTGGAGAACTGGATATCCATATGTAAAAGAATGAAAGCAGATTGCCAACTCACACTTTATACAAAAATCAACTCAAGATGGATCAAAGACCTAAATATAAGAGCCAAGACCATAAAGACTTTGAAAAGCAATGTAGGGAAGCATCTACATGACCTTGTAATAGGAAATGGCTTCATGAACTTCACACCCAAAGCAAGAGGAGCAAAAGAACAAACAGATAAATGGGACTTCCTCAAAATTAAATCCTTCTGCACCTCAAAGGAGTTTGTCAAGAAAGTGAAAAGAGAGCCTACACAATGGGAGAAAATATTTGGTAACCACATATCTGATAGGAGACTTATATCCTGCATATATAAAGAACTCCTATATCTCAAAAATAAAGACAAACAACCCATTCAAAAAAATGGGAAAAAGATTTGAACAGACACTTCTCTAAAGAAGAAATACAAATCACTAAAAAAGCACATGAAAAAATGCTCAAAATCACTAGCTGTTAGGGAAATGCAAATCAAAACTACAATGAGATACCATCTTACTCCCATATGATTGGCAGCTATGTAAAAAAACAGAAGACTACAAGTGCTGGAGAGGATGTGGAGAAATGGGAACACTCACCCACTGTTGGTGGGAATGCAGAAAGATAGAGCCATTCTGAAGGACAGTTTGGCGGTTTCTCAAAAAACTAGCTATAGATTTGCCATATGACCCAGCAATTCCACTGCTGGGCATATACCCAGTAGAACTGAAAACAAGGACACAAACTGATATATGCACACCAATGTTCATAGCAGCACTATTCACTATTGCCAAAGGTTGGAATCAACCCAAATACCCAACAACAGATGAATGGATAAATAAAATGTAGTATATACATACAATGGAATACTACTCAGCTATAAGAATGAATATGGTACAAACGTGATAACATGGATGAATCTTCAGAACCTTATGTTGAGTGAAGCAACCCAGGCATTGAAGGACAAATATTACATGACCCTCACTGATATGAAATAAGTAAACCAAGCTGTCTCAGAGAACTAGAGACTGGATAATAGGCTTAAAGGAATTTGGGGGGTAGAGGAAGTTTTTGAACTGACACTTACTTGGGTGAAATCTATGATAAGCTGGAGGTAAGTATTTGTACAGGGAAGGGATAAAATGGGGGCATAAGGATACCTACAGGTTGGGTTTGTCAGGCTTGAGGTGGACTAGGGGTGGAAGGATGGGTAGAATGGTCGAAAAAATAGGGAGAGAGTGGGAGGAACATTTGAGCATAGGAGATTTTTAGGTATGTGGTTGAAAGTATAATGTTGAGAAAACATTTCTGAAAATATAATAAGGAAGGTTACCTGATTAAGATACTTAATGGGGAGAATTTGGCACAGGGCAGGCTTCTGGGGAGTGTGTGAGTACTCATATTGTCATAGTGGGTTATATCATTGGATGGAGACCCATACAATGAAAGTGAAGGTATACCCACATTCTGGGGAGGACTGATATTCTCAAATAGAGGGAATTATATCTTGAGAGAATTGGTGGCTCCCAATGGGTTAGGGCAGTCGAGCATGTCAAGCCCTCAACATTGTTGCAAGTATCTCTGAATATGGTCATTCAAGTAATGAAGATTGATTGTCACTGTGGGCCCTGAGGTGAGGAGGAAAGAGGTATTGAATAGATGGAATCAGTGTAATTGTTGGACAGTGGAAGTGTTCCACAAGATTATGCAAAGATGGATATAGGACATGTTAAATTATGCCAACAATGTATAAAAACCTTTAGGCCAAAATGTAAACCATAATGTAAACTCAAGTGTAACCATGTTTGAAAGCTTTTGTCTCAATATCTGTACATCAGCTGCAGCAAATATGATATGAACATGTAAAAAGATCATTGCTGGGGAAGGGACAAAGTATTTGATGCTGAATATGTGGGAGTACCAAATATTGTATACATGAATTAACATGATCTAAAACTTTTGTGAAGAGAAACTTAATAATTAGAAAAAAAGAAAGAAAAAGAAAAGATGTAGACACTGATGAAGAAATGGAAGAAATTGCCTTGCCAGTGTACATACAGGGCAACACTTATAGCAGTGATAAAAGGCAAAACATTGAAAACAAAGCTTTTTATTTTTTAATTTTTTGATATCCCAATTTATTTTTACTTTAATTTTTCTAAATTAGTATGTATTCTATATCTAACCCTTAAACCCATCACTATATTCCATTTTACTATTAATGGTACCTGGCAATATATTAGGTTTCATTTTCAAAGATGTTCTGGATCACAGAGAGGTGCAACTATGGAAGGGGAGGAATACTGATATGAGATGTTATTGATAGGGGGCACATGATTGGAAAGGAATTCTCCAGGGCATGTATATAGGGTACATAAAAATATTTGGATATTTTCATAGTAGTTACAGTTAAAAATGACAATTGAGGGAGTGCTGAGTTCCTAGCCAGGGGAGTTCTAGCACATTCCCCAATGCAACAGCAACAATCCCCCAAGTACAATGGCAAAGACCAATAAAGAAGTATGGTCCAACAATGAGCCCTTGATGCTAATGACTATGCTTGTGGGACTGTGTGCCTGAAATAAGAACTAGGCCTAGAGACAGCAGGGTGCCTAAATATTACCTCCTGAGAGCCTCCATGTTGCTCAAATGTGTCCAGTCTCGAAGTCAAACTCAGCATGTAAATGCATTACCTTCCCCCCACTGTGGGGCATGACTCCTGGGGAAGAGCCTCCCTGGCACCAAGGGATTACTACCAAGTACTAGCTGATGATATAACTAGAAAACGACCTTGAATAAAAGGGTCAACTCAGACCAGCAGAATATCTCAGTCTACATGTAATATCAGGGGTCAAAAATGCTTTTTGACCTTGAATAAAAGGGGGAAATGGAAAGGACAAATGAGTTTATATGGCTATCAGTCTCCAAAAAAGAGTTGGGAAGTCATCAGAGGGGTTGCTCTTATGCATGCCTCAGCAGGGTCCCAGAGACAGCCAAAGTAGATACAAGTCCAGGCATTGGTTCTTCAGAGGGCTACAGAGATCCACACGTTCTATGGTCATGGCAGATGCAGTTCAGTGCCATGTCAGTTGGCCCTACTTTGGAGTTTGTGTTCTTGAGTGTGATGGAGTTGAGCTCAGATGTGATCTTTGTTACAAGCCTCTCCTGTTACTTTTACTGGGGTTTGGTGTATGCCCAGAAGACCTGACTCTCTGAACTGTCCATGTGATAGCCAGACCCTCAGCCTCAACAGACCTGCAACTCCTACCCTCTGGTTCATTGGACTTACTCCAGCCAGATAAAAGGAAGATGAAGAAGGTCAACCACCACACCAGGGAACCAAGAGTGCCTACATCTGCAAGCAGGAGAATTGCATCCATCATCCATGTGGAATCTAAGCCCCCTCTCAATATAGAGGTGGAGTAGACATAACCATCCCAGAGTCCACAGGATGGAGGAATAGAGTATGTATTAGAGTGGACTTACGGATACTCTATTCTGGAACTATTGTGATTAGTAATGGAAGAAAATGTAACATTTATGTGCAGAAAGTGGCCATGGTAGCTGCTGAGGGTGGGGAGTGGGAAGAAGAGATGTGATGTGGGGGCATTTTCAGGACTTGGAGTTGTCCTGGGTGGTACTGCAGGGACAGTTGCTACACATTGTATGTCCTGCCATGGCCCACTGGGTGGACTGAGGGAGAGTGTAAACTACAAAGTAAATCACTATCCATTTGGTGCAGCAGTGTTCCAAAATGTATTCACCAAATTCAATGAATGTCCCACGATGATGAAAGAGGTTGTCGATGTGAGAGGAGTGGGGTGAGGGGGGTGGAGACTATATGGGGACCTCATATTTTTTTAATGTAACATTAAAAAAAATAAATAAAGACCAAAAAAGAAGTGCATTCCAGGCATAAACCAAAAAAAAAAAAAAAGGCTCTATTCTGGTGACTGCTTCATCTTAGTAGTTAGAGTCAGTGGTGTGCTAGTAAAAATTTAACAACCAGTTCTCAGTGGGTGAGGTTGGAAAGGCTCATTCAGAGTGTTCATTGATTTTTGTGATGGTAAATACTCCCTCTAAGGCCAAATTCTAGCTTTCAATTTAGTGTTAGTGAATGAGGACTTTGGAAAAGATACACAGTAGTACACCATTATAAAGTGTATTCACCACCCCTATAAAATAGTTGCAAATAATCTCAAGAGCATAGCAAAATGTAGTAATATAATTTGAATGTAATAGGTTATGGGAACTTATTACCTTTTATTTTAGCATAATTTGTTCATTGCAATTTATATAATTTGATTTTCAATAACAGTTATTTTAAACAACCAACACTTAAAATTTCTGAAAATTTAGCCATTAGTCCTTAGGAGCTGGTACTAGCTAACTTCAGCACACCAATGCGTGTACTCTGTAAAATCATCCATAAATGGTAATTTAAAAAAAATCTCATCATATTTTAAATGTTTAGTGATAGGTTAGGTCTACAAATTGGAAGCATGAAAATCAGCAATCTCCTTATTTCTTTTGCTCAAGAATCAAATTTCACATGGTCAGCATTTCTGTCTCCTGTACTGAAAGGACAAATGAATTTTTGCTATAATTTTTAAGCCTATAGAATTCTCTTTTGGTTCTGACTCTTCAGCCATGGGCTCATCCTTAACTGAGACATTGGTTTTTTTTTTTTTTTTTTAAGAGTGATTTGTAACCTGGAGAATATTTTGGGCAATATTTTCAACTTACATTGGCCTACTTCTTAAAAAAGGAAGGTCTTGATGGGTAGACAATGGATATAGACCTACTTTGAAAGTCTCACACTTACATGTGGAAAAATTGCCCTGCAGGTAGGAAGTAAGTATGGGCTGGATGTCTTGAATGGATGTTAACGTAAATAATGACCTTTACTTTTCTGGATTTCTTCCATGGCTTTTTTTTTTAGTCTACTTGGGCTTAGTCTACTTAACAAAATAAGGCAATGAATTCATAGCACATTCCTCCAATTTTTAACTTAAAAACACCATGGGCATATGACTATATTGCTCTTCCATCTGTTGCCTAAATTGACCTGGAAATGATAGACAGGAAGAAAATGAGTTTGGTCAATGAAACATGAGACAAATATATTATGGCATTAGAATTCCTAATGCATCAATAGTTATCTACCAGTTGCTATACTTCATGTTCCATATGTAGCAAAGTTCTTTCAAACTCTGAGAGAAAGTGCTATTTCTGGCTCACAGCATTACCCGCTAATCTCCTGAAGATCAAATTTCAGATAGAGGGGAGCAGATGTAGCTCAAGCAGTTGAGTGCCAGCCTCCCACAGAGGATGTTCTGGGTTCCGTTCTATTGTCTCCTGAAACAAAACAAAACAAAACAAACAAAAAACAGCAAGCAAAACAAATGATAACACCAACTCAGGGAAGCCAATGTGGGTCAGCGGTTTGGTGTCAGCTTCCCACATACAAGGTCCCTGGTTCAGCATCTGGTTCCTCGGAAAAAAAATTTTTTCATAGAGAAAAAAATATGAGAAGAGATTCTCTTTTTGAGAGGTAGAGGATGAATTATGTTTTTTTGTTCACTTTCCACTCACTATGGTTTTACCATAATCCTAAACTAATTTTGGGAATAGAAATTAGATGTTTTTCCCAAAAAATTGTAAAGCTTATGTAGCAATTTGAAAATTGAAAATTTCTGTTTTCAAATTTAATATCATGAAATCTCATTAACATTGGTGCTCTTGTGTACATGTATTATAATAACCCATTTTTAGGATAGGAATCCATTGACGATTATTGTCAATATTTTTACTTTTAGTATGCCCATTTCTTTTCTTTCACTATTGGAATCTATTTTAGTTAAAATTCAAGATTCTAGTCGTCATCTGTGTTTATCATCAGTGCAATTGGAACTAGTAATTTTTCTTTCAACCATCATTTCCCATGAGAATGTGAAATTTTCTCATATCATCTGGATCAAAGATGAATGAAACTTGACACAGTTATTTAAAGGAGCTGCTTAACTATATCATTACTGTATGAAACAATCTAAAGTTGCTTTTGACATTTCACAGTATGTGAAATTCACTGTGAATTAAGGTGAAATGAGTAACTTGAGTAACTCATAAGAGAAAACACAGTTATTTGATCCTTTTTTTCCTTTTAGCATTTGCAAAACAGTATAGAAAAGAATCAAGTGGCCAGAATTCTGCAGTATCTCTTTGTTAACACTTTAATAGGAATCCCTGTCTTACTGAAAGCTGATGTAATTGGTTATGTATATTAAGAAGAGCTATAGAGCACTTCTTAAGTTGTGCCACTTGATTAAATAATTTATTTAAATAGAAGATACTACTCTGAAATAGTCAAAGATATTGTAATTTTTCTTCAGAATGAGTTTAATGTATTTTAAATACAAGTTCCTGAATGAGAAGAGCAAAGTAAATTAAAAGCATACCTATTTTTAAAAATACATTCCATCCTGAAAATAGAAAAACTGATACTTTCACTGATCAATATTAACAACATAGTTATTTTTAGGTTGTTTTTGTATCAATTAGTCTTTGAACCAATCCAGAGTTTTTACCTTAGAGAAAGTTTACATTTTGGAAAATAATCCAAAATACTAAGACCATGGACTTTTATATCCACAACTTTAGTGCTTTAAAATGTAAATGAATTTTCAATAGAATTTACCATTTCAAGCTCAAGCTAAAATTCTTACCTGCTTAACTGCTACACTAATCTTAGATAAATAACATTGTTTTCATGGTTATCACAGACCAATTTTATTGACAGTGTTATTTCAGAATCTGTAACAAAGCTCTTACAGAATATGCTTCAGTTTATCTACATTTTACTTAAATCCAAGTAGAATGGCATAATCAATCTCTGACCTGTTTCAAAAGCCTATGCTGACTAAATAAACCACTAAAAGAGTATTTTGCTTGCTTTGCTGATTTCAAAGTAAATGATAAAACACTGCAGATTTATGGCATGGTATATTGATAAATGACACATTGTATCTACCATGCTAAATAAGCAACCTGTTTGAGGTTTGAAAACCAATAAGTAATCAAGTCATATATGAATACCACCATATACTAAATAATCAAAACCTTCTGAAAGATCAGATAAGGAACATCAATTTAAACTTTTCAGTGGAATATTGGTTCATATATGCCCTGACCTGTCTCTGGATCAATGTTATAATTCCTTTAGTTGGAGTAGGGCTTAGTCTGTTAATATAATATATTAAGTTATCAAAGATTAATGTTACTGGAAAATTTCCATCTAGCTTCCATTTCAATATTTTAAGTATATATTTATGTAGATATTCACAGAAGAATGATTCATGCTATTACTACTAGAAAAATAAAGTTCAAATAAACTTCTTGAAAGTGTACTACAAGTATATTCTTAAATAAACTCTGCTAATCAAAGTATATAATACAGAGAAAAATTGTTTAAAACTCAGAAACTGTGCTGAGGAATACCAATTTATAAATACGTAGTGTTTTGAAAACTCTGATATTTAAAGCTAGGGGACCATAGTTTTACTTGCAGGTTCTAGAAGGCAGTCTAGGTATGATGAAGTGTTGAAATATGGCTCTGGACATTGGCTTAAATTTCTGTTTACATTAATTGTGCAATGTCAAGGAGATCCAGCATATTTATGAGGAAGTTTTGATGAATAAAGTGTTTTCTTTACTGCAGCCAGCCAGCTTCTCCTGGAGAATTCATTGAAGACCTTCTCCGGAATTCCCAACTTGCAGCCTGCTCTATGGGATTTGGACTTGTGCATCCCCGTGGTTGCTTGCAACAATTCTTAGAAAAATTCCGTAATATTTACAGATATCTCCCATCAGTTCTGTTTCCCTAGAGAACCTGGAGTGGTTCTTGAGAAATAGAATCTTAAGGATGAGATTTCTGAATTGGTTCTGGGATTTTTGGAATTGGCTTTCTAATCTGATTAGATTCAGAGATACTGGTGACTATATTTCCAACAATCAAGATGGCACTGATAGGCCATGGCATGAGTTGACAAAAGAGAAATACAAAATAGCATTACTGCATAAGGCTATTCCAATGCTTATAAGAGGCAAGACTCTAGGTGAGTGTTTTGGATACCTTAACAGAGTTTTGTGGCGTTAAAAGGTATAATGATGTTTTCTGGTTGTTCCTAAATATGTTGGATACAGTTATAAAAGAAAGGGATGAACTGAAGGCTTTAAAATTTCAACTAAGTGCTGCATGAAGGACATGAAACTTAGTGTGCCCTGAAAGAAAATCTTTTTTTCATATAGTCACAAGCTCAAGATTTCTGAAAATCAGACCTAGAATTTCCTTGTGTGACAAGCTGAATTACAACATAAACTAAATTCCCAACCTTTCAGGGTGTCTGCTGTTAAAGTGAGGGTATTGATTGGAAAGGAACAGGATCTTGAAAATTGGAATGGGGACATACGGGTTGATAATGATGGAGGTGGGGACATTGAAATCCTAGATTCTACCGAGTCTTTGCTAGAGAAACTTGTGATGGTATGCTCTGAGGAAACAGCCACCCTAACTCCTGTCTGCCCTGAAGAACCTACCATCTGAAGAGATTAACCCTACTGTACCTGATAAACCTAGAACCACCTCCTATAAGTAAACAGCCCTCACTCCTCTGTCTGAGTTGATTAATCCTATTTCACCAGATGAAACTGCGATAGAATGCCCTAAAGTAATTGGTTTACAAGACACTTCTAATTCTTCTCATGTCCCATCCCAACCACTTCTCTTTCCTTCCAGACCTAACTAGACTGAAGTCCCAACAGATCCCAAAAGGTGAGGAACAAAGTGTGACCCATGACAAGGTGTACTATACCCCACAAGAACAGCATGAGTTTTCCAATTTATATAGACAGAACTTAGGGGAATATGTATGGGAATAGATATTAAGGGAAGGGTGTGGATAATGATGGAAGGAATATAAAGTTGAATCAGGCTAGATTTATTGATATGGACCCACTAAGTGGAGATTCGGGATTCAGCATCATAACTTAAAGGGATAGAAACGGGTTCTAACAGCTTGTGTCTGGCTGAAATGTACCAAATGTACCAAAAGGAGGCCTATGTTACCTTGATGGAAATGCCAGAACTGTGCTGTGTAATGAAGATGAGGGAATCAAAAGCCTTAGAAAGAACAGAATGTTAGAGCGGATTTATCATGTAAGACCTACTCACCCACTGCAGTAATATCCAGAGGACACATCTTACAGCAAGACTGTGGGGAATAAATTTATAAGACCAACTCCATCTTTCCTGAAGAGTCACAACCCCTTAATCAATTCCCAGACTTAAGACAGTTTACAGAGCTCCTTGAATGAAGGGAAGGCCAGGTCTGCTTAGGGAAGACCCTGTTACATTGCCAAAATTTTATATTGTTAATATTCCTCCCAGCCTTCCCCAAAGAAATCTCTGACCTTTAACCAGAAGATTGTACATTGAAGAAAAGGAAATGACCAGCTATTGGGGGGATTATTAGATACTGAGTCAGAAGTGATATTAATTTCTGGAGACCCAAGATGTCATTGTGGTCCACCAGTCAGAGTAAGGGTTTGTGGAGGTCAGGTGATCGATAGAGGTTTAGCTCAGTTACATCACACAGTATGTCCAGTGGGTCCCCAAATGCATTCTGTGGCCTTTTTCCCAGTTCTAGAATGCATAATTGGAATACTCAGCACTGGCAGAATTCCAACACTGGTTCCCTGACTGGTGGAGTGAAGGCTATTATAGTAGGAAAGGCCAAGTGGAAGCCAGTAGAACTGCCCCTACCTAGCAAAATAGTAAAAATCAAAACGAGTACTGAATTCCAGGAGGCAATGAAGATATTAATGCCACCATTAAGGACTTGAAGAATGCAGGGGAGGTGAATCCCACCACATCCCCATCCAACACTTCTATTTGGCCTGCACAATAAAAAGATGGATCTTGGAACATGACAGTGGATTATTACAAACTTAACCAGGTGATGACTCCAATTGCAGCTGCTGTTCCAGATGTGGTATCATTGCTTGAGCAAATCAATACGTCCCCTGGTATGCAGCTATTGATCTGGCAAATGCTTTTTTCTCAATTGCTGTTAATAAAGACAACTACAAACAGTTTTCTTTCAGCAGCAAGGCCAGAAATACCCTACCTCAAGGGTACATTAACTCTCCAACCGTATGTTATAATCTAGTCCACAGGGAATTTGATTGTGTCTCCCTCTCACAAGACATCACACTGGTCCATGATATTGATGATATCATGTTGATTGGAACTAGTGATCAAGAAGTAGCAACTACTCTACTTTTGGTAAGGTATTTGTGTGTTAGAGGATAGAAGATAAATCCAACAAAAATACAGGGGCTTTCTACCTCAGTGAAATTTCTAGGTGTCCCCTGGTGTGGAGCATGTCAAGCTATCCCTTCTAAGGTGAAGGATAAACTGTTGCATCTGACCCCTCCTACATCAACAACAAAAAAATGGGTACAACACCCTGTTGGTCTCTGAATATTGAAGATAACATATTCACCATTTGAGTGTGCTACTCCAGCCTATTCACCTAGTGACCAGAAAAGCTGTTAGGTTTAAGTAAGAACTGGAACAAGAGGAGTCTCTGAGACAGATCCAGGCTGCTGTGCAAGGTGCTCTGCCACTTGCACCATATGATCCAGTGAATTCAATAGTGCTGAAAACTCCAGTGACAAATAGAGATGCTGTCTGGAGCCTTTGGCAGGATTCCATGGAGGACTACACTTGCAGACTTTTAGCATTTTGGAGCAAAGCCAACTAAAGATAACTATTTTCCTTTTGAGAAATAGCTTTTTACCTGCTACTGGCCTTAGTAGAGACCAAATGTGTAATCATGGGCTGCCAAGTTGCCATGAGACCTGAGTTGCCTATCATGGACTGGGTATTGTCTGACCTGCCAAGCTATAACATTAAGTGTGCACAGCAGCACTACATCATAAAATGAAAGTGGTGTATAGAAGATAGGGCTTGAATGGGTCCTGAAAGCATAAGAAATTTACATGAGGAAGTGGACAAATACTCATGGCACCACTCCTGCCACATTACCTTCTCTTTCCCACCCCACAACTATGGCTTATTGGTAAGTTTCTTTCAATCACAAGACTAAGGAAGAGAAAACTCGGGCCTGGTTCTGCACAATATGTAGGTACCACCCGAAAGTGGACAGCTCCAGCACTACAGGCCCTGGTTGTTCATTTTGCTTGGAAATACAAATGGCCAGAGATTTGTTTGTATACTGATTTATGAGCTGTTGCCAATGGTTTGGATGAATGGTCAGGGATTTGGAAGAAAACTTATTGGAAAACTGGTGACAAAGGTCTCAGAAGGAGGTATGTGAATAGAACTGAGTGGGCAAAAAACCATGAAGAGATTTGTGTTCCATTGAATGCACACCAGAGGGTGATTTCAGCAGAGGAAGATTTTAATAATCAAATGGATAAGATGATCTACTCTGTGGCTATCACTCAGCCTCTTTCTCCAGCCACTTCTATCATTGTTCAATGGTCTCATGAACAAAGTGGCCATGGTGGTAGGTATACAGATTATGCATGTGCTCAGCTACATGGACTTCCTCTTATCAAGGCCAACCGGGCTACAGCCTCTGCTGAGTGCCCAATCTGTCAGCAGCAGACACCCACACTCAATCCCATTCACCAAGGTGATCAGCCCTGCTTCCTGGTGGCAGGATGATTACATTGGACTACTCCCATCATGGAAGGAGTAGCAATTTGTTTTATATGGAATATATACATACTCCAGATATGAGTTTGCCTCCCATGCATGCAAAGCTTCTGCTAAACTACCATCTGTGGACTTATAAAATGCCTTATCCACTATCATGTTATTCCATACAACATTGTCTCTGATCAAGGAACACACTTCACAAAAAATGATGTATGAGAATGATAAGAGAATGGTAAGAATTAACTGGTTTACCATTTCCCCATCTTGAAGTAGCTGGATTGATGAAATAGTTGAATGACCTTTTGAAGACTCAATTATGGCACCAACTAGGTGGCAATATCTTGCAGTGCAGGGGCAATGTTCTCTAGGAGGCTGTATAAACCGTATTCAGAGTCTACAATATGGTGCTGTTTCTCTCCTATCCAGAATTCATGGTCCAGGAATCAAAGGATGGAAATGGGAGAGGCACCACTCACTACTACTCCTGTTGTCCACTAGAAAAAATTTTGCTTCCTGTGCCTGCATGTGTAAGCTCTGCAGGTTCTACAGATCTTATTTCCAAAAGGAGGAGTGCTTTCACCAGGAGACACAACAATGATTCCATTGAATTGGAAATTAAGACTGCCACTGGCCACATTGGGTTCCTCATGCCTCTGAATCAATATGCAAAGGAAATTATTATACTTGACTGGGATGGTTGATCCTGAACTACTACTTCAGTAGTAGGTTTATGCCTTTGGAAGAACCACCCTCTCCATTCCATAGTAATACTGCTCTGGGTGGCTTGGGAGAGATTGTGTCTCCTGCCCCATCCCCCCAGTCTGTGTTTCTTAGGGCTTTCCAATGAAAATCACCCTTGAACTTTTCCAAATGTTATCAGGAAAGACACTTTATATTTATAATGATGTTTTAAGTGATGTATATATTAGGACTAGTATCCATCCAGTTACTGTATGAAAGAGACCTGTTTGGCTTAAGTCAAGAAGGGGACAGTAGATAAAAGGAAAGTAGACAGTTGATTACAAAGTTGAATCAGATAAGGAGCACACATTGATATTTTATGTTTTCCTGAAATTGGTTTGAATCTCTTTACTTGCACCTACAAGAATCCTTTCTATTACATTTTTCTGTACCAAAGTATTTTCATACCTCTCCCCCAAACAGGTCTTTCTGATGGTTTTGTTATGCCATCAAAAATCAGTCTAGTGAGAGGTATTCTGGAGTTAACAGGGACCTTATTGGGAAATGCAATATGCCTTGTGAGGGACTTTTAGTCGAATTTTACTTGAATTAATCATTATCAGGTTACTCCCTCAAACCACTAGCTAACAGAAGTCCCACTGAAGGCTTTGCAGTTCTGCTTACATCAGAAAAGAAGATAGGTGAGGAGAAGAAGGAGAAGGAGAAGAAGGAGAAGGAGGAGAAGGAGAAGGAGCAAGAGGAAGGAAGGAAGGTAGGAAGGAAGGAGTAAAGGAAGGGAAGGGAAGGACAGAGGAAGAAACTTGGTATTGTTGAGCACTTTGTGCATCAGAGCCCACTCAATCTGCATTTCACATCTAAGCTGAAGGGGTACACAAGGAGCCACAGAGGGCATCGCTGTTCCACTCTCATCACAGTTCCACTTCAAGGAAGGAGGTAAGAAAGGAAGACAAAAGGATGCCAGATGTGAACATTGCTTATTTTATGAGGACTTGACTTGGAGTAGGGAATTGAGAGATATTCACTTCTTTCTAGAGTACATGGTCTCCTACCCTAAGTCTTAGTTCTTGAGGTTATAATAATGAAAACACTGAAATGTGGATGTAACCAAGTTTATAATATAAATATAATAAAAATATGAGAGGAATGGGATGCAGTCAGAGGGGTGAATACTGATCTCTACAGCAAAAAAGAAATAGATAATATTAAACTTAAAATTCAAGAAATAATAGTGTTAGAATGGTACATAGAAATATGGTGGTGTTATAAGAAACAGTTAAATGTGGTATGGCAAGAAATAACTATATTTTTAAAATAGTTTTTCAAAAGTAGTTACTGCTGGAAACTGAAATCTTAGGTGGGGGTGTGGAGTTGATGTTTTAAATTAGAAACCTTGTAAAACTTTCACTTAAAACCATGCGCATGTATAACTTAAATATAAATAAGAGAAGTTAAACTTAAAAAAAAAAAAAGTCACCATCACTCAGCATGACTCCCTTACACACCCCATTTTTCTCGTTTTATTAATACCTGCTTGGTAGCTACTGAACAGGTATATGAGTCCATGTGCAAAAGTATATGTGTGATGTGTTGTGAGGGGTGTGTGTATGTGGTAACTAAGTGAGATCCTATTATAGTTCTGAACCTTGCCTTACCTCTTAAAAACATATCTGGACTATTTTCCATTCTTTGTAATGACTGAATGTCATGTAAGTATATGAATGTACTCTCATTTATTTAACTATCCCTCTTATGATAGATCTCATATATATATATTTTTAAGATTTATTTATTTATTCCTACCCCCTTCTCCCCCCCCCCCGCCCCGCAGCTTGTTCCATTCTTTGCCGTCTCTTCTCTGTGTCCATTCACTCCACATTTTTTTCCGTGTCTGCTTATCTCCCTTTGCTGCGTCATCTTGCTGCGCCAGCTCTCTGTGGTGCATGGGCCGTCAGCTCTCCGCGTTGTACGGGCCCTGGGACATGAACTCAGGACCTCCCATATGGTAGATGGGAGCCCAACTAACGGAGCCAGAGCCACTTCCCTCATATACTTTCTAAAAAGTGGAACCTGCGAGTACTTGAGTACTTTTATCCTCTTTTGGGGAGCTGTTTTTCAAATAAATAAATATAAATTTGATTTAGTACCAGGGACTGTTTTAAAGTTACCACAGTGAAAAATAAAGTGAGAGCTATTTAGATAACTACAGTACAATGCAATGAGTGCTATGCAGGGTTGGCAACAGGGTCTATGGGAGCAACAAATGTAGCATTATGGAATAGAGGTTCATATGACTCCTGACCGTCATGCAAAAAACATCATAATATAATTAGAAATATTAGAATGGCAGATAGTCTATAAAACTATGAATAATACATTATATCAAGCAAAAAGAAAAGAAACATGAGTTCCCTAATTCTTCAAGAACATGAAAAATGACCATATTTTAAAATATGATAGAAAATAAAGTTGTAAGCATTGAGTACTGGGGTGTGCCTCAAATGATCATAATTTGGTAGGATGGAAATAGGGATGAAGGAAGATAAGGAGATAAAGGAGGATGAGAGGTAAAGATGGAAAGATAAAATTAGGAGAAATAAAGTTTTCTGTACAATTGTAGTATCCATTCTTCTATGTGTGAACCTTTGACAGATTTAAAGATGTGATCAATAAGGGTAGCATTGATTACATGGTATTGGAATAATTCTGGAACAATAAAATGTGGATAATCAAGGTGATTTCCTAGGATATACTTCATGAGATCATAAAAGAAACTTAACTCTCAAAACAAGGTAAAAATTTCTTATTTTGTTCCAGCCTTAACCAATGTCTGTTATAGACGTATATAGATATTACTGGCATATGTGCTAATGAGCACAATCTGAAAGTATACACACACAAACAAAGGAAGTCATATAGAATATAATTTACTTTGTTCCAATAAACTTTTGACCTAAAGTAAACAGAGAAAATGCTTTTGTAGTCAGACTTTTCAGTAGAGGTCAGAGCTAACCCATGCTCTAAATTCCTTTCTAGAACATAGCCAAAGACATCTGTAAATTGGTGACATAGCTATAATACAAAAATATGGTGCTGTGAAAGATCCAGCTTTGAATATGCAGACTCAGGGAAATGGTCAAAATCACAGAACACTAGGACGTTAGGACCTAATGTTGCAATTAATTTTAGTTTCCATCTTTTTTTTTAATAAATCAATTTTATTTATACATATTAATAAAGCATACAATTCATCCAAAGTGTACAACCAATGTTATTTGGTATTATCACATAGTTGTGCAATTATCCTTTAATTATTATTAGAGCATTTTCATTATTTCAATAATAGTAATAATAATAAAAACAAAAACAGAGAAACAAACAAAATTCTTTACCTTTCAATATTTCTAAGTATGTTTCCCCTGCTGTACATAGCTATTTCTGGCTATTCTTGCACATTTATTTATTTATTTATTAAGCCATTTTATTGAGATATATTTGCATACTGTATGATCTATCTAAAGGTATAATCAATGGCTTTTAGTATAATCACAATGTTGTGCATTCATTATCACAAAAAATTTTAGAACTATTTCATTACTTGAAAAAGAAAAACTCCATTCCCTTTAGCATGCCTTCCATAGTCCTACATAACCACTAATCAAATTTCAGCTTTGTAAATTGATTTATGTTTACATTTTATGTAAATGGAATCATACAATATCTTGCACAATATATTTAGTTCATAGTAGCACAATCGTACAGTATTTGTCCTTTTGTGTCTGGCTTGCTTTACTCAACATAATGTCCTCCAGGTTTATCCATGTTTTCATGTGCTTTATGGCTTCATTTCATCTTACAGCTGCATAATATTCCATTGTGTGAATACACCACAGTTTGTTTATCCAGTCATCAGTTGATGGACACCTCAGTTTCCATCCTGAAAATGTCAAGGCAGAGTCACCAAAATTATATCTTAGAGTTGAAAAATGGTGATAGCAACCCATTTTGGTAGATTTAACATGGCATCATTTTTAAAAAATGCTTAATAAATGTTGTGCCAAATCTATAGAGATGTATGGAGGAAAAAAAAAAAACAAATTATAGCTGCTTAAAAGAATAGTCTTTTTAAATGCCATCAGTAGAAGTTTCCACTGCCACACAGTCTATGACATAAACTGCTTATGAACAAAGCGGTTTCTGCACAGCAGAATGCTGGTTTACTCACTCGTGTTTTCATCTAGATGCCTACCCAGTGTGTTGTGGACATAAAGAAAATGAGAAGTGGAGAGTCAGGTGGTGTAATTTGCTTTTATTTTTTTGATTTAGTATACACTGATGCACATACATGCATATAATATGAATTATCTTCCTAGGATTCATTTTTTATTCCATTTGCCCAAGGGGTCACCAGAAGAATTAGGCATGTCAGAGGTTAAACTTTGACTCTGCCACTCTCATTCTGTGTGATTTGCGGGAAATTAATATACTTAGCCTTGGTTTCCTCCTATGTAAAATTAGCATACTAGCAATGCCTATATATTAGTTTTATTTTTTTGTCTTTATTTTTTTAATATTACATTCAAAAAATATGAGGTCCTCATATACCCCCCATCCCTCTTACCCCCCTCCTCCCCCCATAGCAAAAATCTCCTCCATCATCATGAGACATTCATTGCATTTGGTGAATACATCTCTGAGCACTGCTGCACCTCATGGTCAATGGTCCACATTATAGCCCACACTCTCCCACGCTCCATCCAGTGGGCAGTGGGAGGGCATACAATGTCCAGTAACTGTCCCTGCAGCATCACCCAAGATAACTCCAAGTCCTGAAAATGCCTCCACATCTCATCTCTTCCTCCCATTCTCCACCCCCAGCAGCCACCATGGCCACTTTCTCCACATCAATGCCACATTTTCTTCGATTACTAATCACAATAGTTCATGAATAGAATATCAGTAAGTCCACTCTAATCCATATGTTATTCCTCCATCTTGTGGACCTTGGAATGTTTGTGTCCACTCCACATCTATATCAAGAGGGGGCTTAGATTCCACATGGATGCTGGATGCAATTCTCCTGCTTTCAGTTGTAAGCACTCTTGGCTCCATGGTGTGGTGGTTGACCTTCTTCAATTCCATGTTAGCTGAATGGGGTAAGTCCAATAAACCAGAGTGTAGGAACTGAAGTCTGTTGAGGCTCAGGGCCTGACTATCATATGGTCAGTCCAGAGATTCAGATCCCCTGGGTATATATTAAACCCCAGCACCAACTACAGTTCTGTAAAAGTAACAAGAGAGGCTTGTGAAAAAAGATCACATCTGAGTCCAGCCCCATCACACAGAAAAACAAACTCCAAAGAAGGGCCAACTGACATAGCACTGAACTCCATCTGCCATGACCATAGGACCTGTGGGTCTCTGTAGCCCGCAGAAGAACCAATACCCTGGGTTGTATCTACTTTATCTGTCTCTGGGACTCTGCTGAGGTGTACATAAGGGCAACCCCTCTGATAACCTCCCAGTCCTTTTTTGGAGACTCATAACCATATAAACTCATTTGTCCTTTCCATTTTCCCTTTGATTCAGATCAAAAAGCGTTTTTAACCCCTGGTATTATATGTAGACTGAGATATTCTGCGGGTCTGAGTTGACCCTTTTATTCAAGGTCATTTTCTAGTTACATCATCAGCTGGTACTTGGTAGTAATCCCTCGGTGCCAGGGAGGCTCATCCCCGGGAGTCATTTCCCATGCTGGGGGGAAGGCAACATATTTACATGCTGAGTTTGGCTTCGAGACTGGCTGCATTTGAGCAACACAGAGGCTTTCAGGAGGTAACTCTTAGGCACCTTGCAGTCTAGGCCTTGTTCTTATTTCAAGTGCACAGGCTCACAAGCATAGTCATTAGTATCAAGGGCTCATTGTTGGACCTTCATTCTTTTTTGGTCTTTGTCGTTGCACTTGGGGGATTGTTGCTGTTCCTTTAGGGACTGTGATAGAGCTCCCCTGGCTAGGAACTCAGCACTCCCTCAGTGTTGTTTTTACTTGTATCCACTATGAAAATATCCAAACATTTTTATGTACCCTGGATATATGCCTGTAAAACTCCCTGCCAACCGAGTGTCGCCTGTCATTAATATCCCACTCCAGTATTCCTCTGCTGCCATTGTTGAACCTCTCTGTGATCCAAAGCTTCCTGAAAAGTGAAGCCCAATGTATTGCCAGGAGACATCATTTCTTAAGAAGTTTTGAACCATAGAGGGGTTCAACTATGGTAGGAGAGGAACGCTGGTGTGGGGTGTTATTGATGGGGGACACATGGTTGGGAGGGAGTTCTCCAGGGCTTGTATATAGGGTATATAAAAATGTTTGGATATTCTTTGGGTATTTTCATAGTAGATATAGTTACAAATGACAACTGAGTGAGTGCTGAGTTCCTATCACATTCCCCAATGGAACAGCAACAATCCCCCAATGCAAGGGCAAAGACCAGTGAAGAAGGATGGTCCAATGATGAGCCCTTGATACTGATGACTATGCTTATGAGCCTATGTGCCTGAAATTTGAACTAGGCCTAGAGCTGCAGGTGCCTAAGAGGTACCTCCTGAGAGCCTCCATGTTGCTCAAATGTGGCCAGTCTCGAAGTCAAACTCAGCATGTAAATGCATTACCTTCCCCCCAGTGTGGGACATGACTCCTGGGGATGAGCCTCCTTGGTACCAAGGGATTACTACCAATCACTAACTGGTGATGCAACTAGAAAAAGACCTTAAATAAAAGGGGGAAATGGTAAAGACAAATGAGTTCATATGGCTAAGAGTCTTCAAAAAAGAGTTGGGAGATCATTGGATGGGTCGCGCTTATGCACACCTTAGCAGGATCCCAGAGACAGCCAAAGTAGATACAACCCCAGGTACTGGGGTTCCTGAGGGCTACAGAGACACACAGGTTATATGGTCATGGTAGTTGGCTCTGGAGTTCAGGGCCTTTTCAGTGAGCCCTACTTTGGAATTTGTGTTCCTGAGTGTGATGGAGTTGGACTCACATGTGGCCTTCCTACATGTGCCTCTTCTGTCACTTTTACTGAACCTGTAGTTGGCACTGGTGTTGGTGTATACCCAAGAGACTTGAATCTCTGAACTGGCCATGTGTCAGCTGGGCCCTGAGCCTCAGCAGAGTTGCAACTCCTATTCTCCAGGTTGTTGGACTTACATAGGTCAGCTAACAGGGAGGTGAAAATGGTAAACCACCACACCAGGGAACCAAGAGTGCCTACAACTCTACAACAAAGCAGGAGAATCTCATTCATCAACCATGTGGATCTAAGGCCCCTCTCGAAATAGAGAGGACCATCCCAGGGTCCACAGGATGGAGGAATAAAATATGGATTAGAGTGAACTTACTAGTATTCTACTATAGAACTATTGTGACTAATAATGGAAGAAACTGTAACTTTGATCTAGAGAGAGTGGCCACGATAGTTGCTGAGGGCAGGGAGAAGGAAGAAGAGATGTGATGTGGGGGCATTTTTGGGACTTGGAGTTGTCTTAAATGATATTGAAGAGACAGATGCTGGACATTATATATCCTGCCATAACCCACTGAATGTACTGGGGGACAGCATAAACTACAATGTAGACTATAATCCATGCAGTGCAGCAGTGCTCCGAAATGTATTCACCAAATGCAATGAATGTGCCACAATGATGAAAGAGGTTGTTGATGTGGGAGGAGTGGTGGGGTGGGGTGGTGTGTGAGGTATGTGGGAACCTCTTATATTTTTTAATGTAACATTTTTTGTGATCTATGTATCTTTAAGAAAAAAAGAACAATTCAATAAAATTTTTAAAATATAAAGTGATTAGGATTCTTCAATGAGATGATATGAAACATGTAGCCAGTGCCAGCCACTGGGTAAATGCTAAATGGTGACTATATAGTAAAGTCAAACGCTACTAACTTCACTTTTTTTCCCATCAACGGATTGTTCATACTCTGTGAAGAAAGTCCAGATTTTTATGTCTACGTTGTATAGTTTGCTTGAAGGAGTTTTGAGGCATTTAGATGTCTGTGCTGAGCATGGGCACTGCTTTGCCATGCTTCAGTCTTTATTCATTGTCATAAAATCTCTACAAGTTTAAATTACCAGTTTCTTCTGTTTTCTTGCATTCACTAATTATAATAATGGTGATCTGAGTTTTTTTTTGCTAGTGTGCTTATTCAATACCTGAATTATTATTTTTACAGCAACTAAAAATGACCAGTATACACTTATAACAATAATAAACATTAATTAAAGAAGCAAGACGACATAAAACATTTTTTATTTTGAGAAAAGCCCGCACATTTTATAGCATGGTTTCCTTGGTAAGGAGTCAAAGTCAAGTTAGATTAGATTTCTGAAAAAGAAAAAGAAAAAATAGATGTCAAAGTTGCACATTGACTGCTTTTTATTTACAATAAAAGGTACATGGCTTTATATTATATTTCATGATGTCAGTATACCAGTTATCATAAACTAGAAGCTGTGCTGAATTGGCCATAACTTTTTCTTGTTATAAATTGGTGTTCGCAGTAAGCTATATATTTTTTAAAACTATGAGTATACAATATTAGTACACTACAAATAATAATGATTTAAAATTTTCTATTAAGACTTTTCTTGTCAAGTGTCTGACAAGTTTCATAACTCCTTTCTAATTTGTCATGCATACATTTTTACTTTAGATAAAACTCATCTACCAAAGCATCTCTACTTTCTCCCCTCTCAGTGTTATGGTTTTACACATTGCTAGATCTCAGGCAGATAAACAGATTCAAGTCAAATTTGGTGATAAAAGGAAACAGCACCTACTGTATGTTAAGAATTTCGATGGCAACTTTCAGCTGAATGTGAATTAAAATGGCTAGGTTATAAATCCCCTGAAAATAAGGTTTATAATGGAAATGCTGACAGGCATTTAACGATAGCAGCAGTAGCTGGCACTGCTGTAATAAAAGGACTTAAATGAAAAAAAAAATGTATGGCTCACAAAGACATGCGGATTTCAGGGTAAAGCTATATGCAGACTCAGTGTAAGGATGGATGATAATATGCCTCAGCAATTATGATGCATGGGTGTTAGTAACAAAGAATCTTGAAATTCAGCTTCCAATCAAATTGTAAGGGAGTTTCAGGAAAAACCTGAATGCGGCATTCTTCAGTTCTATTATCCTGGCACCATCATCTTCTTACAAAATATTTTATTCATGTTTTGGCATCAGAACAGAAAAGAGCTTAGTCAGAAACTGACCCCCATGAAAACAAGACGGGTATCTCAACAGCCAATTCTTTGGGGCCTCTATTTAATGAATGCTGAAAGCATTGATTAGGTATTAGGTAAGAGAATACAAACAACATTCTTTAAGGGACACTGCTGGATTTCTGTAGTCGTGAAGTTCATATACCATTTCTTTCAGCCCATCCCTATTGTAGACAATAGTCCTGAATAGCTTTGATAAACTATTCTGGATATAGAAAGTTCACTCTCTGATTACATCCAAGGAATAAATTAATTACTAGATTTTCTTTTTCTTTAACAGTAAGCCACATATTAACTCATTTTGGTTTTGACTATAAAATAAAATAAATTCAATTTTAAGTCTGCAAAAAAGGTGATTTTAAAAAAAGGTCTCTTACTGGGTGTATATAGATCCAAACTCACCACCAGTAGATTTTGTTTCCAGGCACTTGTGCCCCAGGTTACTCCCAAAGAGTTCTACTCTATAATTCTTCTGACAAATAACAAGTTCTTTGGTTATTTCGGAAGAGAATCTTCCACAGGAAAAGAATAAAGCTACACTGGCATGAATGTCTGTGCATTCTTTCTTTATTGCTATAAATTCCACCCAAACTGTCAAGGTTGACAATCCAAAATGATAATCAAAACCACTTTTTACATTCTTTCTTGTAACTGCCGCAGGCAAGTTTTAAAGGGTATGCTAACAAATCCCAAAGAATAGCTGGTATTAAATATTTTATATAACCTGAAATGAATGTTGTGGCTATGAAATTTAAGTCATATTGCTCTTTGCTCTTTAATCTCTTATCATAACTATAACTATGCACACACATATATAAAAATACATAGTATTTTAATTCACAGAATATTTGGGGAAAAAGGTAATAAATAAAATGGTTGCTACTTTATAAGCTAGGTTATTTTAATATATAATACCAAAAATAATACAATATGTCTGTTTATAATTATATAAATCGAGTAGTTTTCATTATATATTTTAATGTACGTCACCTACTTTTAATAAGGAAAAGTGAATACATTGACCATGGGCATTCTGTGAAATTTTACAAAGCCCTACCCAGATTAAGAAAAAGAACATGACCCCAGAAATTTCTCTCTTGTCCTGTCTGAGTCATCACCAATTTTAAAGGCAACCATTTATCTTAGTTTGCGTATCTGAAAAGTCACATGTAAAATGCTACTTTTTTAGATGCGGGTGGTTTAACTGAGAAGGGACTTCAGAATGCAAAAGTGAGAAATGGGCAGAATAAGATAATAAAGCAAGGGGTCAATAAAATGTGTCAATCAGTGGGCAACTGGAGCTCAATCTTATTATGAACCCTCTGCGAAGCCATGTGGAACTTTTTTTTTCAGAATCATCCCACTGGAATACAGGCAGACTCCCTTTATCCACTGACTCTTACCCCTACTATGTTGAGAATTTTCCCCAGGAGCCTTTTCTTCTCCGTAGTCCTGGGTTGGGCTTATGTGAGGTAGACAAGCTCCCTGGTGCTGGGTAATGTCCTCAGACAGAGAGAAACAGAGATCTGACAGAGAAAGGAGGCTGGCAGCATGGGTGAACTCAGGGGGACAGAGATGATATGCAATGTGGCATTAACAGGTTCTCTTCTTCAGTATTCTGAGTTTTATCACCAAGATTAGTTGTGCCTGTTTTTGAACACTTATAAACGAAACCTTTTAGTATCTCTTTTGTTTCTGGGTCCTTTAGTTCAATATCCTGTGCATGAAATCCATTCATGATGTCACATGTAGAAGAGGTTCATTTGTTGCATTGCTGTATGGATTTACATTGTATGACTATCCCACAATTTATTTATCCTTTTCTCTGGTGATGGACATTTGGGCTGCTTCCAGGTTTTGAGTATTTTGAATAAAGCTGTTATGAATATTCTTGCATTTTGGTACACCTATGTATGCATTTCTGTTGAATACTCATCTAGGAATGTGTGATGGCTAATTTTGTGTGTCAAGTTGGCTGAATTATGGTGTGCGGTTGTTTGGTTAAGCAAGCACTGGCCTGATTGTTACCATGAGGGTATTTAAATCATTAGTCAATTGATTGCATCTATGACTAATTACTTCTACATTCAACAGAGGAGATTGTTTTCAGCAGTAAGAGAAGTTTCCTTATCCAGTCAGATGAAGGCCTTACAGGGAGAACTGATGATTTCAGTAATAAAGAATTTCTACCTCTACCCCAGATATCGAGCTTTTCCTGGGGAATTCATTATCACCTTTCAACTTGTGGCCTGCTCTTCAGAATTCAGACTTGCCAAACCCCACAGCTGTGTGAACCCATCCCTAGAGTAAATTTCTTAATATTTATGTATCCTATTGGTTCTGTTTCTCTGGAGACCCTGATAAATACAGAGTGGAATAGCTTGTTTGTAGGCATGCATATGATCAGCTTTAGTAGATGTTGTTTGGCAGCATCTGCTATATAAATTTTTACTATATAGATGTATACTCCCACCAACAATTTATAAATTTCCAGTGCTCTCCTTGGCCGTGAGGGACTCCTTTTGCATTTCTTTTAGTACACATGTTCTGAGACATTCTCTAAGATTTAGTTTGTCATCAAATGTCTTTTATTGAATTACTTAATTTCTGAAGGGCTTTTTTTTTTTTTTTAATAAAAAATCTAGGTTGGCCTATATTTTCTTTCATAGACTGGAAGTTGACATCCAATTTCTCCTGGCTTTCATCATCCCTGTGGATAAATCAGCTGCCAATCTTATTATTGTTCCTTTAAAGTGTGTTAGTTACCCCCACCCCCGCCCTATAGGTCTTTCAAGATTTTTTAAATCTTTGGTTTTCAGGAATTTTTCTATGATGGGTCTAGTGTATTATTTTCATTTATTCTTTTGGGTTTCTTGTAAATTTTGACTGGATGTGTTTTGTCAGTTTTGAAATTTCTTGATTAGGATCTCTTCCAATATTCCTTCTGCTTTGTTTTCTCTCTCTCTTCTCATTTTGAGACTCTCACTACATATATTGGACCTTTTCTTTGTGTCCCTTTTATCTGTTATGATAGTTTATGTATTTGTCTTTTTCCCCCTCTGTGCTTTCCTCTTTTCTACTGCATTATCTACAGCAAGGATTCTTAACTTTGTTTGTTCTGTGGACCCCAGTCAGGAAACAACAATGGACCTCTTACTAAGTCCACACCAACTGTGTATTATGTAATAAATATACCACATCTGCACCAACACATTCCCAGAAAAATAATGTTTTTGTGAATTTCAGTTCAAGCTTATGGAACACTTTTTAAGAACACTTGGTCTACACTGTTGTTAAATCCATCTACTGATGTGTATAAAAGGCAGGTTCAGAAATTACCTTCACTTGTCTCATACCCACTCCTACTGCTCTTTACTGAATGACTGTTTTTTGGAATCTTTTCTAACAAATGTAGATTTACTAATTTATTTCTGCATTTTTCCCTTACCAAAAATTTGGTTATCTTGATGATCCTGTCTGTGATCATCACATGCCATGCAAGGTATAGCATAGTTAGAAATGAATGCTTCATCTCAGTACCCCCATCTACTTTATTTGTGTTAGTTTAAAAATGTATTTCCTGTTAGTAACTATTCTGGCTTATTGATAAAATGTCAATAAGGTTAGGGCAAAGGAACTACTCCAGCATGATTATGTCAGAGACTTTCTGATTATTTAATATGGTTACAGTAATAAATACCATCTGGAATTTGTTGTGAAACCCGTTATAAATCCACTCAATTATATTATCATCCATACAACATTCCTCCATCTTGTCGTTAACAATATCATGATATTCTTAATGGCACATTTCTTCTCTAGTAGGTTGCAAATTCTCTGTAAAAGGAAGTGACATATATTTAGCACATATGTGGTGATACCTACAGCTTACTACTTTATAACTTCTTTGCTGATCAATTATTTTCGAGGAATAATGTCTCAAGCTTATTATTTCAAGATTCATATATCTACTTTTTTTCCTTATTTGAATTTTGAGAAATTATTTCCCTACTCCAAATGTTTAATCAAATGTGAAATTCACACCAGTGGTTTATTTGGGACTATAGATGAATGCCTCTAGAGGAGCAGTGTGTGTCCCTTGTTATCTTCAGTTTCAGATCCCTCAATTAATCATCTTTACCTTCTTCTTTATTCCCTATTATTCTAGGGTAACTAACATAGGCATTTGTATAATGATGTTTAAATCTGTGTAATATGCATATTATGAAGTGGAAACATAGCATTTGTTTCCCAACAATATATGTGCAGCCACTGTTTACACCAAAGCACTACACATTAGACTGAATGGGGTATTATGGAAACTAAGGCTATTGTACCTAAATCAAGAGACATTCTAAATGTGCCTTGTTAATAAAATATATTTTGTAAGTCCTTATACATCTCTTTTAAAACTTACTCTGTTCTGAGCAAATGCATTGATTGTGATATCCATTTTCAGCCCAACAAGGTGAAAAATAAATCTGGATGAAGTAGTAACTTCCTAACCTTCTATTTAGAAGACATCAATTGGCTGATGGTGCAGAGTGCAAGTTGCTAAAAAGATAGAACAGATGTCAGGGAAAATATGGGCCATATCATTAAATAGTCTAATTTTAAGCTTCATCATACACAGGTAAAATAAGGGAATTATAAAGCATATAAAATATGGAATAAGATAATATGTTAACAATGTGACATATTTACAAGCATATCCTTAAAAACATTTTAGGGAAGCAGACTTGGCCCAGTGGATGGGGCATCCGTCTACCACATGGGAGGTCTGCGGCTTAAGCCCCGGGCCTCCTTGACCCATGTGGAGCTGGCCCACGCAGCGCTGAGGCGTGCAAGGAGTGCCGTGCCATGCAGGGGTGTCCCCCGCCTACGGGAGCCCCACACACAAGGAGTGTGCCTCGTAATGAGAGCCGCTCAGCGTGATAAAAGTGCAGCCTGCCCAGGAATGGTGCCGCACATACACAGAGCTGACACAGCAAGACAACGCAACAAAAAGAAACACAGATTCCTGTACCATTGACAACAACAGAAATGGACAAAAAAAGAACACACAGCGAATGGACACAGAGAAAAGACAACTGGGGAGGGGGAGGGAAGAGAAATAAATAAAATAAATCTTTAAAAAAATAAAAATATTTTAGAAAAGTGTTCATAATTTGGTAATATTTTTGGTGGAAATTAGTCACCGTTTTATATGCAAATATAATGTAGCCTAAATAAAAAACAGTACAGAACCCAATAAAAAGTAGTTAAATCCTCTATAACTGATAAGAGCTTAAAAATGTGGACAGCTTAGATATTGAATTAAGTCAAAAAGGTCAATTTGATCATCAGAAACGTTATTTGTGAGAGATGATAGCTTACCATTACTTTCTTACAGAAATAGTAGAAAATTGGAATCATGAAAGGAAAACCTATCAAATTTGTATTAGTAGCATTTAATTGTGTTAGGTATGGAAAAGAGAAGGCAGAGATATATCCATCTATTACATATGGTAAGGCAGAATATTTCATGTATTTTTTTTGATATTCCATACACAGACATGATAAGTAGCAAATCTATTTATCTGTACATCTGTGTCATAGGTCCTGGGACACTGTCCTTGATGGCACTGTCTACTTGGGAGTAGAACCTGTGACAAAGATAATTTTGATTTTGCAGAAATTATGAATAATATTGTGCATATAATGACCTTTTACAGGTATTATAGAAAAAGTGGGTTAATGGAGGACAAAATTGTTGTTTTGACATGTGGTTTAATTCACTTAAGAATGTGAATGATGCAACATGATTTTATTTTAAAAGAAACATGGATGTGTTTAAATTTGCTAAATTCTAATTTTTGAAGTTATTACTATTATTGCTTAGAGATATTATTCCCTGATTTATATAACATGCCATATTAAACTGGGATAAGCATAATATTGCATGATTGCTTTATGGATGATTGTACTCAATCATGCATTTCTCCTCATTTAGTTTAATCACCTAAACAAAGGTAGTTGTGGTCTGGGAAAGAACACTGTGGAATAATAAGGTCATTTCAGTGCTGACCAGTGAGTATTGAAGATCACATTTGTTGTCAAAGCACATTTCTTATTACTAACCATTATGCTTTCTTGAATAAAACAATAAATAGGAAATTACAAATAAATAAAGTTCATGGATAAATTAAAAAGAAGTCAACTAGAATGATTTGAATTTGGAAATCAAATAAAAACCTTAGGAAATCTAACAGGTGCTCAATCCCTTTTCTTGTCTAGAGTCCATAAGGTAATTTCAGAATTTCTCTTCCATGCTACTGTGAACAGCAACCTGTGTTAGACTGAATAATTTTCTCCCACAAAGACATGCTCAAGTTTTAGGCCCTAGACCTGTGGGTGTGAACACATTTACAAACAGGATCTTTACGATGTAAGGCCAAACTTAGAACTGTGGGCCTATATCCATATGACTGGAGACTTTAAACTTGAAGAAATTGGACATAATTAAAGGAAAAACAATAAGAGGAGACTGAAAAAGCTCACCATGTGATGGAGGCAGAAATTGAGACCCAAAAAGCTCCCACTAGAATACTACAGACTTCAGAGAAAGCATGGCCTGCTAATACCTTGATTTTAGAATTCTAGTCCCCACAATGTGAAACGATAAATGCCTGTTGTTTAAGCCAACCAGTGTGTGATATGTTATAGCAGCTGTGACAAACTAAGACGCAAACCCACTAACTAGACTTCAAAGTTTGTTTTAATTTGTAGGTAAAATCTGTATATAAGGAAATACTCAAATCATAAATGTAAAATTTGGAGTTTTGAAAAAATGGAAACATTCATGAAACCCATAACTCTATCAAAATTAAGAGTATTTGCATCATGCAGTATGATGGAATCATTAAAAAATGTGCTCTTTGATGCTTGGCCTTTTTCACTCAATGTAATGCTTGTAAAATTTGTCCATGTTTTTGCATGTATTAGTAGTTTGTTCCATTTTTTATTGCTGACTAGTTCTATGAATAATATAAAATTTGTTTTCTATTCTCCTCTTAATGGGCATGTGGGTTGTTTTCAAATGTGGCATTTATGAATAAATGCCAATATCATTCTTTCAAAAAGTCTTTTTGTAGATATATTTTTTTATCACTCAGATAAATATCTGTAAGTGGAATTAGTGGGTCATATGACAGGTATATGTCTAAATTTGGAAGAAACTATTTAAATATTTTGCTAAATATTCATTTCGTTTGCACTCTCAGCACCAATTTGTGATTGTTCCAATCCCTTTGAATCTTAACCAATGTTTTAGTTTGCTAAAGGCTGCCAAGGCAATATATCATAAATGGGTTGGCTTTTACAATGAGGATGTATTAATTTATAAAGTTACACTTCTGAGGCTAAGAAAAATGTCCAGATCAAGGCGTCAGGCAATGCTCTCTCCCTAAAGACACAACTGTGGGGCATACTGGCCTCCTCTGTCATAATCTGCCAGTCTCTGCCTTTTCCTTCAGACCCCATTGCTTTCAGCTTTTTGCTGCCCTGTCTGTGGATTTCTCTCTCAGCTTCCATGGGTTCCTCTCTGAGCACATGTGAGCTATTTTATCTCTGCTCCCGTGGCTTTCTCTCCCCTGGGTTCAACTTCTGGCTTTGAGGACTTTATCTCTCAGTTTTCTAGGGGTTTCTCTCTGTCTTTGAGGTCCACCCCCCCGTCTGTATTACAAAGGATTCCTGTAAGAGAATTAAGACCCACCCTGAGTCACGCCTTACTTACTGAAGTAATCTAGTCAAATGATCCTACTTGCAGTAAGTTTATACCCACAGAAATGGACCTGTTTCAAGAACATGATTTTGCGATAGTCTCAAACTATCGCAAACAATATTTGGTATATTCAATTTTTAAAAATTTATTAATTCATATGGGTGCATTTATTATCTCACCATGGCTGTGACTTGTATTTCCAAATTACTAGTCATTCTCATAAATTTTGTTTTCCATTGTAATTGTTTACTGTGTTCTCTAAGAAATCTTTGCATACGCCCCATTTGCAGTGACATACTAATTTATTTAACTTTTTAAAATTAAAGGAATTGTAGGTTAACAGAAAAATCATTCACGAAATACAGAATTTCCATATACTCACTCAGATGCAGTTCTCCCTATTATTCACACTTTGAATTAGTGTGGTACCTTGTTATAATTAATAAAAGCCTTATTATAATTATATTAACTGTAGTCCATAGCTTACACTAGGGTTCACTGTGTTTTATAGTCCTATGGTTTTTATTTAATATCCTAATTCTATTAACATATATACAACTGAAAATTCTCCCTGTTAACCATATTCAGATAAAAAAATTAGTGGTGTTAATTACATTCACAGTATTGTGCTATTGTCACCACCATCCATTACTAAAAACTTTCCAATACCCAAAACAGAAACTCTACCAATTAAGCATTAACTTCCCATTTCCTACACCTAACCTAGCCCCTGGTAACCTATATTCTAGTTGCAGATACTATGAATTTGCTTATTCTAATTACTTCATAAAAGTGAGAGTATACAATATTTATCCTTTCATGTTTGGCTTATTTTATTCAGTTTATCTTTAAACCTCATCCATATTATTGCATGTATCACACTTTCATTGCTTTTTACACCTGGATAATATTCCATTGTATGTATCTACCACGTTTTGTTTATCCATTAATCAGTTGCTGGACATTTGTTTGGCTTTAATCTTTTGGAAATTGTGTATAATTCTGCTATGAACATTGTTGTGTAAATATCGCTTTGAGTCCCTGCCTTTGATTATTTGGGGAATATACCTAGAAGTGGGATTGCGGGGTCATATGGTCATGCTATACTTAAATTTCTTAGGAACTGCCAAACTTCTTCCACAGTAACTGTACCGATTTACATTCCCTCCAATAAATGAGCAAGTGTTCCTATTTCTCTACATCTTCTTCAATACTTGAGTTTTTCCATTTTTAAAATAGTAGCCATTATAGTGGGTGTAAAATGTCTCATTCTGATTTTGATTTATACTTCTCTAATGTTAATGATGTAGAGCATCTTTTCACATGCTTTTTTTTTGTCTATTTATATCTTCTTTGAGAAATGTCTACTCACATTTTTTATCCATTTAAAAAATCAGGTTAGATAAAGATACACCACAAGAAAATTAAATTACAGGCCCATATCTCTTATGAATATAGATGTAAAATTCTCAAAAAATACTAAGAAACCAAATCTAACAGCACATTAAAAGATTTACACAACATGATTACATGAGACTTATCCCAGATATGCAAGGGTGGTTCAAAATAAGAAAATCAATCAACGTAATACACCACATTAACAGAATAAAAGAAAAAAGAGTACATGTTCATCTCAATTGATGCGTAAAAGGCATTTGCAAAATCCAGCCCTCTTTCTTCATAAAAACATTTAGAATGAATCTTCCACAACATGGTAACAGGCATATATGATAAACGCATAGCAAACATCATATTCAATGGTGAAAGCCTGAAAGCACTCCCTTAAAGATCAGGATCAAGGCAGGATGTCCACTGTCACCACTGTTACTCAACATTGTATTGGAAGTTCTAGCTAGAGTAGTTAGGCAAGGGAAAGAGTTAAAATGCACCCAAATTAGAAAGGAAGAAGTGAAACTTTTCCTTTTTGTAGATGACATGATCCTATATAAAGAAAATCCTGAAAAATCCACAATGAGTTTTCTAGAATTAATAATGAATTCAGTAAAGTCATGGGGTTCAAGGTCAACATGCAAAAATCAGTTATTTCTATACACTAGTAATGAATAATCTGAAGAAATCAAGAAAAAATTCATTTCCAATAGGAAATAAAAGAATAAAAAATCTAGACATAAATCTAACCAATGATGTGTATACAATATACAAGGATGTGTATACAAGGATGTGTATACAATATACTACAAAACATTGCTAAGAGATCTCAAAAAAACCCTGAATAACAGCGGGTTTGTTCTTCTAATTGTTGTATTTGAGCACATGCTAGAATTTGCAGCTTCCACCCTAAACCCAAAATATGAAAGAAAAGAAAATACACATATATTCTCACATATACATAAACAAAAAATGAAAACTGATATGATAGCACACTGGAAAATCATGATACAGAGGATGAAATACTACCAAAAATAAAGAAAACTCAGTAAGCATTTGACTCATAAAAGTAAGGAAAAATACCAAGAAAACAGAATTGTTTTCCAAAGAAACAGAAACAGAAAAATAAAAAAATGACTTCAAGCTAAGTATATTTTGCATGTGTAAAAAGATGAAGGAGAAAATATTCATGAGACAAGAAGTTACTATAAATAAAGGCTAAAAGTTTTGAAGTGAAAAATATCATTACTGATATAAAAATAGGTAAATTTAGACTAACAATGGGATACTGGTAAAATGCAAATCAGTAATACTAATAATCAAGCTGAAAAAAAAAAAGCCAAAATACAATAAAATGACTTTTAAAAGTTGGAAATGTTAAGCAAAATGGAGAAAATCACTATATTTAGTAGTAACAGATGAATATAATAAAATGTAGAGAAGGAAATGTTTAAAGAAAGCAATTTTAAGAGTAAAATAGTAAAATTAAAACATCTCCCCCCCAAAAAAAAATTCCTTGCACTTTCATTCCTCCAAAAGGTGAAATGAATTTGGAAGGATACAAGGAAAAATGATAATCATAAATATAACTAAAATGATTGTTCAATCTTAATAAGTATAAATTGAAAGTAGAGGGGAGCAGATATAGTTAAGTGGCTGAGCACCTGCTTCCAGTATACAAGGTTCCAGGTTCAATGCCTGTTACCTCCTCAAAGGAAAAAAAAAAAATGAGAGTAGAAGGGGGTAGAAGGAAAGGAAGAAGAGGAGGTTGAAAGAGACAAAGAAAATGAGGTAAAAAGGAGGTTTAACATAGTTTTTAATAATAATCTGAAAATAAAATTGCAGATGACAGAGTGGAGTTGGGACAAGGTAAAGTATTTGGAGAGATGGAGGAAAGGGAGAAGGGAAAGGAAGATACTGACAAACTATTAATAGAAAATTTTAGAAAAACATGAATTTAAATGTGCGTGCTGAAAATTAAAATAACAATTCAAAGAATAGAAACAGAATGTAAAGCTATCAAAATAGGGAACAAGTGAAACTTAATCAAGTCAGCTGAAGCTAGAGAAACTTGAAGAACACCTGGCAAATAGAAAACACAAAGTAAAATGACAGACATCAATAATGATTGATCACAATTGATGTGAATGAGTTAAAATTCTCTAATTCCCAGAGATGATATGATTCCTCAAATAAAAGAAACCAACTTATTTTGTCCATTATATCCGTATCTCTTCTTTTGAATTCCCATGAAGGAATAAATATACACAAATAGACAAGAAAATTTTATGAAAAATAAAAAAATTAAGAAATTTTCCTACAACCTATATAGATATAATGCAGAACCATGATGTACTGGGACACTAAAATTAAATAGATCAATGTTACAGAATTAAAGTGTACACATACACATGCATGAATATACCAAATGATAGTATACCATTTCAAAATATTGGGAAAAATAATTATTTCTTAAATTGTCTGTATTTAAGTATTTTTTCAATTTTTATTGTTAGAAAATATCTTTCTTTGGCTAAAACTTTTGGCACGAAAATGACAAGTTTGTTGAAAAAAAAGGGGTCATAAGTAATAGGCATGTACACCTTCATTCACTAATATAACCCCAAGTAATAATGACATGATGAAATCATATAACTTAAGTATTATTTCTTTGTCTGCCAAATATTAGGTGAATTATGCAGGAGTTTCATAATGCTGAACAAGAGGCAATAGCAAAACATAACAATAAAAATATTGCTAATTGTATTTCTCTAATAATAGCATAATAAAATATTATTGGCTATTTTGTAGCATAGCCTGACCTTAAAAAATTGAGAGCAGAGATATTATGCTTATTAAGTATTGGTGTTTATGCATGGCATTATGATGGAGAACTAGTCTGACAAATACTGGTCCAAATGAAAGAAATGAGCTTAAATTGATTGTTATATTTTTTAAATATAGTGACTCTTATCTTAAATTGTATTCATATCAAGTAGTAGACAATATAAATATACGGAAATTAGACAAATTGGCCTCAATATTATGGCCATTCTTTATGTCTTTTTTTTCACTAATACATATGTACAAAGTGTAAAAATTGTTTCAGAAGGTACCTCAAAATTTCCACACATAAAAAATGAGCCCTTCAAAAACGTCAAAACAACGTTAACCTGGAACTCGCTTTTGGGAAACCTTTAAATGTTTCTATACATTGCTGGCAGCCTACAAAAGCTTCTTGATGCATTTTTAATGAACGGCATTTATTACCAGATACAGCATTTTGTATTCTATCAGCAGGGTATTTGAGCTGGCAAAACAAAACTAAAATAATATATAGACTCCCATATTTCACTATTATAACTTCAGAAGTCACAGAATATTAAATGTACAGTAGCTTTGCCTTTAAAAATTTTGGCATGGACACACTGACTTTTCTATCTACTTAACAATATACTGGCTGTCTTATCTCTTTTGAATCTTTGGAATAATATTTTAAACCTTGATGTGATGAAAATCTTACAAGCTAGAGGATACTGTTGAAATGAAAATCCAAACCACTGCTGCTAATTCATTACTCTTGAACAAGTTATCCTGATTCTATTATGCTGAGGGGAGAAAATATAAGAAAAATATTTCATTTGACAATCAAAAGCACAATAAATGATGAGGTTATTTATAGGTACTTACATTAACTCCTTTATGTCACTTTCTATAATATTTTATTAAGTAAAAGTCCATCTAAAGCAAGGCATTCTAATCTTTACCCAAATCTGCATTTACACCCCCCACCCAAAACAAAAAGCAAACAAAAAAAAAACAACTCATACTTTTCTCCAGAGAGTAACTACAAAGGGTTAAACAAAATCCACCCTGACAATACTAGAAACAGTTCTCTCTCGGTGTGTGTGTTGGTTCACTGCTCCACAGGGCATAGCAGATGTTGTGTCTGGTAGTAAGAAGGGCCCAGGAGGTGTGGGCTGTCAATCACTTTTTTTCCCCTAACTACAGGCTACACTATGGATATGAAGCCCAGCTAAAACAATCTGCCTCAGCTGGGGTGTGTGAGGTATCAATAACCCTTAGCAGAGGTGTCAAGAGCCTTGCTGGAACTGAACTACCCTGCTGACCAGATGCTTAGCAAGTTAACGAGATAGCACTGAGCATTCACCACTTTTTCAACGGAACAATTAACACAACTGGAAGTTCACTGCACTGATATTCTGAGGAAAGAATTTCATCAAAGTTGCCTTTAATGGAACAGAGGCAAGTAATAAATAAATACTGGGGCCAAAGTGGGGGAGGTATATTTTTAAGGTTCAACTTGGCAGGTACCTTTGTTAAAATAAATAAAAAAAAGATAAACTGAAAAATAGAACCATTATCAAAAGTATTTTCTCAGTACATTCATATAAATCTTTTCTGAGTACACTAAAACTATATTCAGTTTCACTCTCACAGATAGTGATGTTGTATCTTTGAAAACTTAGACTAACAAATTCCCTAATAAAAGATCAAAACTAAAACTTGGTTTAAGAATAGAACCTAAATAGGCAAAGTTTTACTAAAGTGAGTAATCTTAGGCAGCATCTATAGATAAGTAATAAAAGCATATTCAGAAGTTACTTAGTAAACAACATTTAGATATCTATAAAACTTGAATAAAGCAATCGAGTTACTTAACAAAAAATGTAAATTTCTTCCCTTTAAAAGATATCATATCAGGTTGGTATATTTCCTGGTTTGAATGTATTTTGTGTTAGTTTTTTCAAGTTATATTACTGTAGGTTACTTCCTATTCCCTCATTCATAATATCATTAGATAGCAATTATATGTTTAAAAATAGCGATATAATATTTCGTGAAAAATACTTGGTTTGTGGGAAAACATGAATATTAGCTTTAAACAATCTAATGTTGCCTTTGCTTTGAAATTCAATAATGCCATCAGCTTGTAAGACCTCTTAAAGCCATGCATTTCACACAGTGAAAGCTGCTTTCTGTTACAAAAGCACAGCAGCTGTGGCTCCCGCAGATACCCTTAAAGACAGATATAATAAAACACTGGGAGGGAGTAGGTCGACACAGGAGCATGAAATGGACGAGATGAAGCCCCTTTGTCACAGCCAAACAGGCTATAAAGTTACTATAGTAACATACAGTATTAAACTCCAGGTGGATTGACTTAATCTTCCTCAAACAAAAAATAAAGGTTAACAAAAACCCTACCGATAATGATTACAATCACTCTACCCAAATATTTTTCAAGAAGTTGTTATTTTTTATTTAGGCTGGAAAAGTGGGGAAGAGGGAATACTGGCTTATATTCTGATTTGAAGAAACAAAGTCCAGAAGTTCAGGATGTAAGGGAAGAAATGCAATTTCTAAATATTTTGAATAAATCCAATGACTCAAGTAGCAAGAAAACCAAAGTGACAAAGGAAGAACAATTAGACTACATGGATTCTGTAGCCCAGCTGTTTCCACATTCATCACATCTTTGTGGAATGGTGTGAATTTAAACTGTAATACCTCTGGGTCTGGCCCCAAATTCATTGATAATTCAGCAGCCTTTTCTGAAGAGTTTCAGGCACCATTTGTTTTAGTCTATTTTCTCAGAAAGAAAATAATGACTTAAGATTAAGGTGCAGTAACTATGAAATAAGAGGTGAGGAACTAGCCTGTGGAACATGGAACAAAAAGCAGAAATGAAAAGCCGAGGAAATGAAAAAATCACAAAATGAACTCTAATTCTTAAATTTCATAAAGGAAGTAAATCTAAGTGTTTAGGAGACATAATAACCTCTTGAGTAGATGTCAGGTCCTGCTTTTTCCCTCTTGTAAGTAGAGTACTTAATATTCTTATTTCACTCTGATCCTTAACCATTTCATCTATAAACCATTCTTGTGGGCAAAACCTCACAAATTCTTTATTCTACCCAAATTATCACACACATACACAGGCACACACAAACACAATAAAAAATTTATCTGTTTTGCTTTAACAAATACCCATTTTTGTGACAATCTTTTCAAATGTTAAATTTTTTGTCTTAAGTATAGGTGAAAACTTGCCATGAAAAATAAACTTTAACATGTACTAGTTTGCCTATGGGATTAATCCAATCATCACTTGAATTGCTCTTTTTTGAATACTGTTCTAATGATCTGAAAGAGTTAAGAGACTTTTCTGAACCTTAATTTATGCCATGGAATTAGGCACCAGGGCAAGCTGGACGCAATAAGAATATTTTTAGTAGGATTTAGCTAACAGGGTGAGACATACCTTTAATGGATTTAGTTTGGGTAAACAACCTTTGTCTAGACAGTCCAAATGTCACAGGTATTGGTGCTCATTTTAAGTGGTAACTTCTATGCAAATAATTGCAAAGTTGCATTTTGTTCTTTGTACTGACATTTTATGAATTAAGGTTTTTGATAGCCTCAAGAGCTAAATGTATACTCATAAGTGGTGGTTTTAGTCATAAGTCTTTCTTACTGGTCACTTGTTTGACAACATGGGAATTATTGTTATCTCAGATTTATGATGTGCCATTATTGCTGCTTAAGATTTCTAGTTGTATTAAGGACTAGAACAGAGATATGGAAATGTTGACAGCAGACTGTTGAGGGAGGGGAAGGGCAGAATTAGGGGTAAGAGATGAGAACACAGTTATACAGAGAGGCATAAGGACACCATAAATAGATATTCACTTCATTAAACTTCTATAATATATTCTTATATATGAAAACTATGGAATTTTGAGAATAGGAACACAGCTATGTCACTTTTCATAGCTGTTTTAAGGTTAAACTTCCTTGTAATATATAACAGAGGATGATTCCCTATATCAAATATATCTTCTTTCTTATTTAATTTAAACACCATATGACCTTTACTAGCTAGTTATGCTTAAATTCATCCATAAAGTATTTACTGTTAGCTTATTATACTGTTGAAGAGTCATAATGAAAGGAGACTAAAAAAATTGAAAGTAGTTCTTCCCTTGTGGACACATTCAAACTGTCACACAGATTCTGATATTAGAACTACAAATGTAATTCACCTCTATCTAGAGGTCTAATGTTTGAACAGTGTACAAAACTGCCTCTAGGAATAGTTCAAGGCAACCTCAAAATTTTGGCTCATTTAATAATAGGTGCATCCTACTTATTTTAGGTTCTCCATCATTCCTAAAATCCAAGGAAGAAAGAGCAGTGAAATTAATTTATTCCTTATCTATAAAGTAGTAAATTCATAAGTTTATGTCAGTTGAAAGAACAATTTCAAACCATTAACAGTAAATTCTGACAAACACACAATTCTGCAATGTGATAGAAGTTATAAAACTAAGAGTAGGACCAAGTAAATGATTTCTTTATAGCCATATAATTTCATTTTAAGGGGAAACACAATTCAAACTTTTAGTGTAGGATAAAGTTTCTGTTTTCCCATAAAATCATTCATTTATTTATGCATGCAACTTTTCTATAGAATAATGTATCAACTGAGGTTGCAATTTATTATACTGGATGATAACATCAAAACCAAATGCAGACAAAAATCTAATCCATAGTCAAAAGGATATGGGTTCCAGAGCAACTACCATTGCACTAAATGTATTAGATGAGAATAAATCACTGCTATCCTATTTATAGACCATATAATCTATTGCTTCTTTTTCTCTCTGCCTGCCTTGTACATTCCACATTCTACCAGAAGGGCTGTGAGGTTCAAAATAGTAATTAAAATCCAGGACTCTAATAACTTTGATGAATACAGTGGCTCTGCTCCATTGTATAAGTTGCTCACAAAGAGAGAAAAAATAAATGGAGTTTTAAAAGATAATTTAGCTTAATTCATAAAAAAAGTTCACAAAGTGGGTAATAGTTCACACAAAGCAGTACTGCCATCTTCATTCAAAGAAGTAAACAAGGAAGGGAAAGGAAACTTCGAGTCATGTTTTTAGTACTATCAGCTGGAAAGTGTGTCAGACTTTTAAAATTGCTGTAATTTTCACCTCAGGCATCCCAAACACTTAGTGAAGCATCCAGTATGAAATCCACAAACATCTGCAAACTCCAGCACCCTTCTCACAGACCCGGCAGGACATCTCAAACTCCCCCAGACTCTTCTGGCATCTTCAGCAACTTGATTTCGACCTCACTGAGGATTCCATCAGAAAAACAGACCCACCCTCATCTGATTCCCTATTGAGATAGGAAAGAAGAATCAGGAACAAATGACAAAAGCCATTATAGACAGTTTATATACAGAACAGAGTTTTAATGAAACTGTAGATTGCACTCCAAGTTCCCTCACTTCAGAAAGAATGGTATGAACTAAAGTTTCTAGTTTGTGAATGGATTTAAGACAATCTTCACATGGGCATATCTGTGCTCACTCTGTACAATTAGATATCTTGTGAATCAGCAGCAAAAAGCAGTTGAATATGATTTATTTCTGTGTTAATAATATTTAGTAAGATCAGTAATACCTTTTTTCATGGAATGTATGCTCCTCCAAAGGCTGTTGGTACTCTCTGACTATATCCACATCTGAAAGAAAACCCAGGAACCTCATAATGATGGAAGCTGTAATTAGTGGCCCTCCCTTCCTCCCTCCTTCTATCCTTCCCTTCTTTTCTCCCTCCTCCCTCTCTTCTTCCCTCCCTCCCTCCCTTTCTTCCTTCCTTCTTTTATTGCACACTTCCAGTCCACAGTAGAAATGGGTTTTACAATGACTTCTCTACAAAATGTGGAGTCAGGTTCTCTCAGTAAGCAAGTAGCTTCCAAGGTACTTTTAAGCTGACTTAAACTTTTTTTTAAAAATCATGTCCCTAGCTCTCTTTGAATGGATTTTCCCTAATGCCAAAAATATTTTCATGAAATACTGTAAAGTATTTCCTTAATCACTTTTATTGCTGGGCTGTTCTATTTTTCAATCTTTTCTTAAAATATGAAGATTTAAAAATAGGTCTCACCTGTCTTAACAACCATGAGTTTCAAAGAGGAAAACCAAATATTTTTCCTTTTTTGTGTGATAGAGCCTCTATATCAGAGTTTGCCTTTCAAGAAATGGTCAGTAAATATTAAATGATGATATAAAAATTAACCCCAAAATACATGAAAATAGTAAGGTAATAATTTATGGATAAAATTTGAAGCCCCGATTGCCTAGCCATGTATGCACTATATAAAAAGTAATTATCCTTAACATCACATGTAATTTATGTTGTGCTAATAGTATACTAGAATGTGAGCTCCATGAGGGCAGAGAATGAATCTACTTTTATTCATTTCTATATCTTGTGTCCAAAATACTGCCTGGCACATAATAGATACTATTGTTTCTTGAATAAACTGACAAATGAAGAAATGATTGCAATCGACCTCGTTTTCCTCACTTGCGTAAATATATGGAAAGGAATAGATTATTTTATTTTACTAAACATTTCAACTGAGTGAAGTAAATTGGGATACACTAGGGAAACAGGTTTGAATTATTAGTCTTCCTTAATGAGCGTAAAATGTATAGGAAGGTTATACCAAGCTGGTAATTTCCTTTGTTTGTTTATAAATTAATGGTCTCTGAATATATGTCACTAGGTTAATGTCAAAGGCAAACTCACGGACAAAATCGTTAAGAAAAGAAAGGAATATTTACTTGCAAAAGAAATTTATTTAAAAGGGAATTTGCTGAAAAACTGCTCCCCGAACACAGATCAAAGCAGGTATTTAAAAGAAAATGAATACCCCCAATACAAGGTTACCAAGGTTGCCTGTTCACAGTGGAAGAAAAATAGTAGCTTTCTCAAGTGATTATCATATCTGCAAGAGTCTTCACATATCCGCAGGTGTTGATACTGCAAAGTTGGGAATAATCTTGTTTTTCTAGAGGGTTGGCAACTGTGGGGAGAAGAAAAAAAACCTTCATTGATTTGGGGGACTGGTGCTAGACAGAAGTGCTGTTTTGTTTTAGTTTATATCACAATGCAAACAGTTTTCTCATTTGTGTTTTGTTTTTATTTCCGAGTGAGGTAGGATGGGCTTAGTTATAATGGAGGCAGGACAAGATGTCGTTGTTACTTTTTCACTAGAATTTGTGACTAGAAAATGATTTCTTCCAGATATAGTTATTGTAGATCTCATGCAAATCTGTTTACAATACCAGATAATTAACCCAGCTCACTTCAGTCATGCAGCTTTCCATCAAGAATAAATTGAGGGTGCTTTAGTTTTGTTCCCTAGCAATCACTCAAGGCTCTTCCTGGTACACTGGAAGCTTTCTGCTCACCCTGCATCTCTCCCCCCTTTCATTTCCAAACAACCCGTCTCCTGGTTTTGAGGCAGGAGGGAGAGCAATATTGAACTTGGACAATCCTGGTTAGAATCCCAAATCTTCCACCTACTGGGTACGTTCCCTGGAGCAAATCTGTTAACCTTTCTGAGCCCAATTTCCTCATTTATAAGACTGCCATAATAAAACCTGTTAACAGGATTTGGTGAGAATTACAGATAAGACACATAAAGAATTACAACTGTGACTGCCCATCCCCAAAATTAACCAGTTAATGCAGAGTTATTAGAATTAACACCATGATCATTTTCCTTATTTTAGCCCTTTTATTGCACTTTTGACATGAAATTTAGACTGGTTTATAGATCATGAAGTTCTTGTTTTTCTCAAAAAAATTCAGACCACACTCACCTTCTACCTTTTTTGCTTCTCACTGACTTGGAAGAACACTGGCCTAAATCCAAGCCCCGGAACTAAACCTTCTGGCCACTACCCTCCAGCCCTAAGATCTGACCTGACATACTGTCTTCTTTTATGGCTGAGGTTTTCTCTCCTCTTTCAGTCTTAGATTCAGATTCTGACCCTGATATTACATATCTGTGCATCGGTTTCCTCATCCAGAGGAATCAGATGACAAAATCCTCTGTTGGCATTATAAGGAATACGTTGAATAATGAGCAGAGTCTCTTTAGCACAATGTAGTGCATATTTAAAGTGTAATAAAAAGAGTTTCCCTTTTGATTTGTTGAAGAAATAGAAATTAGTGTCCAGAACACTTTGAGTTTATATAACATTCTCCTTTCAGCTCTTCCACAAGACAAGTGATACAAGTCTATAGGAAACACATCGGATTTTAAAATGTTTTGTTTCTCACGGGACATGGGGTGCAGCGATGCCCAGAGATGTACTCACCAGACACAATGGATGTGACATGATGATGGGGAAGAATGTTACTATGGGGGGAGTGGTGGGGTGGGGGCGGTGGGGGTGAATGGGGACCTCATATTTTTTTAATGTAATATCTTTTTTAAAAAATGAATAAATTGAGTAGAATTTGGAAAAAAATAAAAAATAAATAAACGGAAAAAAAAATAAAATGTTTTGTTTCTATGAAAAACCAAAGAATGTATTTATTAGGCTTATAGAAGTTAATGATTTTTAACTTTGATGCTTTGAGATTTCAAGAGCATTGTTTGCTAAAATTCATGCCTGTTTATTTTCATATCGATTATATAACATCTTAGGCAGGACAGGTTTTCTAGACAATATATATTGACAATATCAAGGAAAACAGATTTGGACAAATTTTCCATAGTACCATGAGTTATTATAAAATGATCAGAAATAACTATATATTATAATAGTTTTAGTCAGTTTTTAATAATGGTTATTATAAGAATAACCTTGAATATTATTTTATTTGGTTTATAAAGAAAGGAATTTAAATCAGTGCTTAGCCCACTGCCCAGCTTATATTATCTGCTCAACAAAAGTTTGATGAATAAACAAGTATATAGACTGCTTATGTGGAAACTTCTGGAGGATAGGGTTATTCCAAGGATTTAAACAGGAGTGTTTAGCCAAGGATATTCTTCCATATACAGTACTTCTACCACTTAAGATACTGACTGCCGAGATGTCCTCGATCTAAAGGAATCCCACCCATTGGATACTAGGAATTTCCATCCAGGTTTTGATGCCAAGCTTTAGTAAGAAGTACCTACCAAACAAAGGAAGAATATGTACGTCTTAGTACCCTAGGGAGATTTTGAGACACAACTGGATTTCACCTGCATAGGGACACTTGAGAATAGAACATTTTTGTAGTGTTTCATGTAAGATGTAACTAAAATTGCTTTCTTTGCATTGGCATGAATTTATTTGTAACAATAATTTGTAATTATTTGTAAACAATAATTCTTTATGCTGCAGAGTGAGTGAGTGCTAAGTGTATGTGTGTAGGAATACAACTTTGTGATGTTAAATATGCTAAACAATCAAATATCATGTCAGACAGTATATTTACCATGAACTTTCTTTTCTGGGCTTTTACATGACAAATGCTATCAATTGTTTGTTTACTTAAGGTTGGCTGAAAGGCAAATAATACTACTAAAGAAAACCGTACCTTATTATATACGGAGAGGAAACTTCAGCCCCTGTGTCTGTGAAGAGAACCAGTGGATAACTTTCAGATAGGCCAGAGGACCTGGGTCATAAAGGCCAGCAGTCATTATCACACCAGAGATGGCCATGGAAATCTGTGAGGGTACTTCTTGGTTATCACATGACTGAGGACACGTCTGCCCTTTAAGGGATGAAGCTAGCGATGTCCTGAAAAGAACAATTCTAAACCCTGAGCAGATTTTAAATGTTTTGCCAATATATGTATGTAAGTATGATGACACCTAGAGCCTAACTTAATTTTATAAATAAACACAAGGTATTACTTGCACAGTTTTCATGTACTGTATTTGAAACTTTCCCAAAATTCAGCCATTGTATAAAATGATGGAAATATACATTTCATTTTTTTCGAATGGATTGAAAGTTGTTTACCATTTAGGAACACATGTGGCACCTAAGGCAATGCCACTCATACTTGCATTGCTAATATAACACACGTGGACTGATGTGCCTTTGGTAGCTGTTACTTCATAATAAATCCAAGCATATGACCCAGAACCATTGATAAAGGCTTATAAGGATGAGACAAAGTACTGCACAGAGAAAATGAGAGAATTACTCTCAGTATAGCTGCAATTATGTCTTAGGTATTTCTTAACCCACATTCCAATATGGACACAGCAGTGGAAAATATTTTCTGATATTTTCAACAAAAGGCTCTGAATCTTTCCTGGAACTTTTGTTGCAGTGGCTTCTCTGGTCCTTCCCTTGTCTTTCTACCACATTCCAGTAGAGTGGAGACTCATGATTCTGCTTTCAGTGCTTTTCAACTTTCCTCTTTCAGCAACATACATGGGCTGCCTCTCACTGCTTTCTCTCCAAATTCAGTAAATAGTCTAAGCTAAAGTCTACATTAATGGGAAGGTTAGTCTCAGTAGATCCTCAATGAGTATAGGTTGCCTAAGCTTGCATGTGTTTGCAAAAAAAACTATGCCAGTCAAATAATTATCCATTGTTACACAGTCAAACTACAGGATGTTAAGAAATGGAATGCTTGGCTAAAGAAATAGTTTGTGATTTAAAAATACACATACACACACAGAGAGAAAGGGATTTGATATTAGTTGGGAACATGAATTGTGGAATTTGGGAGACCATAACTCACTTCCTGCTATATACTCTTTGCTAGATATGTAGTCTTTTATTTTACTGCCTGCGTTATACAATATAATCATGCACATATACTGCTGAGCAAAGTGCCTAGTGCAGAGTAAAATCTCAAACTTGTCAATTATTGTCATTACTCTTATTATTAGCAATAATTTCTTGTTGCTTATCTAGATATTTAAGATAAAAGCACCTTGCAACTTGGTGCTGAGAGACAATCATATTTAATAATAGTTCCTGCAAGTCTCATAGGGGAATAAAAGCTCTTTTAGATGGAAAGCATGGATGATAATGATAATATTTGTAGGTGTTATTCATGAAGGGTTGTAATTATAAAGTGAGAATCAAAACTATGTAGACATTTTGAGTAGTATTTCTCTTTTATTCTGAATACAAACATTCTTTCTCTGTAAATAAAAAGTGGAAGGAAATTTTCAAAGTACCCGTTTTTTTCTAAATTATCTTGATGTACTAAATGATTCTTAAAGAAGTATAAGAAAGAATGTACAGAAATGGAGATTATATGTCATTTTTTTTTGTCCTGATGTGAGGCTTGGGTTCTGGTTTTGATTTTTGTTTTAATTTACAATGTGATTCAGAGACTTGGCTAGGAAAACAATATTTTTCTTTACATAATGGTTAGATTTCTTGGTGGCAATGGTCTTGAATCTCATGTGCCAGCCTCAACAAAGGGATAGGTTAAAGTTCTCTTTCTCACTGATGTAACCCAGGACATGTTGTTCAATTATGACTACTTGTTTACCAAATCAGTGTGCACAGTAGATGCTTCTCTATATTGAAGTATTTTCAGTGACATCTTCAGATAACCTTAAACTAATTCTTCCTTATAGCATTTTTTTTTTGTGAAATTTCTTTCAAAACAATGCTTGAAGTAATTTCAAGATGTTTACAATCGAAATACCTCCTGGGGAATATTGTGAATATTGTGACTTCCATGGCCAGACGTGGCCCATTGCTAAGTGCAGCGGTTCTGGAAACTCAGATACTAGGTCTACTCTTTCAAGGAGGCTGACATTGCTTATTTGACCACAAGTTATTGCTTCAATGCACAGCTATGAGATTTTTGAAAGAGTTTTGAGTAAGTGCAATGAAAGAAAACAAAATTTCCCAGGTCCTGCTGAGAATCTGAAAAATGGGTTCAATGATTTTTAATTCTCTGCTGGCCAAAGACACTTTGTGTTTTTTAATTCCTAGGAAGAGAATTTTCATATGTTGCAAATGACATTGTTAATATACTTCTAAAAAAGGCTAGTTAATTATGGGTGATGTAGACTTGAAAATTTTTCTTTTTCAAATAGGTATTTGCTCTAATTTAAGAAAAATGTGTCAGTAGAAAATTTACCCACTTATTCAACTACCTAAACTGTATTTGCTTGTCAATGAATGGTTTTGGGAAACCTGGATATCCACACACAGAAGAATGAAGTTAGACTCCTCCCTCACAGCACAGACAAAGATCAATTCACAGTGGATCAAGTTTGTAAAAAATAAGAACTAAAAGTATGAAACTCTTAGAAAAAACACAAAGAAAAATCCTCATAAAATAGGATTCAGCAATAGATTCTTACATATGACACGAAAGCATGAACAACAAAAGAAACAATAGATAAATTTGATTTCATAAAAATTACAAACTTTTGTTCATTGAAGGAAATTATCAAGAAAATGAACAGACAACCTACAACATGGGAGAAAGTATTTCCAAATCACATAGCAGATAAGTGTTTAATATACAGAATATACAAATAATTTTTATAATGCAACAACAAAAATACAAACAATGCAATTACAATTACAAAATGGGCAAAGGAAGTGATTAAACAGTTCTCCAAAGTAAGTATACAAATGGCTAAGGAACACATCATTAGCCATTAGGGAAAGACAAATTGAATCTACAATGAGATACCATTTCATATTCAAAAGAATGACTTTAATGTTAAAAAACGGGAGTGGGGAGGATGTCTTGGAGAGGATGCAGAGAAACTGGAAACTGGAACTCTAGTGCATTGTGAACAGAAATGTTATATGGTGCAGCCACTGTGGAAACCATTATAGCAGTTCCTCAAAAAGTTAAATGTAGAATTAACATATGACCTGACAACCCCATTTCCAGATATATACCGAAAGAGAATGAAGCAGACTTTCAAATAGATACTTGCACACCAGTGTTTATAGCAGCATTATTCACTAGAGACAAAAGCTCAAAATAACCTGTGTCCATCAACAAATTAATAAACAAAATGTGTACATAGACACAGTGATTATTAATTAGCCACAAGAAAAAATGAAGTTATGAGACTTGATTCAGTGTGGAAGAACCTTGAAAACACTATGCTCAGTGAAACAAGCAAGACACATAAGGGCAAATATTGTATGATAGCACTTAAAATAGATGAGTAGAAATAACAAATTCTCAGAGACAGCAAATTAGAGGTAACTGTGGGTAGGAAAGGGGAAAAAGGGTTGTTTGTTTTCAAAAGTAAAAAAAATATTAAAAAACACAATAGGTATTTAACGTAAAAAAGACATTTGGAAAAAGTCATTTTTTTCTTATAAATAATGGTTAAAATATAATTGGATTATTTCCTCATAGCACTTTTTTATTATTTTTGGCCACTAATAATATTTTGATGCTTCATTTGAATCAAGAGAGAGAGAAATAAATAAATAAATAAATATTTTTTAAAAGACATGAAGTATGTACACTTTTCATGAAATAAATATGATAGGAATTTGGACTTTATCGGTGATTGTAATTCTTATAAGATCATTTTGTTATGCTAAGGAGATGTGCCAAATTTTCAGTAGTTATATCATTTTAAAGTATAGAATGTAAAGTTTAATTACATTTTATTTAAATTAAATATAGATTAACAGTTTGTTTAGTAATGATCATAACTTAGAACCTTGATATATTTTATAATTTACAAAGCATTTATACTTTGTAATCTAATTTTTAAAATTTGTTAATTTAGTAATGGATTGTTCCTTAAATTAATAAATTTTCATGTTATGAAAAATACCAATTTTCTCTGAGTTCGATTTCAAATCTTTTCTCAAATGCATCAAATTATTTAGAAGAAGTCAATTTTACATCAAATAGAGAACACTGCAGGATGAATCACACACTCTGTCCTTTATATGTAAAATATTTGTCCTTTGTTAGACTTCCACCATTAAAAATATGTCCTATGTGAAATCTCTTATGGTATCAAGGCAAGAGAAAAATTTGTACAATTTTTTTGAATACTGAAGTTTGTAAGAAGTATAAACTGATAAAAGAAAAATGGGCCTGCTCACTACTAGTTTAAGATTCTCCTTTCCAGTTTAGGAAAACATGTTCAGATTTAAAAAGAAAATCATAATAAATTAGCTGCAATGCAACCAGCAACATTTGTTAGGACGTTAGGAGAATAATGTTTATTTTATCACATGAAACAACCAAAACATGGTATAGATTTTGTTTGGCTTTTTCATGTCTCTGATGCCTGCCCCATTTGGGGGTAGGAGAAAACAAGAAAGGAAATATTACTTGAAAAGCCACTTTTAGTGATATCTGAGAAAACACCATTCTTATTTCACTGGGATTTTATTTCATTCTTGTAGGCTTAACACCTCACTGCATGAACAAAGAAAATATCACGAGAAAAGGGCTTTAGGCTAGCTAGCTACTTCCGAAAGGATTCAACCTTCCCAGTGCTATCAATATCATCTATACACCCACACAGTTAGCACTTTTGAATACATTTACGGAAAACCATTAATAAAGCAATAATCTTAGTTTGGTTCTTAACCATGTGTCACAGTGAAATAAGTTCATGTAAATCTGTGAACTGCACGGCAATGATCAAATTAACAGTCATTTCAAGAAAAAGTGCCCCTCGGGCTGAAAAATAATTAGTCGTCTCTCACTATCTTTTCCTTCTAATAAAAATCAAGTTATTATTGTTGACTTGATAATAAAACACCTCCCGTGACCCTGATGTAGCTTGATGTAAAATGTAAGGACTGTTCTATTGTACTGTCTCACACAGGTTTCACTGAACATTTCATTTGACTCTTCACCTGGGAACACAAGGGACCCTAGAAGTTGAAAAGTTTTGTCGCACTTGTTTATTTCTGCAGTAAACAAACAAAACACCTACTTAGAAATTCCTTATATTTGAAATTTAACTTTTAACTGCATAAGCTGAATATTCAGAGCTTGAATATTAGTGGAGATAAGAGCAAGTAACAGAAAAGGCAAACAGAAAATTCGTTTAATGAATAAAGCAGCCCAAGGTTAGCACATACCTTGCCAGAAACGATAAGACTGGGATTTTGAGTTTTAGAAAAACATTATGTTGAAGAAATCATAATGGTCACAGGTTGTTTGCTGTATTTTTCTTTTAGTTATTTATACTCATTTCACAACTACTTATTGAATGTTCTGTGCAAAACAGTATAGTAGGTCTAGGAAGGGTGGAAAAAGCGAAATCCTAATCCCTCTTCTCGAGGAGCTTCACAGACTGAGTTTCTGAGCTGACGTGATGAGTTGACATTGGTTTCTAATGTTTCCAATATATAAACTAAGTGAAAACTCAGTTACCTTTAAAGAACCACAGTTACCAAAGTGTAAATTGGAACACTGAACAGCATTGATACTTTGAGTCATGAAAAGCCTGGTTTCAGGAATCTGCCCAATTCAAAAATGGTTTCAAAGATGGAATGGTGAACAAGATAGTCTTTGCCCTCAAATTGAAATCTAGTGAGGGACAGTGCATGACCCTAACTAATTGTCATACAAGCCAAGGACATGGTGACTTGTCCTTGGAACCATTTACTTCTGTAGCAGAATATTTTGATCTGCTCTTCTTAAATTCTTAAAATCAGACATTTGCAGTGATGAGGAATACACATATTCTTTGGGGAGAAAACTATAAATATTTCAGGCACAAATATAATGTTAAATTAATTTCTAATTTTTAAGAATTATCAGAAAACATTCATTAATTAACAGTGGAAAGTAAAAAATTGAAAAAATAATGTCAAGTTTACAGGAAATATTATAAGATATATATGAAAAAATATAAATTTTGTGAAAACAAAAAAAGTTTTGTTTTGCTGAATTTTTTTATATAAGAGAAATCTCAGCATACCTCTAAATCTCTGTTTCTCAACATATACTCAATAGAATATTATAATAAAAGCTGTTTTCCATGTCAAATGACTCTGGAAAGACACATTTAAGCCAAATTAGCATCTTTAAGATTTTAATGTGGTCACCTGCATTGTGAACCTCTAGAAAAGAATATTCCAATCACAAATCATCTCAAAGGACTAGAGTTCCATGGAACAAAGTTGGGCCAGCGCCACAGCTGATGGAATATTAGAACAACTACAGACTCTCCGGTCCCATTGCTGCATGCGGGGTGTGGTATGTATTTCCAACATGTTCCTTATGTGATTTCACAGTAACTACCTGGTATCAGCCCTTATACAGATATTTGGGAGTCCTGCTACTAAATATGAGCCTTTATATTTATTTGGATGCTACAGGTAAATCAAGGTTCACAAACACTAGTTTTCAAATTAAGAGTAAGCATTGTTTCAGAAAGCCTCACATTAGGCAGAAGAAAGTGAATGCTTTTCATAAATATCTTTTGTTGGAAAAGGGCAAGTAGTGTACTATTTGGGCTGTGCTCTCCTCTACATCATAACAAGGTTAACATCTTGTAGAGAAAAAGGACAGGAAAATGGAGAGTTGCCAAATGTCAGTTAGGGCTCAAGAGATCTGACTAGTTACGTTGGCACATTCATTATCTACACAGCTCACTGCTACTTTCAGCATGGGATAAGGCCATTCGTTTTCTTTTCTTTTCTTTTCTTTTTTTAACAAGGAAAACACCTTCAACTGCTTTTCTTCTCCCTTGCTGTAAGTACCCAAGGGCTCATTAAAGAAAATCAAGAGGTGTTCCTTTGCTTTAGATATAACAAGTTGCCAGTGTCTAAACACTTGAAACTCCACCCTATGTCATTTCTACTTTTTGAGATATAAAGAGGGTTTTGATAGATTATGGCCATTCCTCAGTTTTGCAATTTATGTTTCTGCAGGGAACAAGGCCACAAAGATGACATAGAAAGGCAGACAGAACTATCACAGAAGGCTGAGGGCAAAAAGTAAAAGGAAAAATGTGTGTTTGTGAAAAAGTCCAGTCCATAAGTTAAATTGCTTTCATCCACCTCTCCCCCAAATGATGTGATTTGTTAGACCCAGCCTGCATATAGCACCTAAGATGGTATTGACACTGATATTTTTAGAAAACCAAGGGTAATGTCAAAGCTAGTAGGATAATTTTATGAGAGAATTGTGGAGGAAAGTAGATATTATTGTCCTAACAGTTGGTCAGAATTTTCTTTCTATTTTGCACATTCCATATTTACAAACACTGACAAAATTATCACCTCTGTTCTGGGAATTCTTTTACTTAGGAATCAGTGTAATTTAGATTTAAGGATAAATCATCACAGTTCAAAACCTGGCATCTCACCTTAGTTAGTAAAGTGATTTGTAACACATTTATCAAAATGCAAATTTTAACAACCATTTTTTTAATCTGTAAAAATGATATTTGCAATGCACACTACTGAATTAATCTATAATATATTAAGGAGCAAAAGCTTCTTGTTTATGTAAACTCTTGAGATTATATAGCAAACAAAAATTCTGGCTCATGGTAGTCAAGTGATGGATAGATGTAAGAGTGAATGAATGAATGAAGAAAGCTGATACATACAAATAAAATTTCCACCCTCAGTTATCCAAGTTTTTGCCTGAAATTTTTAGCTGCCTTTGACAGTGAATATTGTCTTGATTTCCAAATTGTGATCTAAAAATGTTTAACTTATTCTACTATGTATCTTCATTGTTGTTCCAATAATATGTCTAGAGAGCAAAACTCAATTTATTAGTATCTCTCAAATTTTTATGGATGAGTGGACTCAGATGGCTGGTTCTCACTCAGGGCTTCTCATGGGGTTATAAACAAATGATGGTGTCATCTAAAGGTTTGATTGGATTAGACATTCAAGATTTCATCCAAGATGGCAGGCGAGTCATGCAGATGTCCTGTGGGGACTGAGTTGGAACCATCAAACAGAACATCCATATGTGGCTTCTTCATGTGGCTCATGCTTCTTACAGGTTCTAAGAAAAAGCAAGTGTGCAAGTGTTCCAAGTTTCCAGGAGGAGTGAAGCTGCAAGGTTCTTTTTGACCTAATCTCAAATGTTCCAGAGTATCACTTTTTATGGATTTTTTTGGAAAAGGCAAGTTAATAAAACCAGGCCTGTTTCAAAAAGATAAAAACTAGATTCCTCTATCTCTTGATGAGAGCAGCACTGTACAGTATAAAGTTTTGGATAGCACCAGTACAGGGAAAGAATTGATGGTGACCATCTTTGACTATCACAGATTTTTAGTGGTCCTTCTCTCTTCAAAAATATAAACATATCTCATATTTAAAATGACATATTCCAGCAGAATTCTTTCTCCCTTCTGGTATAAGAAGGTCTAGCACCATTCAAACTCTTTTCAGGTTTATTTGTCCTTGAGGAAGAGGAAAAGAGCAAAACTTTTAAATGTGACATACCTTATTTCAAATGAGTATAAGCATCGTCAATAATTTTTTGTCCTGCCATAGAAAGGTCAAATCTTTTATAAACTGTGAAGTACTAAGAGTAACAGACTGTTATGTAGAGAAAATAGAAGTTCATGTTACTTATTTCATTTACATCTCTATGGAGCAAATATTAGTAATCCTACTTTGCAGATGATGCTCTAAAGATTGAGTAGGTTTTTTTCTTTTCTTGCCTAAAATTGTACAATTGTTAAACAGTGTGGCAGTTTGAAATTATTTTATGAATCCCAAAAAGAAAAATATTATATTTTAACTTAATCCATTCCTGTGGGTGTGAGACCCATTTGACTGGATTACATCAGTGGGGTGATTCATGTTGAGTCTCCGTCCTCTTGCTGGCTCTGATATAAAGGGACACACAGAGACTCAGACAGATGGAGGAAAAAGAGAGCCAGAATATTTGATTCTGCATGTGAGAGGATTGCTTAAGATGAAGCCCCTAAGAGCCTGGGCCCATAGAGCAGCTCAAGAGGGGACCAATCTTGCTACATGCATGATAGCTTACAGCTGAATTTGGGAAGAGAGTAGACAGCTGAGACTGATACACGAGGCCCAGAAAGAGACAAGTTCCATGCCTGTATGCTCAAAGGTGAGCTCCAAGAGCTGGCAGATTCTGGAGGGGAAGGCAGAGACCTCTGCAGGGATTGGCCACCATCTTGCTTTACCATGTGGCAACAATGCCAGGATCAACAGTTGTGGACTTGAGAAAGTGCCTCTTATAGTGCCTTGAGATGGACTTTTCATAGCCTTGGAACTGTGAGATTTTACCCCAAATAAATACCTTTCATAAAAGCCAACACATATCTGGTACTTTCCATTGGCAGCCCTGTGGCAAACTAAAACAAATAGTAAAACTAAAACTCCAGCCCAAGTTTTGTGCTCTTTTCACTACACCTGCTCCTTCGGTGTTGTGAAAACCTATGGAGAAATTGTAGGTGAAAGAATGGAAGTAGGGAAAGGGCAAAATACAGTAAGAGCCAGGGATCATTGTAATGAGAAACATTCATTTTTCTCTTAGTTGTTCCAACCAATATTTCCTACAACCCTATATGGCCAGAGTGACAGAATCTGTGAAAAACAAGCAAACCAAAATAACAAACACTCACACATACACACACACAAAGACAAATATTGTATGATCTTGCTTTTACGAAATACCTGAGATAAGCAAATTCATAGAGACAGTTGATTAAAGGTTTCCAGGGGCTTGCAGGTGAAGGGAATGAGGCATAACTGCTTAAAAGGTACAGAGTTTCTGTTTAAGGGGATGCAAAAGTTTGGTTAAAGGATGTTGGTAATGGTAGCGCAATATTGTGAATGCTGTTAATACTTAAAATGTTTAAAATGGGAAATTTTGAGTTGAATTGTATATATATCTCTATATTACTATGATAAAAAGTTAAAAAAAAACAAAATATGACTGTAAATGTGGGAATAGAGGAAGGGAGAATAAATCATGGAAGACATGGAGACTAAGAGGCACAGCAGGCTGGAGGTGGTGTGTGGGAAATGCACTGACAAATGATAAACAATGAGACACAGGGAGGATGGGAGAGGCCACCTCTTTCCTCCCTTGGTAGCTCCCATCGCTGCTGCTGAATAGCCTTTTGGGCTTTTATAGAGCTTGAGTTATTCTGTGAAAGAAATGATGAGAACATCCATGCTGCCGGCTGCATAGACCTCTCAATTTTTTTTTCTTTCCAGTGTTTGAAAACAAAACAAAACAGCATGCCAATAGCAAAATGAATTAATTTAAAATTTCAAGAACAGCAAAGAAATATAATGTAACAAATGAAATTCACTACTACAGCCTAATTATATAGTATTATGTTTCTGTTCCGAAATGGTTTGCAGTTCAATCTTAAAAACAAGGAAAATAGTATGAACAGTGTCAACTTTATTGGATTCATTTCATTTGTCTAAACAGTACATAATTGTTTTAAAATGAAGTTAATATTTTTCTTCAACAAAGCATTCTGACAAATAAAATTACAAAAAAGAAATTAGGAACATAATGAAAGTGTAAAACGTCGCCTATAATGTTATAATTCTTTGCAACTAATTTATATATATTACTAGTTGGAAGACCGATCTAGGCAAACTATTGTACATAAGGTTTACAATTTCAGCAAAACCTCCCTCAAAGTGAAAATCAGGCCAAACAACTTTTTGTAAGTGATTCATATCTTTTAGGGGTTAAGTGGTCTTAAATTATTTTTTATATCATTGATTTATGTTACTATCTATGAGAGAAACCTGCATTTAAAAGGATACCAAATTGTAATGCTATCCATGCTATCCTTTAACTATCTCTAATTTTTATCTATGCATTCATCTGTATCCACGCCAGCCTATTATGAATAATAATTTCAAACTATTTTATGATCCATGTTTTTGCTGCAAAATGCACAAAAGTAATTAAGTCAAATTGAAACAATTATAGAAATACACTATTCAATAATTGAGTTGCCAAAAAAGTTTTACTGTACCCTAAGGAGGAAAAAAAAAAGAGCCCATACAGCAGTAATATCATTCCACATGTTACATTTATTCTTGCAAGCTAGCCAAGCTCAAATTAATTGTACTGACTAAACTTTTCTTCTTAGAGAAAATTAAAGATATGCTGTTGTCAACACTTGAGCACAACCTTGCCGACACTTAAACGCAGAGAAGGGTGTGACATCCTGCCCCGGCTGCCTTGCGCTAATTAATCACTCTGGTATTTAGGACCATTCAAGCAGACAAATTAATGGGGAATAATTAGTGTATCTTTGTTCCAGCTCAGCTTTGCACACCAGACACTCTCAGGGAGAGAGGGGAGTTTGCAGAGCGCAAGCCATTAGCATGTGCATAGTTTCACTTCTGTTCAGCAAGTTCTTCGGAGATTAAGAGAAAGGCCAAATTAGCAGACGTGTGACTGGGGTTAGGACACCCTTCTGGAAAGAAAGCCCTCTGTTTGGGTATCAGCTTTCAGAAGCAAGTTGCCAATCCTGATACTGAATTTCATGAAACACAATTAAACCTTGAGGAAAAAATAATTTCAGACACTAAGAACAAGTCTTTAAAAATATAATGAAAACATTTTTTATTTACACCATTTATATTTATTTACTTAAACAGAGACAAATTCAACCCTCAGAAATTTTATCTTTTGCCTTATTATTGTTGGCTTTTGTGAATTTTTATTGAAAATGGAATTTTATCAGCAAATAGTATTTATAATTTTTGTAATTAAAGGGAGTAGACCATTTAACCTATGTCCAGTTAGTAAGAACTTTCCACAGATATTCCCTAAGGCCATAAAATTTAATTTGTTTCTTCTGATAGGAATCATAGAGTAGAAAATCCAGACAAAAGTCTCTATACACAGTTGGTGTGACCAGCCCAGTATTGATTAAACTGTCCCATTTTTACACTGATGACTGATTCTAATGCGAATGTGCACGTAGTTAAGGCACAATTTCTCATCCAAATACATTTAAAATGAAAGAAATTAAATGTTGACAGTTGCTAGATCAAGACAATATCATAATTTGGCCTCACTGCTGAAATAAAACCGAGATGAAACCAGCTGACTCATAAGAATTGAGATTCTCCTGAGTTAAAACCATCACTTTTATCTTGATATGTAGATTCCCTTCTTCCACAGACACAGACATCCGATTTTCCACAAATAATACTTCAAACACCAGATTTTATTCTGGTGATAAGTTATTTCTGAGTAACAGTTTACCATATAAAGAACTTCTCTAAAAATTTTTGCAAATAATTGTGTGAATATATGTATATACACTCACATACACTGTTAATAGCATATGCATAAGAGATCTTTGATTACTTTCCTCATTTTTCAGCAGCTTATGTAAGGGAGGAGTTTTTTCTGTTTGACTACTTAACGTTTCTATCTTTTCTATGTTCAATGACTATTTTCTAAGGTTCACTACTTAACTTTCCAGTTCTGAGTCACTATTGTCGCCCTGCAGAGAGTATTTCTGCAAATACCAAACCTGCTGTAGGAAGGTTCACACTCCTGATCACTTCTTCCTGAGAGCAAGGATATCCTGTGGGAAGGGGCAGGCCAGAGAGGGTGGGGAGCCTCTGTAAAAGGAGACCACACAGTGAGAAAAACAGACCACACCCCGGTAAGTTATCAGTCCTTTTGTACAGAAATTTCACCAACACAAACTACAAAGATGAATTAAGTGTGATGCATCTGTGAATGGATTTAGTCCTGTTAATAGCACATAATATAAAAATAGCATGAAAGATGAATTTCTCCCTGTTTCCCCATCTGAGAGATGCCATAATTTGGAATACTGATTTACCCCATCCAGCTTCTATTGTTAGACATAATGCTCTTGAATTTGTGCAGGCAGAGAGGAAGGGGGAAAAAAGTCAATCACAAAACCACACATTCTGGCAATTTCTTAGAGGCGAAAAATAATTCTTTCTGCAGTGTCCTCAGAGATACTAAATTACTGCCTACAATAAGCCCAGATGCCATTAGAAAGACTTCCATCCTGGGAGTGGGTCCTCCTAGATCTTTGAAGGTGCCTAATCCTCATTAAAGGCAAACCCTGGGCGTAGGAGGGGCTGCGCTGGCATCAAGGCACCTGGCGATGACTAAAAGCGCTGGCCCCATGTGCGGGCTGCCGCTGAGCAGCAGAATGTAATTTAGTCGCACCAGCGGGAGCAGGGGTCAATGATTTTATATTAATGGGGATCACGACAGTTCTAAGCTGTGGCGTGCTTTGAAATAAGTGTTGTACAAGGCAGCAAAGAGAGCTGGGCTGAGGAAATGAGCTGTGTCACTGTCTCCTCATGCCTTGCAGCAAACACTGGAATGTTTTTAGTTGCTACAGACTCTGTGCCATCACAATATTTTATAAACAACAATTACCTATTTCACTTTGGAAAATTCAAACTCCTAAAGAAATGCTGCTAAGGAATTAGAAAATTCCTTTATAATCAGACTGGAGTACAAGTGTGTGGCAGAATAAATGAACGGACTACCCATGGGATTTTCGGATCTGTAAACGGGCTTATGCAAAATAAGTCTAAGCATATTTGGAGTGTTTGTCGTGACACTAATGAAAGATGGTATATCATTACATACCTTGACACATTGTCATGTTGTCCAGACCAAAACAAAAGAGATGGAGAGGGAGTTAGAGGCAATAGTTTTAAATTGTGTTCAGTAGACAATCTGTGCGGATGAAAATACCGTTATCACATCATATCCAAAATTTCTCTGAAAATATAAAATTGTTTTCATAGTTATTTTGAGTAATACCAGGACTAGACTGTGAATAAATATTCAGCAGATGAATTTTATTTTTTCAAATTAGTAATTGGACAGGGGGGTGAGGGCAAGAATTAATTTTTGTCAGTATCTCTGAGAGTAAGGAAAAGAAACAAATGAAAGACTTCTGCCAGATCTCAGGGATGATCATAGGAGAAAGGGTGAACTGCATGTGGAAAATAATAGAGGGGTAACAGTAGAGGAGATTTCAATTTTCAAAAGGTCTTTTAAAGTAAATAGGTCAGAAGTACCAGAGGTAAGAGGGATAAATATAAAAACTGTTCCCAAAGTGATTCATTAGGGGTGACTCTATCATTAAGTAGATAACAGTTATCTGAGAGGTATGAAAAGCTTCACCTGTAAAATGGTAGATTTATTGGCCAGAAAAAGATAATCTTTTCTTATAAATTGTCACATGGTAGAACAATTGACTCATTTCTAATATTTCTCCCATATGCAGGTGTCCTATGTGGACTTCATTGAACTGGCGAATGTGCATTTTCCTGAGGTGGAATTTGAAGATGTAATCTCAGTCCCAAGCTTACTCCCTTACACATTGCAGCTAGTTAATGGAAGATTTGGGTTGTTAATTATAATTTAATTAAAATTTCAGACCTTCAGAAAGTATGCAAAAAACTACATGGTAGTTGTAAATTAATATACCAAAGGATGTCAGAGGCATTCTATTATTCCCAGAATTAAAGTGGCAGAGGATAGTAGATAATTTTCTAGGTAGACAAATGTGAAGGATGAGAGTAACCAAAGGTCTGCTTTTGAAGTGGGGACTTGACTAATTCATCATGCTTTCAAATAGTTTGGAATATGGAATGGTTTGGATATGCCAAGACTGGAAAATCAGGGCCAAGGATAGAAGGAAGTTAATGAGACATTCTCTTGAGCATAAAATGTAAGGGGGCTAAAAAATCTCAGTATCAGTATAAATAACATTTTAATGCAATATTTTAAAATCAAAAGTTATGCAAAGAAATCCATGATAAACAGCATAGCAAACTTTTAAATAAAGACAGGATCAGTGTTTCTCATTTCCTTTGCCTCAGGCTTGATTATTGGCATAGTACTATACTGGGGATAAGAAAGTACCAGGAGACAAACTGAAAGAAGAAAGAAGCACCTAATTGGAAGTCCAAATTAGTTCATATCTTTTCTGCCATTAAATAAGTAACTACAGAAAAACTTATAAATATACCATATCTCTGTTTACTCATTGATAATAGAGAACAGCATTTCTCAAACTGTTCTGAGAAGCATTTGTTCAATGAGATGTATAAATGTTTAGGGAAAAAGAAAGGGGAGTAGTAATTTTGAGATCAAATACATCTGGAAAAAGTTAAATTGAATTTGATTAGGTTTCTTTACTACAGGACTTCTCAGAATTTTTACATACTAATATATTTCATGACTGTCATATAAGAAAACTGAGTATGAAACAATCACATTTATTAACATCTCACACAATTTGCAAAATGCTGAACTAATCTCTAAATTTTCTCCTCTCTGTAAGACTATAAAATTCTAAAGAGATTTTGAGAGGCCATGTGCATAACACAAATAGGAATTCCATTACAAGTTGAAATTTTATTTAAAAAATGGTTTAAATTATGCTAACAGAAATATATATTTCAGTAGATCATTTATTGCATAGTAAGGTGACTTCAGATTCAGTTCCTTTAAAACAGAGGACCTACATGTTGTTTCCAAAGCCAAAAATAAATGTTAGAGTAAGGTTGCAGTTCTGGTCTTGAAACCATACAAAAGACAAGAAGAGGCTAGAAAATGAATATGGAAAAAAAATGAACCATCGTAAGTAGAAGGAAATAGATGGTAGAGGGTTATTTTACATGGGTATATATTTTTAAGATGCTTTTGTATATGAACATGAAGTTTGAGAATGAGTATTAGAAAGGCTTAACAATTGTGAAAGGCATATCATTTACACACCCATGCAAATATGTATGGACAAATGGTATAGAAGTTTGAAAGAAGTATTTTTAAGACATATAACTATACTCAGAAGTGCTGAAATGACATCACCCTCAAGAAATTATATTACTGGCTTCTAAAATGCTTTAGAGAAAATGGTAAAAAACTGATCTATGGTAGGTTAATAATAAATACAGCATTTTTGGGAGGATGATCTTGACATCAAGTAGCACAATCATGTACCATATAAGGCATCTCTTGGAATCTGTTAAAAACAAAATACTGAATTGGAATTTTCATAGATCTCAATATAGATATTTTTTTATTTTCTCTTTAAACTTTGTGGCACTTAATTCAAATTAGGACTCTCTCCATAACCCCATCTCAATTTTATAAACACCAATCTACAACTACCACCTCCAATGCTTTCAGCTCACTCTCTGAAACCCCATTTCCAACATTCCTTGACCCCAAAGGACTGATAATCTATTGATTATACTAGTTTTTCATGGTCCTCACCTTCATGCCCCCGCTTTCTTCCTTACACAGCTTAATTTCAGCAGTCAATTGTTATACTCCTTCACTCACATACATTTCCAACTCCTTGGCCCTCTTTTAATTCATTATAACTGGACTGGCAAAAAACCAACCTGATTAAACCCAACTTTGCCTGCTCTGATTTGCGCATTTGCCCTGAATGAAGCTAGAGAAAAACACATACACACACATGCTTCCTAAATTCACTTACATTCATTATCACAAACCTCAATTGTCTTCTTAATGCTCAATTGTGCTATAATATCCAGTCACTAAAATGATGACTGATTCATACTGCCTCTCCCCCCCTTCAATTCTCCAGTACGTCCTCCCCCATGTTCACTCTCAACTAAAGGCCCTTCTTTCTATTTAACGGAGAAAATAGAAACCTCTAGAAGAGAATTTCCACAAACTCATCCCATATTTTTTACATTCCTAACCAATCTGTACTTGGGATTATATATTCTGTCTTTTATTCTGTAGCTGTAGATGAATTGTCCTTACTCCTATATAAGGCCAACTCCTCCATTCATCCACTGGGTCGTATCACATATGGCCTACTCAAGTATATTATTCAAGAAATTCTTCCCCCTCTCTCCTATACTACTCATTTTCTCCTCTCTGCAGCTCTTCTGTAGCTTGTCTCCAATTCCTACCCCGCCCCCCCAGCTATTGCTCAATTCCTCTGCTTTCTTTTATGTCAAAACTCCTTGGAAGACATATAAATCTCACTTTATCCTCCCACTTCCATTTTAATGCCTTCCAGTGGGGACTTTTCCCCTACCCACCCTCCCAAAACAGCTTTTTCAAAAAAAAAATTTTATTTTTAATTTTTAAATTTTTTTTCTGTATTTTCTTTTAAATGTTACATTAAAAAATAGGAGGTTCCCATATACTCCCACCCCACCCACCTCACCCCTCCCACATCAACAACCTCTTCCATCATTGTGGCACATCCACTTCACCCAGTGAATACATTCTGGAGAACCGCTGCAGCACATGGACAGTGGTCCTCATTGTAGTCCACACTCTCCCCTAGTCCGCCGATTGGGTCATGACAGGACACAATGTCCAGCATCTGTCCCTGCAGCACCTAGGACAACTCCAAATTCCGAAAATGCCCCCACATTATATCTCTTCTTCCATCTCCCTACCATCAGCAGCCACCGTGGCCACCCTCTCCACATCACTACTACAATTTCTTCCCTTCCTAAGCACAATAGTTCCCCAGCAGAACACCAGTAAATTCACTCTGATCCATACTCTATTCCTCCATCTTGTGGACCTGGGATGGCTATGTCCAGTCCCCCTCTACATCAAGAAGGGGTTTAGATTCCACATGGATGATGGATGCAATTCTCCTGCTTGCAGCTGTAGGCGCTCTTGGCTCCCTGGCGTGGTGGTTGACCCTCTTCACCTCCCTGTCAGCTAGCCAAGGTAAGTCCAAGAAACCAGAGGGTAGGAGCCACAAATCTGCTGAGGCCCAGGGCCGTCACATGGACAGTTCAGAGATTCAGGTCTCCTAAGTATACACCAACCGAAAAGCCAACCACAGGTCCAGTAAAAGTGACAGAAGAGGCATGTGTAGAAAGGTTAGCTTTTATCGGGGTCACCAAACAACTCTATTTTGCCAAATCCAGTTGTCAACCCTTGCTATCCTTTATATTTCAACTACCAGTACTATATGACATAATCTTCATTGCTCTTACCACTCTTATCCCCTACCTTGTTTATTACAAAACCAGTTAATTGTTCTCTCTGCTCTCACATTTTCCCCTTACAATGCATGCCCAATTGCAGCCAGGAATACTGTTAATATGTAAAGTATACCAATGCACTGTAATGCTCAAATTTCTCTATCCTATCCAGAGGAAATGCCAAAGATTTCATAATGTAGAAAGTCCTATCTGATCTAGGTCCCTGTTATTTATTTGGCATTATCACCACTCACCACCCACCACCCACCCATCTCCAACTCATTCTGCTATAACCACCTTGATTTCTCCATTGTTCTTTGAACAAATAAGGCTTTCAAAGTTGCTGCTCATCTATCTCTAATAATCTCACCTTTAATATCCACATGAATTGTTTTCTCCTTTCTTTCAAGTCTTAAGGCCACAGTACCTTCTCAACAAGCTCTTTCCAGGGCACTCTATTGAAAATTATGCACACACACACACACATATCACACACAAACAATATAGACTATATTTCCTGTATCACTGCTATGCCTTTTTTCTACAGCATTTATCATTAACATACTGTATTATTTGTCCTTTATAGAAGATTTTATTATTATGTTCTTCATTATATATTTTACTTATGAGTTATTCATTTAAATTATTTAGAATGTGAGCTCACATGACGGTTAAGTTTCTCTTTGGTTCTGTTCTCTGCTGTATCCTAAGCACCTAAAAGAAGACTGGCATATTGTAGATACCCAAATACATTTGTTGAATTAATAAAATGAATGGATAATGTCTTCCTTTCAGTTGAAAACGTTCATCTGATTATAATTAAATAGTTCATTAGAAGTTAATATATAAATTCTAGTGATCATGATTGGAAAGGATATAAATGATCATCATTTCTTGTTCTCAAATCTTCGGAATACCTGATATTTTGCTATACGAATTTTCCATTTTTATACTGTCAAACATGTCTATCTTTTCTTTGTGGCAACTGGATTTCCATTTTTGGTCAAGAAAGCCTCTCATAGATCCCAGGTTGTGTATGTAATCTCCAAGATATTTGTACAGACTCTGGAAAACACTTGGAATTTATTTTTGTGTATTTTATATTTTGAGTCCAATTTCTTGATTGATTACTCATATTTTACTGACTTCAATTATCTTTGTTATAATCAAGATTTCATACCTACTATATATATTAGTTCCAGGTCCTATATTTATTCCACTGAAGTATTTGAATATTCTCAAGTCAATATTTTTATTTAATTTCAGTATTTATATAAACCTTTCTGATAATTGGTAAAGGTATGATATTCTTCTGTTTCAACACACCTTGGCTATTCTCTCATGTTAATATTCTACATATAGTTTAAGATAACTTTACTCAATTTCCATAATAGCTGGGTTTGGATTCTAATTGGAATTTCATTAAGTTTAATAATCAATTTTTGAAGAATTAACATATCCACCATATTAACACAAGTCCATTAAATGAGATAAGGGTTCATAGTCCTCTAATTTGTACTCGTATTATCAGATTTGAGAGAGATTGCTATTATTTCTTAAGATTTTATAAAAATTTTAACCACAATGGAATTGCATTCCTTGAGTTTGAATAAAACTTAACTGTGAAACAATCTTGCTCTGGTGACTTTTCCCCAAAATGTTTAAATTATTCAATATTTCACACATATAAAATAATATAAAGAGCCATGGATCCATCACCAATTTTAAAAATGAACATTTCCGTAACATTTGAAGTCCACTTTTTTTTAATTTACACAATCCCTTCTTTCAAATCCAGAGGTAATCGCTAACTTGAAGTTTGGATTTACCATTTTGGTCTCTCTTCTTTGCAGTTTTAAGTTGTTTGTATGTGGTTTTATTATGCTTAAGATATATTACTTAGTTTGGCATGGATTCCAACATAACAGGAATAATATTGCAGGCTGTTTTAGATTTTAGCTTTCTGGGCTGATCAAGCAAATATCATAAAGTGGGTCTGATTAAACAATGGAAATTTATTCACTCATGGTTTAAAGCTGGAGAAAAAGCCCAAATCAGTGTGTCATCAAGACAATACTTTCTTCAGAAGACTGCAGCTTTCTGGGACTATCCCTGGTCCTTAGTTTGTCACAGGGAAAGGCACATGGTGGCGTCTCCTGATCTCTTCTTCTCATCAGGTTCCATTTAGTTTCTTGCTTCCTGTGGCTTTCTCTCTCTGTCTGAATGTCACTCCAATTTAAAGGACCCCTAGTAATAGGATTAAGACCCATCCTGACTGGGCTGGGCCATACCTTAACTGAAGTAATCTCACTGAAAATTCCTACTTACAACACATTCATACCCACAGGAATGGGTTAGATATAAAAACATGTTTTTCTGAAATACATACAATTTCAAACCACTACACATGCATGTTCCGTAATGAGCTATTTTCATTCTGCATTATGTTTTTGAAAATCACCCATATTGTTTGCATACTTGGAATTTATTAATTTTCAATGATTTGTAGTATTGCCTTGTAGTATTATGCAAGTTTCTTTAGCCATTATTAAACCATTCTCTATTGAAGAATATCTGGTATATTTCTAGATTTTGCTGTTAATGAAAATGATTTTTCTTGCTTTTACCAACAATTATTTGATGAACATTGTTTTACATATAAAAGTTTCTGGAAGATAGATAAACAGGAGTGAAATTTCTGGGTTGTGATATAAGCACATCTATAAATATATAAATTAGAGAAAAATTGTCCCTAAAATAGTTTAAAATTTTTAATTGTATCATAATTTACAATTCCATAATTAGTGCATAGAGTTCCCACTGTTTTGTATCTTTCCAAAATTTATCATCTGATTTTTAAAATTTTTAAATTTTTGTTGTTGTTGTTTTTGTTGAGGTACCAGGGCTGGGGATTGAACCTTGTGTGTAGGAAGTTGGCACTCAACCACTGAGTCACATCGGTTCCACTGAGTTGGTTTTTTCATTTGTTTGCATGTTGTTTGTTTCTTTGTTTTGTTTTTAGGAGGCATTGGAACCAAACCCAGGATGTACCATGTGTGAAGCAGGCACTCAACAGCTTGAGCCATATCTGCTTCCCAATTGTCTGAAATTTTAATTTTTGAAATTCTGGTGGATATAAAGTGGTCTTTTATTGAAGTTGGAGAGAGTGTTATTTCCTTGACTGCTAGTAAGATTGAGCAAATTTCATGTCAACTCACCATTCAGGTTTTTTTTGTTCTTTAAATTGTTTGTACACGTACTAGTTTTTATATTGTTTGTCTTGCATACATTAATTTTTAAATATTTTATGTATTGAATTCTAAATATTAACACTTTCTTGTTTAAAAATGAGGCAAATAATTTCATTCTCTGTTTCATCTTTTAATTTTTATTTATGCTTTCTTTTATGAACATAAGTTTTAATTTCAATGTTAAAAATTTCTATCTTTTACTCTTTGGATTGTTCTTTTGCTAGTGTCTTTAAGAAATCCTTCCTTACACAAAGGTCAAAAAACAGTCTTTTATGTTTGGTTCTAACATTTTTAAGTGTTCTTTTGCATTTAATTTTTTCATCCGTTATTAATTTTGCATATGTGGTGAGGTATAAATTCAGTTTTATTATTTTTCATGTGAATAATCAATTTTCCTCAGCCCATTTATTAAATAGTTCCATTTCCTCATGGATCTATAAGACTAATTATTTTATATGTTAAATTTTCATATGAGTAGCTTTATTTCTGGGATTTTTATAATGTTTTATTGGTCTGTTTGCCTATTTTTGAGCCTTAGTCATGAATTCTTATGCAATATCTTTACGATAATATATGAAATCTGGTAGAAAATTTCCCACACCATAATCTTGTCTTTTTAGCTGGAAGATCTTCCTTTAGCTTTTCATGTAGCACAGGACTAATAACAAATAACTCTTGATATTTACTTACGTAAAAATGTCTTTTGATAGGGTTTTTTTAGGACATAGAATTTTTGGTTGACAGTTATTTACTTGCAAATTCTAAGAATACCATTCTATTGTCTTCTAGTCTTCACTATTTCAATTATTCATCTTATCACTGTTCCTTAATAGGTAATTCATCAGTTTTCTTTTGTTCCTTTTAAGATTTTTTTCTTTTACATCAGTTTTATTTTCATGGTTCTTTGTATTTATCCACTTTGAAGTTTGTATATGTAAACTGATATGTAGCTAACGTGGGGGAACTCTTTCCTAAAATATTTTTCTGCCACATTGTTTTTTCTCTTTTTCTAGGACTCCAATCACACGTATAGTATTGTCTCACTGGTTACTGGGACTCTGTATATTTTCTACTCTATGTCTTCTCTCTCTTCCTGTTTGAATATCTCTACTTACTTCTCTTCAAATTCTCTGAGTATTTCTCCAATTTGCATTTATGTGCATCCTGTGTAAATTTTATTCCCAACATTATCTTTTACACTGTCCATTTGGTTCTATTTGTGTAGCTTCTCCTCTCTGTTGACTTCCTACATCTGTTCATACATTATGGCCACGTTTCCTTTAAGTCATTGAACATATTTTAATAGAGCTTTAAAATCTTTGTCTGCTAATTCCAACCACTGGATTCTCTAAGAAAATGTGCATATTGACTTTATTAATTCTTAACATTTTTCATTTTTTCATTCTTAGATTTTTATTGTATATGACATTGTGACTCTTCAGAGACCCTGTGTTTAGTTATATTCCTCCCAAAAGCATTGGTTTTTTGTTTTATTGAGCTTTAAAATTAGTGGTTGATATTCTTAAACTTGTAAAGTTTTTTTTTTATTATTTTGTTAAATCCTGAATTTTTCACCAAGCCCCCTAATTTGCAAAACTCAAATTCCAAAATTTGTATTTCCTGTGGTGAGCAGCAACCCAAATTTCTGTTCAGCTGTGGTTGGCCTCAGGACCTTTGGCATCTCTCCCACATGTGGAGATTGGGATATGACAACAGTTAAAGAGGGTTTCTATATACATTTTGGGGCTCCCTGCACTCTTGACTTTCCTTCTCATTTTCCGGCTACCATGGCAGCTCTAATTTCCATCCCATGACTTCTTAAACCAGTACAGTTATGGCTTTCTGCTTGAGTTTTAGTACACAGTATTTCATCTACACCACTGCCATCAGGGGAAAAGGCATGTAAATGTATAAATCTCTATTGCATCCCTTCTTTCAAAGGGAAAATGCCCTCCAATTTCTCCTCACTTTAAGTTTTTCTCCTATGCCTACCAGTAGTTGTGCTTTTTAAAATATGTTTGACCAGAGTTTATAATTATTTTCTAAAGGAAGATTAGTTTATTATAAGATCCTCTCCCTTTACTGGAATATAGCAATTATTTTTAATTTAGATATTAAATATTTATTTAAGTAGGCTAGCATGCTTACCATTTACTTTGCTCATAATTATATCTTACATCTCAGATGATCCATCAGGGATCATTTTACTTCACCATGAAACATACTCTTGGCAGCGAACTTGGCCCAGTGGTTAGGGCGTCCGTCTACCACATGGGAGGTCCACGGCTCAAACCCCGGGCCTCCTTGACCCATGTGGAGCTGGCCCATGTGCAGTGCTGACGTGCACAAGGAGTGCCGTGCCACAGAGGGGTGTCCCCTGCGTAGGGGAGCCCCATGTGCAAGGAGTGTGCCCTGTAAAGAGAGCCGTCCAGCGTGAAAGAAAGTGCACCCTACCCAGGAATGGCGCCGCCCACACGGAGAACTGACACAGCAAGATGACGCAACTAGAAGAGACACAGATTCCTGTGCCACTGAAAACAACAGAAGTGGACAAAGAATATGCAGCAAATAGACACAGAGAACAGATAACCAGGATGGGGGGGGAAGGGGAGAGAAATAAATAAATAAATAAATCTTAAAAAAAAATAGAAGTACAATTTATTTTTTAAAAAAAGAAAGAAACATACTCTTTAATCTTAGGAACTTTTGAGGTGGTGAATTCTTTTACTTTTAATTTTATGAATATGTCTTTATTTCAGACTCACCCTGGGATGATAGTTTATTGGGTTTTAACTTTGAGATTAATACTATCTCTTAGTACCTTGAAACTTTTATTCACCATAATCTTCTATCCATATTTACTGTTATGGAATTATCAGTGCAATCCTTATTCCTTCATACTAATCTGTCTTTTCTCTTTGCTTACTTTAAAGTTCACATAAGTATTCTGAAGTTTCATTAAAATGTGTCTATATGTCTATGTCTTTTTAGTTATTTTGCTTTGGATTTATTGAGCTGCTTAAATTTTAGGATTTTTGATTTTCAATATATTTGTAAAATTTTTCACCTTGGGTCTTAAAATTTTTTCTTTCTCTCTCCATTTATTCAACATATTCTTCTGAAATAGTACATGCTGACATGCTTCACTATTCCTACCATGTCTCATAATCTTTATTTCATATTCTTTATCTTTTTGTCTCCATTTGCATACTCAGTTATTTCTTCAGGTCTTCCTTCCAGTGTCTATATAATTTGTTCTTTCAACTATTCATTTAGTTTTAAATTTAAATTACAGAATTTTTAATTTCCAGAAACTTCAATAAATCTTAGCATTTTTTAAAAATGTCAGTTTCCTATTTTTATTTTGTATAACCTCTGCTTTTCTTTAAAAGTAGTATAATGATTAAAATAATTTATAGTGATAGAATGAGCTTAATTCTGTTGGATAACTTTTGTATTTGCTTGCATTATGCCATTATTGTTTTGGCTGACTTTGGTTTAAGGTGCCTTGTATGTCTGTGTTGGATAGGCTATTGTATCACCTCCACCAAGTAAGGGTGCACAGTTGTTTGGTCAAGCAAGCTCTGACCTAATTGTAATACAAGGATATTCTATAAACTTTAATCATCAGGGAGTCAATTGCATAAATGGTTGATAGAATGGTGGAAATTACTGAGCAACTAGGTGGCAATATTTTGAAGAGGTAGGGCAATGTTTCCCAGAAAGCTTTGTATGCTCCAAAGCAGCATTCACTCTATGGTGCTTCTTCTTCCATAGCCAGATTTTCTTTCAGAGCACACATAGAAACTTTTGCATCATCCATTTGGTGTTTAAGTTTCAAATATGAAGACTTTAACTCATACCTTTCTTTTGTAACTGTATCCAGAATTTCTAGGAGGAGCCAGCCAACATCATTATACCATTTGACACCACAAAACTCTGTTAAAATGTTGAAAACACTCTCACCCAGATCCTTGCTTCTTATAGTGTGGAAGTAGGGGTATCCCATGATGCTATTTTGCGTATCTCTATTGTCAACTCATGCCAGGGACTGTTAGCAGTCTCTTCATTATTAGAAAGGGAGTCCAATTATGATAGACAATTGCAAAACTCCCAGAACCGCCTCAAATGCTCTATGTTTAAGACTCTGTTCCTCAACAACCACTCCATAATATTGTCCGCAGGGATCTTGATCATCTCTACCTCCCACAAGACATCACACTGGTTCATTGTACTGATGATATCATGTTGATAGGACCTAGTGAGCCAGAAGTAGCAAAGACTCTAGACTTATTAGTAAGGCATTTGTGTAAGAGGGGATGGGAGATAAAACCAACTAAAATACAAGGTCCTTCCACCTCAGTGAAATTTCTAGGTGTCCAGTGGTGTGGAGCATGCTTAGATATCCCTTCTAAAGTGAAGGATAAGCTGTTCCATCTGGCTCCTCCTACAACCAAAAAAAGAGGCACAATGCTTAGTTGGTTTCTTTGGATTTTGGAGAAAACACATTCCTCTTTTGGGTGTACTACTCCAGCCCATTTACTGAGTGACCAGAAAAGCTGCTACTTTTGATTGGGGACTGGAACAGGAAGAGGCTCTGCATCAGGTCCAGCTGCTGTGCAAGCTGCACTACCACTTGAGCCACATGATCCAGCAGATCCAATGGTGCTGGAAGTTTCCGTGGCAAATAGAGATGCTGTCTGGAGCCTTTGGCAGGCCCCTATAGGAGAATCACAATGCAGACCCTTAGGATTTTGGAGCAAAGCTCTGCCATCCTTTGCAGATATCTACTCCCCTTTTGAGAAACAGCTTTTGGCCTGCTACTGGGCCTTAGTAGAGACTGAACACTTAACCATGGGCCATCAAGTTACCATAAGACCTGAGTTGCCTATCATGAGCTTGGTATTGTCTGACCCACCAAGCCATAAAGTTGGGCATGCACAGCAGCACTCCATAATAAAGTAGAAATGGTATATATGAGGTAGGGCTTGAGTGGGTCCTGAAGGCATGAGTAAGTTACATGAGGAAGTAGCCCATATGCCCATGGTCACCACCCTTGCCATGTCACCTTCTCTTTCCCAGTCCACGGCTTTGGCCTCTTGGAGAATCCCTTACAAACAGTTGTCTGAGGAAGAGAAAACTCAGGCCTGGTTCACAGATAGTTCTGCATGATATGCAGGTACCACCTGAAAGGGGACAGCTGCAGCACTGCAGCCCCTTTCTGGGACATCCCTGAAGGACAGTGGTGAGGGCAAATCCTCTCAGTGGGCAGAACTTTGAACAGTGCCACTGGCTGTTCATTTTGCTTAGAAGAAGATATGGCCAAAGGTGCATTTGTTCACTGACTCATGGGCTGTTGCCAATGGTTTAGCTGGATGGCCAGGGACTTGGAAGGAAAATGATTGGAAAATTGGTGACAAAGGGGTCTGGGGAAGAGGTATGTGGATTGACCCTTCTGAGTGGGCAAAGTCATGAAAATTTTTGTGTCCACATGAATGCTCACCAGAGGGTAACTTCAGCAGAGGAAGATTTTAATAATCAAGTGGATAAGATGCCCCGCTCTGTGGCTAATGCTCAGCCTCTTTCCCCAGCCACTCCTGTCATTGCCCAGTGGGCTCATGAACAAAGTGGCCATGGAGGCAGGGATGGAGGTTATGCATGGGCTCAGCAACATGGACTCCCCCTTACCAACGCTGACTTGGCTATAGTCACTGCTGAGTGCCCAATCTGCCAGCAGCAGAGACCCACAATCAGCCCCCAATATGGCACCATTCCTCGAGGTGACCAGCCTGCTACCTGGTGGCAGGTTGACTACATTGGACCATTTCCACCATGGAAAGGGCAGCGATTTGTTTTAACTGGAATAGACACATACTCTGAATATGGGTTTGCATTTCCTACAGCAAATGCTTCTTCCAAAACTACCATCTGTGGACTTACCAAATGTCTTATCTACCACCATGGCATTCCACACAGCATTGCTTCCAATCAAGGATTTCACAGCAAATGATGTGTGGAAATGGGCACATGCCCATGGAATTCACTGTTCTTACCATGTCCCCCATCACTCTAAAGCAGCTGGATTGATAGGTGGAATGGCCTTTTGAAGATTCAATTATGACACCAACTAGGTGGCAATACCTTGCAGGGCTGGGGCAATGTTCTCCAGGAGGCTGTGTATGCTCTAAATCAGCATCAGCTCTATGGTGCTGTTTCTCCCATAATTAGGATCCATGGGTCCAGGAATCAAGTGGTGGAAATAGGAGTGGCACCACTCGCCATTACCCCTACTGACCCACTAGGCAATTTTTGCTTCCTGTCCCTGCAACCTCAAACTCTGCTGGTCTACACGTTTAGTCCCAAAGGAGGAGTGCTAACACCAGGGAACACAGCAATAATTGCATTGAACTAGAAGTTAAAGCTGCCACTTGGCCATATTGGGCTCCTCTTACCTCTGAGTCAACAGTCAAAGAAGGGAATTACTTTACTGGCTGGGGTGATTGATCCTGACTATCAAGGGGAAATAGGACTGCATCTACATAGTGGGGGTAAAGAAGAGATTGCCTGGAATACAGGAGATCTTCTAGGGCATCTCCTAGTACTACCGTGTCCTATGATTAAAGTCAATGGAAAATTGCAACAACCCAATCCAAGCAGGACTAAAAATTGCTCAGAATCTTCAGGAATGAAAGTTTGGGTCACCCCACCAGGCAAAGAACCATGGCCAGCTGAAGTGCTTGCTGAGGGTAATGGAAACATGGAATGGGTAGTGCAAGAAGGTGGTGATTAATATGAACTTCGACCATGTGACCAGTTACAGAAATGAGGACTATAATGGTCATGAATTTTTATTCCTTGTTTCATTATGATGATGATTGTATATGTACGCAAAATGAATTTCTTTGTCTCTTCCCCAAACTTTCCCCTTATCATACAACAAGTTGTATCCATTTCATGTCATAACATTTGAGGATGTCAAGTTTGAGAGTGAATATTACCCAAGAATTTGCACCCTATTCTGAATGGAATTAATACATTTCTGGTTGTACACAGGAGAATTGAACATTGTTAGGTGGAAATAAATATATATATGCATGTCTGTTATTGTTTTTACTTAAGGACTAAGAATGGTTCAAGGTAATGTGTATGAGATGATAAGGGGTGGCCTGTGATGGTTAGGCTACTGGGTCAACTCAGCGAGGTAATTGTGCCCAGTTGTTTGGTCAAGCAAGCACTGGGCTAACTGTAATAAGAGGGCATTTATGGACTTTAGTCACCATTGACTTTACTGCAGTGGTAAATCGTAGATTGCTGGTTATAATCACATCAGTCAGGGAGACTGCCATCAGCAATGAGTGACACTTAACCCAATCAGTTGAATCCCTTAAGAGAATAAGTGATTCCAGCATTGAGTGAGAATTTCCCAGCTCGTCTTTGGCCGGCCAGCCTCTCCCAGAACTCATCAAGAATCTTCATTGGCATTTCATTGGAGCTGCTGGTTGCAGCCTACCTGCAGAACCTGGACTTGCACATCCCTGCAGCTGCATGAGAGACTCTGATGAATCTCTTACTATGGACAGTTATCCCTTGCTGATTCTGTTTCCCTAGGGAACCCTGACTAACATACCCCACCAGGCAAAGAACTATGACCTGCTGATGTGCTTGCTGAGGGTAAAGGTAACATGGAATGGATAGTGGAAGAAGTTAGTGATAAATATGAACATTGACCTGACCTGTTACAGAAATGATGACTGTAATGGTCATGAATATTTATTTCTTCCTTATGTTGGTATGAGTATATTTCTATATATACATGAAACAAAAGAAGTGATTTCAGCTTTCAGAGAGAAAATTCCCATCTCTACTTCAGATAGCCTGCATCTTCTGTGGGACTCAATAAGGACCTTCATCGGAGTCCTGGCTTGCAGTATGGACTTTTGCATCCCCATGATTGCATGAGATAATTTTACAAAATCTCATGCTATTTATAGGTATCTCTTGTCAGTTCTGTTTCCCTAGAGAACCCTTATTAATACACTATCTGAATTCTTTAAGGCCTGGGTTTAAATATATTCCTCTTTAGCAATCTGTGCTTTAATGCCCAAGATTATTTGAAAATGATGTTTAAGATTTTATCAAATATCACAGTAGTTGTGAATTGGGCTCATAATTTTAAGGAGATTATGTATGCATGTGTATGTTCCACTCTCTCAAGACTGACACCGTCTAGTTACTTCACTGTATCACTATGCAAATAATCTTTCTTCATTGTTTACTCTTCAGATTCTCGCTTTAAGTAGATGCATTCAACCCAAATTCCCACTTGCACAGATTCAAGTCTTTCCCTATTGACTCCATCTGATCTCTAACCTGAAATTTCATTTATTGTGAATCAGTTGCTATACCTAGGGCAGCTTACCTTGCTGGATATGTGCATTTACTTTATTGATTTCCTAACATTTATGGACAACTCAGCAATAATTTTAAGTTATTTTATCACAGTGTTTTTGTTTTGTAGTGGGAATGTCCATGATGCCAGAAATGAAAGGACTTGGTACAGTTTTCAAAAGTAAAAATTTAAATACCTTTTCAAACTCTTTTCTAGTAATTAGTTTTGAGTAATTTTTGTACAATTTTACATATACAGAGACATTAATTATCTATTTCTGTTTTGTATATTTTTCTATTCACCTGCAACTGGTTTTGCCTGATAATTTTAAATCTATGCTAACATGTGTTCTGCATTTTTTATTTTTTTCCTTTTATTCACCTTCACTCCCAATAAATCTCCTGAGGTATTAAATTGTACCTATTAAACCAATAGTTTTTTAAATTGCATTTGCCTTTTAGTATTTTTCTTGTTCTACTTTATTAATTTCAGATTTAACTTTACCCTCTTCCTACTTATTTTTACATTATTTTGTTATTGTTTTTCTAATTTCATACTAAATAACTCTAATTATTAAGTTTTTTTACTCCTTTTATTAATTAATAAATTTATGGTGCATTTTCCTCTGAATTGAACTTTTGCTGCATTCTTACACTTTGGCATGAAGTAATTATTTTTGCCTGATAGAGCTATTGTAATTTCTCCATTTTCCCTAATTTTATCCAATAGTATCTAATTTCCAAATATCCCCAAATATTTTTATTTATCTTTTAAACTATGTTTATTTATTTATTTATTGGATAATAAAACACGGAATGTGTAAAAATTCTCATTTCCTAAGGTTTCCTTAGTGGCAAAGTACTGATAGATTTTTGCCAATCCTCCACAGAGATACCAAAATAGGTATTTTTCCTTTTCCAGAGATATAAAATTGTTTGTATAGCTAATAATTCAAGATTATTGATTTCATTATCCAATCAATTTCTTTTATGACTTTTTTTTCTGTCCCTCTCCATATCTGAAAAGGATAATTGAATTATCCCTCTATTCTGTGCTTTGTTTCTTTCAAATTTAAGCACATCTTCTTTATAAAGCTCACTTTTTAATCACTATTTTATATCTTTTCTCATCTTTAGTTTTTTAAAATTGATTGCATCAGGTCTTATATTACCACTAATACTACTGTTTTCTTTACTTTTGGCTAGTGTTCCTTAGTCCTTATTATCTTTAAATTTTATTTATTGCATTGCTTTAAGTGAATCTGTTTTGAACTCTCGTGTATTTTCACTCAACCTAATAATCTCTGTCTTGTAATGAAAAAATTCAGTCCTTTCACATTTAATGTAATAGTTTATAAATTTGACTTTGTTACTTCTATCTTAATTACTATTTCTTATATATTTAAATTTTCCCTTTTTCTCATTTGATTAGATTGTTTTCATTCCATTGTACCCTTGTAAATTTGAAAGTAATACTATAATTTAACTTTTTATTGATAATAATCCTCCTTTTCTTATTCACATAATCAGGTTGATATACTTCTATCATATTTAGAAAATAAAATATTATTTACTTTCTCCACTCAGGTGTGCTCTCATGCACCTCAAAATGCTCTACCTCCTATTTTCCTTTTCCCCACCACAGTAAGGATAGCTCAGAGAAATAACTTCTTTTCTTCCTTTTCCTTTCCTTTTGCCCCATCCTCCATGAGGAAACAACAGTCAAAAGAACTTTATTTCTTTCCTCTCTTCCCCTCCCCATTCTCACTGCCAGCTCCAATTTCAGGTTTTGTTGAAATGGTAACATACTTTTAATTCAGGATGTTTATTACAATTTTCTTTGCAGGATATCCTTTCTGTTACAAGTGTTGTAATTTTCCATTTATATTACACATTCCCAGAGAGTTTATTTATTCACTGAATGTAATTATATATTGCAAATTTTATTGATACCAGCTGTTGCCTCTCTTTATCTTCTCCCTTTTTGAAATCTCTCTTTGTTCATCTTATTTAGAGCTCCTGAGTACTTCCATAGAAGTAGTACATGGGTATGTTAGAGCTACCATTGGATATTTTGCATATCTGCAAATACCTTTCTCAATCATGAAGTATGAATAATAAAATTATTGGGATGTTATACAATTTGTCCAGAAACATATTTTTCCAAAGTCAGAGTTTACAAACTGGTTACATTTGAATCAAAAGTCTCAGCTTTTTGGTGCCATTTTTCTCTTTTTAATCACTCTCTTAATACAATCAATTATCATTACAAAATTTATGTAAAATAGAAATTTCAATGTCAACAAAATAATAAAACACTAATAAAAAATTTATATCAAAACATGAGGTCTTTTCATAATAAATCAGGGAAACATTACAAAACTTTTGAAAAATATTATTTGATTAAGAGATACTTAATAGGTTGATCTTGGATAGCAGAGTAAAATTTCAAATGATATAAATTCTTCTTTACATTAGTGTATATAGCTAATGCAATTCTAATCAAAATGCAAAGGAAAAATTTCCACAGCTTAATATCCTGATTTTTAATTTTAATCAATATATTCTTTTTTTTTAGAAGAGATCTTAAATTTCACCTGCTGAAGTCATTAGTAAAGATCTATGTATTAGAATTCTTAACCTCATAATGTAATCCAAATTTATTCCACAAGGCTTAAGGTGTTAAGTGATAAAGTAAACACTAGGGGACAATTTAACCAGTTTGCCTTTCTATTCCCTAGATAAGGAAAGTCCCTTGAAGCATAATTACAAATAAAGAAATCATGGTGGAAAATCATAATTACATTCAATGGATAAAAATTTTAGGACTTGAGCATGGCCAAAATTCAGTAAGGCAAGATATATAAAAAATTAAAAGGCAAACAATATTTGGCAAATTGTTTTACAAATATAAAAGGAAGTTTATAATATTAATATATAATGAATTCTTACAAATCAGTGGGAAAAACACCCGTGGTACAATAGAGCTGTTATTATTTTAGAAGAAATATGTAAGCATAATGAACATATGAAAAATATTATACCATATATGTAATGGTGGAAATGCAAATTAAAACGAAATACTCTATTTTATCCACCATATTAGTAAAGCTATCTCTAGTAATGAGTTTTTCTTTCTATGCCTAGTAGGGTGGCAAGGGACCAAGAACTAGGCACATTCTCAAACTATTGGTGGAAATTTAAATTGAAAATAAGTTTTCTGGATGTCAGTTTTACATTGATGGTTACACTTGCAGGAATTTATCTTATGGAAGTAATTGGTGTGAAGCAAATAAAAGTTGTAAGAGTAAGAAAAAGGATTGTAATATTACTTAAAGCAACAAACTGCTATGAACAATTTAAATGTCCAGAGTAGGGGAAGGAGTAAATGAATCTTGGCACACACATTGGTTGAAATATCATAGTCATTTAAAATCATATAATCGATAGTTAATATAGGGGAAAAATAATGACAAAAATGTTAACTTTAAAAAAGAAGTAAACTCTGCTCAATATTCATAAGATTTTCAATTCAGCAAAAACAGCACGGATAAGAAAGACAATATACCAACTTTTAGCAATGCTTCACATTCACTAGAACAATTAAAGACTTTTAAAAAAATGTTCCCTTTAAGTATTTTTCTGTTAGAAATTTTCTACAATAATCATCAAAAATTTTAACTATTGGAAAAATATTGTTACTATTATTTGTTCATATGAAGTAGTTGGTGGCATATCATAGCTATAGATAAGTATCTAGAACATAGTATCTGTTCAATTAAATATTTACTGAATGAATGATTAGCACTCAATATTAATCATTTTACATTATATTATCTTTATTTGTTTCTCTTCCTTTTTTCCCTTATACTTTGTTTCTGTACCCTGGTTTCCTAGATGAAACATTCTACAATCTTTCTTTTTTTATTTTTGAAGTATGGGAGCCAAGATTGAACCCAGGACCTCATATGTGGGAAGCCAGTGCTCAACCACTGAGCCACACCAGCTTTTTTGAGTTGTTTTTTCCATTTGTTTTGCCCAAATTTTTTTATATTAACCTGTCCACTATTTTTCATCATGCCTATAAGTTATCGAACAGACTATAGCATCCTGTAGAATTGTATAGATTAAGGTCATATTTTTCATTGAAATTAATATTTGCAGCCCACTTTTATTTACATACTGTACATATTCTAAGAAACAAGTTCTTTAGCAGAAGCTGCTAAACAGAAAATGGAGAAATATTAAGGACCAAGATTATCATCAGAGAATAGAAAGGTGTTTGGGAAGCTCCTGCTGTTGAAGGGAGATGGGATGCACATTTGGGATAAGAAGTCCTGGGGCTTCTAAATTCCTGTTCTTAATAAAATAAAGTGCTCAAAGAAATAACAATGAAGAGGTGTTTTCATTTTTTAATATAATTCATTAGAACTAGTTCGTATTCATGACAAGCTAGAGTACCAGATTCAAGTGATTTATACAAAGGCATATATTTTTAGTCTTTTCTGTTTTTTTTATTTAAGAATGACAGCATATTAGACTTCCTGGTTTTTTAGTACAATAGATTAAATATATTCATAGAAGCAAGTCTCCTACCTGTGGCTAAACACAAAGCAGTTTGTGCAAAATAATCATAGGTGATATTTCGTAAGTGTCTTCAGTAAAATCATAGATAAAATATGAACATTGGAGTATAATGTAGCCTTCTGTAAATTTATAAAATATTTTCTGTACCACTCACCAAACACAGATAATTGATTTCAATACGGATGTGGCTCTTGGCATAGCTGAAACTGTGGGTTTTTAATCACATAGGAGAGTTAAGCCTGAAAAGTAAAACAAAGAAATGTGTACAAATTAAATGTCAAATATAAAAGTAAAACTCGTTTTGTTAAAAACAATTGGTATTTCTCATTTTATCAAAAAAGAAGTTTGCAAACTGACTCATATAACTGGTCCTTACAAATATAAAAAACCTCAATTCTTTCTTTTAGGTTTTCTTTTTGCCATTCAAGTCTGAATTTGACAGATGTGGATTAAATGTGTTTATTCCATTGACAAAAAGTAGAGTCTTTTAATTACTAGAATATACAAACATATATTCATAGCATTACAGGATATTGTGGCTTTTTTTTTTTTACCATTTGCATCTTGTTACACTCTAAGCATATTTTTTTGATTGTGCTAAAACTTCACTGGCAATGGAACATGCTCTGGTGACTTTAAACTCAATACTTAGTAAATTAATTACCACTTTTCTTGATAAATACTCTAGGGAATTAAAAGGATGCTGACTACATAAGCTGTAAAATATTATTAGGAGTATCTAGTTAAATATCTGCTCTTTTGTGATATTTTACAGAATTCTTTAATGGCATCTTTATAAAGGATTGCTACTTTAGAAGAAATTTAAGACTATAGTAAAAAGCAGGAATATTTTAGCTTTGTGTGGTAGGCATCAGATACAAAGATGACTTGGAGCTATTTTTCAAGGAGTATTTCAAAATTTGCTCCACATTCATCCCTTAATAAATGTTCTTGAAATAAAAGCTTGAAATATTTTATAAAAACTTCCCTTTTTTGAAAGAGAGAAATGTAATTCAGGATATGTGTGTTTGTGTGTATGTAAAATCAAATTGGAGGGTGAAAGATTGAATGAAATGGGAAGAAATGGAAATAAGATGAAAATGAAAAGAGAAAATGAAAGATATCAATCCAATAGAAAATAAAATATTATGTCCACTTTATATTTTCAGGCAAATTAAAATGAGAGCATAACTTATTGCCTCTAATTCATCTGAATGTGTATTTTATTTATATTGCTTGGGAGGAATCTAAAATTATCAAGTCAGCCTAGAACTAGCCAATAATAACTTTATTTATTTATTTATTTTTTTAAGATTTATTTATTTTACCTAATTTCCCCCCCTCCCCCGGCCGTCTGCTCTTGGTGTCCATTCGCTGCATCCCGTTTCTTTGTCCGCCTCTGTCGTCAGCAGCAGCACGGGAAGTGTGGGCGGCGCCATTCCTGGGCAGGCTGCTCCCTCCTTTCACGCTGGGTGGCTCCTCACGGGCGCACTCCTTGCGCGTGGGGCTCCCCCACATGGAGGACACCCCTGCGTGGCACGGCACTCCCTGCACGCATCAGCACCGCACATGGCCAGCTCCACTCGGGTCAAGGAGGCCCGGTGTTTGAACCTCGGACCTCCCATATGGTAGACGGACGCCCTAACCACTGGGCCAAAGTCCATTTCCCAATAATAACTTTATGTCTTGTCTTGAAATGTCAAAATTGACTTGTGCCATACTGGTGCACAGAAGCAACATACATTCACAATGTTACTAGAGAAGAAACATGTTCAATGTGAACTGAAAAGGAAACAGATGCAAAAGGGAAGGCAAAGGATGTCAGATGTACAGCTTGCCATGGTTGTTGGGCCTATTTTCCTTCTGCTGGGTCTGTACCCTCAGTGCTCATGAGTGGTCTGAAATCACCTGTTCTCCCAGAACTCTTGACCTTGGCTCACCCAGTAACATTGCTATGCCCCCATGAAGAGCATAGCAGTGGGATAATGAGAATGGGCAGTTGCAAGGGAATTTTGCCATACCTTTCTGACTAACCGCTTATCTATTCTCTCTCACCCCATTTGAAATGAAGACAAATCATATTTTAAAATTGAAGAGCAGTATTGATTAGTTAAAAAGCTTTGAATTGGGTTTCAAGATATCAGAGCTTTATTCACTGTCATTTGTCAGCAATGTGCCCTTGTAAAATATTCTAAGTCTTTCTGCAAAAGCATTCAGGCTTTTGTACCTCCATTTTAATACATGTCCCAGAAGGAGACAGGTTTTTCTCATAGTTTTATTAATCTGCATAAAAATTCTAAAGTTTAGTAAGATGGGAAGTTACCAAACTCAATTCAAGGGATGCTGAAGAATAAATGTAGCTTCCTAAATTGAAACATAAATGAAATATTGGGATGCTGTCCCAGAATCTTTTCAGTTGCTCCAGTGTTTTCATTTACTCTTTCTGACTCATCTTTGCAAAATCCAGCTAGGCTGTGTATGTGGCATGTGGATTTAATTCTTATGATGGCAAAACTATTAAGATGGTAAAATATTTTAATATAGACATTGTTTTAATCCCTTGGAGTAATTTATAAGTACCATAGACCAATATAAGATATAGAAAATAATTTAATTCTTCAATCAGTATAAAATAAGAGGCTTCTCTACCACCAGGAAAGCAGTAGTTTCAAAAGCAATCACAATAATTTTACATTAAACAACTATCCCCAAACCCTAAATAGTGAGTAAAGAGAACTGGAGATGGAGAATCAGGAAAAGACCATATAGAAATTGAAAATTATCTGAAGGTTGATCTGTCAAGAAAATCTTCCAGCTCCATTTCATGGCATGGGATAAAGAGCCTTTCCTATATACTAAAGGAAAGTATCAGAGTCAGAACAGATGTGGAGAAATACAGAAGCTAGCAGGGGACAAATCTCTGGTAATGGAGCCAGACCATCATCCAGCACTCTGGTCATTATATTACTGATTGTTTGATTGGAAAGATCTAAAATATGTTCAGTAAGGCTCAAGACCTGCCCATTTGGACAATGAGAAAGTTTGACTTTAAGACAGATGTGTAAAGGAGAGCCAGTAAATAAAGGAATTATGGCCCCAAGATAGAGCAGCAAATAAAAAGTATAGCCATTGTCACCACCACCACCACCACAAACTAGTTTCGTGTTTCCTCAATATCTGGTATGCACTAAATGTCAGAGTGGAAGCAGATTTACCAAAAGACTGAACTGAATGATAGAAGACAGTAATGGTTAAAAAAAAGAAAGAAAAAGTAAAGGTAATGATCAAGACAAAATGTCTTGCATTTAAGCATTTAGAAACTGGACTTCAATAAACGTGGAGAGATCAGAGAAGCTCTAAAACTAGGATGCTTTTAGAAATAGGACTCACATAAGGATATTTAAAGAAAAAGAAAAGAAAGTTTAAACACTGCTGGAATTTTGCCTTTAATTGATCATACTAGTGCACTATTATTAGAAATCATCAGTTAAAAATGAATCATAACTCTGTAATACACAGCTAATTATTGAAAATTGTGCCTTTGCTAACTTTTGAAAACCCATATATAGTATTTTTGTCTTTTCTCCCAAGATAAAAGCTTCTGACAAGTGACTCAAGAGCCTCTGACATTTTTTAAATGTCTGTTTGCCACAGAAATTTTAGTTCCTGGAGTTTTTCTTAAAATTTCTCAAAAAAATACAAAGGTTTTGTCAAAAAGATGTTCTTCACAACATTATTTATGACTCATTCATTCATTCAACAAAATTTTTGTGCCTAGTGTTTAGAAAAAACACTAAATGCCATTATGAGAGTAATTGTTAATTATGGTACAAGCATGTGATGAGCTATTAAGCCATTATTAAAATGATGTTTATGGAATGTTTAATGACTTGGGAAAATGCTAATGATTTAACATTGAGTGAAAAATGCACTTACAAAATAGCACTTACCATATTATCTGAGACATGTAAAAACTGCATTAAATGAAGAATGAAAAAATTCCCCAAAATATGAACAATAATTGTCTTTAGGTGATAACTGGATGCTTTTTCCCCCTGCCTTACTTTTTACAAAGAATATACATTAACTTTACTATCATTTAAAAATATTGATATTCTGGTAAACTAGAAATGGAAGAACCTGACTCAACTGAACATATGATCAAAATTTCACTCTCTAAGTGAGGACTTGATTTATTAACAGAACACAGGACATTCAGACAGCTTTTACAGAGATGCTTTCTGGGAACAATGCCTGACTTCATGATTTGCCTGTACCCTTGTTTCACATTCTTAAAACGTTTCACATCTTCAAGAATAGAAAGCAGATATGTTTAAGCTTTTTTGTTAATGACCAAAAGCAGGTTTGACATTTTTCTTATTATATCAATTTTCTTGATGTATAATTTGCATACAATTAAACGCACCCATTTTAAGTGTGCAGTTTTATGAGTTCTGACAAATTTATATACTGCTGCAATCACCATCCTAATAAAAATACAGAGCATTTCCATGATCCCCAAAAGATTTCTTGTGTTGTGCCCATTGGCAGGCATTCTTTCAACCCATTCCTGGCACCAAGCAATTACTGATCTGCTTTCTGTCACTATAGATCAGATTTACCTTCTGGAATTGCATATAAATGAAATCATACAGTATATACTCTTGTATCTGATTTATTTTACTCAGCTTGAAGTTGTAGAGATGTACCCATGTTGTTGCATGTATCTGTGCAAGATACCACTACATATACTCCAGAATGGCTAAAAATAAAAAGACATGTTACAAATGTTGGGGAGGATGTGGAGGAACTTGAACTCTCATACACTGTTAGTAGGAATGTAAGAGGATTTGGCCACTTTAGAAAACAATGTAGAGTTTCTAATAAAATGAAACATAAACTTTCCATATGATCTAGCAATTCTGTTCCTGGGTATTTATCCAAGAGAAATGAAAACATATGTCCACAAAAAGACATGTGTACCACTAATCATGGCAACTGAACCAGAAGCATTTCTTTCTAAAAGTTATAACTAGAAACAAGTCAAATGTTAACAAGTGAAGGGAAAACTCAACTGGCACATATTCATATAATGAACTACTACTCAGCAATAAAAAGGTTGCCTTTTGTAAGCACAATTGTTTTAAAAACGAGTTCTAAAAAATGTGTTATCTCAAGGAAATGGGTTTAACATCAAGAAAATCTAGTAGACTCGCTGCAATTATATTCATACTACTATTCAGTAAGATTCTTTTTTAAATTTATTCATTTTAAAAAGCTGCAATCAGGGTTTAAATTAATAAATACAGTTATCAATTCAAAGGAACACTGGTCCATTATTCACTTTTAAGATGAATAAAATTTTTATTACGTTGGTATATATTTCAAGGTAGGTATTACACTCCTTAAACCAATCAAGAAACTGAAGTGATGAGTTGGTACACAAAAACTCATACTTTTAAAATTAAGTCCCAGGCTCCGACTATGTAGTCTTCTAACCTCTGGTGAAAATATTATTTTTCTTCAAATGAGAAACTCCGGTAGGCAGAAATGAAATTGTTTCATTTTTCTTTCATTTAAAAATCAAGTACTGAACACAGAATTAGACACGGTCCCTGCTCAGTGGGTTTCGCAATCTACAATGCTTGCCTGGTTTTCTTTCTGCTCAACCTCTATGTTAGAGTACACACTTGATAGGAACTTGTTTACTATTGCTAAGATATACTCTTGTGCTCCCTATACTACTGAAAGAAAGTTCACAGTCCTTTGAAAAAACCAGGGCCTTGAGCATGCTGGCAGGACAGGCACAATAACATTCACTTGTATCAAATAAAGGAGAGAATTCTATAGAGAACAGAATTCTTATAATCAGTAGTCTTTTTCTAGTTTACTATTTAAGAAAGCTTGCCAGAAATAGAGACTCAACTTTATTTCTGAATGTGTGCAAGTTTGTAAATCACGTGTAGTCCGCTGGAATACAGTAAACACTGGTTGGATGATGAAGCAATTTAGGAAATAAAATACTGTATGTCTAAAATTACAAAGTGATTAAATTCTCACATAAATAACCCCAAACTTATTATCTGTGGACTTATCCATATCCATGACTTTCGGGTCCTCACTTGAATGGTCTCAAATCCTTGGCCACCATGGAGATTTCCTTCACTATTTTTTGGATGTTCTTCTATCAGAGAAATGATTCTTGTCTTGAACATAGGAGTAATATAATGTATAGCAAAAAAAAAAAAAGTACTTGGTTGGACTAAGAGGAAGAAATGTGTGTTTTGGTTTGGCAAAGGGCTGCCGATACAAAGGACCAGAAATGGGTTGGCTTTTATAAAAGGGATTTATGTGGCATAAATGCTCACCAAGGCCATGAAAAGTCCAACTCAAGGCACCATAAGATACCTCACCAAGGTCAGCTGCCACATGGGGAAGCAAGATGGCCACTGATGTCTGCTGAGATCTCCACATTTCTGCACCTGTAGGAAAACCTGGTATAGGGCTTATCTCTTACCAGGCCTCTTCACTCATTCTCATTGACTCTGCTTTCTTCCTAAGTTCAGCTGTAAACTATCAGGCATATGGCTTATTTCTCCCTGGACCTCAACTCTTTGAGCCTCTTGGGGGCTTCTCTCCTTGCAGCTTAGCTGTGGGTGAAACCTTTCTCTCCTACGGCAAGATTAAATATGGCAACTTCCTTTATCTGTGTCTGTGTTTATATCAGACCCAGTAAGAGGGCTGAGACCCAACCTGAGTAACACCTCACTGATGTGAGTTGAAACTGTCTCACACCCATAGGAATGGATTAGTTTCTTTTCTATGTTTCATAAAATAATGAGAAATTTTTTATACTGACTGAGAAATTTTGCATACTGAAGATATATACCCCAATTACTGAGCTAAACAAGTTAATTCATCCACTCAACCGATAGTGTTTAAGTACCTATTATGTGACAGGCTGGGTGCTGGTGATATTGCAGTGAACGATTCAGAAATGTCCCTTGGACACATGGATCTCACATCTTATTGGAAGGCATGTGGACCTGGGAGAAAGACAAGAAACAAATAAATGATTACATAATAGGATTTCCAGTTACAAACCTAGTATCATTTCATTCTCAACATGATCTTATCTTAGCTACTTTTTAAATGAGGAAATTGCAGACCACAGATATCATCTAACTTCTCTTAAAATCGGGTTGTAGTATGGTAGTAATTTAACCTAGGCACTGCTGACTGGGAATATCCTGTTTCCACTTAATTATAGTAGGAAAAAAAATCAGCATCAGCAGACAATTACTAAGCTCATAATTTATAGCCAACAAGGAAGAAAATGGAGGCAAAAAGAGAAAGGTCTTTAGAAGAAAGTGCTTCTCACTGTGTATAGGCCAGGAGAAGTACCTCATGTACCTCCCAAGGACCCCAGCTATTGCACTATGAAATTCACTGTGACATTGCAACATGGTCATCATTCCCTTGTGCTGCTCCTAGTCAATGACTGAGCAGGGCAGGGATATTAAAGATGCCCATTCCTGGGATACATGGGACTCCTCTGATGACTGACTTTGGCTTAAGGATCCTTGAAGGCCTTACTGAAACTTTCTTAAATAGCATCACTGTCTAGGATGTTTTTGTTCCCTCTCTCCTTCACTGACATTGCAGTTTAAAGGCTCTCAAAGCCTTATCTAGCTCCCTCTTCATTTTATCTCATAGGGTGTTTTCTGTAATATGATCTACTTCTTGGAGGAACCAGCCAAGTGGTACCAAGAGGGGTCTGAGCAAATAGGTGATAAAAGGGGGTTGGGGACTAGCTCAGTCACCACTTGGCACCATCCTGGTTAATCCACAAGGCATGGGTAGTCCTTGGCACAATGTGACAGCTAAATTACTAAAGATTTCTCCAATGGAGAACTGGGTAAATGTCCCAGTGGTGCAGAAAACTATGGAAAGAATGATGATGCAGACATTTGAGAAACTGGGAAAAAACAATGCCTATAATGAAAACAGAGTTGGATGCCCTACAGAAGGCTAATGAGAGATGAGGGCTGTTGACAAGCAGTTGATAGTTGTGGGAGCTAGAAAGCCTGGGTGGTAACTTACAAAGAGGCCCTTAACATGGCAGTGGAAGTGGAAGGATAAAGATAATTAATTGATAGGCTGAAGACTCTATTGTCAAGAGTCCAGGAGCTCCAGGATGTTTGAATGTTTGGAAAAGATGATGGTGCTGGTAGGGAAAACTTGAGGTCCTGAGAATGGAACAGGGAAATCAGGATAAATGGCTCTGAGGATGCTGACTTTATAATCCAGCCTTGTTCCTGGAACCCCATTGGTTTGCAAAGGCAGCTCACCCTTCCCTTATGATAGTCAGCATTCTGACGGTGCTGGAAGATGCTGCAGAAGCTTTTCCCTCACAAGGAAACAGGCATCCCTCTCAGGAGCTTTCCCTACTTCCTTTCTTGTCACCAGAACAATAACTAAAGTTAAATCCCAGCATAACCTGGGTGTGATGTGTTGGGCCTGATTAGGTAGGGAAGAAGCTATATTCTTAAAGATCTGCAAGAACTAGCTTATGTGTACTGGCAGGAATGAGAGGACTCCTTGGATTGGATTTTGAGTGTGTCTGATCAAGAGGGCCAGAATGTAATGCTGGACAAGCAATTCATTTCCTTAGATGCACTTCTAAAGATGTAGGATTTAGCACTCTAGCAAGGATTCCAAGGGATGCGGCAGACTTGCTGCTGCACAGTGTTTAGAGGCCTGTGAAAATGATGACCAATTCCCAGTGAAATGAAAGTGCCAATATTTCCCTAGCAGATACTGGAGGAAGGAATAATGAAGTTGATGGAGGATGGCATGAGGGAATGAATGTATTATATAAGGCCAGAAGACTCAATAGGACAGACTATTCACCAAGGCAATGAGGAATGTGTTGGTGAGAGGGGCACCAGAATCACTAAAAAGCTCAGAGATTGTTCTTTCTAGGGGAAGAAGACATGGTTACAGAGCTGGACTTTTCAACATTCTGGTGATAATGCCCTTCTCCCCAAGTAATAGAGGCCAGGGGAGGGCACTTAACTGCCAGAAGCTAGCTGGCTTCCATGAGCATAAGGAAGGGTGAGGCTGGAAAAATAGTCAAGGAGCTTAACCTGTGAGGAGTTCTGAAGATGGGAAATAGAACATGGCCTAATTTTTGGCAGGATAGATGGGTAGCCAGCAAGGTGCTTTTTAACATCCAAAATTCTTTAAAAAAGGAGGAACAAGATAGGGCACTGTAGGAGGTCTAGGCTGTGATGCAATCAGTCTTGTTATCTGGGTCATATGATTCTCCATATTTTTGGAGGATACAGCAGACACTGCAGTGTTAGGAAAAAAAGCAATGTGGAACTATGTCAAGCTCCAGTGGGAGAATCATAGCACAAGTTCCTGGGATTCTGGAATAAAACACTGCCATTTACAGTAGAGAATTATTTTTTTTGAACTTTTTTTGTCTTTATTTATTTTTAAATATTACATTAAAAAAATATGAGGTCCCCATTTATCCCCCACCCCCTTCACCCCACTCCTCCCCCCATAGCAACAATCTCCTCCATCATCATAAGACATTCATTGCATTTGGTGAATATATCTCCAAGCACCGCTGCACAACATGGTCAATGGTCCACATCATAGCCCACACTCTCCCACGTTCCACCCAGTGGGCCATGGGAGGACATACAGTGTCTGGTAACTGTCCCTGCAGCATCACCCAGGACAACTCCAAGTCCCGAAAATGCCTCCACATCTCATCTCTTCCTCCTATTCCCCACCCCAGCAGCCACCATGGCCACTTTCTCCACACCAATGCCACATTTTCTTCGATAACTAATCACAATAGTTCATGAATAGAATATCAGTAAGTCCAAGTAGAGAATTATTTATCTTTTGAGAAAGAGTGTTACTGGATTCTGGTAGAAATAGAATACCTGACCATGGAACACATAGTAGCAATGGGCCTGAAACTGCCAATCATGAGTTAGATAGTGTTGAACCAATCAAGTCATTAGGTCGGACAAGATCTACCATGATTCTTCCCCTGGCTTGCACCTATGGTTATATGGGGCTTCCCTGGAGGACACTTCTAAGCAACCTCCCCTCCCTCTTTCCTTCACTTGGGGTCAGATATATATTATGGTTTTATGGCTTGTCCAGCTCTACCCAGCTGCCCTGTTTTTTCACACATAGATGTTTCTCTTAATAAAATCCTTGCATGTTCAATCATGTATTGTAATATGTGACATCCTTGTCTATTACTAAGTTCCAGGGCTTCAGTCTACAGCATAAGGTAACTGCAGCAAAGTAGGGAAGGCACATGGCAACTCAGTGAGTGTAGCATTGTGTGACCATACAACAATGCATTTTAAAAAACTAACTTTGGGGAAACGGATGTGGCTCAACTGATAGAGGATCTGCCTACCATACAGAAGTTCCAAGGGTTCGATACCCAGGGCCTCCTGGCTCATGTGGTGAGCTGGCCCATGCACAGTACTGCCACATGCAAGGAGTGCTGGCCCATGCAGGGATCCCTCCATGTAAGGGTGCCCCCTGGGCAAGGAGTGGCCCCTACTCAAGGAGAGCTGCCCTGCGCAAACCACTGCCCACCCAGAAGTGGTGCCACACACAAGGAGAGCTGATGCAACAAGATGATGCAACCAAAAGACACAGATTCCCAGTGCCACCTGATGAGAATACAAGGGTACACAGAAGAACACACAGCGAATGGACACAGAAAGCAGACAATGCGGGGTGAGGGGTTGGTGGGGGGAGGGGAGCAGGGGGAGAAATAGATAAATAAATCTTTATAAAAAACACACTTTGTTTGCCTGAATGGCATCTCTAAGAGTTTAGTAGAATTTTGCTTAACTATAATATAAATGATGTTCAAATTAAAGAGTAAGGATGGACAAGTTTTGTTCTGCAGGGATTTGCAAACAAAGTAGGAAAATTGCTTTCCAGTCTTTTCTGTTTCTTTAAAATAATTAAGAGAAACTGAATTCACGTTCCCCATCAACTCTTGGTAGAATCTCCCACTCCTCCGGTTGTTTACCATCGCCACATGGGTCTCATTTTTTCACAACCCCTCCTTCCATACCCTCCACACCCACCTTACCAGGGCTTTCTTCCACCTACTTTCTAACAGATTTTCTACTTTTCTCTTTACCCCTCTTTACCCATTTTCCTCACTTTTATAGCAACAGATGCCTGACCAAAAACATTTCCAAGAATGTTACCCTTGTTAAGATATTACTAACATTATTAAAGGCTTTTATAGTGGTCAAAAACGACAATGGGGTGCTTTGCAAAGTTGTACGTTTTTATTTGTGGAAGCCCTCAAGTGATGGTAACCACCCCAGTTTTCTTTAACCTTATTTTCTACAATTCTAAGTCTTCCCGACATGAAATCCTTAGAAGATCCCCACTTTATAAAGAGGTAAACGGTTTAACCACAAGTGTTTCTACAGCAATTCAAAGAATCTGTACTTTTTGAAAATTCTTTAATCAGGCTATGATTTTATTTACATTTCCTTATTTTCTTTTTCTGAAAAAAGCTAAAAATAAACTTTAGTCTGTCAGGATTGTCATAAACTCTAAATCATCAGTGTCAAAATAATGTTATTTTTCCACACTTAGAAAGCTGTTTCTCTTTTGGTTGTTCTTCTGTTTTCTGAAATGAGAGATTTCCATGATTCAGCATTCACAAAGCTTAGCATAATTTGTTTTGAATTAAATCACTATTTTCAATGGTTTCTAATGCTAATATCTTTCTGCCAGTCAAGAAAGGTAAAGTTGTTGAAAAACATTAATTTATAATTTTAGTTGTTCATCAATACGAGCAGGAAACATGTTGAAAAGGATAAGTTGCCTTTTCCTTCTTTGTGTATAACTTTTTCTTCATGATTTCTTTATGGTTGTACTTAGCATTTAAAGTTCCACTTAAGGTCTAATGGAAAGGTCTCAATGCAATAGTCTAAGAACTCTGGAACTTTTCAGATAATAATTTACAAGGTAAACTATAAGTCAAAAATAAACTCCAGAATGTCTTCATGTTCACTGAAGCTATTGTTGTGATTATAAGAATTACTTCTAACCACTTTAAATTACTTCCATCTAGTATAAATATGTTCCATGCTTTTTTCTTTTTTAACCAAACTTACGTACCATTGCTTTAATGCAACATAGGTTTCTATTGAATGTTATATTTTTAACACAAATTTCAGAAATGACAAAATGTATTTTTAAAACTTGCTTCAACATTATTCAAGTTTATGGATATATAATTTTCTAGATCAAATTGGGTAGTATTTGGAGGTAATATGTATATAGAGATATTTATATATTTATTAAATAAATATTATTGCACATGCCTATATCTACTTATATATGTGTATATATATGTTTACATGATTTTAAGTTATCAAACTATGATATCCATTACAACATAGAGATACATATTCTGGAAGTCTCATTTGATATGATAGATTAGTCATTTTGTATTTTTTCCATCCATCATTTTTCCAAGAGATGTAAATATTTAGGTAAAGAAGTTTCTAGCTTAACGTCAATTTGCTTTGCATTGCCTTCTTGATTTCCCCATGATATCAAGGCTTGTTCCCTTCCAGAACATCCCTAAAATTCCTTGACCTTTCATGTGGTTTGTTAGTTTCTTAAATAATTCTCTGAGCCCATAATTCATCTGGGCTTCTCATCTAAAGACATTTTGTATATATTACAGTAGATTTGAATGCTTTTCAACAAAAACTGCAATGTGCATGGTGATAAAACTATATTATAATTGTTTTTATGTTTTGCTTGCATGTCTACTAAGTAAATCCAAATTTTTTGAAAGGCAACATACTTCAGTCAAAGAATGATTAATTCAATGTTCTCAAAATTACTTCTGTTTTCCCAAAACTAGCATCATCATATTTTTACATAGGGGGAGATTAAAGACTTTAATGTAACGCTCCCCTTTTTGTACCCTCCAAAACACATCCACACAGCACAGATCTTATGGTTACAAGTGAAAATTAAAGAAATGAAATTCCATCCCCTTTTCCCTAAGACCCCATTAAAATGATAAAAGGGAACAAAAAAAGGTAAAACTCATAAAATGAAGGAACTCAAGGATCAAGAAATTGTAATACATTCTGGAAAGCGTATTACATTAGTGCAAGTAATGAAAGGAAATAAAGGAAACATAACCTAGAGAATGGGAAGAAGGGGCAGAGGCCAAAAAGGAGCCAGACTCCTCTGCAGAATCTCAGAGCTGTATGAGCTAAGAAATGTCAGGCATGATGCAGGAAGATGGGAAACTGGGTGATAAAAATAACTTAATGAAATTCGATATATGTGATATATGTAGTGACGTAGGGTGCCTAAGAGTTACCTATGGCGAGCTTCCTTATTTCTCAAATGTGGCCTCTCTCTAAGCCAAACTCAGCATGTAAAAGCAATTACACGCCCCCTCCCCAACCCCAGTGTGGGGCATGACTTCCAGGGATGATCCTCTCTGGCACAGAGGCATTGCTACCAAGTACCAAAAAGCAATGCATTGGAAAAACAAACAAACAAAAAAAACAAAAACAAAAAACACCTTGATGAAAAGGGGGAAAAGCTAAAGATAAGTGAGTTTCTATGGCTAAGAGACTTCAAAGTGTGTTGAGAGGCTATCCCAGAGGTAGCATATGCACATCTCAACAGGATCTCATTGACAGTCAAAGTAGATACAACCCTAAATAGCAAAACTCCTCAGGGATATGGAGACATTCAGACACTATTGGCAGGGCAGACAGACAGCTCAGGAATTTGGCCTCTTGCCAGTGGACCCTAATCTGGTATTTATGCTCCCCAATGTGACAGATTTAGACTCAGCTGTGGTTTCCTTATACATGACTCTTCAATCCTTCTATCTGAACCTATAATTAGTACTAGAGTTGGTAGGTGTACATCCATGAGACTTAAATCTTTGGGCTGTCCATGTGCCAATGGAGCCCTGAATCTCAACAGAATTGCAACACCTACTCTCGAGTTCAATGGACTACCCAGGACAACTAACAGGGAGGAGATGATGGACAAGGAACATACCAAGGAACTGAGAGTGCCTGCAAGCAAGAGTCCCATCCATCAGATGTATGAGATTGAAGTTTCCCTCAATTAATGGTGGAGTGGACATCACCATTCCAGAGTCCTTAAGACTGGGAAATGGACTACGGACTAAAATAAACTTACTAATATTCTATTATAGACTAATTGTGAATCTAGCAATGGAAGAAATACCATTGTGGAGGCAATGATCCATGGATGTTCTGGGGTTAGGTAGAGGGAGAAACAGGTGTAATAGAGGGGCATTTTTGGGACTTGGGAATCATCTGAATGACATTACAACAACAGATACAGGCCATTATATATCAGGCCATAATCTATAGAATCGAATGGGAGAGAGTGTAAACTACAATGTAAACTAGAATCCATGCTTAGTGGCAATGCTCCAAAATGTTTTTATCAATTGCAATGAATGTAACATGCTGATGAAAGACGTTACTAATGTGGGAAAACATGGAAGTTATAGGGAGTGGGGTGTATGGGAATCCCCTACATATTTTCTGTATCATTTATGTAATTTTTAAATGTGGAAAAAAAGTCTATATATGGAAGAGTCAGTGAGCCAAACACAAATCTCTTCTGCCTTTCTAGGAACAGATAACCAAGCAGACAAGAAAGACTCTGAAAATAAATTAAGTCTAAGATGTCCTCTCTGGAAAAATAAAAAAAATCTGAGATAAAATGTTTCTGCATTTTGGTGACTTCAAAGAGTTGGCTAATTCTTTGCATCAATACCATGAAACAAATCTGAGTTTTAATAAAACCAAAGATTTGGCTATTCTCATTGTTTCCACATCCTCACTTCCCCATGTCTCTTGAACTTATGCTGTAAAACAGCTTTTGACAAGGTCACCAAAGACCTCCATATTTTCAAATCTGATGGTCAGTGTTCTGTTTTCCATCTTTTAGCTCTCCCATTAGCCTTGATAATTCATCTGTCCTTCTTTTGTGAGCCTTCTCCACTTAGCTTTCAGGACTCCACACTTTTCTTGTTAAACTCCTGTCTCACTGGCTAGTCCTTTTCAGTGTCTTTTGCTGGATTTTCCTATTCTCAAGGAGTAAACATTCGCATGTCTAAGGGCTCAGTTCTAAGACCTCTTCTCTCTAACTATATCCTCTCCAAAGGGGACCTCATTTGGCTCCATCCAATGAACAGAATTGTAATAAAAAATAAATAGTTCTTGTTTTGGGGCAATATACAAATGAAATACACACACATATATATGTCTATCTATTTACATGTACAAATGTCTAAAAGCAGCATACTATATGTGTTGTTCAAATTGCTCTTTGACTTTTTCACTTTTGGTCAATATGTTTTAAGGCATTCGATATTCTTTAACACTTCTAATAGACATATATACTTTTCTGATGTGTCAACATGTGCTTAAACACTGCATTATTATTAGACATTAAAGTCTGTGGTAGTTTGAAGCTGTAAGAACCCTAGAAAAACATGTTCTTAAATGTAATCCACTCCTGTGGGTGTGAACCCATTACAAGTAGGACCTTTTAATGAGGTCATGTATTTCAGTTAAAGTGTGGCCCAGCCTAATTGGAATGGGTCTTAATCCTATCACTAGAGCCTTTTATAAGCAGAATGAAATTCAGATGGAGAGAGAGAAAGTCACAGGAAGCAAGAGGCTGGACATGAGGAGGGAGCAGGAGATGCTGTCACGTGCCTGCATGTGACAGATCATTGGCAGCCAGTCTCAAAATGCTGATCTTCAGGAAGAAAGCATCACTTTGATGACATTTTGATTTGGACTTTCTCTTAGACTCAAAACCGTGAACAAATAAATTCCCATTGTTTAACCTGACTCATTTCATGATTTTGGCTTGAGCAGCCTAGGAAACTGAAAAAAAAGCTTTATCCTATTTTTCGTTATTCTATACCTTCATTCAGTGAGCATTCTTATAACTACTCTTTGTGCACCTCGATAATGATTTATGCATGATAAAACTTTGGAAGCATGGTTGTTAAATAAATTAGATACAGTAAATACTTTGCCAAGTTCCTATGAAAAAAGTCTGTAACCAATTTACATAACTACCAACAATGTATGAAAACTTCATCATTGTTATTGATAAATTTTTGTTATCTAGTTTTAATAATGTATATGAAAATAAATATATTTAAAAATTGAGCATGTGCTATTGAAAAATAATCACTAGAAAGCAAAAAATGTCATCTTTATGATAGATTATAGAATATTCATTATAAAGTTTTTCTATCCCAGAAACTGAAAAGAATGGTATTTGAAAATTAGTTCAAAGTTAAAATTTGGATGGGAAAAGAACTATACCAGAAGAAAAAATCCTGGCTGTATCATTTTCATTTTTTAATGATTTTTTTTTGAAGTCTGGATTCATTTTTATAGAAAGAAAAATATCAATATGTGTTAAGGGATCAGTTCAGCTGCTTTCCTGACATACATTAACTTTTTCAGTTATATGTTAGCTAAAGAGCAATTTATGCTTGCTGAATTATGTTTAGTAGATAGACAAAAAAGATTTCAAAAGCATGTGGCCTTTTATTACTATTTTTGAAAATGTTTATTGAGATATTCATTTATATAATAAATTGCACATGTACAATGTGTTATATTTTGACGTATGTCTAAACTTGTGAAACATCATCAAAATCAAGATAATGAGGGGAGCAGATGTGACTCAAGCAGTTGAGTGCCCACCTCCCACATGGGAGGTACCAGGTTTGGTTCCTGGTGTCTCCTAAAGAAGACAAACAAACAATGAGCAGACAGCAAGCAGACATTGAGCAAAAATAATGAGCATACAATGAGAAAAAAACCAACAAGCAAGATAATGAGCAGATAATGACCAAAAACAAATGAACAGGGAATGGATGTGGCTCAAGCGGGTGAACGCCCACCTCCCACATGGGAGGCCCTGGATTTGGTTCCTGATACCTCCTAAAAAAAAGCCAAAAAAACAGACAACAAGCAGACAAGGAGCAAAAATTCAAAGAGCAGGCAATGAATGCAAACAATGAGCAAAAAAACGATGAGCAAAAACAACAAGCATACAGATGGGGAGCCATCTGGGGGAGTGGGATCAAGATAATGAACAACTACATCACCCTTAAAAATGTCCTCCTTTCCCTTGTAGTATGTCTTGTCTTCTCCATCCCTTTCAGCACACTTCCCTTTCCCATCCCCAGGCAACCACCTCTCTGCTATCACCATAGATTAGTTTGCATTTTTCTAGTGCTTTACATCATTGAAATAATATACTATGAACCCTTTCTTCCTGGCTTCTTTCCTTTAGAATAATTATGCTGTTATTCTTTTACATTGTTTTCCATATCATAGATCATGCCATTAACTCTCACAGTATACTTCAAGTGATATACCACTTCATCCATGATATAAGAAACTTCCAACAGTGTACTTTCTGTTTTTACCTTTCCAGCCTTTATCCTGGTATTATAGTTCCTGATCCATATATTATAAATTCCACATAATATTAAAATTATATCTGTCTAAACAGTTTTAAAGAGATTGAAATAAAATTTAAAGTATTGTATGTTTATTCAGGTTGTTACCATTTTTGATGTTTTGTATTCCTTTGGGTAGATACATATTTTTTGTGATATAATTTTCCATCTGCCAGAAAAACTTCCTTTAACATTTCTTTGAGTGCAGGTCTGCTGCTGATGAATTCTTTCCCCTCTTATAGGCCTGAAAGAGATTTGATTTTGTCTTCAGTTTTTAGGGTTTTTGTTTTTGTTGTTATTGATTTTGTTTTTTTGTTTTTGTTTTTCAGAGGTACTGAGGATTGAGTGTGTTTATCTAGGATGAATTAGTCTCAAGATTTTTCTGAATACTCTACCCAGTTATGAACTTCTCCAGTCTGGCTGGTTAATGGTAAAAGACACTATTGCAGGTATTATAGGAGGGCTAGGTGCTATTTCCTCTTTTTCTTTTGGATGGTTATTTCCCAAGACAGGAGAAGTGTTCTTAAATCTAAAGTGATCTGTACTTTAATATTTGAGGGAGGCTCTCTTCAGATCTCTGGAGTTTTTTCTATGTGCAGTTCTCTTGTTTTCAGTTCTCTGCTTTGTGAACCATAATAGTTTTGGTCTACCTGGACAAGATTCTGCCTAGATGTGTCCTCTGCACCCATCACCTGTAAGCTCTCTTGAGGTGACTGGCCGGGGCAACCATTGGGCTCACCTCATTTGTTTCTCATCTCAGGAATAAGTGGAATCTGTGCCCTTTATTGACTGATGTTCAATGTCTTTAAACTATTGTTTCAAAGATGTTTTTCCAGGATTTGACTGTTTGAGGCAGAAGGGTAAATTCAATTCCTCTGACTCCATCTTGACCAAAAGTAGAAGTTTACACTAATTTTTAAGCGTTTTTTTTTTACTTTCAAAAGCTGTTAATTATGTGACGGCAGGAAAAAATGTGACAGTCTTTTTCACAATATACTGCTTTCATTGTGTCACTCCCTGCTCGAGCAACTAAAATGGCATTTTATTGCTCACTGAGTTAAATATAAACACAAGTGCAAACCAGTAAAAGCAGTTGTATAAGGGATTAAGACAGCGTTTTCAGGGTTTACAGCTTTCTTGTGGCCTAGTTCGATTGAAGGATACACTTCATGTAAGAATATGGCTTGACTACATGGCCTTTATCCAATCATCCACAATTAATAGTACTCATAAGCAAAATTTTTATAAGAATTACAAAAAAAATGTAGGTTATATTCAATGAAAACAACTTGGTCTCCAGATAACCTATATGGTAGACAAAAGGCTAACAAGTACCCTTAATGTATAAAATTTAATGAGTCTAACCAAGAAAGATGTCTAACTCTTTGGCCATCTCATATATACAGAGTGCAAAACTGTTTTAAGTCTGGTAAAATTATAAGAACATTTCTTTGCATTTTTGCATTTATAATATGAATTGGGATTTTTCTCTGCAATGTTTGTATATATTTATAGCCTTGCACCGTATCTCCAAATACCACATATATACATTATTATAGAGTGGTGAACATCTGGAATAATCACTTATCTTAATGCTTTTCAAAAGACAATAACTTTTATGTGAGAAACACCTTGCTGGAAGTTTGCTCATTTTTGTATTTAAATTTTTTGTGCCTGATGCCAATATTTGAAAATGTTGTATTTAATTGTACTATTTCTATTTTACATATCAATTTTTTGTCATTCTCTACTTCTATCTCTCATTCTATCTAATCATATTCATTACTTTGGGGAACAGATACTACAAGGAAAAAGGGGTAGAAGCAAGATGATACTTCATTGTGTTAGTTCTCCGAAGTTTAAACTCATCAAAGAGTTTAAGGCTACATGTCTCTGAAAAAACATTGAACATAAGAGTATTCCTATAATGAATGCATAACATTATGATTATACTAAAATCCATTAATTATACACTTTAGATATATACAGAATGTGAACATATCTCAATAAAACTGCTAAATAAATAAATAAATAAATAAATAAATAAATAAATAAATAGTTTAAGAATAGCCAGAAACAGCAGGGGAAACATAGATTGTTTGCTTGTTTGTCTGTTTATTATTATAATTATTATTGAAATAATGAAAGTGCTGTAATAATGATTGACGTGTTGAATGCATAACCATGTGATTGTACCAATTACCATTGATTGTATACTTTGCATAAATTGTATGCTTTAATAATATGTATTAATAAAACTGATTTGTACTTAAAAAAAGGTTTTTCCTATTTTAAAAAACATCAAGAATTAAAAGAAAAGAAGAAGCACCCTCTGAAATACCCAGAAGTCAACCTGAATTTAAGTCTGATATCTTTCTGTAATATGATAGAATAGAAAGCCATCTAAATGGAAGATTGGGTAAATATATTAAGGTCTTATCATAGACCTTAGAATAACATGAAAACAATAAAACATATTTTCAGGCAAATTTTAAGAGCATGAGAATATGTTTAGGACTCAGTTTACATAAGTAAAGTGGAAGTATAGTAGCATGCATAATTTAAGAAAATAAAATACCCATATGCACATACTCATAAAGAATAATTAAATCTCATTTGTGGGCTTTGATATAATTTTTATTATTCTTCATATATTTCTGTATTTTCAAATATCTACAATGAATGCATAATCAATTTCTAATAATTTTTAACATGGCAATAGAGTTGTGACTGAACATTAAATTTTCTTCAGAGTATCACAGTCAAAGCAAAAGAACATACAAATGGTTTGCATTAAAATTACATTGGTGGGAGGAGAACCAGCAAGATGGTGGTGGAGTAAGGAGCTCCAAAATTCAGCTTCTGCTTAGGGCAGTTAATAAACACCCAGAGCTATTTGGAGCTAGCTGAAGCACCTGTTTGGGGATCCAAGAGGCCAGAAGAGTATTCTGTAACATACTTGAATGAAAGGAAAGAGGAGACTGCCCATCTGCAGAGAAGATTTGTGAATAGAGCACTCCACGCCACAGAGGCCAGTGACCATTCTCCACTGGAGGCACAAGCCGCCTCGGGAGCTGTTCTGCAGCTGGAATTGAAAGCTCCACTCCCCACCCACCCGCCCGCCAAAAAAAAAAAGGAGGAGGAAGAGACAATTGGGCACCAATTTCAGCTACTGATGAGTAAATTCAGTGGGCTAAAGTATAATCCTGAGACAGTGGACTAAAGTATAATCCTGAGACAGCTAAAGCTTGAGACTGTCCAAGTCAGAAAGAAGCTGGTAGCCACCATCTTAACTCTGCACCTGGCATGACGGGAAGCGGGGCAGACAGAAAATCACAGTGCTGGTGGGAACCAGCTTCTTTCCATTCAAATAAGATTACAGCTCTAGCCTAGGCCCCAGTGCCACCTCCAGCAGGGAGGAAGCTGCAGGGACCTGCACCAGCCTCTCTGGGAAATTACCAGCCAATCCATGGTGACTGGTGATTATCCTACTGTGACTGCACAAGCAGTCCCAGGAGCTGTTCAATGACCAGAATTGGAAGCTCCATTTCCCAAAAACAAGGGACGATATCATTGGCTGCCAATTTTGGTTACTGATTGGTAGACTCGGCTGACTAAGATATAACCCTGGGAACAGCTGAGTTGTGAATCAGCCCAAGTTGAAAAGAGGCTGGTGGCCACCATTTTGACTCCAGTCCCAGCCTGAGGGGAAGCTGGACTGACTGAAAATAAAGAGATGGTAAGAACTAGTTTCTTTCACCCAGATCAGCCTGCAGCCCTAGCCTAGGCTTCAGCCCCACCTCTAGCAGGGAAGAGACCAGTGGCCCTGCACCAGCATACCCAAGTAATTGCAGGTATCTTTGGTTGGCACAGACTGAAAATCGGAAGTCTACTGGGGAAACTGCAGTCATCTTGGACCTGCACTGCATAGATTGCGGCTCACACCTGCAGGTCCATCCCCATCCTAGGCAGGGGAGAAAGGGGTGTGAAGTTTCATTAGTCTCTCTGGGCAACTACAGTATATGCCTGCACCACTTGGATTCTTCCACACAGCTCTGACTCTGTTCCTAGCCCTGGCAAAGGAGAAAGTTGAAAGAAGTTTCACTGGTCCCTGGTGCAATGAGGGCAGCTTGACCCTCCACAGCTTACAGCACCAACTACATGCTTGGCTCCTACTGCACAACCAGCAAGGGAGAAATGGCAGGAAGCCCTAAACTAAAGAGAAAAACTGCACCCAGAATAAATACTTTAGTAAGCCAGATGCCAAGACACCAACAAAAAATTACAACTTCCACCAAGAAACAGAAAACTATGGCCCAGTTAAAGGAATAAGAGAAGCCTTCAGATGACATAAAGGAGTTGAGACAAGTAATCATAGATGTTCAAACAAATCTCCTTAATATAATCAATGAGATGGCTAAAGAGATTAAGGATATTAAGAAGACATGGATGAGTACAAAGAAGAATTTGAAAGCATACATAGAAAAATAACAGATCTTATGGGAATGAAAGGTGCAATAATGAAATTTAAAAAATATTGGACTCATATAATAGCAGATTTGAGGAGACAAAAGAAAAGATTGGTGAGCTTGAAGAAATGGCCTCTGAAAGTGAACACTAAAGAACAGATGAAGAAAAGAATGGAAAAATTGAACAAGGTCTCAGGGAAATAAATAACAGCAAAAGGTATGCAAAAATGCATGTCATGGGTGTCCCAGAAGGAGAAGAGAAGGGAAAAGGGGCAGAAGGAATATTTGAAGAAATAATGGTAGAAAATTTCCCAACCATATTGAAGGACATAGATATCGCTGTCCAAGAAGCACAATGTACTCCTACCCTAAAAAAATCCAAATAGACCAACTCTGAGACACATACTTACCAGAATTTCAAATGTCAAAGACAAAGAGGGAATTCTGAGAACAGCAAGAGAAAAGCATTGCATAAAATATAAGGGATATCCAATAAGATTAAGTGCTGATTTCTCACCAGAAACCATGCAGGCAAGAAGACAGTGGTCTGATATGTTTAAGATACTACAAGAGAAATACTTCCAGCCAAGAATCTTATATCCAGCAAGACCGTCTTTCAAAAATGAGGGTGAGATTAGAATATTCACAGATAAACAGAAACTGAGAGAATTTCTAAGCAAGAGACCAGATTTTCAGGAAATATAAGGGGTATGCCAGAGCCTGAAAAGAAAAGACAGGAGAGAGAGGCCTGGAAGAGAGTCTAGAAATGAAGATTATATCAATAAAAGTAACTAAAAGTGTCAAGAGTGGTGAAAATAAAATATGCCAGATAAAACTCAAATGGGAATAAACTTAACCAACAATGTAAAAGAGTTATATTCAGAAAACTGCAACTCGGTGTTAAAAGATATCAAAAAAGCCCTGAATAACTGGAAGACCATCCCATGCTCATGAATTGAAAGACTAAATATCATTAAGATGTCAATTCTACTCAAATTGATATACAGATTCAATAAAATTCTGATAAAAATTCCACCAACATTTTTTTAAATGGAAAACATGTTTGTCAAATTTATTTGAAAGGATAAGGGGTCCTGAATAGCCAGAAATATCATAAAAAGGAAAAGCAAAACCTCATCTCCAGACTTTAAATCATATTACCTAGCTATAGTGGTAAAAACAGCATGGTGCTGGTATAAAGACAGATACATAGGCCAATGGAACCAAATTTATGATTCAAAAACAGACCCTCATCTGTATGGTCAAATGATTTCTGATTACCCTATCAAACCCATACAGCTCAGGCAGAAGAGTTCATTCAACAAATAGTGCTAAAAGAATTTGATATCCATATCTGAAAGAAGGAAAGAGGACCCCTATCTCACACCTTATCCAAAAATTAACTCAAAATGAATAAAAAATCTAAAAATAATAGCAAGAATCATAAAGCTTCTAGAAGAAATTGTAGTAAAATATCTTCAAGACCTGGTGGTAGGTGGTGGATTCTTAAAGGAGATAAGCAGAGGACTGGATGGACTACTGATGTTTAATGTATGCAGAAGTTTTAATTAGCTTTGGTGTAAAAGTGTTGAAATGTACAGAGTGGATGGTAATACACAGTGAGTAACAGCTAGTTTATAAATGGGGATGTTACTGAAAATGGTAGTCTAGTTATGTAAATGCCAAATGACAGAATCCTAGAGAATAATCTAGGAACTGGATAGTACAGTACACCAAGAGGTAGATGAGATTGTGGTTAATGGTACAGATGAAAGAGTGCCCTCTGTGAGCTAGAGAAATGTACATCACTACTGCAGGTGTTGGGAATGTGGAGAAGCATGGGAAAAATATAGCTAGAGTGACCTATGGACTGTGGTTAGTAGTAATAATAGAATATTCTTGCATCTATATGAAAATGTACTGTGTTGATAATGAGGCAGTATGGAAAATGTGTGCCAAATGCACACTATGGACATGGTAAGAATCAGATGATATTATCTTATCTGTAGCAAATATTCTACCATAGTGTGGTGTGTTGATGGAGGGGTGTTGTTTGGGAATTCTGCACATGTGCATGATTTTTTTTATAAGTTTACAACTTCTGTCATAAAAAATATATTTAAAAAATAATAATAGTGGGAAGCAACTACAGCTCAATCAGGTGGGCTCTCATCTTCCATATGGGAGGCCCAGGGTTCGTGTCCTGGGTCCTCCTTGTGAAGGTAGGCTCACCTGCACACCGTGGAGTGCTGCCCAGCCCACAAGTGCCGCAGAGAGCTGACTCAGCAATGTGATACAACAAAAACAGAGAAAAGTAAAAAAACACAGAAGATCATGCAGCAAATGGACACAGAGAGCAGAGAGCAAGCAAGCCGCAAAGGGGAGAGAATTAAATAATAATAAAATAGGGTGAGGTGGGGAAAAAACACACCAAATGTAAGATAAGGACTATGATTAGAAGTATGATTTTGACAGTATCTTTCATAATTTGTAACAAATGTCTCACAACTGTGCAAGATGTTGGTGGAGGGTTGATGTATGGGACTCCTGTATGATGTTATGCATGTTTGCTTTGTAAGTTCACAGCTTTTACTATACACTTAATTGTTTATGCATGTTCATATATAAATGATATAAAAATAATAATAGGGTTTGTTGGTGGGAAAAATACTTCGGTTAGTAGTAATATTTTGACAATGCTCTTTAATCATTAATTAAAATGGTTTAACAGCAATGCAAGTTATTGGTGGTAGGGTGAGTTATGAGAGTCCTGTATGACGTTATATATGTTTGTTTTGTAAGTTCACAGCTATTAATACAAACTTACTGTTTATGTATGTTTATGTATGAGTGATATACTTCAATAAATTAATTTTTTTTTAAAATTACACTGGTGGACGATGTTCATAGCAGCACTATTTATGATAGCCAAAAGTTGGAAACAACCCAGTTGTCCATCAACTGCTGAATGGATAAACAAATTGAGGAGTTATACAAATGTTGGAATATAATGCAGCAGTAAGAAGATATGAAGTTGTGAAACATATGACAACATGGATGTACCTAGAGGACATTATGTTGAGTGAAGCAAGTCAGAAAAAAGGGACAAATACTTTATGATTGCCCTATTATGAACTAAATATATTATGTAAAATATAAATACATTATATAAAATATGAGTATGGGTAGAATTGCATATATAAGACCATTACTCTTTAAAGCTGAACAAATATAATAGTACAGAATGTTAATAATGGAAAAAACAGCAACAACAACATTCTAAGTGAAGGAGACCAGCCATAGAGTACTTCATATTGTATGATTCCATTTATATAAATGTAAATATAAATAAATTTATAAAGATGAAAGGAGATTAGTGGTTATCTCTGAGGAAGGAATGGTAAGGGGTGTGGAGCCTTTCTTTTTGTAGTAATGATATCATTTTAAAATTCTGAGTTGATAAATGTACAACATTGTTATTTACTAAAAGCCATTGATTATACCTTTTGGGTAGAAAAGCCATGAACAGCAGCTATGTACAGTAGGGGAAGCATAGAGACACTGAGAGGTGGGGAATTTTCTTTTTTATCTGTTTTATGTTTTTATTATTATTATCACTGGAATATTGAAAATGCTTTAATAATGACTGAAGTGATGAATGCACAGCTATGTGATTATATCAAATACCATTGATTGAACACTTTGAATTAATTGTATGTTTATTAATATATATCAGCAAAATTGATTCGTTAAAAAAAGTTAAAGGGGAGCAGGTGTAGCTCAGTTGTTTAAACACCTGCCTCCCATATACAAAGTCCCAGATTCAATCCCTGGTACCTAAAAATAATTGAAAAAATAAAAATAAAAAATAAATTACATCAGTGGAACATGGTACAAGAAAAAAGGGCATGACCAGAATTGTGCTGAACACTATACTGTAGAGCAGTGGCTCCAGCTTCCAAATTCCAAGCATGTTTTAAAGGGGGACAATGACCTTCACCTATTCAAAAGCTACAATCTGATTTATTGGACTTACCACACTCAGCTAAGATGGAGTTGAAGAAGGACAATCACCACACCATGGAGCCTAGAGTGATTACAACTGAAAATGGGAGGATTGCATCCAGCATCCATGTGGAATCTGAGCCTCCTCTTGACATAGAGGTGCAATGGACACAACCAATCCAATGTCCACATAGAAGAGGTGGCATTGGATTGGGAAAAGCGGACATGGTGGCTGATGGGTATGGGGAAAGGCAGGAAGAGATGAGAGGTGGAGGCGTCTTTGGGACATGGAGCTGCCCTGGATGGTGCCTCAGAGGTAATCACCGGACATTGTAAATCCTCACAGGGCCCACTGGATGGAATGGAGGAGAGTATGGGCCATGATGTGGACCATTGTCTATGAGGTGCAGAGGTGCCCAAAGATGTACTTACCAAATCCAATGGATGTGTCATGATGATGGGAACGAGTGTTGTTGGGGGGGGAGAGGGGGGATGGGGGGTGGGGTTGAATGGGACCTCACATATATATATATTTTTAATGTAATATTATTACAAAGTCAATAAAAAAAAACCAATGTTCTCACTTAACTAAGAACAATAAACAGAATGGGTGCAGTACAAAGGACAGGTATGATAAAAAGCATAGCTCTTCAGCTGCTGGACTATTTCTTGGACATTTAGAATTCTACTAAATAATTATTTCATGAAGTTATCAGATTCAACACAATTTAATTCAATTCATACTAGATCACTTTTGTATCTGTTTTGTATATTCTCACCAGAGTAATAATGTAGAAAACACTGAAAAACATAACATATTCATTTCTCCACATATCACATTAATATGAGTGACTTTATATCAAATAGGAATGAAGAAAATATTTGCCAATGACCTTAGCGAATGAAAAAATTTACATGGATTAGACTGTTCAGGGAAGACTCAACAGAGATTACTTTAACTCTAAAGAATCAGTAGGGGGAAGCGGACTTGGCCCAGGGGTTAGGGCGTCCGTCTACCACATGGGAGGTCCGCGGTTCAAACCCCGGGCCTCCTTGACCCGTGTGGAGCTGGCCCATGCTCAGTGCTGATGCGCGCAAGGAGTGCCCTGCCATACAGGTGTGTCCGCCCGTAGGGGAGCCCCACACACAAGGAGTGCGCCCCGTAAGGAGAGCTGTCCAGCATGAAAGAAAGTGCAGCCTGCCCAGGAATGGCACTGCACACATGGAGAGCTGACACACAAGAAGACCCAACAAAAAAGAAACACAGATTCCCGTGCCGCTGACAACAACAGAAGCGTACAAGGACGATGACGCAGGACGATGATGCAGCAAATAGACACAGAGAACAGACAACCAGGGAGGGGATGGGAGGGGGGGGAAGGGAAGAGAAATAAATAAATAAATAAATCTTAAAAAAAAAAGAATCAGTAGGATTCTATTAGTAGACAAAGCAGCTTTAGTGCTTTCTCAAAATTAAAGTTGCTAAAAACATAATCATTAGTTGTTTATTGCTCTATGTATTATTCTTAGAAAATGAATTTTAATACACTCTATGTCTTTATAACTACTTCATATGGAGCTACAGAATTGTTTTAGAATTCTTGTGACTCTTAGAGTATGCCCCTTCTATATAGTTGTGAAATCAGCAAAGTCAATACCATTGAATATGGCTATATGGACAAACCATACTTGATTAGTCCCACTGAAGACCACCATCAGCATGGTTCAAATCAGCTATTTCCATAGTAGTGCTACATAACAAATCACTACTAAACTTCTCGGTGACTTAAAACAGCAATCATTTAGCCATGCTGACTCTTCTGCAAATTGGCTGGGGCTCAGATAACCTAAGCTGGATTTGACTGAGTTTCAAACTAAACTTAAAGTTGAGTTTAAATCTGCTCCTCCTGGACCATGGTCTATTTATCATATTATATTCTTCTCTCTCTCAGTCTTGGAATCTTTCTCTCTCTCATTAACAAGATAACAGAAGCAGGACAGATGAGATTTATCAGGGGTAAAGTATGTCATTTCTCTACCACAAGAAAGATTTTTTAGAGGTAATGTGATTGTGTTCCAGGAGTTTGGGGATGTTGGCAAAATTCTTCTTGAGAACATTCTGTTCATATTCATGTTGTCTTTACCTGTGTCCTTCTATGGCCCTTGAGCCTTTGCCATCTGGCACATATTGCTGAAGAGAATGTGCACAAAACCAGGAAACTCTATTCAATTTATCACCTCCAATTTTTAACATCTGATGAATTTTACAAAATGTAAACACCAGTATATGCTCTTTTGAAAATTAATATATGTTTTGTGTGTTTGTATGTGTACATCGAATTCATGTATATAATATACTATAATTCTATGAATATATATTTATAATTTACTTATAACTAAACTGGATTCCCATAAATGAATAGCAAGTCTTGGAATAATCCCTTATTCATTATTCTTCTATTATTCCTGTTTTGTACTCAGCAATACAATGTCTAGGAACTAGTTACCAAGTGCCTTACTTTGTTTAATTACTTCTTTCTAAATTTTATGTTCTTAGATAGTCTCATCCTTTTGGTCATTTCTTATTATCTCATATGGACGATTTTGGAATTACATGAAAACGATAGTGGTTCTTATCCATGGGACCTTCTCATAACACCAATTCAAGTTAAGATTCTCATCATATATCCAAAGCACTAATATCATCTGTACATTAAGCAAGACTGTCCATTTTTGAAAGTTAGGAGAACATATTAAGTTTACATGTTACAGAATTTTGTTTCCTGTGAGACAAATATGACATCTTTCCTGATGTTGGCCAGTTGCTTCCCAAGCTGACTTAAAATATGAAGCCTTTTTCCAAGAACGAACATCTCATACTTTATATCCTATAAACAGACTTACATTAGAATATCTCATTGTAAGCATGACATTTGCAGATATCTGCCAAGAATATGCAACATATGGAAAAAACACATTATTTTTTTTCTAATTTGGATGGAAGAGCAAGAAACAGTAAATAATGGTTTGGGGTTTAGTGACTTATCAATAACTGACTGAGCTCATTAAGTAATCTCTTCAGTCTTATTTAGTGCTAGGAAGTTCCATAATAGCTATTAAACGAGAACACAAACACAAGAAGTTTCACTGTTCTCTTGTTTTTCTCAGCCACATCATTAGTAAAAAGTGTCTTCTTTACCTCACCTAATCAAGATGGCAGAGTGAGATGTTTCAGGGACCCATCCCCTCATAGAAGCTTTGAACAACCAGTAAGAACTGGAAGAAACATTTTTCTCAGGGCTCCAGAAAACAGTTAAAGGACTATATAGTAAGAGGGCCTGTGGCAAATCAAGAAAGTGGAGGGATCTTAAAAGTGGTAGGATCTCATGGTGCTCTCACTGGCTGGCTAGACGTGGAGCTAGCTGCACTCCTAGTACAGGTCCCTGGTTCTGGATCCCAGGCAGCAGAGTGGCTCTTGTGCGTGGGAGCATGCATATCTGGACCAATCTGTCTGGTGATGGCTTGAGGGACTTGTCATCCCTGAACTTGCCCTGTATGTAGAAGGCTATTCACACAGCTCTCCTCAGAATGTTGCCTAGGGCAAGGAATTTCTGGCTTAGGGTAAACAGTGCAGTCCAGGGACCATAAGGAAACTTTCCTAGGGAAGAGGGGACATTTGTAATCATGAAAACAAGGTAATTCCTAGGGTCACAAAAGCATGCCCCAAATAAGACACCTGTGCAGAAGGGATCAGGAAGAACCCTACTCTTTGGGCTGGAGCTGTTCTCATACAATCCATTGTAAAGATAAAGTCTGAGAGTACTTGCGCAGGTTAATCTGCTTAGACAGAAACAGGTGTTTTCTTACTTCTTCTTCTCCTCTTCCTCTTCATCCTTTTCCTCCTTCTCTTTCTCCTTCTCCCTCACCTTCTTCTACTTCTCCTCTTTCTTCTCCTTCTTCTCCTTCTTCTTCTATTTTTGTTGTTGCTGTTACTTCCCACAGGATCTAAAAGGAAAACTCAGTCATGACACTAGCTGTACATAAATTTAAGGAATAGACATCACAAAGTCTAAACTTTAGCAATAACACATTAAAACATCAAAATGCCCAGGTTTCAACAAAAATTTACAAAAATTGAAACAGGAAGCAATGGCTCAGGCAAAGGAGATGATTAAAGCATTAGAAACCATCAACAAGGAGGGATAGACCTGTGACATTTGAAGACAAAGACTTCAAAATAATGGTCCTAAATATGCTCAGACAGTTAAAGGAAAACATGGACAAAAAACTAAAAATATCAGAAAGACAACTTATGAACACAAAAGGAATATCAACAGAGAGATGGAAATTATGAAAAGGAACCCAAAGGAGCTATCAACCATAGCAATAGAAATTAAAAAAAAAAAAACTGTAGAGGGAATCAACAGCTGTTTGGAGCTAGCAGAAGAAAGGATCAGTGAAATAAGATAAGAAATTGAAATTATTCAGACTGAGGAGACCAAAGTAAAACACTGAAGAAAAGCATATATACAGGACATCATCAGGCTTACCGATACCATATTGGGGGACAGGAGGAGGAAGAGGAGGGGAGGGGAAGAGGGAAGGAAGGGGGAGGAGGAGGGAAAAAGGAGCAGAGAGAATATTAAAGAAAATAATGGATTAAAAACATCCAAAATTAAAGACAAGACTATAAATGTTCAAGATGTGCAACCAACTCTGAAAAAAAATAAACCCAAATAGACACATGCCACAGCATATTATAATCAGACTGTCAAATTGCAAAGCTAAAAATAGAATCTTGAAATCTATAACAGAGGAGAGACATGCCTCATCCAAGGAAGGTTCAGTAAGATTAAGTGCTGATTTCTTATAGAAACCATGAAGGCAAGAAAACAGTGATATGTTATATGTAAAGTGCTAAAGCAAAGAAAATTGCCTCCTTACATATACAACAAAACTGTCTTTTGAAAATGAAGGAGAGATTAGGAAATTCTGAGATAGGCAAAAGCTGAGGTTGTTCATCACCACTACACTGACCCTGAAAGAGAGGTTGAAGAGAGTGCTGCAGGTTGAAAGGAAAGGACAGTAGACAATAGATCAAGGTTTTGTGAAGAAGTAAAGATCTCCAGTGAGGGTAGCATCATGCATAAATATAAATACCAGTACTATTGTATTTTTGGTTTGTAAGTGCACATTTTACATCTTACAGGATCTAAATGGCAAATGCATAAAATGTAATTAATTAATGATTTGGGATTCATAAAGTATAAACATGCAATCTGTGACAAGAACTACATAAAGATGGGAAACAGGGGTATAGGAAAACAGTTTGTATATACTCTTGAGGTTAAATTGATATCAAAACTGATACCAAAGCAAACAATCTTGTAAGATTTAGGATGCTAAATTTAAGCCCCATGGGATATACAAAGAAAATATCTGCATATGCAAGCTCATAGAGAGAGAAATTATGGTATATGCTGCTAGGTGAAGGGAACAGAGAAAATGGAGAATTAATGTCTAATGGATGTAGGGTTTCTGTTTCAGGAGATGGAAAGGTTTTAGTAATGGGAGGTGGTAAAGATACCATAATGTGTTGTGAATGTAATTAATCCCATTGAATGGTATGCTTAGGAATAGTTGAGACAGAAAAATTTATATTGTCTATCTATCTGTCTATCTATCTATCTATCTATCTATCTATCTATCTATCTATCCCCACAATAAAGAATAATAAAAGAGAAACTAGAGACAAAGACAATTAAAATGCAATGCATGATCTTGAATGGGCTCTAGCAAGGGAAGAGAAAAGGCTCAAGAGACATTTTGGAGACATGTAAAAATTGTTAATATGCTTTATGTCAATGTTAAATTGCTTGAACTTGATAACCACACTTAAATTGGCCACATGAGTGAATATCCTTGTTCTTTAGGAAATGTACATGGCAATATTATCTGTTTAAGAAGCATGATATATAAAATATATATTCAAGTGTTCAGAAAATAGAGAGATGATAGATAGATGGATAGATAGAATTATATTGAAAATCTGGTAAAACGTTAAATTTGGTAGATCTGGGTATCTGGGGGGGGTGGTGTTGGAGTTTTCTGTGTGGGGTTCATATTGTTTTGTAACTGTTCTGTGAGTTTGAATGTACTCCATGTAGAAAGTTAAAAGGAAAACGAAGTTTCTTTTTACAAGAATCACAATCATATTTGGTGGCCACTGCTTGGTTTGACCCTCTGCAGAATTATTATCTACTATTAAAGTTTAAGCAGTCAAATTATAAACACTGTCAATAAAACATAGGGAATTTATGTATCTTGTTCATTAGTATATGTTTTGTTACTTTTTTCAGCAACGAAGGGTGGAAAATAATTTTTCAAAGATGCCTACTATATAAGTTTTCTCCTCTTCAACCCTGGCCTGAAGATTTACATATTATTAAGGGATCTTTCCTGGTACCCACACAAGAAAGTACATCTACTTACTCCTGTAATTGTGTTTGCCACGTGAAGGTAATCAAAACTTGCTTGGGATAGCTAATAAGCTCAGAGTCTGTATGACATAGAAACCAGAGAGGCCTGGGGAAGAAAATAAAGCACACTGTTCTCCAGGAGATGGCAACGCCACTTCTGCTCTGGTCATCTCATTGCTGGACATGGTTCACCAGTTCCCTGCCCCTGTTAGGAGTCCTCTGTGTCTGTAAAATGATTGATAATTTTGCCGAAGCATGGCTTTTGAAAAGATATTTTTACTTCTTTAATCTTATCATTTCCTACTGATTTTTATTTTTCTTCTAAATTTTGCATTTTCTTGGGAGAAGAGTATCTGAACTAGCATACTAGAGCATTTTGAGTATGGCTATAAGGAATCAGGCTTGTTCTAAACAATATCAAATGGTTTTAATGAGTATTTTAGCATTGTTATAACCTTGGTAAAATATTAGAAACCTGAATTTCCTTCACTCTGATAGTGATTGCTATATTTCCCAAAAAGTCTCTACATAAAGCTGCAATTTTATGTGACAGTTGTGAATATTCCACCATTGGATTCTAATAGCTATGAATGTCTATGTTGGTACAAAATTGTCATAATGTCTTAAGTCCTTATGACTCACACACCCATGTCTTTATTCATACAGCAAGCATCTATTTAATGCTTACTGTTTCAGGCACTGGGACTACAGATGAAAAATCAGAATTAAAAAGAGGAGATGTAGCTTTTAGAGGACAAGAAATGGGGAAAAACAAAAAAAGGAAGAAAGGAACATAGGGAAATGATCTAACACATTGTGAGTCACACCAACATCACTGCAAAGATCCTCTTAGCTGTAAATACAGGCTTGTTCTAAACAATATCAAATGGTTTTAATGAGTAATTTAGCATTGTTATAACCTTGATAAAATATTACCAATTTGCTGTAAAATATCCGTGACCCTGGTGGCACCTGCCCTGATGCTATGGTGCCTAGTGCCCAGAGAGTTCTATTCTCCCATGCTCAGCGCAGAGCGTTCAGCCTGGCAGCCCCCATAGCCACAGGTTAAGTTGTAGCACAGTCCAAGCAGCTGAGGTATGGAGCGAAGTTTGCACACAGTTCTTAAGCATGCCAGATCAGTAGCAGTAGTCACAGGTCGGCTAATGCAATCTTCTTGAGTCCTGCCCCATGCTGAGAGTCCAGAATGATCAAGGGAATGACCATTACATAGTGAAAACATTACTGTTTACACCGGGCTTTAGTTCACATTCTCAAGATACACATACAAGGCACAAGTAGATAAACAGAAACTCAAAATATATAATTTTAAAAAAATATTAATAGGTAAGCATTGGGTGTTCTTAAGTGAAAATTTTAAGTTTGAGCTTATTCTTTTAGATCAAGAAACATTTATAGATCTCTGGAGTGCTACCACACAGAATAAATTTTTTAAAATTTTATTTTTACAGAAACTTGAGATTATATAAATGTTACATCAAAAATATAGGGATTCTCAACCAGCAAGTTGGAGGCAGAGTAGCGTGCTCCTAGAGTCAGCTCATGCTGCGGAGCAGTTAGTAATCACCCAGAGCTAAATAAAGCACATGTTTGGGAGCTCCTGGAGACTAGAAGAGCTTCCTGCAACATCCTTGATAGAATGGAAGGTAGAGACTGCCCATGTGCAGAGAAGGTTCATAAGCAGAGCACTCCATACTGTGGAGGCCAGTGCCCATCCTCCACTGGAAGCACAAGTTACCTTGGGAGATATGCTGCTGTTGCAATTGGAAGTTCCACTTCCCAAAAATTGGGGAGGAAGAGACAATTGGGCATCAACTTCAGCTACTGAAGAGTAAATTCAGTGGGCTAAAGTATAATCCTAAGAACAACTAAAGTTTAAACCTGTCTAAGTCAGAAAGAGGCTGGTAGCTGCCATCTTAACTCTGCACCTGCCATGAGGGGAAGTGGGGCAGATTGAAAATCTCAGTGCTGGTAGGGACCAGCTTCATTCCATCCAGATCAGGTTGCAGCTGTAGCATAAGCCCCAGCCCTATCTCTGGCAGGGAGGAAGCTGGGAGGATCTGTACCAGCCACCCAGGGAAAATACAGGCCATGCTACAGAGGTTGGTGATCATCCTACTTGGGGGGTGCAAGCCACCTCAGGAACTATTATTCTGCGGCTGGAGTTGGAAGTTGCAATTCCCCAAAACAGTGGGAGGAAGGGATTGTTGGCCACAAGTTCAGTAACTAATTAGTAAATTCAGCGCTAAAGTATTACCCTAAAAACAGCTAAAGTTTGAATGTGTCCAAGTCAGAAAAAGGCCATAGCTGCCATTTTGACTCAGCCCCCAGCATGAGGGGAAGCCAGGGTGACTAAAAATCCCAGTGAGGGTAGGAATTGATTTCTTTTACCCAGATTGGCCTGCAGTCCTAGCCTAGGCTTCAGCCTCACCTCTACAGGGAGGAAGATGGTGAGCCCTGAACCAGCCTCTCTGGGTAACTGCCAGTACATTCAGCTGGCACAGGCTGAATAGTCAGAAATTTACTGGGCAACTGCAGTTATGTTGGACCTGTGTGGCAGATTGATGCCCACAGTGCAGCTCCATCCCAGCCCCAGGCAGGGGAGAAAGGGGCATGAAGCTTCATCAGTCTCTCTGGGCAACCACAGTCTAGGCCTGCACAACTTGGATTATTACACATGGCTGTGGCTCTGTCCCAACGCCAGGCAAAGGAGAAAATTTGGAGAAGTGTCACTAGTCCCTGGGGCAATGAGGGTAGCTTGAGCCTCCACAGCTTACAGCACCAACTACATCTTTGGCTTCCACTACAAAACTAGCAAGGAAGAAAGGGCAAGAGAGCCTAAACTAAAGAGAGAAACTGCACCCAGAGTAAATACTTTAGTAAGCCAGACGCAAAGACACTAACAAAAAAATTACAATCCACACCAAGAAACAGAAAGATATGGCCCAGTTAAAGGAACAAGATAAGCCTCCAGATGACATAAATGAGTTGAGACAACTGATCATAGATGTTCAAACAAATCTCCTTAATAAATTCAATGAGATGGCGAAAGAGATTTAGAATATTAAGAAGACATTAGATGAGCATAAAGAAGAATTTGAAAGCATACATAGAAAAACTGCAGACCTTATGGGCATGAAAGGTATAATAAATGAAATAAAAACTACACTGGAATTATATATTAGCAGATTTGAGGAGGCAGAAGAAAGGATTGGTGAGCTTGAGAAAATGGAGTCTGAAAGCAAACATACAAAAGAATGGATGAAGAAAAGAATGGGAAAAATTGAACAGGGTCTCAGGGAATGAAATGACAGCAAGATGTGCAAACATATGTGTCATGGGTGTCCCAGAAGGAGAAAAGAAGGACAAGAGCCAAAAGGAATATTTGAAGAAATAATGATAGAAAATCTCCCAACCCTTTGAAGGACATATATATTCATGTCCAAGAAGCATGTGTGCTCCTATCTGAAAAAAATCTGAATAGACAAACTCCTAGATACATACATCAGAATGTCAAATTCCAAAAACAAAGAATTCTAAGAGCAGCAAGAGAAGAGCAATACATCACATATAAGGGATACCCAATAAGATTAAATGCCAATTTCTCATCAGAAAATATGAAGGCAAGAAGACAGTGGTATGATATATTTAAGATATACAAGGGAAAATTTTACAGCCATGAATATTTTGTCTTGCAAGACTGTCTTTCAGAAATGAGGGTGAGTATAAAATATTCACAGATAAACAGAAACTGAGAGAGTTTGTAACCAAGAGACCAGTTTTGCATGAAATACTAAAAAGTGTATTACAGCTTGAAAAGCAAAGACAGGAGAGAGAGGCCTTGAAGAGAGTCTAGAAATGAAGATTACATCAATAAAAGTAACTGAAAGTGTCAAAAGAGTGGTGAGGGAAATGGACTTGGCCCAGTGGTTAGGACATCCACTTACCACATGGGAGGTCCGGGGTTCAAACCCCGGGCCTCCTTGACCCATGTGGAGCTGGCCCATGCACAGTGCTGATGCGCGCAAGGAGTGCCGTGCCACGCAGGGGTGTCCCCCGCGTAGGGGAGCCCCATGCGCAAGGAGTGCGCCCCATAAGGAGAGCCGCCCAGCGTGAAAGAAAGTGCAGCCTGCCCAGGAATGGCGCCGCCCACACTTCCCGTGCCGCTGACGACAACAGAAGCGGACAAAGAAACAAGACGCAGCAAACAGACACAGAACAGACAACCGGGGGGGGGGGGGGGAAGGGGAGGGGAGGGGAGAGGTGATTAAATAAATAAATAAATCTTTAAAAAAAAAAAGAGTAGTGAAAATAACTAATGACAGATAAAACCCAAATATTCAGGAATAAACTTAAGCAACAATGTAGTGCATTTGTATTCAGAAAACTACAACTTATTGTTAAAAGAAATCAAAAATGATCTGAACAATTGGAAGAACATTCCACACTTACATATTGGAAGACTAAATACCATTAAGATGTCAATTCTACCCAAATTGACACACAGATTCAATGCAATCCTGATAAAAATTTCAACAGGATTTTTCAAATAAATGGAGAACACGATTATCAAATTTATTTGGAAGTGTAAGAGGTCCTGAATAGCCAGAAACATCTTAAAAAGGAAAAGCAAATTTGGAAGAATCTTATTTCTGGACTTTAAATCATATTCCTTAGTTACAGTGGTAAAAAGAGTATGGTACTGGCATAAAGACAGACACATAGAGTAATGGAACCAGACTGATGATTCAGAAAGAGACCCTCACGTCTATGGGCTAATGATTTTTGATTAGCAATCCACCCAGCTCAGGTGGAACAGTCCATTCAACAAATGGTGCTGAGAGAACTGGATATCCATAGCCTAAAGAAGGAAAGAGGACTCCTATCTCAAATCTTAACTCAAAATGGATCAAAACCCTAAATATAAAAGCAAGAACCATAAAGCTTCTAGAAGAAAATGTAGGAAAATATCTTCAAGGTCTGGAGGTAGGCAGTGGATTATTAAAGGAAATAAAAGGAGGACTGAGATGGACTGCTGATGTTTAATGTATGTAGAAGTTTTCGTTAGCTTTATTGTAAAAGTGTGGAAATGTACAAAGTTTATGGCAATACATCATAGTAACAGCTGGTTTATAAATGGGAATGTGGCTGAAGATAGTCTAGGGATGTAAATGCCAAGTGACAGAAAGCTGGAGAATAACTGAGGGACTGAAAAGCATTGTAAACACAGAAGTGGATGAGAATTGTGGTTGATGGTATAGATGCAAGAGTGTCCTTTGTGGCAAAGACCAGTGAAGAAGGATGGTCCAATGACAGGCCCATGATACTGATGACTATGCTTAGGAGCATGTGTGCTGGAAATTTCAACTAGGCCTATAGCTTCAGGGTGCCTAAGAGTTACCTCCTGAGTTGCTCAAATATGGCCATTCTCTAAGACAAACTTAGCATGTAAATGCACTCACTACCTTCCCTCCAGCATGAGACATGACTCCTGGGGATGAGTCTTCCTGGTGCCAAGGGATTTCTACCAAGCAGCAGCTGATGATACAACTAGAAAAAGACATTGAATAAAAAGGGGAAAAGGTAAAGACAAATGAGTTTATAAAGCCAAGAGACTTCAAAGTGAGTCAGGAAGTCATTAGAGGGGTTGCACTTATGCACATCTCAGCAGGATCTCAGAGACAGCCAAAGTAGATACAACCCCAAGTAGTGGTGCTCCTGAGGGCTATGAAGACACCCAGGTCCTACAGTCATGACAGATGGCTCTGGAGTTCAGTGCCCTGCCAGTGGGCCCTACTTTGGAATTTGTGCTCCTGCATGTGATGGAGTTGGACTCAGATGTGACCTCTTCTGTCACTTTCATTGAACCTCTGGTTGGTGTATGCTCAGGAGACTTTAATCTATGGACTGACTGTGTGCCAGCTGGGCCCCGAGCCTCAGCAGAGTTGCAGCACCTACTCTCTGGTTTATTGGACTTGCCCATGTTGGCTAACAGGGAGGTGAGGATGGTCAACCACCACACAAGGGAGAAAAGAGAGTCTACAACAGCAAGAGGAGAATTCCATTCATCAGTCATTTGGGAGCCCACTCTCGAGTTAGAGGCAGAGTGGGCATCACCACTCCAGGGTCCTCAGGATGGAGGGGTAAAATATGGATTAGAGTGGACTTACTGGTATTCTACTATAGAAGTATTGTGACTCTAGCAATGGAAGAAACTGTATCATTGATGTGGAGACAGTGGCCATGGGAGTTGCTGAGGGCAGGGAGAGTGAAGAAGAGATGTGATATGGAGGTATTTTCAGGACTTGGAGTTGTCTTGAATGATATTGCAGGGACAGATGCAGGACATTATATATCCTGCCATAACCCATTGAATGGACTGGGAGATAGTGTAAACTACTTTGTAAACTATAATCCATGCTGTGTAGCAGTGCTCCAAAATGTATTCATCAAATGCAATGAATGTGCCACATTGATGAAAGAATTTGGTAGTATGGGAGAAGTGGGGGGGAGGGGAGTGGGGTATATGGGATCCTTTTATATTTTTTAATGTAACATTTCATAAGTTCTATGTATCTTTTAAAAATTAAAAAGAACATTATTATAAAAAAAAGTATCCTTTGTGAGCTAGAACAGATATGCATCACTCTTGCAGGGTGGTGGGAACACAGAGAAGCATAGAAAAATACAACTGCAGTGACCTATGGGCTGTGGTTAACAGTAATAATGTAATATAAATGCATCTATGCCAAAGATGTACAGTGTTGAAAATTGGGGAGTATGGAAAAAAATGTGCAAATGTATGCTATGGACCTGGTAATAATCTGATGATATCTCATAATCTCTAACAAGTGTTCCACCATGATGTGGTGTGTTTATAGAGAGATGTATGAGAATTCTGCACATGTGCATGATTGTTTTGTAGGTTTATAGCTTCTGTCATAAAAATACATTTAATAATAATAGGGTGGGTTGGGAGGGAAATGCAACAAATGTGAGATGAGGACTATAGTTAATAATAAGATTTTGACAATATTCTTTCATAATTTGTAACAAATGTCTCAGAACAATGCTAAGGTGTTGGTGGTGGGTTGATGTATGGGACTCCTGTATGATGTTATGCGGTTTGCTTTATAAGTTCACAACTTTTACTCTACACTTTCTGTTTATGTATGTTCACATATAAATGATATAAAAATAATAATAGGGTGAGTTGGGGGAAAATACTTTGGTTTGTAGTAATATTTTGAGGATGCTCGTCATCATTATTTAGAAATATTTCACAACAATGCAAGGTATTGGCGGTAGGTTGAGGTATTTGAGCCCTGTATGACGTTATATATATTTGTTTTGGAAGTTCACAACTATCACTATACACTTATTGTTTATGTATGTTTATGTATGACTGGCATACTTCAATAAATTTTTTAAAAATAATAAAAAACTGTATGGGATTCTCACCTCCTTCTCCTCCCCCACTTTTACCCATTAGCAAGATCTTTCATTAGTGTGGCAAATCTGTTGCAATTGATGAACATATATTGAAGCGTTGCTACTAACCCTGGTCTATAGTTTTCCTTATGGTTTACACTTTGCATCACACAATTTCATTGGTTTTGACATAATGTATAATGGCTTGTATCTGTCATTACAACGTCATGCAGAACAATTCCAATGTCTCCAAAATGTCCCATGCTACACCTATTTTTCTTTCTCCCCTCAGAAACTCTGGTGACTATTGCCTTTATATCAATGTTACAAGTTCTTCCATTACTAGAATAATAATAATAAGTCTACAGTAGTCCATAGTTGAATTCCCCCTTACGTCTGCTCATTCCTCACCCTTGAGAATTTTGGGATGGTGATGCCAACTCTGCTTCCAGTTGAGAGGGGGCTTAGATCCCATGGTGCAGATGGGTAGAACTGTCTTGCTTTCAGGTATAGATACTCTCTGATTTTTGAGATGTGCGTTGCCCATCATCATCCTTTTGTTAGTTGCCCTGGGTGAGTCCAATGAACTGGAGAGTAGGTGTTGGCTGCAACTCTGCTGAGGTTCATGGCTCTACCAGCATAGGAACAGACTGAAGATATAAGTCTCTGGGAGGTGTATTTAACGGGTGTAGTGCTAATTATAGGTTTAAATAAAAGGGTCAGAAGAACCCGTGCATAGGAAAATTATAAATGAGTCCAACTCTGATGCACTGGGGGGATAGGTTATCATATATTCCAACCGGGGTTTTCTGATTTGCATAGAGTGTGCAGATGTCTTAGAGCCCTCAGGAGCACCTTTGTTGAGGCACTGTTTACTGTGGCAGTCAGTAAGATCTTCCTCATACATGCATAAGTGTTATCTCTGGAATGACCTCCTGACTCATTTTGAAATCTCTTAGCCATAAAAACTCATTTGTATTTAAAAATTATCCCTTTTTTCCAAGGTCTTTTTCCAAATGCATTGCTAGTTGGTGCTTGGTAATAATCCCTTGGTGCAAGGGAAGCTCATCCCTGGGAGTTAAAGTCAGGAAAGTAGTGAGTTTAACTCACTACCAAAATCCAAAACAAAGCCAAAAGGTAAATAAATAAAAATAATAAAAAATAAAAAACATATTATTGCATTGTGTCTTTCATCCTCATAAGATCTGTTATCTTTTATATACAGTGACAATTTCTTCTATATGTTTCCCCAGTGTCTTTTTTTTTCACTTTATCTTCAAAGAAACTTTATGTTACAGAAGTCACACAGAACATATAAGGGATTCCAATGTACCCTACCTCTCCGTCTCTCACATTTTCCCCTATTAATAACATCTTACATGAGTATAGTACATTTGCTGCAGTGATGAACAAATATTGAGGCATTACCACTAACCATGGTCTATAGTATACATTATGGTTCACATTCTGTACTATACACTTTTAAAGGTTCTAACAAAATCCAAAATGCCTGTATACATAATTGCAATTCCATGGAAAACAATTTCAATAGCCTAAAAATGTCTCATGCTCCATACCTTCTCCCCCCCGCCCCCCGCCTTCTGTTGGAATCCATGAGAATGACTAAGTTGCAATTTTTGAAGAATAAATTTCATAGATACATATGTTAATATTGAGGGCTTGACATATTGGTCCATCTTTTTTTATTAGGCACTGTCTATGTTCTTGAGAGACTCTTACCCCTCTACCTGAGAATATAGGAGTATTCCCCAGGATGGGAGTTTAATATTTCTTTTTTATTGAGTGGTTCTCCACCCACTGAGATGACACCCTATGACAAGATGAACACATTTCTTATCCATTCATCTGTTGATGGACACTTGGATTGCTTCTAACTTTTGGTAACAGTGAATAGTGCCACTATGAACATTGATGTGCATATATCTGTTTGTGTCCATGTTTTCAAATTCTTCTGGGAATCTGGGTATATGTCCACAGTGGGATTGCTGGATCATTTGGCAATTTTGATTCTATAGTTAGCCTCCTGTGGAACCATCAAACCGTCTTCCACAATGACTGCACCATTCAACATTACCACCAGCAGTAGATGAGTGTTCTCTTTTCTCTACATCTTCTGCAACACTTGTAGTTTTGGTGTTGTTTTTTTTTAATAGCTTCTAGTCTAATACATGTAAGATGATATCTCCTTATATTTTTGGTTCATATTTCCATAATAGCTAGTGATGTTGAGCATCTTTCATATGCTTTTAGCCATTTGTATTTCCTCTTTGGAAAAGTGTCTATTCAAATCTCTTGCCCATTGTTTAATTGGTTGTTTGTCTTTTTATTTTCAAGATGTAGGATTTCTTTATATATGCTGGATATTAGGCCCTTACAGAATAAATGATTACCAAATATTTTCTCTCATTGAGTGGGTTGCCTATCACTTTCTTATAAACTCCTTTGAAGTACAAAAGTTTTTAATTTTGAGGTGATTCCATTTTTCCATTTTTTCATTCATTGCTCATGCTTAGGATGTAAAGTTTATGGAATCATTTCTTATTACAACATCTTATAGATGCTTTCCTACATTATCTTCTAAAAGCTTTATGGTCCTGGCTTTTATATTTAGATTGTTGATCCATCTCAAGTTAGTTTTTGTCTAGGACATGAGATGGTGATTCTCTTCATTCTTTTGGATATGTATATACAGTTTTCAACAACATTGTTTGTTGAAGAGGCCATTCTGTCCCAGTTGAGTGGACTTGGTGGCCTTGTCAAATATCAATTGACTGTATATGTGAGGATCTATATCAGAACTCTCAATTTGGTTCCATTGGCCAGTATGTTTATCTGTGTGCCAATACCATGCAGTTTTGACCACTATAGCTTCATAGTATGCTTCAAAGTCAGGTAGCATGATTCCTCCAATTCTGTTTTTCTTTTTCAATATGTTTTTGCTTATTTGGGCCACTTGCCCTTCCAAATAAATTTCATAATTAGCTTTTCCAATTCAGTAAAAAAAAAAATTCTGTTCTATTTTTTATTGGGATTGCATTAAACTGGTAAATCAATTTGGGTAGGACAGATATCTTAATGATGTTCAGCCTTCCAATCCATGAAAAAGGAATATTCTTCCATTTCTTTAAGTCTACTTTGATTTCCTTTAACAATGTGGTATGCTTTTCTGTGTAATAGTCCTTTACATCTTTAGTTAAGTTGATTCCTAAACATTTGATTCTTTTAGTTGCTATTGTAAATGGAATTTTTCCTTGATTTCCTCCTCAGATTGCTCATTATAGGTGTACAGAAATGCTACTGATTTTTGCATATTGAACTTACATCCTGCCACTTAACTTGTTTGTCAGTTCTAGAATCTTTATTTCAGATTTTCCAGGGCTTTCTACATATAGGATTATGTTATCTGCAAATAGTGAAATTTTTACTTCTTTCTTTACAACTTAGATGCCTTTTATTTCTTTTTCTTGCCTAAGTGCTCAAGAAAGTACTTCTAACACAATGTTAAATAAGAGCAGTGACAATGGGCATCCTTGTCTTGTTCCAGAACTTTGAAGGAAAGCCTTTATTTAGCCTTTCAACATTGAATATGATGTGAGCTGTGGGTTCTTCATATATACTCTTTTATCATGTTGAAGAAGTTTCCTTCTTTCCCTATCTTTTGAAGTGTTTTTATCAAGAAAGGATGTTGTACTTCTTAAATGATTTTCTGTATAAATAGAGATGATCCTGTGATTTTTTTATTTGATCTGTTAATGTGATATATTTTATTGACTGATTTTCTTATATTGAAACTTCCTTGCCTATAGAGATGAAACCCACTTGATTATGGTGTATAATTCATTTGACGTGTTGTTTAATATGATTAGCAAATATTTTGTTGAAGATTTCAGCATCTAAATTCATAAGAGAGATTAGTCTGCAGTTTACTTGTGGCATCTTTATGTAACTTTGGTATTAGGGTGATGTTGGCATCATAAAATGAGTTAGGTAATATTCCCTCCAATTCTATTTTTTTGGAAGAATTTAAGCAGGATTGGTGTCACTTCTTTCTAGAATGATTGGTAGAGTTCACCTGTGAAGCCATTTGGTCCTGGACTTTTCATATTTGGGAGGTTTTGATGACTAATTCAATCTCATTACTTGTATGATTGGCCTGTTGAGTTCATTAATTTATTCTTTCATCAATGTAGGCTGCTTCTAGAAATTTGTCCATTTCTAGAAATTTGTCCATTTCTAGAAATTTGTCCATTTCATCAAAGTTATCCATCTTGTTGGCATACAATTTTTCAAGGTATCCTCTTATGATACTATTTAATTCTGTAAGATCAAGGGTGATATCCCCTCCCTCATTTCTTATTTTAAGTATTTACATCTTCTCTCCTCTTTTCTTTGTTAGTCAACTAAGGGTTGTCCATTTTAATAATCTTCTCAAAGAAGCAGCTTTTGGTTTTGTTAATTTTTTCTAGTGCTTTCATATTTTCAATTTCATTTGATTTTTCTCTAATCTTTGTTATTTCCTTCTTTATTTTTGTTTTGGGATAGTTTGGTGTTCTTTTACCAATTCCTCCAGGTTTCGGTTAGGTTTTTGATTTTAGCTCTTTCTTCTTTTTTAATATGGGCATTTAAGCTATAAGTTTCCCTCTCAGTTATGCGTTTCCCACATCCTATAAGTTTTGATATGTTGTTTTCTCATTTTCATTCATTTCTAAGTAGTTACTGATTTCTTTTGCAATTTCCTGCTAGACCCATGGATTTTCTAAGAGTGTGTTATTTAACTTCCATATCTTTGTGCCTATGCTGGTTCTTTTTCCCTTATTAATTCCCAGCTTCATTCTGTTGTGGTCAGAGAAATTACTTTTTATAATTTTAATTTTTCTGAATTTATGAGAGTTGTTCTATGACCTATTGTGTGGTCTATCCTGGAGAATTATCCATGTGCACTCAAGAAGAATGTCTATCCTGCTGTATTTGGGTGTAATGTTCTGTATATGTCTATTAGGTCTAGATTCTCTAACATATTATTCAATGTCTCTGTTTCTTTGTTGATCCTCTGTCAAGATGTTCTGTCTAATGGTGATAATGGTGAATTAAAATACTCTACTATTATTGTAGAGGCATCTATTTCTCCCATTAGTTTTTCCAATGTTTGCCTCATATGTTTTGGGGTACCCTGGTTAGGTGAATAAATGTTTATGATGATTCTTTATTCTTGATAGATTACCCCTCATATTAATATATAGCATCTTTCTTTGTCTCTTGCAATAATTTTGCACTTAAAGTCTATTTTGCCTGATATTAGTATAGCTACTCCTGCCCTTTTTTGATTATTATTTGCATGTAAGAGCATTTCCCAACCATTTATTTTAACCTCCTTGCATCCCTGGGCCTAAAGTGAGTTTCTTGTAGACAGAATACAGATGGGTCATATTTCCTTATCCATTCTGCCAGTCTGGCTTTTGATTGGAGAGTTTAATCCTTTAATATTCTATGTTATTATCATCAAAGCAGTACTTATATTAACCATTTTTTATTTAGGTTTACATGTGTCATATTTTGTTTTTATTTCTTTTTATTTTTTTGGTTATTCTTACTAATATCTTCCTTTAAAACTCTCATTCAACTATCTTTCTCCTGTTTTTTCCTTTCAATTTCCAGAACCCCTTTTAATATTTATTGAAGGGCAGATTTCTTGATGACAAACTCTTAATTTCTGTTTATCTGTGAATATTTTGAACTGCCCTTCATTTTTGAATGCCAGCTTTGCTGGATACATAATTCTTGGCTGGCAGGTTTTGTTGTTGTTGTTGTTGTTGTTGTTTTCCTTTTAGCACCCTAACTATGTCATACCACTGCTGTCACATCTCCATGGTTTCAGATGAGAAATCAGTGCTTAATCTTATTGAGTGTCCCTTGTATTTGATGGATCTCTTTTCTCTTGCTGCTTTCAGTATTCTCTCTTTTGTCTGGAGCATTTGACAATTTGATAAGTATATGTCTTGTGGTAGGCCTGTTAGGATTTATATTGTTTGGAGTGTGCTGCATTTCCTAGACATGTACATACATGTCCCTCAAAAGAGTTAAGGAATTTTCAGATATTATTTCTTCCAACACTCCTTCTGATCCCTTTCCTTTCTTTCTCCTTCTGGGATGCCTATAATGTGTGTTTGTGCCTTTCATGTAATCATTCAATTCTCTGGGTCTCTGCTGAATTTTTTCAATCTTTTTATCTACCTGTTTTGCTATCTGTGTGATTTCAGGTATACTATCTTCAGCATCACTAATTCTTTCCTCTGCCTGATCAAATCTGCTGTTATGTGTTTGCAGCATATTTTTTATTTCTTACATTGTATCATTCATCATCATCATCCATATTATGATGTATTATTATGTATTATTATTTGTATGTTTGTTTACTATTTCTTCAGTATATTTATCCAGATTATTCTTAAGATCCTTTATTTCTGCCTTCACTTCATTAAGTTGATTTATGATATGTGTTTGGACAACCTTAATTAGGTGCTCCACATTCTGTATCTCCTGCTCTTTTTTAGTTTGTTCATTAGACTGGGCCATGGCTTCCCATTTTTCAGTATGGCTTGAATTTTTTGCTGGTGTCTAAGCATCTACTTATCTTAATGGGCTTATTCAGATGGTTAGCTTCTCTTTCTACTCTAGAATTTAATTTTATTTTGTTTTGTGTTAAGTTTCCTCTTTGACACCTGGCTCCAATTTTTCCATTTCCTTGTTGTTGTCTGTGTTCCCTTGAGAAATATTAAGACCATGGAAAAGGAAAGAGGGAAGAAGAGAATAATAATAATAATAATAATAATAATAAAGATAGAAGAGGAACACTAAAAGAGCCAGGAAAAAATAAGAAAAATCACCATAGGTTAGGTCAGTTTCTGAAAGCTTATCTGACTCTCCTCACCCTCTTCCCCTCAGGTGAGTTGGTACCTGTCCACTGCCTACCCCCTCACTAACATAGTTCCTTTCTCTCCTTTGGTGGGTGGATGTGACAGCCTGCCTGATCAGATTCCTCCTCTCTGCTCAGCACTGACTGGGGTCTCTTTTTACTTTTTACTCTGTTCCACCCACCCTGTCTCCTCTCACCCTTATGCCTTTTCTCTCTGAGTTTGCTGGGTGCCTCTCCTACACCCATTTGCCCTTCAACTCCTCTATGGACAGGTGTCTTTCAACCCTACTTGCTGGACTGTCTACAACTAAGATTCAAAGCTAGTTCAACTAGACAAACTCACTGAAGAGAAACCACTCCCTGCCCTCCAACAGACTCCCCTTCCTCCCAGGGAGGAGGACTCAGTTGGTTGTAGTGAGCCAGGGGTTTTACCAAGTCTATTCTCCTTGAGGATGGGGTATATGTGCTGTTCCCAGCTGCAGGGTCCAGTAATTCACTGTTTTCATTTGGCCTCTTAGTTTCTCTGACTGTCTCCCTCCTGGATGATGTGCAGCACTCTCCTGGTCTTCAGGCCCCCAAAGCAGCTCCCTTGGATCTAAGTTTTATTTTTTTTAACTCTATGTTTTAAAAATAAAATAGTTTTAGGTTACAGAAAAGTTACATATATTTAAATATAGGGGATTCCCAAAACCCTCAAGATTGAGGAATGAACAAACATAAGGGGGGAATGCAACCATAGACAAAAGTAGACTTATTATTATTGTAGTAACAGAAGAACTTGTAACATTGACAGAAAGACAGTCATTACTAGAAGTTCTGAGGAGAGGAGGTAGGTAAGAATAGGTGGAGCACAGGGCATTTTTAGGGCATTGGAATTGTTCTGCATGACACTGCAATGATGGATAAAGGCCAGTATGCATTTTGTCAAAACCTATAAAAATGTACAGTGCAAAAAATAACTAAGTTTTTATTAAAATAGGAGTATGCCACCAGTCAGCAACATTATCTTTAGCTAGAAAGGAAATTACTCAAATACCAGAAGATCAAAATGACTTCAATTCATAGTTCACTTGGAAGAGCTCCCTTAGGGACTTGAGAAAGGAATCTGTGTATTGTACTTGGACTTAGGAGTACTTCCTCAAGAATGAATTATTAATGGAAACTCTTCCTTAAAATTGGGTTACTTCTTATTTCCAATGCTTTTTGTTTCGACTTTTGGACAGTATTAGGAATACAGTAAAATTCACATCTGACAGATATTGCTCTAAGTTTTTTAAGTAAGTCAGTCAAATTTAAGGTTCTATTGCTGTTTATCATAACGGTTTGGCATAGATCTAGGGACTCAAAATCACAACCTTTTCTTCAGCCTTTCTGTGAAAGCCTCCCTTGGCTTGGGGCTGTGTTAGTTTTCACATAAAGTCAGTTAGAAAAGTCCAATATATTTCCCCAAGGAACTTGCAGTCCAAACACATGCTACAGATCCTTAGGAAGAGTTTAAAACATTTCAGGAATCTTACTTAAAATGTAGGGGATGGCTATTGCTAAGATGAAACATTTTGATTGATAAATGAAACATTTTGAGGATTGATTTTTTTCCTGGTTTTGGAATCATCTAGTCTCATAGGGATTCAGTTAGAAGAAAGCAAAATGATGTACCCTGAACACATGCACTTTATTAAGAAAGTAAATAATAAAACTTGCAAACTTCTTGAAGCACTGAAATAAATTAAGGGAAAGGAAGTAAATGATGGTCTGTGATTCAAATCTTTTACTAACATTTCTATCTTTAAAAGAATGGTGGCATGGTATTGACTGCTCACTCTCTCTTACAGTTGGGAAATATACAATATCAGCATAATTAAAAATGCACTAATTGGTTATCAATTTACAAATAATGCCACACTAGTCCCTGTATAAAAGAACCACTCAAGCAGAGATTCTACCCTCTAGAAGTATAAAATCTGAATTAAAAATCAGCATCAGCTCTGCTGTACAATAACTGAAAAGCAGTAAACACTAACATATAGTCAAAAATCCATTAAAAAAAATAACACAGGATGGAGGTGATTTTAAAAGTTTGGGTGAAATGTAAGTAGAAGCATGGGGAGAGGGAAGGTGTCAAATTTCCTCTGATCCCTCACAAACACTTCTTGGAAAAAAACAAGAAACACTTCTTGGTTTCCAAAGTGAAGTCTAGGTGCCCAAATGGGGTTGTCTGATTCCAGGGTGATGGGACTGCCTAGCACAATGAATGGAAGTAAAAGTAGGATGACAGAATTGAGATGATCTGAGAGATTGTGACAGATTCTGGGAAGGTATGCATGGCAAAATAGACAAAAGAGCTGAAAAGAGAATGCCAGAATAACTTAAGAGTCTGGAAGCAAAATGATAGCTGTCCATATGTTTCCAGGCTAAAGGAGAGGTCAGTTATTTCTCTCTTCTTTGTCTTGAATCAAGGAACTGAATTAGTAATATAAATTTAAAAAACCCTGAAAATTATTCATTAAGAAATTACCATCGAGACAATTTCTGTTTCGCCACCACACAATCTGGTGTGGAAAACACAAAAACCAAAGGAAGAAATATTTCTAATATGTGAATTATGAAGAGATGATTTTAATTTAAAAACCTAGAAAAATGTAAGAGATAGAAAATAGTCATTTTGCACCTATTATTCAGAACTTTCACTAGAAAGTGAAGAACACTATGATGCATCTAAGATTAAAAGACACACTGCATTTGTTTAACTGTTTGTTTATTGCTCTATTTTATAACTTTCCTAAACACGTATTGGAAATACTGAGCTAACACAGCATCCAAACCTAACAAACTTCTCCCTCAACTGAAACTGAGCTATCCCATTCCAGTTTATCTTCCCATTATCAACATATTCAGCTTACACTGCATTTTTTATTGCACTGACATTTTGGACTTGAAAAATAATCAGTTTTCTGTTACATACAGGTTTTTAAAAGGTAAAAAGAAAAAAGATCAAGCAATCTCTATTAACTCCTTAGAACAGTAAATAATTCTTCTTGGGACATTATATTGCTGCAATTCCCTTCCGCTCTGCAGTTTTCTCTCATATATACACATACATAGAAATGCTGCACAAGTGAAAAATCAAGTCAGGTTTGCTTTCCTAAATAGTAGACCACCCATTACAAAGGGTTACAACTGTTTCCCCCTTGTTTTTATTGCAAGACAAGAGATATATCATGCCCTAGAATGGCAATTGATTTGGGTCTTGAGAAAATAAACAAAACAGCAATAGCAAAAGAAAAAAAAAAGGTAAAAAGAGAATTCTGATCAATTGAATTCATTTGTATTCAATGTATGTGCACTATAAAGTTGTTTAGGGGAGTGATGACATTTTCTGAAGTCATGAGTAAAACTGCAACTTATTATTAAGATATAACTATTTTAGTAGAAAACCTAATGGAATCAGCCTAGCTTAGCATTAGAAAAAGACTGTTTTGCTTGTTTGTTTGTGTTTATAAGTGATAACAGTGCAAAGGGAGCATGGATCACATGCGGAAGGCAGTGAAAGATGGTGAGCTCTGCAGTCATATGACCCCTGTGGCATTGAATTCAGGAAATACTGCACTGTCTTTTCCTTGCCCCTTTTTCCTTTAGTCTTTGATAGATATTTAATAATTATATTCTATAAGAATGCCAGTGGTGACAGAAGTGCTTTTCCTAATGCAGAGGCTGTAAAGCTATCAGAAGAGCTTTAAGCAAATGTTACCTGTTTTACAGAAGAAATCAATTACCCACGGATTGCTTAAACCAGTGACAGGCATAGTAAGGAATAAAATGTATTAAGCAAAAAAGTTACAGCCATCAACATGTAAAGAATTGCATGATATATGAAAGCAATCACTTGTTCAATTTACCTTCAAAACTAAAACAAGTTCTTTTGCATTGGAAATAAACACAAAACTCTGAAAAAGGGAACAATTTCCAACTCAATGGAAAAAGTATGGCATAAATTTTAGCTAGCAATATGCTATTAGGAGCACACACCATGTTTTCAGAGATAAAGTATGTGAACTATTTAACATACTTATTTCAAAGTAGGCATCAGTTTGTCTTCATCTTTTGGCAGTTCAGCATTATATAATTTTCTAGATGTGCCTGGAATAAAAGGAGTCTGCCAGAAAATGCTCCACACTTTATAAATTCCTTATATTAACATCAAACCATAAAGGATTTTACTCAATTAAAAATGTCTTTCGGATATTTAAGTTCTAATACTCATTTTTCTTTATTGATAACACACATTTTGTTATCTATGCCATACAAGAAAAGATCCAGAAGTGGGTCTTTTTTCTTTCATAAGAAGAAAAATAAATGTTTCAAAGAGACTGACTATTCTTATGGAGTACATCATAGTTCAAAGTGCTCATCAAAGCTGCTAATTTCTCATGTGCAGTGGTATCTTGCTGGTGAAACAAGGTCACGAGTTTTAGTTCTTTCTCCTATCAGATCTTTAGGAATTCCTGTATCATATAGTTTAATGTTTAAAACAAATTAATTCAAATCACAAGTAACATAAAAAAGTGATTTCTTAATATTGCAGATAAGAATCATTTTACCAGATGTGCTATTGGAGACAGCACAACAAAACCATCATGTTCTGCGAGTGTCATTGTGTGCAATAGCAGCCATGAAGTGGATACCTGCCTAATGAAGAACTTATGTCTTTCTTTTTACTTTCTTCTTCTTTTCTAAACTAGGAAGTGTTTAGAAAAACTTGCTCACATGATCTTTTAATAGAATCAGGAGTAATATACCAGCTGGTGCATATCATTCTTTTATAATATTCTGAGGGAGAGTGCTATACTGACTTAATTTTCTGGGAATAAAATATGTACCTTCAGATTTCATGCAAGTCAATTGTCTTTAATGGACAAATGTTAATGATAAATTTAAAGTATTGCATTTGGGGAACATTTGTAAGTTAACATTTTTAAGCAGAGTCATGCTAGTCATTATTCATCCACCCTGACATGGAAAACAATATTGTAAGAATTCCCAAGTGAAAGACAAGGCGGCAAGCGGTTTTTCCTCTGCAAAATTATCAGGATGATATAATGGTGATGTCCTACTAATTATTCACCACAGACCTTCCAGCAAAATAATGCATTCTTAAAATATGAACTTGAAGCTAAAATATTAAATATGCATTTCCTCCTCATATAGGACATGTTGAAATGCCACATGCCGTTGATGAGAATGACCCATAAGTGTTGGATTTTCTCCCCCTCGCACTTCTCCAGAAAGAGTTAGTGTGGCGTGCAGTGAACCAAATCAACAATGTGATTCAAACTGTCTCTGTAGCTTCTTGGCAAAAGGAAGGATAAACTATAAAAACTCCCCTCCTACAGCTCTCGGCTCTTGCTTACCACACTTTAACATCTTCTGTCACCTTTGGCGCTGTTACTGACCCATGCTAAGCTAAACTAAAGGATGATAAGTTTGCTGCCTCTGCCCCTTTCCTGAGGGGCTGCACATGATCCTATCAAGTATCAGTAGCCATTTCTGTGGGATATTTGTCACCCCACCAAGGCCTTTGGAACAAATGAAATGGGCAGCGAATTACTAAAATGTCATTCTCTAAAGGAAATGGATGAAGGCTTTTGTTCCCCAGTAATAAATAGATGCCATAGGCTTATAACACTATTTTTATATTAAATTTGACAGGGTTACTATTTCCAGTTCATTAAGAGAACAGCTTGAAAACTATTTCCTTCTGTACTTTTAAAAATAACATTGCTTCCCTCTTTTCCTTCCAGTAATAACTTTACACAATACCTGACAGTAGACACTGGAAATCACAGATCATGATTAATTTCAAGATACTTTTGCTAATGATTGTTTAAAATGTACAAAGATCATTTTAGAGAGAAATCTTGATATTTTAAAACATCCTTCAGTGTGTTTTAAAAGTCTGATTTATGCCTATTCTTCCTTTCTTTATAAATCACAAATACATTACTTCATTTTCTCACTTTTCTCACGCATTATAGTTTTACAGGGCATCATGATAAATATGCCATGAACAAAGGTCAAGCAAAGGATAATAACTCAATTTCTTAAATGAAAGCTTCAAAGTAAATCCTCTGTATTTAACAGCAGTATACAGGGGTCAAGATGACAATGTCCCAGACTAGAGAATAAAATGTGTGTTAATACCTTTGAGCCTTCGTACATTTGTTAAGTGGTTATACTTGGACTGATACACTTAGATGTTCTTTGAAGTGGAACTTGAGCAAGATATATACTACATGATAATAAATTAAAAAGCACCACATATTTTTAAGTAGACTTGGGCTTTGTGGTATAGCAAGTTGAGCTGCACATTTGCATGGTAGTTATTAACTATTTTTAATAGGTGTTTATATTCAATATCTTCACCTACCCAATGATTCTGGAATTGAGCTATATTTTACCTATTAGTTATTACTGCCCTCTTCTAGAGTTTATTTTGTTAAATTTTGTAAGATATGGCAGTGAAAATAACTCATGGGGATTTTTTTAGAGATAGTTAATTTGAAACATTGGTGAAAACAATTAATAGATATGACATATTAGTTTTGAAAAAATTTAATAGTGAAACAGTTTATCTGGCCTCAGATTTTCTGGATTTACATTTAAATCAAATTTCCTGGATTGACATGCATGGCTGCATATCTTAAGCTTAGTCAATGTAAATCTTCGTTTTGACTTAATTAATGATCAAAAACATTAAAAAAAATACCAGTCAAACCAATCTTAATTTTCAATTAGGTTTTGGATGAAAATGACTAAAAAAATTCAATTTTGAGTTATGTATCTTCAGTGGACATTTGCATTATTTTAAAATTTTATTTTTCTTTGCTTTTCAACATGGGAACATATGCCTGGCTTTGTAAACTCCCTTGATTGTATGATCTTTAATTGGGGCACTAAGAGGACAAAGGCTCTTCAGAAAAATACCTAAGCATGACAGTCCAAGTATTTCCATTTAACACATATACTGATGCTCAAAGGTACTAACACACATTTTAATCTATAGCTGAGTCACTGTCTTCTTGACCCCTATATAATACTGCTGTGAGCCACCTAATATCCTTTGTCTAGTGTTCTTTTCCTGACAAGTTAGCCTTGATGGTTTGAAACTGAAAACTCTACATCTTTGAACATTTAAATTCTTGACTGAAAGATCAAGTTCTCCATAAAAGAAAAGGAAAAGTGTTTGAAAAACACATATAAGGAAAAAACTATATGAATAATATAGAGCTTGCAGAACTAACTTTTCTAGAACAAACAAATCTAAAGAAGAAAATATTTTTTATTCTTTACTAATGGGAAAATTATAACAAATATTCTTCATCTTTGCACCACAAATAGAATATGAGGTTAAACAGAAGCATGGTAGATAAAGAAGAATTTCAATAATATGAAAATTGTTAAAACATTATAGTAAGTAACTCAAATATTTCCCCTTTTTATTATCTTCTTTTAAAGATATGTAATTCACACAAATGTTACATTTAAAAATATAAGAGGTTCCCATATACCCCACTCCCCATACTCCCCACTCCTCCCACATCAACAACTTCTTTCATTAGTGTGGTACATTCATTGCATTTGATGAGTACATTTTGCAGCACTGCTACACAGCATGGATTATAGTTTATGTTGTAGTTTAGACTCTCCCCCCAGCACATTCAGTGGGTTATGGCAGGATATATAATGTCCTGCATCTGACTTTTGAGTCATTTCCTTTTTTTGATCATCTATGAAAATAGAGCAGACTCCATCCTGTTTGATTCTATTTTGTCATGTCTCACCCAAAGAAATAAAAATGTCGGCTATGTTTCAATCTTTCATCATCTAAGTACTTAATGTTTAAGATTTGGTTTCTATATTTATCTGATTTCTCAAGTAAAGAGATTTCTCAAAGTTTTCCCTTAATTATCAAATGCATAGGCCATTTCAGAATAAACTGATATTTTATTTCCTTGATTTGAATGCTTTACTTTAGTCAACAGGTCTAAAACGGAACTTCGCATTTCCCAAAATAGCTCCCTCCTGAGTTCCTTGCTATTATGCCCCAGGAAACAGTAAATAGAAACCCAGAACTCATCGTTGTACTGTGAGAAAGGCCATAGGAAAATAGGCTACACTTCTCCTTAGGAAGTTAAAATGGAGGCAAGAAAAAAGAAATAAGTTCCCTCACCTACTGGTGTAAGTAAGGGTTGTTCAACCACATTTGAACCAAATCTTCAGTGTAAGAAAGCCAAATATAAAGCTAAACAGACCAGCAAGGACCTGGCAGCTTATGGTTCCTATAAGGGTAGGGAAAAGGGCAGACAAGTGGGTGAAGGGTTCAATTCCATGGTTACCTAATAGAACATAATTCCAGACAAACCACAGTTATCTTAATTTAGTTGGCACATAGGAATTTGGCAGGATAGGGAGTGGGGAGTGGGGGAAATTGAAAGGAGTAGCATAGCAATTCTTTGATAATTTATTGAACTAATGACACCACTTTTGGATTAGAGTATGTCTTTATATGTTCATTTTTGGTGGGACAGAGGGAGAGATAGTTACCATTTAGCAACCTGGAAATATTCTAAGAGATAAATCACTTAGGAGATTTATAAAAGAATAATAGAGCATTTACATTAGAGGAACTTGAAGCATTTAATTTGACTAAATCTAGTTAGATAGTCTTCAATATAAGAGAGAGGGAAATGTTTGAAAAGTATATTAAGAAAAAAGCCATGAGAATAATTGAGTTTGGAAAACTAAATTTTTTAGTATAATCAAGTCCAAAGAAGAAAATTTAATTTTTCCCCTACCCCTTCCCCTCTTCCCGCTCCCTTCCCTTCCCTTCCCTTCCCTTCCTTTCCCTTCCTTCCACCCATCCCTTTTTTCTTTCTATTACAAATAAAAAGCATAGAAGGTAAAATGAAGAATTTCATAGAAAAAAAGTTAAAACATTGCAATAGGTTACTTAGAGCTAATCCCATCCTATTTGAATCAATTCTCTTCTTTCTCATTAAGCACACCTCTCTCTTTAGCGGTGTCCAGTTAGGAGGCTGGCTTTCTTGATTTAAAAATTTCAATATTTCTTGTGTTCATACGTAATTTGAAACTTCAGTTACTTCTGTTCTATTTTCAGCCCTCATTCTCTCTGCCCCCCCACACACATATATACTCTCTCCCCTTCTCATATAGATTGCTAAACACACACACACCAGTTTCAACAAAAACTTTGGTTAGGCTTATGTCCATTCTCTTCCCTCCTCTGATTATTCTGCACACTATTTTAGGATGAGACTTCATAAATCCCTGTCCCTCTCTCCTCCAAAAGCCTGGAAGCAGTGTAGCACAAGAATCACACTGTTACATCTCTCATTAGATCTGTGAACTTGGCCAGGTTGCTTAAATCTCTAAGACTCACTTTCCTCCTTAAGAAAAGCAGTACTAATAATAGTACCTCCTTCAAACAGTTGATATTTTGAAAGCACTTAAATATTTTGTAAAATTTTCCCAAGCTAGTTGTCATAGAATGCTCCCTTCCAAGATAGGGACTTCAGGCTGGATGTGTTTGCTAGCAACATCTAAATAATATGAAATGTAAAATATGCTATCCTTTGAATTTGCTGACATTTAGAACATGTGTTAGATAGTATTTAGATGCTATTTCTATTTCCAAGATGATTTATTTTTCTTGGTAAAAAGCATTATATATATTAAATTTATCTCTTCATGTTTATAGAGATATGTTATATTATAAGTGATTCATGAGTGCAATTGGTTTAATATCCAAATATACTAAAATGTATCCAAGTGAATTTTTAAATAAAAATTATTTTTTTAAAAGATGGATCTAATTGGTGTTTATGGAATCTGGGATCAGCTTTAACTAAGACACTTAAGAGTTAGTGAGTTACTTTAAATCTAGCTGCTTCGAAATTCTTTTTAATAGCAGCGTAATATCAAGTTTTTGTTAAGAATACAACCATCACATTTACTCATTCCTGGGGAAAATCATGCAGTTTTATTTTTATTGCTCTTAATTTTTAGATTACAATATTAAAGTGGATTCACAAATTTGTGCTGTTTAAAATACCTAGTAAAATACTTTTTAATAATTTAAACTCCATATGCATGACTTTGAAAGGAAAGTGAACTACCTGCCTTCAAATAGCTTTGCTTATATAGATAAAAGTTGGCATAAATGACTCATCTTTTTAAACTTTATTTTCTAAATTTAACTTTGAGCTGTCACACAGCAAGCATCCGTGTTGAAAATTGTTTTGTATTATATACACATTTAATATAAAGATAATTCTTCAAATCATAATATATTAATTAGCTTCATGATATAGCAAGCCATAATTAGATTACTTATTGAACTAATTTAAGTTGCACAGTGGCAGCTAATTTAAAGGAAGCATTCTCTTTTCAAGCATGTTTTTTTAAATTGTTAAGTGAAAATTATTAGTCTGGGTTTTTTAAAGCAATTTTTCTTCCTCTTTTTCAGAGGGACATTTTGAGATACTTCTACCTTAGGTGGATAGAGATACAAAGATAGAAAAATAAACTCGATGATGAAAAACCACAGGAAGAAAAAAATGAACTCTAGTTCCAAGATTAACATCCGGTTTGCATCTCTTTATGCTCTTTTCAGGGTCCTTCTGGAATCAATGGGAGATCTATTGATTAGGGTCAAAGAGACTATGACTACAGTGCCTTGCTGGGATATACTCAGAAAAAAACAATGGAGACTGAATTTCACATCCCACATCCCTAACTACTTGCGTCTGTATTCCGAAGAAACTAATAAGCTGCTCATCTCTCAGTAGAAAATAAGAAAAAAATATATAGATCTTTTATGCAAATAATAAAGTGTACCTTAACCAAGTTATTATGCAGAAAGACATGATGGAAGAAGTATTTATGCTATTGCAAATATATTTTGAGAATGATGTAAAAATCACCATGAAGAGGTTTGTTGAAAATAACGTGACCGATTGTGTTAATCAACTACAGAACAAAACTTTGCCACATAATGGCCACCCAAATGTGCAGAAAGCAAAACTATTCCAAAGTTGTTGCAGGTATATTTTAGAAGACATTCTAATTAAATAATTACTTTCATAATCCAAATATACCAGTGGTTCAGCAGTGGAAGTGAACAATAAAAGTGATTGAAGAAAATAAGAAAATTCTTCCTTATTAATTTTAGTTCTGGTATACATATGCAAAATCTTCCTTAATTTAACAAGTTTTATCTTTGAATCAATTTGTGATTTATTCATGTGATTCTTATATTTTAATCACAAAATAGCCAAGGATGAACAAATGTTTTGAACACTTAAACTGTTACTGAATTAGAGGCCATTCTGTCCACGTGAGTTTGTACTTTGCGTAGTTTAACCAATGACGAAAACTGGTACTTGATGGCTGTAAATGCAAAACTCTGATAAAAATTTCTGTTAACATAGATTTATTGAGCATTTATTTTGTGCCAGGCACTATTCAAAACTATCAACCAAAAAATGTCAACAAAATTTACTTATAAACTTTGTTTCTGAAGTCTATGGTCCTCAGTGATGACTTAAACCCAAGGTTCAAAAACACTGGACACCTAAACCACTTATACCATGTAATAGAAGCATATAAGCATTCTTTATTGACAAGGCTCCAACTCCAGTTAATAAAGTAAGGAATAATGAAATTCATTAATTCTATTCTGGTTTAAATTTTCATTCTCTAAGTAAAAACTGTTGCCTTAAGGGCCTCAATTTAATTAAAAATATTTAAACTTCAAATATCCATATGTATTTTCCCCTCTCTGTTCTTGAGCTTTTTACTATAATGGAGATAAACAAAATATTTTGGATTTAATTAAATGAATATAAGCATGAAGACTGGAAGTGTAGGTAGAAACACTGTTACCTCATTATCTGTTTTTTACTTGCTGGAATTATTTCAAGTTCACACTTTGATGTTGGTGTATAGAAACTATTCAAAATAAATCATAATTAATGAAGTTGATGAATAATATGGTGCTGGTAAAATCAATATGAACAAGCAAAAGACTTATGTTTTCATGTGACTTATAAAACAAACTGACTTTATGAAAAAATCCAAAAAAGATATTCCAGGGACTTCAGAAAATCACAGCATCTTTAAAGTACAAAGTGGTGGCTCTTATCTATAAATTTGAATTTAAGATAGTGCATTTTCATCTGTATCACAAACATATTGAGATATTTAGTAATTTTAAGAGTGTTTTGTCTTCTATGTTCTTTCATTTTTTATTTTTTATTTTTATTTTGTAGGAGGTACCAGGGATTGAACCTGGGACCTCAAACATGCAGAGGTCCACAGTCTTCTATATTCTTTTAACAGAGCATAAGTCTAACATTTGTTTTTCTTTATCTCATATGCATTAATAGGTGAATCATATAAGAAGAAAATTATATTTCCTTCATCTGCTCATATCCAGAGGAAATTTATATAGTAAAACAAAGAAGCAAAGTGGAAGGAAGAAAAAGGAAGTTATGCTGTGAATAAATAAAAAAAAAAAGAAAATATAACAAGATGCTAAATAAGCCTTCATAAATCAAGAATTTCAGTTGGCCTAACCACTTCTCATTATTCTTCTCCCTCTCTCATTTCTTTTATTGTCAAGATGATTATTTATAATCCATAGTTATCCATATCTCTTACTCTTTATATTCTATCTTGAACCAAGCTGGCTATTTGCCGTGCATTAAAATTTTGCATCATATATTTACAGAAAAGTTTTGCTTTTCACTTCTTTCAGTTCTCAAGTCTGAGACCTCTCCTACATCACAATCTATCCAATTAAATTGAAATAGAAATAGATTTACAGCTGTCAAAATATAAATAATAGGGAGTCGATGTGGCTCAGTGGTTGAGCACTGGCTTCCTCTTGGGTTCAATCCCTGGCCCTGAAACCTCAAGGGAAAAAAAAGACAATTTGAAATAAAAATAAATAGCAATTCTCAAAGAAATTACCAAAAAGTTTACCAAAAAAAATGGATTTTTATATAGTAGCCTATTGATTTAATTTGGTAAAGGCTGCCAATGCAAAATCCAGAAATGGGTTGGCTTTTCCATAGGAATTTATAAGGTAGAAGCTTACAGTTCCAAGAATGTGAAAATGTCCAAATCAAGGCATCATCGAGGTGCTGTTTCACCTAGTTGCAGCTGTGAGCAATTGCTTTCTCTTGGAGCTAAGCTGCAGGATGGGTCTGCCTCACTGAAATATTCCAATCAAAGGCTGCCAATTGAATTCAATCCAATCAAAGAGTCCTACAATCAATCAAAGGTCCTTAACTGAAGTGATCTAATCAAAATGTCCCTTAACTTAATCTGACCAAAAGTTTTCTCTACACACTATAGGTTTACAGGCATAGGAATGGGTTTGCTTTAAGAACAGCATTTTTGGGGACCCACAAAAGACTCAAACTAGGTCACCTACAATTACCAATCTTATCCTTTTCAAAAGAAGACTCCCAGAGGGGTTATTCCATATATTATCTGGCTTCATGAAGGTAGGTATTCAATAAACTAAAAAAGAATCATCTCAAGAATGGTGTCAAAAGAGAGCACAATGGAAGTAAGGTCAGCAAGATAACAGAGTAGATTCCCAGGTAAATATCTCGACTTAGAAATAACAAAAAACAAGTAAAATCAACTTTCTCAAAACTCTGGAAGATGATTGAGGCTACAGAACAATTCCATGAAAGCTGAACTAGAAAAAAGAAACTAAAAATGATAGGTGATCCATTGGACTAGTTTACCACTCCACACTTATCCCCTGAAATCAAATCCACTCAGCAGTTTATGCAACCCGTGACAGCAGCTTGATGGCCTGCATACATTCTAGTGTGGGCCCCTGGGATCTGATAGAGCTACAGTTTTAGCTTCATGGCCCATAAGCATTCAAGTGCAAGTCACTGAAGGCCACTGACACATGGTGGTGACTTGGTGGCCTGCGAGCTCCCAGTGCAGGTCCTTGGGGCCTAATTACTGGTGCGTCTAAATGAAAATATAGGGGATCTTTGAACATTGCCTCAACTGGCTCAGTGGAAGACTTGCTCAGTCTGAGGATCTGGGTCTAATAACCTAAAGGTTACAGAAGGCAAAAAAGAGACCTGGAAAGGGGGAGCTGTGCTGCAGCAGGCCCAGGACTGAAAACTGGGATGAAAAGGTAGATCAGAGCACAGAAGCAGAACTGAACTGACCATAGCTGCTGGGGAGTACAAGCTGCAATTAAAACAAATCTCAGGAGGAGACACTGGGGAGAGAAACTCCTTTCTTATATAGGAAATAGATACACATACTGGGTGTATTAATCAGCCAAAGGGGTGCTGATGTAAAATACCAGAAATTGGTTGGTTTTTATAAAGGGTGTTTATTTGGGTTTTGTTTTTTTTTTTTTTTAAGATTTATTTATTTATTTACTTCTCTCCCCTTCCCTCCCCCACCCCAGTTGTCTGTTCTCTGTTTCTATTTGCTGAATCTTCTCTTTGTCTGCTTCTATTGTTGTCAGCAGCATGGGAATCTGTGTTTCTTTTTGTTGCATCATCTTGTTGTGTCAGCTCTCCGTGTGTGTGGCACCATTCCTGGGCAGGCTGCACTTTCTTTCACACTGGGCAGCTCTTCTTACGGGGCACACTCCTTGCACGTGGGGCTCCACTACGTGGGGGAAACCCCGACGTGGGGGGACACCCCTGCATGGCAGGGTACTCCTTGTGTGCATCAGCACTGCACATGGGCCAGCTCCACACAGGTCAAGGAGGTCCGGGGTTTGAACCGCAGACCTCCCATGTGGTAGACGGATGCCCTAACCACTGGGCCAAGTCCGCCACCTAGGGTTGGTTTTTATAAAGGGTATTTATTTGGGGTAGGAGATACCAGGCCATAACACATAAGTTACTTCCCTCACCAAAGTCTATTTTCATGTGTTAGAGCAAGATGGCTGCCCATGTCTGCAAGAGTAACCTTGGCTTCCTGGGTTACTCCCTTCCAGGGTCTTGCTTCAGTTTCCTCTGTGAGCTTACTTTCTGGGGCTCCAGCTTAAGAGCTTCAGCATCAAACTCCAACATCAAAACTCCAACATCAAAAACCCTCAACTCTGTCCTTTGCCATGTCTTTTATTTGTGAGTCATCACCCACCAAAGGGTGGGGACTCAACACCCTACTGGCACAAGAGGTTTACATAATTACTTAATCAAGTAAACCTCTGAACCCAATATAATCTAATATGCCCAGAGGAAAAGATCAGTTTACCAACATAATCCAATATTTCTTTTTGGAATTCATCAATAATATCAAACTGCTATATTGGGGAATTATTGAAGGATGCTGCACATGCCCAGGGCAAGACACAGACTCAGAAAGAGCTAGGAAGAATCTAACTGATCACCATGGACCTTGTTGAAAATTAGTCTCAACACAGAGCCAATCTACACTAAAATCTTAGGTAAGAGAATGAATCTGACTTTCCAAGCCAACATACCAAAATAATCAAATGCCCAGTCTTCAACAAAAGATTGCAAGACATATGAATTGGATTGAATTCCATTGGCATTTGTTCAAATGAACAAAATAAAATAAAATCAGCTTTCCTAAATAAGTTCAGTAAGCCAAAGGAAAATATGGACACAGAACTAAAGGAAATCAAGTAGATGGTACATGAAAAAAAGGAGGAATTAAAAATCTTAAAAAGGAACCAAGCAGAAACTTTGGGTATGAAAAATATTAATATAATAATACTTGATGGGTTCAACAGTAGCTTTGAATAGGCAGAAGAAAGAATTAGCGAATTAGAAGACAGTATCATTGAAATCATTCAGTCTAAAGGACAAAAAGTAAAATGAATGAACAAAAGTGAGCAGAGCCCCAGGGACTTATAGGACAACAGACAGGATATCAACATATGTGCTGTGGGCGTTCCAATGAAGAAGAGAAAAGGATAGGGGCAGGAAGAATATTTGAAGAAACAATGACTGAAAATTTCCCCAAAATTGATTAAAGAAATTATATACACACCCAAGAAACTCAACAAACTTTAAAGATGATAAATATAAATAGCCCTACCCTGAGATATATCATAATCAACACAACAAATGGCAAAAATAAAGAAAGAATTTGAAAGTAGCAACAAAGAAATGACTCATCATGTACAAGGAATCCTCAGTAAGACTAAGGGCCAATTTCTTGCAAGAAACAAAGGAATCAAGAAGGCATAAGGATGACATATTTAAAGTAATAAAAGAGAAAAAATTGCCAGCCAAGAACACTGTATCAAGCAAAACTGTCCTTCAAATATAAGGGACAGTGTAAGACCCTTCAAGATAAACAAAAGCTGAGGGAGTTCCTCAACATGGGAATGCTCTACGAGAAACGCTAAAGGATGTTCTTCAGGTTGAAGGGAAATGATGGTAGGTAGTAGCTTGGAGCAGTATGAAGAAATAAGCCTTGTGTAAAAGTAACCAACTGGGTAAATACAAATGCCAATATTATTGTATTTTCATGTGTAACTACTTATTTCTTGTAAGATTTAGAATACAATTGCATAACAAATAATCATATTTCACTTATTGGAAATGCAAAATATGAAGAGGAAATGGGCGACAAGAACAGCATAGATAGGATGAGGAATATAGGAATAGAAATTTTGTATGCCATTGAAATTAAGTTATCATTTCAAGCTAAGTTTATTGTAGATTTATTATATTAAATATAAACCTTTTTGTAACCGCAAAGAAAGTGTCTAAAATACTTACTGAAAAGGGAAAGAAAAGGATCAATTTGTATCACCAGAAAAGATCAACTATATGCAAAAGAAGACTGCAATAAAGGAAATAAGGGACAAAAAAATGTATAAGCCATACAAGAAATATGGACAAAATGGCTGAATCAAGTCCTGCTATATCAGAGAATACTTTGAATGAAAATGGATTAAAGTCTCCAAACAAAAGACACAGATTGGCAGAATGCTTTTTAAAAAGCCTGATCCCACTATATTTTGTTTATGAGAAACTCACCTTGGCCTCAGAGACTGAAAGGATAGAAAAAAGATCCCATGCAAATAGTGCATCTATACTAAAATTGGACATAATAGACATAAAGTCAAAATCTGTTACAAGAAATAAAGAAGAGTGTTATATATTAACAAAGGGTCAATATACTAGGAATATATAAAGAGTACAAATATATATATGTACCTAATCACAGAGCCCCAAAATACATGAAGCAAACACTGACATTGAAGAGAGAAACAGAGAGTTATACAACAATAGATGGATACATTAGTACACCACTTTTAATAACAGATTAAACATCTAGACAAAGGAAACAGAGGACTTGAACAAAATAGTATAAATGAACTAGATTAAACAGACATAAACAAAACTCTCTAACAACAGAAGAATACATTTTCTTCTCAAGTACATATGGATCATTCTCCAAGGTAGACCACATGTTAGGCCATAAAACAAGTCTCAAGTTTTAAAAGATTAAAATTATAGAAACCATCTTCTCTGATCACAATGGAATGAATGTAAAAATAGCAGAAGGAAAACTAGAAACTTCACACATAGGTGGAAATTAAACAACACTCTTTCTTTTAAACATTTTCTTTATTTTCCTTTAAATGTTACATTAAAAAAATATGAGGTTCCCATATACCCCCCACCCCACCCATGCCATCTTTCCCCCATTAACAAACTCTTCCATCATTGGCACACCCACTGCACCCGGCAAATACGTTCTGGAGAATTGCTGCACCACATGGACAGTGGTCCACATTGTTGTCCACACTCTCCTCCAGTCCACCCAGTGACCCATGACAGGACATACAACATCCAGCATCCATCCCAGCAGCACCACCTAGGACAACTCCAAATCCTGAAAATGTCCCCACACCATATCTCTTCTTCCATCTCCCAAGCATCAGCAGCCACCATGGCCACCCTCTCCATATCACTACTACAATTTCTTCCCTTATTAATCACAATAGTTCCCCAGTAGAACACCAGTTAAGTCCACTCTAATCCACCATCTTGTGGACCTGGGATGGCTATGTCCAGTCCCCCTCTACATCAAGAAGGGGATTAGATTCCACTTGGATGATGAATGCAATTCTCCTGCTTGAAGCTGTAAGGATTCTTGGCTTCCTGGTGTGGTGGTTGACCCTTTTCACCTCCCTGTCAGCTGGCCAGGGTAAGTCCAAAAAACCAGAGGGTAGGAGCTGCAAGTCTGCTGAGACCCAGGGCCTGGCCGTCACATGGACAGTTCAGAGATCCAGGTCTCCTGAGCATATACCAACCCAAATATCAACCACAGGCCCAGTCTTTTAAACAATCAATGGGTCAAAGAAGAGATTACAAGGGAAAATAGGAATTATCTTGAGCTGAATGAAAATGAAAATGCAACATACCAAAACCTATGGGATGCAGTGAAGTCAGAGCCCAGAGGGAAATTTATAGACATGAAGGCCAATATTAAAAAATAATTTCTAAATAGATTACCTAAATTTCACATCTGGAGGAAGTAAACAAAGAAGAGCAAACTCAACCTAAAGTTAACAGAAGGAAAGAAATATAATAAAGATTGCAGAATAGATAAATGAAATAGAGAATAGAAAAATAAAATGAATGAGAGAATCAATTAAGCCAAAAGTTGGTTCTTTACAAAGATCAAAAAAATTCAGAAGTCTTTAGCCAACCTGACAAAAAAAAAAGAGTGAAAATACAAATATCTAAAATCCAAAATGAAAAGGGGAACATTACTACTTATCTAGAAGAAAATAAAAAGGCTATAAGAGAATACTATGAACAATTGTACACCAAAAATTAGATAACTAGAGGAAATGGACAAATTCCTACAAACACACAACTTACTTTAGCTCAAGAAGAAATAGATGAACTCAACAGACCTATAAAAAGGAAAGAGATTGAATTAGTAATCAAAAACCTCCCAACAAAGAAAAGTCTAGAACCAGATGACTTCACTGGTGAATGCTACCAAACATTCAGGAAGAATTAAGAACAATCATCAAACTTGTCTTAAAAACAGTTGTAGAGGTAGGAACTTTTCCTAAATCATTCTATGAGGTCAACATTACAAAATACCAAAGCTAGATAAAGTTATCGTAAGAAAAGAAAACTACAGACAATTTCTCTTATGGATGCAAAGCAAATGTTCAGTAAAATGCTAGCAAATCAAATCCAACAGCATATTAAAAGGATTATTCACCAGGACCAAGTAGCATTTAGTCTAGCAATGTAAGTGTGGCCTGACATAAGAAAAGTAAACAATTTAATGCACCACATTAATAGAATGAAGGGGAAAAAAATCACATGCTCATTTCAACTTATGCAGAAAAGGTATTTGACAAAATCCAGCACATTTTCATCATTAAAAAAATAGAAATAGAAGGTAACTTCCTCAACATGATAAAGGGCATATATGAAAATCCCACAGCTAACAGTATATTCAGTGGTGAAAGGCTGAAAGACTTACCCCTGAGGTTGGGAATAAAACAAAGATGATTGTTTTTACCACTACCGTTCACCATTTTACTGGAAATCCTTGCCAGAGCAATTAGGCAAGAAAAAAGAAAGAAATGCCATCCAAATTGAAAAGGAATAGGTAAAACAATCTCTATTCATAGATAACATGATCCTTTATATCTCTATAGGCAACAACACTTTGCTTGGTGTTGACTCAGTTATCTTCTTCATCAACCAGAATGCCCAGCACTAACAATTGACATCCTATACCTTGAGAGTTTCACTAATAAACTAGGTTTGCATTTCCCATAGCTTACTTTGTCTTTATTAGACCAGATTTTGACTCTTCACAAGAAAAAATGCCTACTTAATGAATATGCACAGAAAAAATAGAGATGAAGGCAAGGTAAACATAAAATGAAGAATCTGTTTTTTTGCTTGATTCATGAGGCTATTTTACATTTCTTCTATTTCTCATATATTCTTCTTTCTTTCATACTTACATATTTTTTCCATTTACACATAGGGAATTGAAGACTTTTATTAGTTTCCCCTACTCATCATGTATTCAACAATATTTAGATTTCTATGAGATATCTGATTATTCTTTATAAAGAAAATTTTCAGGAATTCCTTCTGCTCTTCTACCAAGAGATTTCCTACTGTTTTTCACTTAGTTTCTTGGGAACAAGCTTTTTTATTTCAAACTTCTGTTTTCATGCTATTCCAACCATGGACTTCCTAGGGTGAAGAAGAAGGTGAAGGAAGGAGTCATAGCGTAATGCTTCAGTTATTGTTTAAGGTCAAAGAAAGAACTGTAAATTTTCCCTAATATTAAGATAACTGAAATTAAAGTCATTTTTTCCTTCTCTGAATTCCAGCTATTATAAACTCTACTTTCCAATTTCAGAGAATTTTTTAATCCTATTTGGACCATCAACTATTATAACTATTGTTTTTCAATTTGTTTATGTTTAGCCATAAGACAGATTACAGATGGAAGAAATTCATCAGTTTATTATTAATAATAATAATAATAAAAACTTAAAAAGAAGTTACTGAAACAAATGGGTTAGTCTTTTCCCACCTTACAGGAGGAGCACCTAGCTTTCTTACCCACTAAATAGCTACTTTTGACCTGACTAAAACCATTTCAGGGCCCCTCTCATGGCTATTCATTCACAAAGCCTTCCCCTACCCCATAACATTTCCATCCAGTGGGCTGTCTGCCTGATCTGCATGCAATATTGTTCACCAGCATGAGCAATTTACAATAGGCATTTTATTTCTGTAATACAAAGGAAAAAAAAGAAACTACTGATGCAAAATATCATTTTTTCCTTTCTAATGGATGGGTAATAACCAGGAGATTTCTGAAGGGTAACTGTCAGTACTGGCAAAATTTCTAACCCAGAGAAATATATTCACAAAGGGCCCAGTGATTATGAGTTACAGGCCCTTTAGAGAAAGTTGTTTAAAGAAGCACAGGAGAATTTATAAAACTGGTCTAAATATTTGACACATAGAAATCACAATTCATACAATCATACTATTTTGCATGGAAGGAAATATATATGAAAATATGTAATTTCTGGATTAAACTGAAAACATCATATATATAATATATGCTAGACAAGAACTCTATAATGAAACCCTATTTCAATGATGCAATAGACCCCAAAAGACTCAAAATCAGGGAACGGATGCAAATTAGATCAGGTTTTGGCACCATGCAAACCCATATTCCCATCAGACCAGATCCCTGTGTTCCAATTTAACTTGATTCTGAAGATCCTCTTTGTGGTCTGATTTGGAACCTGTTTCCTCTCTTTTGAGAAGAGAACAATAAAGGAGGAGAGAAAGAATATGTGAAGAAAAGTAACAATAATTCACTTGAATTAAGTGATCATTTTGCTTCATGTTCCCTTTCAGTCTCTTCTGCCCTTGCATAGATCTTGGCAAGGGTCGTTGTTTTGGTGCCAGTTGAGAAGAGGCAGTGGGCAGCGTGCTGGAGTGGAAAGGAGCAGTTCCAAACGGGAACTGCTTATCAAACACCACAAGCCAACAGGGGGAAATGGGAAAGTAGGGCTTTCTGTAATGCTTATTTCTTTCTCTACAAAGGGTTAAAGCAACTGCGATAACATAAATTAGAGCTTTGCTCTACACGGAGTTTCTCTGAATAAGGCTTCTGCAGCAGCAGGAGGCGCCTCTGGCTGGTTCCCTTTGGGAAAACTCTGTGTCATGGGCATAACTTTCCTCTCGACCAGGGGTTCTTAACAAGGTCCATGAGCTAGAGTTGAAATTCAAAAAACATTGTTCTGTGGGAACATGTTGTGCAGGTGTTGAGCTAGAGTTGAAATTCAAAAAACATTGTTCTGTGGGAACATGTTGTGCAGGTGTTATGTATTTATTAAATAATACACAGACTAGTGTAGACATAGTAAGGGGTCCATGGTTTTCACCTGACTGGCAAAGAGGTCCGTGCAACAAAAAAGGTTAAGAACCCCTGCTCTAGGCGGTCTCTCAGACTGCTATTCACTTTGCAGAATATGAAAAATGTGTCTTCTGTAAGTGAGGAGGTGTGCTCCTAGCAAGGTGTTTGGGATCTACACCAGATTATTTACAGGGACTTAAAAAGAAAATGATTCATGTAGTGTTTTTACGGTCCCAATACACAGAGTAAGTTTCTTGGATAAAAATCAGTTAGAGTGGCAATTTGGCATCCTGTAGAAGAAACATCTGGTTGGTTGACTGCAATTTCATTTATGAATCAGCAATTTTGGCAAGGTACAGACACAATCAGGGATCAATTTTATGATGCTATCTGAGCTTATTTTTGCTTTGTTTTAAAGCACAGGCAAAAATCCAAGTGTGATTTGGGGAGAAGGGTGATATAACTTTGTCTATTGAATGAAAAATAGTACTAATCATGTGAACACTAATTTATGTCATATTTTACAGTCTAACAGACAACTCCTTATATGTATTATGTCACTTGATTCTCATAATAACCCCCTCTGGTAGGTACAGCAGATATTTTCAGTTTCAGAATTGGGGAAACTGAGGCTAAGGAAGTTATCTTGCCCACAATAACTTTTCCAATCAGAACTGTAATTCAGATCACATGGTTACAATTCTAGTGCTAATTTTTAGCTCATTGTGGTGGGATGGGGGCTAAATTGAGGAAAGAATGCTTCGATGTCTAAGTGTTAGTGTTACTTTAGTTCAGAAATGGGAGAGCAAAAGGGAATGAAATACATCCTCATAATTCAGCACCTAATGTAGAATAATTGCAGTTTTTGGGAATTGGTGATGCAATATGCATGTATGTTAAGTGTGCATATTTGCATTTTGAGTGTGATCATGTCCCCACAGGTATTGATCAGTATCCATATAGCCTGTACAGTTACAAACTTATTGGTAGCTCTGGTCTTAGTCACTTTGTACATGACCTACATCCCAACAGTAAAGGTACAGCTTAAGTTAGCTGTCACCACCCCCTTATTATTCTTTAAGATGATATAAAACAGAAAGGAGAAGAAGCAGTAGCAGTAACTAACCACACCCTCATTTTCAGTGTGGCTTAGATAAGAGACAATTTTAATTGCCTATCATCTGAAGCTGTGAATCCGATTCTTAATTGCATATTTGAAAATGAAGGAGGAACATCTCTTTGTTTCAATGTGGCTTGTGATTTTAAAATTTCTAAACCATCCTACCTTATACATATATTTTGAAGATGCAGTGTTCACAGGATCATTCGAAAGTACTGTGAAACAGCCTGTGTAGAACTTTACTTTGCTATTGGCTAGTAACTTTTTCCCTAGCAGTTCTCAATAAAATTCAGGATATGGACTTTTCATGTATGTCTGTCCAGAAGCATGCATAAAGAAGCAGTACCTGATCATAACCAAAACAAGGAGGCAATGGTAAAGACGCTGAATGCCACAGCACATGGTTGGTTTCATGGGCTTGGTTCTTAATACCTGCCATATTTTTATGACTCAAGTATAAAACAAAGAACAATCTAGCGACCAAGAGAGTAATGCAAAAATGGTGGCTCCTCCCCAAACATTTCCCCCTTTTTATCCCACTGTCTGAAAAATGAATTGAGGTTTCTGAAACTAGCAGTGCTTGTGCATTTTTCTTCATTAGGAAGTGTATTTGTAAAACAAGCTGGACATTTTTGCCATTCATGATTCCTGGTAACAGGATGATATTCTTCAGTGACACAGTCTTCAATGTATAGGAGCCAACACATCATTTCTCATTCAGGGCCCACGACGGAGTTGTGGCGCCACCGAAACCACCCCTCCCACGCCCTCCACTTCAACAGCAGCGGCTCATTATCAGAAGCACGTTGCAGAGGGCGGTGCAGGCACAAAAATCAATCTGATTGCACGTATAGCTCTGCAAAACCATTCCGAGGGAGAAAAAAATGTCGGAGAATCAGGGAAAAAAGGGGCTGGGAGGGCGGAATAGAGCAGGAATGAGGACATAAACCCTCACAGGTCCATAAGGACTGAAGTTTAATGGCTGAATGCTTGTTTTGAACTGTGACCTGAGGTTTGGCTGGGCACTAACAGTGGCATGCCTCATCAGCCACTGACATGGCCACCCCAGGGTATACCTCCAGCAGGGAGTCAGCTCCATATCCTGAATTCTCAACTACTAGCTACCCACTGCCTCCTCTGCACGCACTGCTGAGACCCTGCCGAGAAATCAGCATGCAACCCAAGGAAGCATCCTTTCCTCTGGAATAAAAATTAATATTACTTGTCATATTTCATGTCTGAGCTCTTTTCATGCTTTATCCTCTGGTAATGAGGGCTAAATTACCAATATTAGTAGATTTTCATGGCTAGCACAGAAAGAGCTGTTACCAGAATAAATGTTTGCCTTGCTTCTGTTGGACACAGGCTTTGCTAATGCAGCTTTGCTAATTATTTCTAAATAGGCAATAATCTGCATCCCCTAGTGCTGGGTAGTGGATTGGCCACGTACCTGCTATTTCCCTTATTTACATGTTTTACAACTTTATCAACTACACTAATTACACTCTGAGCACTGTTTAAAATTTTCTGTTAATAGAGATACAATGATGCACCAGAGGATGTGTATTTATGCCATAATTACGCCTCTGTTCCTACGATGCAGTCTCCAATTAGCTGTCTACGGTGGCACAAGCAGCTGCCTGATATTCTAAAGCAGTGAAACATCTGCACGGCGGATGATACGCTCACATGGATTTTTTTTTAAGCCTAGAAATTTACACCCAAGGGAGTGCAGACAAATAGGAGCCTGTCATGTGTAGGGATGATTAGAAATCCTCACCATGGCAACATTGGAGCAGCCATGTCACAGAGTGAGGGGACACATGTCTAGATGAAGGCGCTAAAAACATTTGCCTTTTTTTTTAGCTTCAGTCTTCCAAACTTCCCTCCCTCCCCCTTTCCCTTTTTCATATTCTTCTCTTTGCATCTAAAGCCAACCAAAACAGCAGGTGAAAAGGCCAAAGTCTGCAGCCATGCGAGGCATATGACACACGGGATTTCGTGTTAGGAAAAACAGTGAGCAATCAGAAATGTTAGACCCAGGAAATGTGCAGGGCCAGGATTCGTGTGTGTGTGTGTGTTGTTCCAAAATTATTAAAGCACTTATTTTTTTTTTTAAGAGCAAGACGTAAGAGAAAATAAATATTAGAATATAACTGTTGAGGTACTTTATTCAAAAGATGACACCTAATTTAAAATTTCTTTTTAACCCTCATTAACAGTTACAATTTCTGCATGAACAGTTGGCTAGCACACATTAGTGAGAGTAGGGGAAGGCACACAAATGTCTCCTCGTCTGATATTGAATATACTTCTTAATGGCTGCTTCGTTGTTAAGCTTGTCTGTACAAAGACGGTGCCTGGATATATTTAACTATTTGTAAAAGGGGTATTAAGCCTTATAGGCAAATATAGAGGAAATGCAAAAATTCAGTGTCTTGTTTTCTAGAATTATTGACTTGTATATTATCTTAATTATACTGTTGGTAGAAATAACATTGTACTTTGTCTATGGTTTGATCTCCGAGACTTCAAAGGTGGGTCCCACGGTTTATATATGTTTTGGTTTACCTATTGCCTTGACGCCTCTATGAAAACAATGAAGTTGGTTATTAATTTAAAATTGGTTTTCCAAATAATTATTTTATCAGATGGCCATGGTGACACTTCACAATTAATAACAAAGACATGTTTAAAGGTATTCAATTAGCTGAGAGCTGAGAGGTGAAGGGGGCTCCTACTAGTGAAATAATTAGAGGGAAAATCTTTTAATATAAAGAGTAATTATAGGTAGGAGCAAAAATGTAGCATATGTGTGAAATTATAAGAGCACCACAAGCAATGTGGATTGCATTAGGGATCAAACCTAATCCCTCTTGTTCTGCTAGGCACTAGCTTACCCACACCTGGGCTAGGTAGCCTCACTTTGGAGTGCTACCTCAGAATTCCTAAGATGTCGGGGTAAGTTGTAGATTATTCTTTCATGACTGGGCTTCTCTAAGGAATGAATCTCAAGAGTATATTCAAGTTATAAAATCCTTTAATTCATTCTCTTGAGGAAAAATACAATATTAGGAGATGCTCTAGAGAAAATAAGTATTTAGTTCATTAATAAAGAGAGGGGAGAGAGAGACATTGGCAGTACTTTGGAAATAATTTTGTAATTCTATATCGATATGCTATTTGCCCATAGTATAAAATCTCAAATTCGGAGTTGTTTAGAAGCTTTCTAATTCCTCAAAATGTTTAAAATAACTTCATGAAATTCTGTACTTCATGTTTTTATGGAAAAGATCATTTTGAGTCAGACTATATTAGCATTTTTGAGAGTTAATGGCAGATATGTCTCCTAAGCCCACTTCAAAGTCCCAGCATCCAGATACCATTGAGTACATGATGCTTAACATTTCAGTCAGACCCCACCCCCACCCCTCCACCCCAAGTTTTTATCAGATCACTGTGGTAAGACACCTTACAGTGTTTACCAATAGAATAATAAAGTAATAAAACAAGCGAACACTGAAAATGTCTTTCATTTACTTAACAGTTCAAGTTACATGGGAATTAGTCATTCATGAAATTCCAAAAAGAAAAACTGAGAGTTGCCTCCATTTCCACATGCCCAGCAAGCAAATTCTGAGTACAGTTGGACAGTGGCTACATAAACCATTCTTGTCATGACTCTGGTCTGTGTGTCTCATAGCTCCTCAGCATACCATATTTTGTACAAGCCTTATATTATAGAAGTATGATACTGAAGATCCACCAACCACCACATCTGTCAGCATAAGGACAGAATTTATTTGATAAACAAGTCATTTTTGGAAACTGCAGATGCTCCCACTGTGAAGCATTAAATGTGGCCCCTCTTAGATACATAGAATGGGGTTCCGGTCGACTGAACGTGGGCTGATAAGCTCTGCACAGCTCAGAATGCTGTTTGCCCACATACTAATGTTAAACAAAAGAACCGCAGACTGCAGAGAAAGGATGCGGGTCAGACCAGTAAATTGCTTAAACCCTTAGGCAACCTTCTGAAAAGAAAAGGCATGAAAGAAGCTGATATGAGCTTTTATGCAGAATTGTTCTGTTTATTATCCCTGTTAAAGAAACGATGGCAAGTGTCTTGTTAACCTATATATTCCCAAATAAGGCAGGAGGACTGAATCTCTCTAAACAAGATGCAATGTGCCACTGGTCATCACTCGATACACCATAATCTCTTGTACATTTCTAGATTATGAGTACAATAAAAAAGACAATAGTAAAGCTGTGCACATGGTAACTATAAATGCTGTTTAAACTGTATCCTAGTATTATGTTTCCCAATTTGTCACTGGGCATTCCAAGCTAATAACCATCTGTCATGGGAGAAATCCGTTTAGTTTAAATATTTCACTCTTTCATTAAAACTTTGTTACTCTTCAGTTGTGATGACTCTCTTTCAAATGAATTATGAGACAGTTGAATAACAAAATCTCAAACTATATCATTGTGGCAACATGTACACATAACCCAAGCAAAGCAGGGGTGTAATTTTATTAGTAAAATTCTCTAATGGTTAACCTGACAGTCAAAATTGAATCTCCCTGCTGTTAAGGGTTGGAGCTAGGGGAAGGGAGGGGATACATCTTGAGTTGGCTAGACTTTTAATACTTCCACTCAGGTCTGACCTCTCAAGAAATAGCATCATTTTTGAAGGCAGATTTTTCTTCTGTTCAGTCTCCTCCCTCCTCCCTCCCCTCCTGCAGAGACACTCCCATTCTGATTCATTTATTCGGACAAAGAAAATGAGGGAAGATCCCAAGGCTTAAGGAAAATCTGATGGGTGAACTCTAATAGATGAGCAATCCATTCTGACCAAATAACAAAGCAAGAAGGGATTTGGCAACCCAGAGGTCACAGTCCAGGAGGAATAAATAAAACTACATGATGTAAAGACAGAATAAAGAAAAACACATGCAGGCAATTATACCAACAATCAAAAATTAAAAATTACCCTTTGCTTAAAACTAGTGTAACATGCCATTGAGTACTACTTTGACATTTCTCTGTGGCTTTTCTCAACAGGCAACAAACGAAAACAATCTTGAAACTATTCTGCTAAAGGGTCCATTCAGGAGGCATGTCCATACATTGTCATCAGTAATATTACAATCATGGTCAGGTGTAAGGCATTTATGTGAATAAGATCAACAGGTTTTTATGGGAAATATTCAATATTGCTCTGGTCTTCAAACATTTGAAAAAAAACAAACTTACACACACAGAGATACACTGATATGATTCTTCCATACTATAATCAAGTCTTTGAGAAAAGAAATGTCTAATAGTTTTACCCCTAAGGGATAAATGGAGTCAAAAAAGATTTTAAAACTGAATGCTTAAGTAATAACAAATAGCTCCAACAGCAAAGATGAGTAGAAGGGAGCTAGCCGGCCTGCTCTAGCACATGTGACTGATGATTGTATGGCTCAGTGTGACCTGTAGAGAGCTCAGCTAAAAACTGACATCAAAGGGAAAAGGAGTTTCTCAAAAGTAAAAAGCATTCCATCTCTACATTAAAAAAAAAAAAATTCTGACACTGTGACATTGCAACTCTAGTGAGTGGTCCGTGGAGGGAGCTGTTGACACAAGTTCCTGGGTGGAGATAAAATGACACCATTACATTAGGAAAGAAGAAGGAAAGGAAAGAGTACTTAACTAAACAAAACATTTGAAATGATTTGGCAGAAATAATTTTCCTCTGAGCTACAAATCTCTCCAGGGACTTTATCTAATATACATCCTCTCCCAGACACTTATACATGGCCCTCTTTTTGTGGATCAGACACCCTTGTCAGCTTCCCCTGTCCAGTGAGGAGAGTCTTCAAATTACACAAATAAAGCACACCACACCTAAGAGGAGAGCTGTAAAGTGCTGAGAAAGGCTAAAAGGAAGCAAATTAACCTTTGCAACGCCAGGCATATTGTTACAGTAAATACTGTGGCCCCCAAATTTGTTAAATGGATTGGAGGGACACATGAAGGTTAGTTTCAGACCTCTCTGAAGAGACAGGGGATGTGAAGCAGTATCTTTTGGCATAATGTCTGACTCTGGGATACATAATGGGCACACCACTTGAAAATAATTTTCATTTCATGTATTTTCCCAAATACAAGTTTTGCAAAAGTAAATTATTTTTCCTTCTTCTTTTTCTCTGGCAACCAGGCTTTGACAGGCTTCAGATGGTGAAAGTGGAAAATTTAAAGGCAGGAAGAGTATCCTAGCTACTAAAGCTTTTTTCCCTGAAGACCTTCATCCACCTCATCAGAAAGGCCCTTGCAGGGTACAGGGTACAGTTGTGCCTAAAGAGCCAACTGGGGCAGAGGGCAGGGCCAAGGCAGAGCAGGTCCTTAGAGCAGTCATCTCTTCAGCACTCACTTGGGGAAGACCTATTGGGCATGAACACACTTTCTTTAAGTCTGAGAGCAGTATCGATAACATTTGTTTGCAAAAATTGAATATGCTTTGAAAAAGAATTGCAAACCCCCCATTTCCCTTTCTTCTCTCTAGACAGTTATCTGTATGTGAAAGGGTAAATAGTTCAGTTCAATAAAGAATATTTGGTAAATTGAATTATTTTGGATAAATGGAACAATTAACCTTTTGGCAAGTAAAACCTTTTTTTCTTTTTCTTTTTTTTTTTTTTTTTTTGAGGTACTGGGTGCCCAGGATTGAACCTAGGCCCTCGTATGTAGGAAGATGGCGCTCAAGCACTAAGCCACATCGGTTTCCCTGAGTTGGGTTTTTCATTTGTTTTGCTTGTTGTTTGTTTTTGTTTTTCAGGAGACACGGGGAACTGAACTCAGAACATCCCATGTAGGAGGTGGGAGCTAAACTGCTTGAGCCACATCAGCTCCCAAAAACTTATTTTGACACATGTATATTTCCTTTTTGAAAATCTAGCACAAAGGCTATTTTCTGGGGTCAAGGAACTTTTTTCAAAGCACAAATATTGAAATGAGAAAGGTGTTTTTTAATTTTTCAATTTCTATAAAACTTACACTCACATTCAGCTATTCCCACAAAGTATTTTACCTTTAGGTCATAAAAATAATGGATAGATATTTGAAGGGTGATAGATACTCTTGAATCAACATGATAAACATAAAAAATATAAGAAATACCAACAACACTAAAACCATGTTTTGGCCCTACATATGCTTGGAATGGTATTAAGAGGTACAAATTGACCAGGGAAATGATTTCACATGGACTTTTGGGAAAAGCTCATTAAATGGTGAGGCCCCTACTTGACTATTTAAGGATTACCTTGAGTTAAAAAGCCCCTTTTCCTATAACATACTAGATATACTCATAAAGGACGTATGATGTGAGGTGGAAGACAGTAATAATATCCAGATTTTAAATGACAAAACTATGATAAATAGAGGTTAATGTCCATTAATTAATGTTTCCATTAATCATTAATATTAATTCCTTATTAATAGGAGGAATCGTTCCTATTCTGTTCATGTGTTTGCAGTAGCTTTTGATGTTTGCATAGTAACTTCAGGCTTTCAGGTTATTCCCAAAGATTACCTTTGGTGTATTTCCTAAAGTTGGTTCTCAAAATCACAATATTTAATGTTACAGTTGGTCATGTAATGGTTGATCTATCAAACTGTGTTTATTTTAAAGTAACTAATCCTTTGCAATCTGTGTTTCTAGAGTCTACAGGTATTTGTGAAGGGAGCTAATTGGACACTGCATGAATATTAGTTATTGTTCTATTATTTATATTATGTCACAAGAGAGTTTGAGAAAACATAAGATGGAACAATAAAATTTTAAAAGGAAAAATAAAAGGAATGAAAATTACTATTGGAAAAGTTTGGTAATGTTTCTATTGATGCAAACATATTTCACACCAACCATGTTTCTAGAAAAGGAATGAAATGATTTAGACTTTAAGGAAGTTTATGTATAGGTTATGTCTACATTTATCGATAGATCATAAAGGTCAAGATCCAGCCTTTTAGAGCCAGCAAGACTTACATCAGAATAGTATATCCCCCACTTCAAAGCTGTGTGTCCTCTTACCATTTTAGCCTCTCTAGATCTCAGTTTCCTGATTTGTAAAATGGTCATGTTATTACCTACCCAATAAGGTCGATGAGAGAATTGACTAGTTAACATAACTAATATATCAAGTCAAAATTCCACCAATTTAGATACCTAAGGATTTTATACTGAGTTAACTATATATATGTATATATATATGTATATTTTTAAGACAAGCTTTTGTAGATAAAAAGAAATTAGATCAGTAAAGAAATCATGCATGTGTGTGTGTGTGTGTGTGTATATATATATATATATATATATATATATATATATATATACTTGATTAGTTCTGGAATAAAAAGTTAACCAAAAATCTCTTGCTGGAAAAGGGCACAGAAGAGTTCTCCAGATATTTGGGTTCTAGCCTGAGTTTCTCTTCAGAGAAAATCCTCCTTGCCCCACACCCCCCTAGTAGAACAAGTAGTACTCTCTCTGACGTAATCCAAATATGGGGCAGGCTTGTTCAGAAACACATTGCTTTGGTTTATAGGTTTATCTCCCGAATTGGAATCCTTTTGGGAATTAAAGGGGACACTGTTAACAACCAGTCTCTGAGGCTTAAACCTAAATGCTCTGGAAAACAGGGCATGTGGCCTATTTACAGGTGTCAACCTTCTGGTGAGTGGTTCTCCTTTTATCATATGCTTCTCACCTAAGAGCGATGTACAGATTACTCTCTAAAAAAAGCAATAAGCTTAACTTCAAGGCACTGTCTAGATTATTAAATAAATAGTGCCTTAGAGTATGAGGGACATCTTTATTATACAGAAATTATTTTTGCTGTAATATTTTTAAAGCAGAGATCTATCTATAATATGTTATTAATCACATAGTTTTAAATCAACCTTAAAAGTTTTCCTACATTCATTTGTAAGTATTGAAATAATTATTCATAGAAAAGGAGTTTGCTGAATTAAATAAAACAGAAAAAACTCAACCTTTTTAGATGATTTCAGAAGAATGTAAAAGTCTGACGCTAATACTTATTGATTTTTGCCTTAATTTTAAATTGCAAGCCATTATAGAATATTGACAAGGCTTTAATTTTTATCTCTGTGGTAATATCTCCATTACCTCTAACATACCCAGAGACCATCCTGAACTAGGTGATATAAAATTCTTGCTTTAGCAGTGGTGCAGCCACATGCCTTTCTGGCCAGATGAGGTTAAGGAATCAACTCATGTGAGCTGTAGGAGCCCTCCTGGCTGGGCACAGGATCATCTTGCCATCAAATGTGACCTGACACAATCAACAACAGTTGATGTATGTGCGTAGTTACTAAGGCTAAACTCTTCATCAATATGTCAGATTGCAAAGGCGATTGCAACGAAGTAGATGCTGGATTATGAGGCAGCTGAATGCACAAAGGCTCTAGAAGGACAAACCAGGCAGGCCTGCCTGCGTTTTACATGTCAAAGGACAGAGCACATGATGCCAGACTATAAACACTATAAGTGAACCCAGTGTTTAGGCAGACAATAGTCTGTTGGTCATTTGGTGGGCTAGAAATGTTCAACATTATAAGTTAATTATTAGCAAGAAGAAGAAACAGAAGAGGAGCATGAGTGCACACAGTTCTGGAAACTCCCAAAATTCTGCCCAGGCCTGTGACTTGCTCAGACCTCACCTAAGCATCCATTAACATGATAATGCCCATTAATCCCACCAAACAGAACTCATCTGTCATCCTCAGTGGCAACCCATCTGTGTACATGTTGAGGGGGATATTCACAGTCTTAGCTGCCGAGGGATTAGCTTCAGAGGAAGGGCTGATTTTCCATAATTCTTTGCTAAGAAAGCACTCATTTGTTTGCATTTATTGAAGCACCTATTTACTTTTCAGCTTTCATCATCTCACCCACATCTTAAGCAAAACTAAGCAGAAGACAGATAAAATGGCAATAAAAACATCTGAGAACAATCCCAAGCCTAATTTAGTTCTCTCTAAAAGTTTGTGATTTTATTTATTCTTATTTCTTAGCTGATCTCAGAAATGCTTTCTTTCAGAGCAAAGAAAAGTCATATACACAATTTTATATTATTTTATATCTTTATGTTTTGTTTATTAAGGTCTATATCCTTCTATATTGATTTTTTTCTAATTGATACAAAATGGGTAAAAGTAATGTATGTTTTATAAACAGATATATTTCCTTTGTGTGAACAAGAAAGAAAAGATATCACTTCAGAAAGGGTAAGAATAAAAACAGTTTAATGTTTATTTCTTATTACTCATTTTATAAACAAACTCAATAATTTCTCTCCTTGTCTTGAAACTTACTCATGAATGGGATATAACAACTCTGAACAAAATTTTATATATATATATATATATATATATATATAAAATAGGCAAACAGAAACTCCCTTCTAATGCAAGCCTACTATGTATGATAAAAGAAGGACCGTCAATCAAAATGCCCTGTGCTTAGTTCTAAAACAGAAACCAGAACCTGGGAGGGAGGAGGGACAGCCTCAGGCACTCTGGGGGCAACTTAGATGCTATGAAATTAAACCTGTTCAAAGTGTACTTGTTTGAATTAATTGTATTGCAATATTATTTGTTGAATGTAGTAATTAGGTATTTGTGAATATATTGCTGTTAATTTCTGACAACATCCAAAAAATAAAATCTTCCTAAATCATACACACACACACAAAAAGAAATAGCAACAGAAAGTTTTTAGGATAAACTATTCCACTGAGTCAATTTAGTAGGAAGAAAAATCTGTTATAAGACATCAAGACTGGCTGGTTACTTTATTTGTTCATTTTTCATCTACTTATGTTGTAATAATAAAACAATAATCTACTACATTAAGGGACAGATTCAAATTATCATAAAAATAGTCACTGCCAATCAATTTGGCCACTTTTTCATCAAAAGGATCTGTCATATAACTAAACTGACCAGTAAGTTTATTCAAAAATTCATAGTTCAGTGTTTAGGTGAAGACAGGTAGGGTTTTTTGCACCTATAAAGGCAGAACGTCTTATTTATTATTGGTAAAAATTGAACTAAATTAACTTAGATTATTTTATGAGAACACTTTAGTTAATGGATTTTGTTCATCTGTAAGAAGGAAATGTGAGGAAGTTATTTTACATTTTTGTCTCTATTTCCTTATTTGTAAATTGGGGTTAGTACAGTTAAGACCTCAAACAAAATAATGCCAGCAAAGCAGTTAAGAGTGTCAAGTACTGAGTAAGCATGACATCAAAATTAGCTAAGATTATTCATGTATACATATTTTTTTCCTAAGTAAAATTATTTGGAATTAAATTTGCAGAACTCATTTAGGGAAATAGTAACCTAGACTAACATTGGGTATTTTCTGCTGTTAGAAATATCAATTGGAAGATAATAAGCCATCAAGAGATAAACAGAATGGGTTTTAAAATGTACTTATTTAAGAAAGATCATTAATTACAATTAAGGAGAAAGGGTCAAATCATAAAACTTGTTACTTGTGCAACTTCTTTTTGGGTACCTGGTATTGAACATTCATTACCACCTGCCCATCACACCTGGAAAATCAAACAGATGTAAGGAAGCTGACACAGTAAAGCAAAACATCACTACTTAGCTTTTGTTTTCTTTTTTCTTCCTTTTCCGAGATGCTACTAATGGAAATGGCATAAAAATCTGTGTATGGCAGCATTTCTGAAAAAGAGCATCTATGTAAATAGAGCATGAAGAAGGCATGAAAGAATCCAGCAAGCTCCATTTGGGTCTTTAGACCTAATAGCCCAGATTTGGCCCTCAGATGTGCTTGCATGCATGAGGTGATACTGAATTTGACCGAAGCTGTGCAAACAATCCAAAAGCAAAATGAGTCCAATTCTTGATGCCTAAAGAATTGGAACTGCAGTTTCCAGATGCCATAGTCATAGAAAAGCTACTCGGGCAAAAAGGAAATGTTCTGTTTCATCCTCACTGAAACCAGAATGACATTTTAAGAGAAAGAGATACTTAAGAGTTTTTAAGTCTATTTTTTTAGAGAACTAATAACCAGAATTCTCTTCAAAATGATTTAAATCCTTTATAAGTAAATTTTTGTGAAATAAAACACATCATTTAAATCATTAAAAACTATATAGGTGTTTGTGGTCTATCAAAAGTCAGTGAAAGATTCAAAACTTGGTATGTGTGTGCAGAACTTTAGCTCCGCCAACGTGAATCCAGTGCATTTGCCTGAATATGCAATGGTGCAATCACTAAAATAAATGTACTTGCTGCACTCAATTAAACATTGCATTGTACATGTGTATTTATTCAATTGTGTGACGATACAGTGATTGAAACACACACGCTCAGTGCATTTGTCTCAATCTGTAGTGCATTTATTTAAATGTACAATCAATCACAGACCTCTGCTTTTAGTTTTCCCTTTGTATTTTTAAAGAATACTCAATATAAACCATTGTGTGTATGTTATGGTATGGTAAAGAACTCTTAAAAAAAGCACACTAAATAAAGCAATATAAAATTGAAATTTCAGGGAAAGAAATTATGCAACTAATATATGTAAATGGGCAACTACTACCAAATCTAATATATAAGGTCAGATTTGTATATACTGACATTTGCCTACTGATAGTTGGCTAGGTACATGGTAGTTATAAATTTAGTACAATTAATAACAATTTTATTGATCCAATTTGATATAATACTAAGCAACTTAATAGTAATTAACAAAGATGATGCAAAAAATAGCCAAAACCTATATATTAAAATAATACTATTAGAATATATTTGTGTGTGGTTTTATTGCGTCTTGTTCTGTGTCATTAATTATCTTAATTTTTAATTCAAGGGTTTAAAATTCTAAGGGGCATTTTTCTCTCTATCTAATGCCCAAGCAGAGAGAGACAAACTTCCCTTCTCACCTCTGAACTTTTGCTCATGCTATTTTCTTTACCGAGAATGTCCATTTCTCCTCTGCTTGATGTGGTCAACTTTCTCAGCGTTCACTTATAACTTCTTTAAAGAAGCTGTCCCTGAAGACACTCCCCCCCCACTTTTTTTTCATTTATTTCCTCATTCAATTAAAACTTATTGAAAGCCCTCAATATTGCAGACACTGGGAATATTGTGAAGAGTGCAAATGCAACCTTTCTCCCCATTGGTGGTGATAATCTAGCAATATGACATTTCCATGCTTCATCTCAGCTCTCTGTTCCCTTCATAGCATTGTCTTCATGCTGCAATTCACTTTTTAAAAACCTTGCTTAAATTTTTTCTTTGTTTATCATTTCTATTTGGCTACAAGTTTTCTAAGGGCCAGTGCCAGGCCTCTCTTGCCTACACCCAGGACAGTTCCTAGAACAAAGTAGGTGGTCAAAAAAGTATTAAGGGAATGAGTTAGTTAAGAGCAGGATCAATTCTGAATTATTATATAGCATTCTGAATTATTTCGGTGTGCCACTGTGACTGTGAGTCATGGCATGTACTTAAGAGAATGTGCTCTGGGGAGAGCCAGGTTTGAATTCAGAAAAGTTACTTAATCCTCCTGATCTCTGTAGTGGGGATAACAACAGTACCTAACATATAGATATATTGTAATCATTTAATAAAATGATTGACATAAAGTGCTTAGAACAGTGTGCATATTATTATCGTTGTTGTAGTGATTATTATGAGTACTAGGAACAAAGAATATATCATTGTAAGGAGAATATTCTGTGTGGATGCTATTTGAATTATAAGTTTGATGAAAATTCTAGGGACCGTCAATTACTTCTTTGTGTCTAGAGTAGCCAATAATTCTGTGCCACACCACAAAATGCAGTCAAACTATGTTTTAATTTGCTAAAAGCTGCTGGGAGCAATATACCAGAGATAGGTTGGTTTTTATAATGGGAATTTATTGGGTTAAAAGCTTACAGTTCTGAGGCTGTGAAGATGGCCAAATCAAGGCATCATCAGGGATGCTGTCTCACGGAAGGTCGGCTGCTGGCGATCTTGGACTCACGCCATGTGGCGAGACACTGTGGCGGTTCTGCCAGTTTGGGTCTTGGCATTCTCCTTCAGGCTTACCTCTTTCCTGTTGGCAATCAAACATATGGCTCCTCTCTCCTCTCTCCTCCAGGTCTTATCAGTTTCAGCTTCTCAGGAGCCGCTCTCCATGCCTCTGTACTCCACTCATTCTAGCCTCTGGCCTCTGGGACCTTTCTCTCAGCCTTTCAGGGTTTCTCTGTCTCTGCTGCTTTTTCTCTGTGTCTCTGTGTCTGTGGCCTTTTTCTCTTCTCCTGTACATAAAGGACTCTAGCAAGAGGACCAAGCCCCACCCTCACCTCACTGAAGGAATCTAATCAACACTCACTGAATCTAATCCAGTCTAAGGGTCCCACTCCCACAGGAATGGATTAGCTTCAAGAACATGATCTTTTCTGGGATCCAAAAAAAGCTTCAAACTGTCACAATCTATATGAGTTAAATGGATGAATAAATGAAAGTATGAAGAAAAAAAGAAATTAATCAAAAACATAAACAATACAATGAAGATTGTTAAACAGGCACAGACTTTTAAAGAGTGTTTAAATGCAAGAATGCTGTGCATTCACCCAGGACAGAAAGAATCCTCTAGGGATTAGAATGGTCTAGAATTCTCAATCAGATTCTCCTCTTAACTTTGTTAGGTAAGTCATGTACTCTCCCAATGTGTATAAAATGATTTTTCTAGTGAAAAAAGAAAGATAATGATTACTTGATTAGCATATCTGACAAGGCTATTGTGATCATTGAAATTAGCTTTCAGAAGGTAAAATATTTTGACACTTTAAAATACTGTGCACATGGGAGCTATGATTGAGGACAAGGAATAATTTTAGCAATAATTAAGGACAAGCACCTGACTTAATGCAAAGAAAGAAGGACCAAAGTGTCAGTCATTACTTCATTCACATCTATTTAAAACTTTTAACTTCTTTTTTTAACTGTAAGATTCACATAGAGATTCTTCCTTAGTCCCATTCAAAGAACTCAGTTATCAGAGTCCTTTCCCTAATCCTAGGCAAATGGGGAGTTGAACAAGGTGGACAGGAAGCTCAAGAATCCCCTATATTTTCAATGTAACATTTTCATAATTTAAAGCTCCTTTAAAAATAAAGAAAAGAAGAGAAAAGAAAAGAAAAAAGAAAAGGGACAGAGGGCCTTTGGAGGAAGAGGACTTAACAAGGAGCAGCTAGAGAGCACTGAGGACTAAAAATTCACCCAGGCTTTGAGGTGCCTGAACCATTCCTTACCATTCCGCAAACCCCCAAGAGATCAAAGATTATTTTTTCACCATCCAACACTGATGCTCACTGTGGGCTCCTGGTGGCATAAGCATGTGTCTCCTTCTCCATGAAGGCCAACTATGTGCTCTATGGGAGCAAGGACTTTGAACCAGGAAGACCCACGTGGGGGCATGATCTGCCTTTATGGCAGCAGGGCAGCCCAGGACACTAATGGCCACACTGGAACTCACGTTAGTCAGGACAGTAACTTCCCGGTATTCATTTGGAAGGTGGTCACAGAGTCCTTACACGTCATCAGCTTAGATTCTGAGCTACTTTGTTGATGGATCCTTTGGGCACCGTTAACTTTTACCCTATGAAGATATCAGCTCTTTTGACTTCATCGGTTTTGCCTAATGCTGCTTATGTCATACTATCACTACCACCTGCCAAAATACTTCTCAGATTCCTGATAACCAGGGCAATTATACCCCCCTAGTTTGCCTGAGGCTATCCTGATTGTGCCTATTATCCCAATATGATGTCCACAGCTCCCTTTTCACTCTCAAAAGTATCCTGGTTTGGTCCATAAATCATGTGATCATGCAGCTAAACCCTGGCCATAAGGCATCTGTCTTTATATTCATTCAGCAGATAAATGTATCCACTTCATGTAGATAAAGCTGTCATTACTTTAGGCTCTTCAGGGAAACTATCAATGATTAAAAAACCAGTAATTTGGCTTCCAATGCTATAGTATTTATCCATGTAGTATAGGATTCACTACATGTTCACTTGGTAATTTTTTTTTTTATTAGAGAAATTGTGGTTCTGTAAAAACTGTGGTTTTATAGAGCAACATTGAATAATTTCCTGGACATTTTAAGACAGAAATCACCTTCTTTATTTTTTTTCTTTATCAGAGAATTTGTGGATTTATAGACAATCATGCATAACATACAGGATTCCCATATACTACCCTATTACTAACACTTTGCATTAGTGTAGTATATTTGTTGCTACTGATAAAATCACATTTTTATAATTGGTTTAAATTAGGGTTCACTGTGTTGTGCAGTTCCATGGATTTTTAAAAAATTTTATTCTAGTAACATATGTACAACCTAAAATTTCCTCTTTTAATCATATCCAAATATACAATTTAGTTCTGTTAATTACATTCGTGATGTTGTATTACCATCACCATCACCACCAGGTATTACCAAAATTTTTCTATTGTCCCAAACAGAAATTCAGTATGTACATTTTAAGCCTTAATTCCCTATTCCCTACCTTACCTTTAATTGCTTTTTAATTGTCTGTCTTCCCCAACGATAATGTCAGCTTTATGACAGATGTTTTATATATTGCTGTATCCCCAGCACCTAAATGAATGAAAGAAATCTAAACGCTAAAGCAGAATTTGAACCTGACCATGTCCCCCGCACTACACAGAGGTTATTTTATATATGTATGCATACATATATAAAAAAACAACTTCCCTGTGCAAATATTACATTTAAAGTTGAATAAAGCAAGGAAGAGAAAGAATAGAACATTTGGCTGAGGTTACATGGCTAGTATCCATTGGGTGCAGGATACACATGCAGACTTCAGGGCAAGCAGTATAGCTAGCCTGCTGCTACTAGTGCTGGACACACAGCCTTCAATTTTTTCACTTTCAAATTTCTTGTGGAGTCAGAACTAGAAAAGTCTTTTGTTGTTGTTGCTCCAGAAGATTAGAGGAAGTTCAGGCTTAGGTAGAATTCAATACGATCTGAGGATACATGTTTTGATTTTTTTAAAAAACCAATACACTGAAAACTTGCCATGCTTCCAAATCTGGAGAGTAATTAATGGAAAAGCATATGCCTCATTTCAGTATTTTTCTAAGATGGTTAAAAGTCAGGCAGTGTTGACTGCACTGTCACCATCTTGTTAGTAGACAGTAGAGGAAAATGTTAGTACAGACCGCAATGAGGTGTAAACAGGCTGTAAGAAATGGGGAAAATGAAACTAACCATAGCAAACATCCAATTCTGATCTCTTCTCATTTTAAATGTTATTCCATTTTATTACAAACTTCTCTTACCCTGACTACCCTTAGAGAATGATATCTATAAAAGATTGGTGGTACTGCTAAAGTACTTAGAATTTCTGATACTGAGTTTCTTCCCAAGGAACTTCATTGACATTCAGATGAAGTTTAAGCTACCTGTCCTGGCCCCCAGCAATTTTCACTGTTCCTCTCCTCTCCCTTTTTCTCCAGTCTTTGACTCATTCTGACCTCTCCACCTCCCTCTCAAGATCTAACCATATGGAACAATCTTCTTATTTTACTCTGATAAGTGTCATTCCTACTTAAGACTCTCCTGAAAACTCTTCTCTAACAAAGAGACCATTTCAAGCTACTTGATGGATGTGTAGGTATTCTGGTCATGATAGTTACTACCCCACTGTTAGCCAGGGGTTGATGGTGCCGGTCTACTGCATAGTTAATTGGAAGGAAACCCCTCAGGGGTCCCTCTGGGTTCTGGCCCAAAGCAGCTGAATTTGAGTCCACACTGGGATGGTGGTAAGAGAAAGGCTTATTAAGGCAGGCAGAAGGACAGGAGATGAGAGTATCTCAAATCTGCCTTCCCAGAACTAAGGGGAGGAAGTTTTTGTATGGATTCAAACAGGGGTGGGTGGAGTGGTTACCATCACAATGGTAAGTGTACACAAAGGTGAGCCTAGTGTTGAAATAACCATAAACAAAAGTAAGGTCAGTTTAGCTAATTTTAGAAATTTCTTATATTAACCTTTGACTATCCATAATATATCAGAAAAGTAAGAAAATAATGTGTATATAGTGTTTCAGTAATCATAATTATTTGTTAATTCTTAACTCTTGGTTACAGTTTCAGGCTTCATTTTTACTTCAAAACAAGCTAGGCACTTTTGTTTATCAACTAAGCAACTAAAACTATTTTAATCTTAGTTTATGGAGGACAGGATTGCCTTAATCAAGACCCTGGTGTTCACAGAAACCAAGGCAGGGCTGGATTTAAACTGCTGGGGTTCAAATTTATTCTTCCTCTTTCACTACCCTATGTGTTTACTTCTCCAGAAAGGCCTCATAAGTCAATGAGAATTAACTTTCTAGGTAGAGGACTCCTTTTACTCACGAGTTTAGGCACCACTTTGATCTTCGTCTAGAAGCTCCAAAGCTCTCCTTGGATAAGTTGATGAAATAACGATTCTACTTTCAAATATTAGCAACATATGGGGTGATCTGACTGCAGGGTTTATAAATCTGCCTCTCCTGCACGGATCTTTGTATATCAGGGGAAATGTCTCACTGAATTTCTTTCATGTACCACCTGAGTTTCTAAAGTTATAGTGCATGGATCATTTAAAACAGAGAACCAAGGTCTGCTCAATTTTAATACAGAATCTCATATGCATAGTAGAACATGCATTTAAAAGAATGTTTCATAGAACTCTAATCCCAGGTGCTGTAAGCTAAAGGGTTCCATGGTCACCTAATCTTGAAAAACAATACACACATATTCCCCACCTTAGAAAGCATGATGACACAGTATAAGGTTCTGAGGAGTCTTAGCCAAAGGAAACTCTATTACTATTTTTACTGTTTCCCAAATTTGTTTGATCACAGAATTCTCTTTTTTAAAAATTTATGTAACACACATTAACTCAATATCTAGTGTTCAACAGAACACAATTCAGGAAATACTAACTCAGAAAGGAAAAGCTAGACTACACCTATAAAATAATCTAGTCCTGTCCATTGTTCTTATTGATAAGCAAATTTAGCCATAGAGTGTACAACTTACAAATTTTTAAGCTATGACACACACCATGCAATGGGTTGGCTTCAACAACAAGCATTGATTAGCTCATGGTTTGGGGGCTAGAAGGCCAAACTCAAGGTTCTGGCAAGGCCAGGCAAGGCCATTCTTTCTCCTCCAAGTCTATAGCATTCTGGTGCTGACTGCTGTAATCCTTAGTGTTGCTTGGCTTGCATCTCTGCCTCCCGCCACATAGCTGTGTCTCTCTCCTTGGGTCTGCTCTTCCCGTTGTTTCCACTGATTTCAGCTTCTTCCTGTGTGTCAGTCCCTGACTGACTATGTTCAAATTTCTCCTCTTTATAAAGGGTACCAGTAATAAGGACGTAGATCTATCCTGAATCACTTGGGCCATACTTTAACTAAAAAGGGTTTAAAAAGGGCCACACTTTAACTAAATAGGACCTTTAAAAGGTCCTATTTACATATGAACAATATCTGTAAGATCACAAATTAAGATTAAAAACAGATCTTTTTTTGGCAGCTGTAATTCAGCCTACCACAGCCTCTTCAAGTCTGTTTCCCCATGCCAATTCATCTCTCCCTACTCCATTTGAGTAACTTCTCATTGCTCAGCAGCAATAATTTTATGCCACAGTGAAATATCTTAAAATTACCTCATTGGCATAGCCAAACATTCATACTCCTTAGCATGGCCTTCTAGAATTTGGATGTATGGAACATATAATTGTAGGGTCCTTTATCATGATTCTTTCTAAATATAGCCAATATGCTAACTGAAGTGTAGCACTGCTTCCCAAAGAAAACTAGTGCTTTCCTACTGCTCATCTCTGTTTACCAAGTCCCACCAGTCCACTGAAAACCTCTCCATGGTATTTTCACCTAAAGGCTTCTAGGATACCGTTAGATGGAATCTTCTGGTCTCTCATGTTCCTCAAGCATAATACAGATATGCTTGAGGAACAGTTCTATACTTGAACTGATTCGTCTTCATCATGGTAATTTAAGAACTTGTCTGATAGTCTCTGTAAGAGAGACAACTCTTAGAAGGTTTGTTTAATCCTAGGATCCCACAAAGCAGGCTCACAGTAAATACTCATAGAGTTAAATTACTGATCCATAGTCACACAGATACATAGGGACAGAGTGAGGACTATACACTACCACCTTCCAGGATTGTTGTTACTGCAAATACAACATAGGAAAGGCAATGGGAATGTATATTCTGATACTGTACTTTCATGTTTTCTTAGGAACCTTAAGGTATTATCAAAAACAACATTGCTATACATTCATCTATTCTTTTTCAATAAAATATAAAGGATGACAAGTTAGGATATGTGAAATTAGTATATAACTTTCAAAGTACTACTTTCGGATTAATGTTATAAAATGAACGGAACTGTGGAAAATTATTGTCCTTCTAAATAAGCCTTATTGAAATAGAGAGTATGAAATAAGACGTGGAGACACATGGATTTCATACTTCCCTTGGGCACATCTTGGTTCTGTGGCTACCCATAGCTCTTTAAGTCTCTCTTTCTTCATCTGTAGAATAGAGAAGGAAATCCAACATTTACTGAGTATTAACCATGTGCTATGTATTTTGTCTGTGATCCATATTTAACATATACTATTTCATATAATTTTCACAAGTATATGAGGTAGATATGATCGTCTTCTGATATGTAAAGAAATAGGGGCACATAAATTATGCAAAGAGTAGGATTCGAACCCAAATTTTCAGATACAGCAAATTTGTTTCTGTATCTCCTACCCCAGAAGCACTGGTGAGAATGAAATAAAATGTCTATATACTTCCTTGACATAGTGTATTTCACACTGGATTTGCTCCACAAGTGTTCCTTCCCTCCCTGCTCATGGGATTGGATTGATGGGAATGGTACCAAATCAAGAATCAGAAGATTCAATTTGCCTCACAAAAGATGAATACTGCTCAGCAGGGTGATACAAAGAGTGCAGCATTACATCAGCACTGAGTTCTAGACCTCAAGATTTTATACCAAATTCTCAGGTACCTCCACCAACATCACCATGCTCACATAAGACAAGGCACCCAAAACAAGGTCTGGAGGCAGAAGTGGCCCATAAGTGCTGGGGATCAAAGTTAAGTTTGTTTTGAGCCATTTTGCAAAAAGATAAACACTTCTAAGCTAAACAATTGATTTTTCAAAAATTCACAGCAAGAAAATATAGGAATGACTCTTACTTTCTGAATACTTTACCATTCAACACAGTATATCATTAAATTTTCTAAAATATTCTTTTCCCTTAATTTCCACCAGGCAATTTTTTAAACATATTTACAAGTCACAGGAAGGGAAAAAAAAAAAAAAAGAAATCCTAGAAAGAAGCAGAAAAAGCAACAATGAAAATTAATAGATACAGCAAATATGATTTTGTTAACAATAGTGTAGCCCCCCCATAATCATAGTACACATACCAACCTCTTAAAAATTACTAAAGGATGCTGATAAAATGAAGCAGGGAAATAATAGTGAACCAAAAAATCAGATGCTTGGAAAAAGCAAAGAGAAAGAAATAGGCATGAAAATTTATAGACAGTCTGAGGGTAGGTTTTCAAAGTGGCATGTGACAGAGCCAAGCACAAATCCTCTTACTTATTAACGGGATTTGTCCCTGTACCTGTCACACATTGCTTTGAAAATATCTGCCTCTGTGAAAGGTATACTGCTTCTCTCCGTCAGTTTTACTCTTAAGAGACTAATGTATAATCTCTTTAGGTTTCATCTTTTGTATTTCTGCGCATATGACAAATTGTTTTGAACAGTCTTCATCCATACACATAAGAAGACAGGCACTGCAGGCTTATCACTGCACATTTAAAAATCCCTGAGATAATATTTTCTCATTGGAAATAATTGTTCTATTAAAATAATCTCTAGATTTATCATCGAAAATGTTGCAATTAACGCCTTCATGCCTTGAGGCGATAGGGCAATTATTCTCAACCTTATCAGACCTGGTGCTGCCTATTGTTTAACAAATATTTTGTAATGCATTTACTCTCCTGAAATGAAATTCACAGGTATTATAACCACTTTAAGTCCATCATTAAAAATAATAATAATACAATGCCCCAACTATAACTTAAAAGAAAACAAAAGTATTTCATAATAAAATAGTGCATTTTAAAACATTAATACATGGGCACTGTTATATAATGAAAAATTAAAGAAACAGGGGAGTGCTTACTGTACAGAGAGTCTTTGTAAATTTATAAATGTATCTGCTACCAGAGCAAACAGATACAAATTTGTTGCATTGATGCAGTAACACCATAAAGAGAGTTACCATCAGTGGCCAACAATTGGTTAAGTTCAAAATAACAATTTTCTTTTAATTACAGGACAGCTTGATTTTTGGAAAATTCAGTGAATATTAAACAGTGTGAAAAAATCTTTTATAATTCCATGCAAAATGGAATTAGGTTCTAAGCACAGTAATTAATAATAGGTTTTCATCTACATGAATGTCATAAGCTGGATACTCAAAATTCCTGCAGGGCATGGGGCATGTTTTCATTATATTGGACCCCACCGCAGATCCCAGAATATCTAGCAATTCTGGGTTATGCCTAATGGTCAGTGGCGGCCCCAGCTCCACCCTCACCATTTTTGTAAAACCTCAGAAACTCCCACAAATACTCAAAACTCTCTTTCAGCCTGTGATTCTGCCCTCCAGTGAGATCCACTGCTATCAGAGTACAGAAGAAGGAAGGTTAAAACAAATGACTGTACCAGCATCTTTTGTGTTTTTACTTTGTGTTGTTTTTGCTAAGGTGAGACAAAGCTTGATTTTTAAAAATCCACCATGCAAATAATTATTAGTTTACACATTTTGTGGCAGGAGCACTACAGAATGCTCTAACCATAAACTTCTAGTTAAAAAAATAAATGGACTTAGAACATGGATTGGGGATGTTTGAATGAAACTTCCTTAATGGAGTATCACACATGCAAAAAAAAAACTACTTAATTTAGGATTAGAAAGAACAAAATTTATCTTAGTAATCACATTTTACATGTATAAGCAATTAATCCAGAGGCAAAAATGAAATTTTTAACCTAGAGGAAAAATTGAGCTGCAGAAGGAAATGTGGAGAAAAAAGAAATAATGATGCAAGAGTTGTCTCAATGAAAAAAAACTGCTGCCAAATGACAGGATATGGTGCTAGATTTATTATTCCATTTATCCATTTATCCTTAAAACAAACCACCCATAGACATTTACCTTAGAAATAGAAGGTTGCTTATATCTGTACAGTACAGTTTTACAAAACCATGGATTGATGGTTTTGCAAGGCATCAGTCACACTTCCATAGCATTTGCTGATATAAATATAAAAGCTTCATTTTAAAGGATAAATAAAGCCACACTATTATCTAAACAGGGTAAAATTTAACATCCTTGCGGTTTGTGGAAATTTTTGATGTGCCTGCTGGCTTTTCAATAAAAATCAATTATGCCTTAAATGCGAGCGGTAGTCAACATACTACAGACTATAAATTCAATTTCATACTCAGAAATATGGATTAGCTGAACTTGATGCCCTTCCATTGATTTCAGAAAGCAAAAGCTGATAAGGTAAATAATAGTAAGAGGCTCTCTGACACTCCGCATCAAGTTCCGGATTTCCATATTATTTTTGTAAGAACTTTGCAGTCACCATAATATCCTCCTTGTGAAATATGTATGATGAATAGATATTATATGGATTGCTGATTCATCTCTCCATACAGAATGGATATTTGGCTTTTATAAGTCAAGGAAGGAACTGCACAGAAGAAAGAAGATGCTTATTTCCCCTGGCTCAGTACAAGGTGTATGTCAACTAATCATGAATAAATCCAGGGGGTAATTAGAGAATACACCGATTAAGCACTGAGACTCCACATATAAATAACAATTTAATAAAACCAGAAGCAAAAGGATAGTCTTCAATTACACACATACATAAACATACATGTACGTATATGTGAGAAAGAGAGAAGATGCAAAGCATTCTAAAAATTGAGAAACATCTAAGCCTATTCACTCAAAAGTGCACCTTAAATTGACAAGAATCACATGGGGTGGGCTGATCTTGAGAGGGGAGGAGAGGAAATGATTTGGTACTAAGAAATGTAAGGAATAATGATCATGAAGAAGAAATTTAGAATAGTTTGCAGCATAATGGAAAATCCAATCACATCTGCAACAATTTTCTTTTTTCCTCCTTTAATGTGCAGAACATTTAGGTTTTATAGAACTGTTCAAGTCCACACTTTGAGCATTTTATGGTTTAGTCATTCTTTTTTGCAGTAAGTCTGGTGCACTCAGTTCAAATCCAAAAGAGTTCTTAGGAAGATTTACTCCACAGACTCCTGTCTCACCTTTAGTCAGGACGCGTTCCTGCTTTCATTCTGACGCACAAATAAGGATTTCTTTGTCTCCTGTCCTGTATATGAACGTAGCAAAACAATGGTCTTTATTAGGTCAAAGATGTTCTTCCCTTAAAAAAGAAAATTTCCCTGCAGCTTCCCTAGAAGTCACATTTTTGAGATATCATATAATCATTTTGGTAAAAATTCATGGCCTAAGGAATGCAACTCCAAAGGATTAATTACTTTGGAATTTCTCAAGTTAGTGGTAACTCATTTAGAAATATACTTTCATTTATTTTACTCAAGTACAAGCAATTTTATTAAAGGATGTTAAATATGAAAGTTGTCTACATAAAATACTATAAATACCAAGTTAGACGGACCTGAAAGAAAAATATTTTCAACAGTAAGTAATTTTAATATATTCATGCATACACTATCTATTACTCCTCAGTTTCTAGAGATCTCATAGAGAAAAATAGCAACAGGGTTATTTTGGGTTCTTTTCTGGATTCTTTCCTATACATAAATAAGAACTTCTTTTCTTATATATGAGCAAGAACTTGTTTATATATAAGAAACATAAAGTCACAAAAGGAATGGTTCAATCCCATTCCTGGCTTTTTCCATTATTTTCTTGTCTGAGGAAAAAAGTCAATGAGCATTTTTCTGCAACGCTTAGAAATCTATGTGAATGTAGGCTAATTTATGAATATATTTTCTTTTCATAACAGGGAATATATAGGCAAACATATTTTCCAGCAATGTCTTTTCACATCTTATTTAAATTTAGGTAAAAAAGTACAACTGGAAATTTTATTTTTCTTATACCAATATATACTCATACATCTGTAAAACATGAAGTTTCTGATAAAATATTTACTATGTGAATTATAAAATTTTAAATTTCACTGTTTGTCTCTTTGAAACCTATCTCATACAAAAATGCCAGAACCAACAATTTTCATCATATGTTATAATGTGACTGTAGCATATGAGGAAAAAGGCATCACATTGTTTATGAAAAAACAATTCTTGTAGATACACTTGGAAAACTGCAAACATTCATAAACAGTTACTCTTTGGGGATAGAGAAAAACTGCCATTAAACAGGTGTTAGAATTTAAATGACATCTCATTAGTGACTCCTTTTTGCAGCTCAGAGACAAATAAAACCTTCATTTAAAAGCATTAGTGCTATTCCTAAGGGTTTCTGGTATCATAATGTTTTGTTTTATGAAGATATTTAGTTTCTTCCAGCATTCTTGCTTATTTATACAAAATAAACCAATTGCATTTCCAAGTTTAGCTGAGCGTGAAGTCAGGGGGTGAATAAGGCCTTTGCAGTGCTGTAAATACCCTTGCCCCTCCCTCCACTTCAGCTAGTCCTGGGGTTGGATCATAGACTGATAAACAAAGGTATTTTTGAGCTTCATTTCCATGTAGAGATTTAGTCATTGTGTCCTTTGCCCTCAATTAAAGAACAGTCATATAAAACTCAGATTTTCTTGATGTCAAAAGCCATTAACTCCTTTTCCAATTTCTCTCAAAGTAAAATGTGAGACTATCATTATAATTCAAGAATTACCCTGCAGTGGATGGCTATTGAAAATTTACCTGCTAATTGGAAAGTTTATTCACACTGTCCCTTTAAACTACTCTCACATAGACAGTTTCAGGTCCCAAAATGTTCATTGAAGAATAACATGCAAACTGCAGATCTCAACAATCAATCCAAGATTTTAAGACTTAATTCATTATGTCCTCATGAAAAGTTACACAATCCACAATTTAATCTACCTGGCTGGAATCCTTGGAATCTGATTCATTGTATTTCTAGATTGTATTGGGAAGCATCTGCTAAGACAAACAGCAAAGAAACATGATAAATATAAAGTAGTTGCTTCCCTTCAAAAATAATCATTGCTATTGAGTATCAGGTTTAGGTACTAGAATGATGTCTTGAACGTGTAAAGATAATTAGACCAGATCTCACCTAGAAGAAGTTTAAGATTGAATGGGGCAAAGTTGGTGGCAAAAGAAGGGATAAAACAATCTCCAAGTAAGTATAATCTGATTAGGATAATTGAATTTTAAAAAATTTTGCAAGGGGGTAAAGATTAAGGAAGAAAAGTTGACACTGGAGAAGAATGAGAAAAGGAGATGGCATTTGAAATAGATTTCACTGGGTGAGGTTTGAGTTTATGATAAATGGGTAGGCTGTGGAGACATAGTCTTTGGGCAAGGAATTTGCAGGCGATAAAATTGACCGTAATACAGAAGACCATGATGGTCAGGCTGAGAAGTATCACCTGAATTTGTTAGGGATAAGAGTCCTTGAAACTTTGGGAAGAACAGAGATACGAGCTATAGGCAAATTATTTGAAAGGAGCAGATGGTGTGAAGACAAAGATGGGGGAAGACACCTCAAAAAGCTAATTTTTGGTGTCTCCAGGCCTTACTTAGGATAACTAGCATGAAAGAAAACTTTGGGGACAAGGTACAGATATCATAGAATGAGAGTCTCCATGCATATAAACGATTAAAGACCAGGAGTGAAAGTGATTCTGAAGACTCACCCAGGTGGCTGGAAGCAGTTGGAGGAGCTAGTTTAGCAGAAAAGGCCGATTGATTTGAATATATTGAGTATGAAGCATTAGCAGAGAATCTGAGTAGATAGTGCCAAGTGACAATGCTGGTAAAATTCCCAATTAAAAGGTAAGTGTTCAGTAACCCAATACTCCAGTATATTAAGTTGTAGGATAAAAAAGTATCACTATTTATATCTGGGAATTAAAAAGAAGTGGCTTTTGACTTGGAGAAAATCCGAGTTTTGCGTAACTATTATTAACCCAATACTCAATGATAAATGTGAGGCTGGAGATAGAGAATTATCTGGGCTAGATTTGCAAGCATTGCTCTGCATAGGAATGAAACTGTAAAAGATGATATTGTATCAAGAGGGAGAAAATAGAGAGATAAAAAAGAGGGAAAAGGGAGAACCATAGAATGTACATACATGTCAAGACAGAAAACCTGAATTCAATTTTACAATGGACTAGGATGTAATAAGTTACTGTTTATACATTTGGTGAATAAAAATAACAATAGGAAATGATGAAATTACTTACGAAGAATTGCTTATTAAAATAATTGCTAAATATATTCTAGTTTATTTTGACAAGGTTATAACACTGCTATCATTTCAAATTACTATCCAATTCTCACTTAATCACACAGCTTAAAGAAAATACAGAGCCCGGGGGGGGGGGGCGGCGGGAACAGAGAACCAAAAGACAGTTCAAGCATAGTAAGTGACATTTATTCAAAAAGAACAAGTTGCAGACTGCAAGAAAAAAAAAAAAAAAAAGGTGTTGCAGCTGACATTAGCTTATATTACAAAATATGTGACCCTCTGACCTAAACATTGGAACACTAATCTAGGGTAACTCTAGAACAGTAGAATAAAAATATGTGTGTGTGTGTGACATTTAAAAACAAGTCCCTTCTTAACACAATGAATACATATGCTTTCTTGATCATTGGCTTTTATTCTAGTTCTTATCCAGGAAATGAATTAAAAATTTATAGAAAGGATGAAATCAAAGAAAAAAGAAGAAAGTTACATATTTATAATAAAACATTTTGGACACCTGTAAACGCCAGCTAATTAGGCCTTTTTTACCATGGTTAAAGCTGAAAACTCTCCTGGGCCTCTTCCTGCATCTGACTTCCTTCCCACATCCATCTACTTCAGATGCTCTTTAACCTTCAGCATATCTGTCCCATCCTTCTCTCACACAGATTCATAGGTAGGGACCTGATCTTTGCTGTATGCTTCCTTGTGCAAATTCAAGTCCACAGTAACCAACTGCTAATTCTCTCTTGCACAGATTCAACAATATGGCAATAATAAATATCATTTACTCAAGTAGCTTCATTTTTACCACACCTTTCACATATATCATCTCACTAGATTTGTAAACTGTGAATTAAAAAAGGAAATGATTCTCTCTGTGGCCATTATAAATATTCTCTTAGGTTTTATGTCGCCCTGATTGTGAACAGAAAATTTGACCCACTTCACATCTACATTAGAAGAATTTGAGGAATTACAGAACAGATGGAGATGTTAGAGGAACAGGAATAATTAACAGGAAGCCATAAAATCTCTCCCAGCACACAGGAAACTACCTATTCTGGTCACCATGTCTATGACCCATCACTGGGGTGAGAGACCCCAGGCTGGGGAGATCTGAACTCTGTAGTGGTTGCCAGGACCAAGGCTTGGGTAATGAGAAAGGTGATTCCAGCAATGCAAGACAGTACCTCATCCCTGACTCTCCTAAACTCCCCTTTCCTTAAACTTTTCCTCCTTAAAGGAGAAATCTTTATTTTTCAGTTTTTCATAACTTTCAAGGTATCTTGACTCTCTTTCCACGTACCCTCATCCCTAGCAATATCAGTTGACTCCAAGTCATGCTAAATTGTAAATGATGGGGACTGTGTTGACTTCCCTGATGATGTGCACACACAAGTCTCCTCTATCAAGAGCTGGAACCTCATGATCCTTGGCCTAGCTCCAGGCACTGGAACTCTACCTATACTTAGTCCAAAAGACTAGGGAGCTTTCTCTCCTTGGCCTTGCTAGGCAGTATCAAGCGATCTTTCTGTCACGTCTGCTCTGATCTTGTGTTTTTCTATGCTCAATCCTTCATGTTATGCCCCTGTTCCAGGATCTGGGTCTTTTGGCCCTAGACCTTACACTGGTAACCTTCTGTCTTTGAGACAGTGAGTTGCAACCTGAACTCTTGCAGCCATGAAAACTCACTTCTAAACTGTGACCATCTCATCTCTGGTACTTGCTGTTCTTATCCTTGCTTTCTCCCTCATATTTACAAGTGATAAAAGTGAGATATGAACAGGTTAAAACCTGCTCAAGGTTATTCAGCTAACAAGTGGCACAGCCAAGTTTCAAATCCAGATCTGATTGACTGTAGAGTCCATATTCTTCTCACTTACCCCCTTCACAACTCACACAGACACATGTATACATACACACATTATAAAGATATTTTCCAAAAAGGCTGCTTTGCCTAACAAACTGCAAGAGTCAGCGCCACAATCCTCAAATAAAGACAACATAAGCATTAAATGGAAGTCAATAAATGTAATAATGTTGCTGAATAGACACAGATAAATTTAGGACCCCAACAAGGCATTTAATCCCTTCTTTTCCCTTTATATGGCTCTTTCCTAAGATAGTCAAATGCTATTTTACATACATTTGGAAGGTTTTTTTTTACATTTAAAGAGAAATATGTATGTTCTTGAACAGAGCTAATTTTTACCATTATACAGTCCTTGCAGTTCACCCTTTACAATTTTTTTACACATGCTCAAGTGCATTTTTAAAATACATATTCCTATTAGAGGCTTTTATAAATGACCATACATCATCTCAATTTTACCACTGAAAACAGATTTAAATTTTTTCCTATTTTTTCTTGTCCACAGGAAAAAAGGCCAAAACACAAACTTAACCTGAAATAATTAGCAGCACATTAAAAAGTGTATACACTTCTAGATATAGCTAGTTTGCTTCTTAATTAAAATATTACCATGTATGTTTGGTGAGTTAGTGTCCTGCCTGAAATGAAATACCAGTAGAGAAAGTTCTTTCTCTGTTAAAGAATTACATTCAGAACAATACCTGTTAGACTAGGTCAAAAGTTTTAATAATTGTGGCAAAGGGAACAGAACTTTTTGCCCTTTAAAAATGAAATTTAGTGTTTTTCACTGATATTAAATAGGTATTTCTAATATAATTGTCCAATGATAAGTTGTAAATAAAATGGAAGCTATAGATTAAAATCAAGAAAAGCAAGAAATACAAATGCATTCACTTAACTTAAAATATTCCATACAAATTCACTCTCATCACCAGGCAGACTTAAATTCCTGTAAAAATATATTTAATCACACAAGTGCAGAAGTTTAAATTTTTTATAATAAAAGATGGATAAAGTCCTCACTTTATTTTAAAACTTGCTATCACACTGTTAACCTTTCTCATTCACATTATCTTATCGTTCAGAGTTGTTTAGAAATGTTATAAGAGAAACTTCCCCAGAACGACAAAAATGACAACCAGATTTCTAAGAGGGTAAAATGCTGCATCACTTATATTTAAATCATAAATGCATTCCTCAGGAGTATTTGTATTCTATGCTTTTGTCACTTACTCTAGTTCACCAAAGTTCTTAAATATGAGAGTTCTATGAATATTCCTTGGTATTTTACCACAAAACAGTAAAGATCCATTCCAAGCAGGTTTTCTGTGTTGCTCCCCCTTTCTTTCTTTCTTCCTTTTTTTAAAAGGGGGGAAAACTGTTTTATATCGACAACCATCTGTGAGCCTGTCTTTCAGGCCATCAAACTCTCCCATCCATTACAGAGCCTTCCTCACCTCCGCTGTATGACAGCACAATAAAGATGACATACTAATTCAATGACTTGTAATTTCAGCTAAACAAAGACAAGTGCTGCAGCTTCTTCTTTTGTGTTAACAGTGCCATATCGGTGAAGCCAGCTATGCAAACATAGCACTGGGAGGGTTTTATGACAGCAGTTGAATGGGGAGACTAGCTTGGTGTTGCTTTTTATGGTTTTTGGCTCCATAATTTTTGGCTCTGTGTTGCTGGCCATGGCTATTGTGTCTGGATTCTGTGTCAGCAGCTAATTGTTCCAATAATGTTTATCATAGGGATCCACCAGGGAGCTGTATATGTGGAGATAAGCTACAGGGCAATGATACACACTATCTTACTGATCTCTATACACAGTGCTTTTGCCTCATGCCAAAAAGCTTTTTAGGTTCCCAGTCTTAAAAAAAAAAAATAACAGCTTAATCATCGTGCCAACAATAGTGTCTAAGGGGATGTAATCAGGTTCCTCTGATAATCTTAGCAACACATGAAAGTCATGCGCAAAAGCAGTAATTGAAGCAGTTGGTTCATTCTACCACCTGCTGTTGAAGTCACAGGTTAATCTAAATGAGGTCCCCTTCCGATGAAGCAGTAGGCAAGCACTTTTTATATCATAAATGTGCATTATAGATGCTTTACAAAATAATAAAGTAACAGTCCATTAAATGGACTGTATGAAGTGTCCCGGGCTTGTCCAGCCTCTTCCTGTTGCTGTCAGATGGCACGGCCAAGTGTAAATTCTGTCCTCATGTCTATACCCCAATGCACACTTCAGTTTGCATATGGTTGCAGACAATGGGAGTGCCTGAGACAGATGCCCAAATGTAACTAAACGTCAGGCAGTCACGGGAATCCGCTGCAGGAAAGTGAAACATTTTTCTTTGTCTGCTTTTGATGCTATTTCCCCCAAGATTACTAAATAGAATGTTGACAATGTAAAAATAGCTCTAGGATCAACAATTCACAGCTTGCCTCAGACTACAATACTAGCCTTTGTATAAGGGATGAATTTTTCTAATTAAACTTTCATTTTAACTCCTGATTTCCATTTTAAATTTTTCTCAAAAGTTTTTTTGTAAGGTCTTCACCTTACAAAGAATTCTAAGACTACTGGCATGTTCCTCCCCTAGTCGGCAATTTCTTTAACAAAAATGATAAAGAATTATAAGAACTATCAAAATACGACTTTAATGGAAGTTTTAAAACATAGGAGAAATGATACCTTTAGATTAAACAGTGCCCCTGATTTTCAGTTATTTCATTGAATAATAATACCTACCATTTTTTGAAAACGAACTCAGCATCAGATACTAAACTAAGTAACATAGCATTACCTTATTTAAGTCTCACAGTGGTTCTCTGAAGTTAATATTGTGTCTGGAAAGCTGAGGAAACCAAGTCTCTGAGAAGTATATCCAAGTCTGCCTGAGTTTAAAGTCTGTGCTTGTCTTACAAACTGATATTTCCTGTAAAAGGAGGGAAAGAAATCAGTATTTTTATTGAGCAAGAAGCCCCAGTTTTGAATTAGGAACTGAAAATATAGGTCCATAAAGGAAAATAAATTTATGAAATTTATGAACATGAATTGACATATTCTTGAACTTAGTAGTGGGAGGGGGTGAGAGCAGCAAAAGGATTATCATTATAGGACCAGCAACATTTTTAATAAAAAAGAATATATTTGTTTTAATTTAACTTACTTTACCAGCACAAAGTAATGAACAGCTAAAAGAGTGACTATGAGATTGGAGATGCTTAATAAATGTCTGCCAAATCTTTGAATGAGTGAATTCGTTTTTTCAATACCACTAATAACAGGAACTACAGAAGCTACTGCACTTAAGCGTGTTTACTACGTGCCAGATGCCAAGTCAGCAGTTCACATATGTCTTCTCTTGCATCTTCACAACAATCTGCTGAGTTTAGACTTGTTACCCCCATTTTACAGATGAGGAAACTGAGTGTCAAACATCAGATTACTTGCCCATGGTCACAGGAGCAGGAATGTGGGAGTCAGGATTTAAAGCAAAGATGATCTTTATCTACCTTAAAAGCCCTTCCTGAGTGAATTAATACTTCAAATTTAAAATCAGAAAAAATCAGAACATTAAAAGTATTTTTGGTTATCAAAGATTCTTTACAATATCCCCAAAGGAAAGCAGCCCTCTGTATGCACATAAAGAAGAATTCAGAATTGTATTAAACACTATAGGTATGATTTAGTTCAGACATATGGTAAACTTTCTCCATGGCAAGGGTTGTTAAGAACTGGAATGTGGTGGCTGGAGAATATTGTTTATAGGGATCTTTAAAAACAAATTGTATTTATATCAATCTAAACAATTTTACTTGGAGCCTGGAAGAGTAGAATGACTCACCTTTAAAGATAAATCTACTTTGAGCTTTCTTTAACAATTGAGTAGAAATTCTTGTAGAAATTCTTTCCCTGACAGATACCATATCTCTAGTCTAGGAACCTGAGAAACATTGTCTAGGAATGACCATAGTTTTCAATATCACACTGAAGTGTGTTTTATGCAATTGTCTGTAATACAAGATGATTTCATGAGCCTTGAGTATTAATTTTCTATTAATCGAAGACTGGAGATGATTCATAGCATTCTGTGTGGAGAAAAGAAGAAGAACCAAAAAACACAGAAGGAAAAGAAAGGAAAGAAAAGATACTTTCGCTTAGATAGCTTCTTTCAAAGAGATTTCTGGTTCTGGTTTTTTGTGTGTTTTTTTCTTCCCTTTTTCAGTGATATATTTTCAATGAGAGATTTATTTCCCTTTACCTGCAACTATTTTAAATAATTAGATCATAATCTAAAATCTACACACCTATCACTATAGTTGCTTAAATTGTTTAGATTATAAAATTGGTGTACAAGTTTGGATTATCTATAAATAATTCCTACTGGCCTATGGTTTCTTTCTCACATTGATTTGTCTGTTCAACTGTAATCTTTTAATGGAAAAATACATTTGGCAGAATTTATAAAATAATATTTTGCCATTTTGAACTCTTCCTTTTCTGTTTAGAATTAAAAACATTTGCCTTTTAAAATTCTACTAAAAATCTGTGTAAGAAATTCTGAGGATTTAACAAACTATGACACTAGTTATTAAAGTCCTATTGCTATAGCATAAACTGGAGAAAGGAACTAATATAGAAAATTGATAAATTATGTACCCTATTACAGATATAAACATTAAAACCCATAGAAACACATGCTTTAATTTTTATAGTAGTTAGAAGATACTACATTCAAGTAAGACTTTCTCTGCCTTGCTTCCTATTATATCCTTGGTTTATACAATAGTGCCTCTATGAAGTGAATGTTCAATTAATATGTGTTGAGTGAATGAATTTTAAAAATTTGGCAAGAACCTACTTTGCTATTTAATTATATGGCTTCCCAATAGCTAAAGACATAGTAAAGTGGCTCAAACCACAGGTTTCTTCTTCACATGTCATTTTAAAATGCCTGATACTGTGGTTTCTTTACAAGTAAATGTACCTCAGTCAATTATTTTGAAAACAGCTAAGGACTTGCATTTTGTCAAAATATAGCAAAAAGTGCTTTCAAGTATATGAGTGATTTTGTCCACAGATTCTCAAAAATCCTGAACCATTTCATTAGATCTATTGTGAAGCCTGGGTGGTCAGTTTGGAGTTTTTATGTCTACCTGTTACCTTGACAATGTTATGAAGTACTGTTAGAAGACTGATCTCCTGGAGTTTGCAAAAGTTAATAATTATTCCACGTTTTAGCCTTAGAAGTTATTTCTATTGCTCTTATCTCCTCATATCTAGTCCCTAAAAATAGTTATATAATTTTTTAGCACTATAATGCAAAGTATTTTCACAACTATTCTTTCTTTTTGACACAGAACAATCTTGTGAGGTAAGTCAATTGGACTTTACTCTTCATTTAAAAACTATAACACACTGTATAAAATGTTAATTACTTTACATTTTGTTGCTGCTTTATAAATGGGGAAGTAGGGGCTTAAAAGTAAGAAGTTCACCCCCAATTAAAATGCTAATAGGTGATAGAATATGGTGTAGAACATGGTTCTTTAGACTCTAAATCTCCTAATTCCTTTCTGCCTACAGTTTCTTTTTCTCATGTATCCTAAACAGTACAATTTCTATTTTCAAAAGTCCCAAATGTGACATTGGAGACTACTCTCTAGCCCAAAAAACTTCTGTGGATCACCATTGACCACAGAATAAAATCTAAAGCAATCACAGTCTTCCTCAAGCTGATAATATCTTATCCCTCCCAGCCTGAAGCTCAGCCTGTATCCTTAGAACAGTCACTCTGATTTACTTCTTACATTTTAATCAGGCTGACATTCCTTCCCCTGAACTTTCCTTCACACCACACTCCTCTCGGGTCCACGCCTAGGTCAGTTATACATTTTCTTTAACATTCGACTCCACCTACTCCTTTGAGAGCACTTTCACCACTACCTAGTCTGGTCACCTTTTCTCTTGTGAATTTCTGTAGGACTTTGGTTGATAGCACATATTGATTACTGAATCTAAACTTATTAAATTATTATTTATTATTATTTATGGTACATGTTCATACTCCCAGTGAAAAGTAGAAGTTGAATAAACACTTACTGATTTTATAACTGAGCTGTTTATCTTTAAGCAATGGCTTAAATAGCCGTATAAAAGCTGAACAGCCCTATAAAAGCTCATGTCTTTTCTAAAGGAGTCTGTTTCTTCCATTCTTATCCATTGTAAAAGGAGGGGCATCTTCTGCTGCTGGGGGGAAGTTTTAACCAATTGAATATTAAGACAGTCAACATTTTAAAATAACCTAGCTTATGGACCGAATGCCTAATAACATAAAACATTCCATGTTTAAAATCGTTTTGGGAAACAGATGTGGCTCAAGCAGTTGGGCTCCCATTTACTATATAGGAGGTCCAGGTTTCGATGCCCAGGGCCTCTTAGTGAAGGCAAGCTGGCCTGCATGCTGAGGAGGCCCACACAGAGTGCCACCCCACACAGGAATGCCACCCTCTGCAGGTGTGCCAGCCAATGTGGAGAGCTGGTGCAGCAAGATGATGTGACAAGAGACACAGAGGAGAGACAAAAAGAAAACATAGCAGAACTGGGAGCTGAGGTGGTGCAAGAGACCGATTGCCTCTCTCCCACTCCGGAAGGTCTCAGGATTGGTTCCCAGAGCCGCTTAATGAGAATACAAGCAGATACAGAAAGAACACACAGCAAACGGACACAGAGAGCAGACAATGGGGGAATGGGGGTGGGGGTGGTGAAGAAATTAATAAATAAATCTTAAAAAAAATAAAATGGCTTTAAATAATGATAAAACAAAAATAGCTGCAAGTAAGGTATATTAGAGTAACAGAAAATACTTAAACCTGGTGAGATCATATTAAAATTTTGACTTTTACAACTCAGTGCTTAAAGTAATTATTTTTCTTTTCTATTTTTGGTAGTTTTATCATCTCTTGAATTTCTTGGGCTTTTTCTAATTGGTTTAACTGTAATACTATACATGGCTATATAGTGGTATTTTCTTTTTTTTTCCTTGGCATGGAAGGATGGCAGCTCCAACAACAAATTGTAAAATTTCCAATCTATGCAAAAAAATTGCTCTGGTGCTGGGATCAGAAAGACAGACAAATATTTCCCCTTTTCCCTACTTTATGGTACCATTACATAGGAGGAGACTCCACTTATCCAGGATGTGGTGGTTAATTTCATGCATCAACTTGGCTACATATGGTTTCTAATTGTTTGGCCTAAATGATGCTGTAGAGGTATTTTGTACATAGAATTTTCATCTACAATTGTTGACTTTAATTAAAGAGATTACCCTGGATAATGTGGGTGGGCCTAATCACAACAGTCAAAGGCCTTAAAAAGCAAAGAATTAAGGATTCCAGAAGGAAGAAGGAATTCTGCCTCAAGATTATACCCTCCACTCCTCTCCGAGTTTCTAACCTCTTCGCCTCCCCTATAGGTTTTGGACTCAAGATAGCAAAATCACTCTTACCAGAACCTCCAGCTTACCAGACTTGCCAGCCCCAATTATCTGAATAAATAAATCTCTTATACATATATCCTGTTAATTCTGTTTTTCTGGAGAACGCTGACGGATACACAGGAGTATAAAATAATTACTAACCAAGGTTGGAAAAGAGCTGGCTCTTCTTGAATATTAAGTGGGTAAGGAATGTGCCGTGAGCCAGAGCGAGGGTTTTCAAGCAAGCACCTAGGTTGCTTGGAAGGGTTTCTAGCAAGTGTTTCTGGAAAACCCTGGAGGCCAAGCAGTTAAATCTCATAATGTAATTAACCCACTAATTTCTCATGTTCATAATTACGTTATCTAAATTTCCAGTTAATAAGTAATACTTATATTTTACTTTTCTTTCAACTCATATCTTAGAGACTGTTTCTCCTCTTCCAAGTATACACATCTGTACCAGCAGACACTGTATCCATGGTCCCCTCCTGATTCTCAGTACATAGTGACATCTGTGCTGCACAATAGATTATTTAAATTTAAAAATACACAGAAATACAAACTTCTTTTGGTTTTAAATAACTGTGTTAATTTTATATATATCTTGCTTCTGTCTTATCAAGATGTGCCTATTTGTAAGGTTACTATTTATGAATTCATATGTATGATGACATCTATATGTATGGACATACTATTTACACACTGTATGAATATTTCAAGAGAAAAATCACAATCGTGACCCAGAATATCTTACTGATGTGTGTGCAATCATGTTGATACTTTGTATTATTTCAACCTCTTCAGAAATTAAGGTGTGGTTTTTTTATATCATTAATGTGTATCCAAGCTATGCTGAATATACTATTAATGTGTTGATTTTCCATATATTAAAGCTCCTTTATTGTTCTAAACCAAAAATTCCATCTCCATTTTGACATTTCTCCAGTTGTGCCTCTCTTTCTTCATGGGTAGTGTCCCAAAACAATATTTCCTGATGTGATAGATTGAAATATTAGTCCCAGTTCTTCATTCATCCCTGTATCTCCTCACCCCCTTTGCCATGATGCATCGCAATTACTCCTTAGAGGTGGAGTATACTTTTTTGCTTTGAATTTGGACTCGGTCATTTAACTTGTGTTGTTTAAAGAAATGGGAACAGAACTGACAGTTTGCCAAGTCTGATCCTCGGCTAGAGGTATTATATGTTTTTTCTTTCTCTCCTGCACTTTTGCCATCACCATGAAAAGTGCTTCCTTTGGGTAGCTGCTGCTGCCCCTCAGCTCAGGCCCCAGAATGAATAAAACTGGATCATCCCACAGTCCAACCAACCCTAAACAAAGAGCCATATTCAGCCCGATTGATAGCTTGAAGCCAAATCAGCCAAAGTCAGCCTACATCAGCGAACTCCAGTTACCCTGCATGTATGTGAGTAAAACTAGGTGAGTTGTTTTAAGCTATGATATACTGCCGCCCTATAGTGGTTATTGCTCCTCAAGAATCCATTCAGCATCCCTGCTGCTAAGGTACAACCAGAAGATCAGCTTCTACCCAGAAAGACTTCAGGGAGGTCTATAGTGGAAAATGAGGGCACAAGCCCAGGTGTGGAGGCATGGTGGGTCTGCAGCTGCTAATATTCTTGGCTCTGTAAGTGTCAATGCACAGGCCTAGCAGCAATGGGTGGATTTCCACACACAAAAAAATCTTTTTGTGCAATTGGCTATTTCTTGCTTTGTGGCATTCAAGTCTGTTGCCTTAGCCCTTTCAGTATTTCTGTAACCTAATTGATACCTTTAAATAATATTTTTCCATTAATTAGCTAGAGTAGATTTTGTTGTCTTCAACTAAATCTTGAAAGAGAGAGTAATTATATTGACCTCACTTTTACTTAAATTTCAATTTGTGGGTTGATATTGCCCTATTTTTTCCTGTTTATTTTTTTCTTCTTTTCAGGTAGTAAAGACCACTCAGATGGTCCCATTCATGCCCAGCTTTAGTTCTTATCAATTATTCTGCCTTGGGCAGCTCATATAATCCCCCCAACCCTGACTTTTCTCATCTATAAAATGTAGAAAGTAACTAACATGGTACCTCTAAGAAGCATTGTTATAAATAACAGATGGTATTAAAAGTCACTTTACTTTTTAAACAAGGTAAGGATAAATCCATGCAGATATGTATGTTTATACTTACATATGCACATGTACAAATGTATATACACAAACACATACACATTCTTGTACACACAGAAACTGTAGCTTTTAAAAAATAAGTAAAATTCACAGCTATCAGAAAACAACAGTGGTTTACTGTCACTATCGGTTCTAATTCACTGAAAAAAATATAACCAGTGGGCTTATTTCTATTGCAAATCTGTTTCCAATTAAGGGAATGTCCCATCACAGTTTATGAACTCAGTTACTATGAGGTTTGTTCTATGCTTTCTGGTTTTAGCTATGCAAAGGATATGTTTACTAAACATGGTATAATTCATTCACCAGAGAACTGTTAAATATCCATGATATTTAATGTCAAACTTTTCCTCAGTTTACCATAACAAGGCATGTAAAAGTGACTAAGGTTTTTAATGTGTTGTCCTAATCACATTTATTAAATAATCTATAACTACTCACTTAACCAATAGGAAAAAAAATGAAAAAAATGCATGCTTGATTTAGAGAAAATGAGAAAAAGTCATGGATAACCAAACAGTATTTGAATGATTTTAGGTGATGAAAAGAAAAAGCCTTAGAGATGACTTTTGGATTTTGATTTTCTCTTTAATATTCATTTTTCTGCAGTAGTAAGTGGCTGCAAATGGCTGAAATTAATATTTAAACTTATATCTTGTGAATACACATAGGAAAACAGTTTCAAAGACCTTAAAACATAAACTGCTCATAAGTAATCAAAGGAAAATAATATTTTTATTCTTTCATTTCATTTATGTATCTTTCCAGAGGGAAGATAGCATATAAATGGCAATAATTTCCAGCTTACTTACACTGGAAACCATTTAAAAAATTGTGTGGGAAAAAAGAGCCTGGGAACAAAAATATACTGCTTTCTTGCCAAGTGTAAGAGTGATGCCATTCCCCTGCTAATTGTTCGCTCAGTCTTAAGTACCTAGAGATTACCCTTTCAACCAAACTCCAGTGAGCCTTATTCTGTGCCCAGCACATAAATGTAAGGGGGAAAATGGAACAAGTAGTTGAGGTTCTTGTGATCTGAAGTAACTTACATTTCAATGGGAAGAGACAGACTGTAAGCATGTAAATAAGTATATAATTTCAAATAATAAAAAAATGTTTTAATGAAAATAAAGTCAGTAATCACAACAGAGAGTACCTGGGCAGCAATAGATAGGATGTTTCAGGAAAGTCTCTATTGAGAGGGTGATGTTTGAGACAAGACAAGTAACTCTGGCGGATAGCCACAGCACACAACTTATATCTTCTGTAGAAATAGTTCTCTAGAAGAAAACTTAAAACCAACTTCACTCAAAAGAAATTTGTTCAAGATTTGGACAGAGGGATGGGAGTTATGGCCAGAAATAAATATGAATTTATAAAAGTAGGTACAAATATCTAAAACTCTGAAATATGGACAATGATGCTTGAGCTCTAGAGTCAGACAGACCTGAGTTTAAATCTTGCTTCCATCACAGACTGCTCCTGAGCAAGTCACTTCATTTTTCCGGTAGTCCCTACCTCACAGTCTTAGATTCAATGAGAAACATTCTTAGCCTTCTTAAAAGACGAAAACTACTTATTCATAAGTAGTTTTGCAAATACATGAACTGGTGAGAAGAATTAGAGGGGTAGAGAGTAGAAAAAGTCGAAAGATTAATTAAGTTTTAAACAAAAGCCAAGTGATGAGCAGGATTTAGATTTGACATGGGAGTTAACAGAAAGCTCAGATATCTAGAACTTGCAGAGTCCTCTTTGCCTGCAGATGTGCTTTTGGTCATAATCTTGAATATACCTGCCATAACAGTATCTTCTTAGGTCTAATGGCCTTTGATCTACAGAGCTATCAAGTAAGATCACTAGTGGATTGTCACACAGGGAGGTATATCCAAGCCAGTTTCACCCAGGTTAACAGTCTTTTGTGTTAGTTTTAACTAAAAAAAAAACTTTCTCACTATTTGAAAGGTTTTCCTCAAAACATGTTTCCTGTCATATGTATTTAGATTAAGAAAAAGCAACTAGCCTTAATCTTGCAATACCAATGTAACACAATAAATCCTAGCTATTTTATGTTCTGGCTCATGTAACTTTAACATAGCCTATAGCTAAGATCCAGTTGTAAGATCACTGTGGCTAATGAAAATATATGACCCACAAAAAGTTTTAGCAACTACTTTCATCTGCAGTTCTAGGATTTCAGGGGATTTACTCTTAAAAATAATAAGATCTGATTTGCAAGTGACCTAAACAGAAAATAATTGCCATTTTAAAAGTTTTGTTAAAAAAAATTTCCAAAACTTTTGGAAGGACCTTCTAAATATCCTTGTCAATATCCTTTCAAATTACTGCATTGATAGATTTTCGTTAGACTTAAAGTCAGCAAAATACAAACTCTAGAGTAAGAAATTATTTCAATTACATTACATAATTACTGAATAATAATTAGGAGTAAAGCCGGGCCCTAGTGGCCTAAAAGATAAGTAAGTACTTTCAGAGAGTTGATAATCTTGGTTATAAAGCAGAAAGCAATGAAGAAAGGAGAAGCCTGTCTTTGACGCCAGAAAGCTTCTCCTTTGCCAATTTCTTTACCTGTTTCGCTTTCTCTGAGGGAGTCGTGGCAGTGAAGGCACCTGAGAATCTTCAAGGTTAAAGTGCTCAGAATCCTTGTGTGAACACTAGCCAATGGTTTGAATCCAGGCTGAAAACCTGGGTCTTTGGCTCTCGCAGTGCCTTTCTGAAGGCCTTAATGAGGCCCTTGCCTTTCTCTGCCTCACTGGAGACATTATACATGAGTCTTTTAAATGACCATACACTCTCTAGACTTAAACTCCAGAGAAGCAGCTTACCTCAGCTTCTGAGTGAAAACACACAAAACCCTGGCCTTCTTCAAATTATTTTATCACTTATTGCTGAGTCCACAACAAACAACTTTACTCCATTTCTTACTTAATGTCATCTGCAGTTTTACCTTGAGGTAGGTGACTAGGTAACTAATGCCTTTACTATAGTTGAAAAACAAGAAAGATATTTCTTTCTGATAATGTTAATAAGAATTATAAACCAATTTTATTAGGATATAATTTACAAAAATAATTAAATGCATCAATTTTAGGTATACAATCATTTGACGAGTCTTGACAAATTTATTCCCTGGTAACTATCAACACTTTAAAGTATAGATTATTTCCGTCTTTCATCACTTGGTTTATTATATTCTTAGGATTAATTATGAGGAGTTAGGGTTTGGAGTGAGAGGTGCATATATTTTTAAAGCTTTCAATGAATATTGCCAAACTGCCTTCCAGAAAGTTGGTAGAATTAGCCTGCTCTCAGTTGTGTATAAGAATGCTGAATTTAGAGAAGAGATCTTACCCTATTGATTATAAGTTGTTCACTCCAGGGAAAGCTGAATTTTGATTAAAAAAAAATTAAAAGTACATGTAATTTTATAAACTTCCTTATATTGATGATTAATATCTTTGAATCATTATAGAAGTGAAATTCTTAGGAAACAATTGAAGCATGATAGGAATGGAAACTTAAAAAAAAAGAAAATGGCATATACAAGTTCTAAATTATCTTTGTTATTTTTTAAATAAAACAACAAACTAGACAATATTTACATGTAAGAATCTTTCTATTACAGCAGTGCAATTCAAAAGGTAGTCCTCATATCCACAGCGTCAATATCACCCGGGAACTTTGAGAAACGCAAATTCTGGAGCCTCGACCCTGACCTCCTAAATCAGAAATGCTGGGTTAGGGGTCCAGAAACTTGTGTTTTAACAAGTCTTCTAGGTGATTCTGATGCACACCAGGTTTGAAAAGCTCGGTGTTAGAGGGTTATACACTGACCCAGGATAAACAACCAACCAAATAAACAAAACCTTTCCTACACTCAGGAGTAAATGCAACACTCAACAATCACCAAATATTTTGAACTTATCCTTTATCTATTTAAGTCTAAGCCTCTTATCTGTATAATGTGGTTGAAATAATTTCTGATGATTCTAGATTTAAAAATTCATGATTGCTATGTACAAATTCTGAATTTGGGGCTATGACAGATATAAGGAAGTTGGAATCATGATCCTTGACTTCAAAGAATTTATAATTCAGTTGGATGGACATAACACGTAGACTCAATTAGTAACTATGAAGTGAGTGACATAAACAATGGACCATATAGGTACCAGTAGAGATGGAGATCACCAAAGGTTTAGGCAGACAATTTGGGCTTCATTGAGAAGATACAATATGAGATGCCATCAAAAATTGTACAGATTTTGCATCAGTGGAAAAGGATGAAGGAGGGCATTTCTAGTGATCAGACAGCTGAATTGCATGAGTTCTGTTTTAGGAAGAGTGTGTAATCCAGTTTTTCTGGATTGGAGACCATGTGTAAGTATAATAGTTTCAGATACACCAATAAGAAAAGTAGGATCAGAAGCCTATTGGCAAGTCACTTCCATTTCTTTGGCATTTTGTGAAGTGTTTGATTGTTAAAGGTGGTCCTGACATCAGTGAGGCATGACTCAGGTTGGATCTCCACCCTCTTACTGGAACTTCATATAAGTGGAGACACAGAGAGAAAGAAAAGGGAGCACTGCCATTTTGATCCAGCCACATGAGGACACCAGAATCACCAGTAGCTGACTTGAGTGGGAAAACATCGCTGATGGTTCCTTGATTTAGACATTTTCACAGCTTTGGAATTGTAAGCTTTTACCCATAATAAATTTCCCATTATAAAAGCTAACCCTTTTCTGGTACTTCTTATCAGCAGCCCAGGGTAAACTAAGACACCAAGTCACTTAAGCATTGGATTTTTGAATTGCACAGGAAAATATGGTCATAATGTAATTTTAATAAAATATATACCAAGGCATTAGTCCTACTTCTTTTTTGAAAGGAACATGAAAATTTTCAAGTTCTATTATTCTGAGAATAGGTCTATTTCAAAGAGTTTTAACAACATTATAATAGCACAAGTCTATCTCTGTGCAGTCAGCTACAAAGGTATTTTGATACATGATGCTTAAGTGACTTGGTGCTTAATAAATTCACATATCCTTTTGACAGTGCTGTGAGCTAATAGACTAGGTACAGGAAAAAGTGAGATTCCATAACCTGCATAAACCAGACTTGGTATATATCTCAAACAATACTCAAGATCATGTTGTTCTTTAGAGAAATTGCAGAAAGAATAAGAAGTATATATAAGAAGGTCAGAGGAATTAATAAAACATACAAAACCTATGCTTGTCTTACTAGTAAGGGAAGAGGACATTTTTATACATTTTATACTGAATGAACAGGATAATGTTTTTTTTCCCCTTTATTTTTAAAGGACCTTTAGATTGCATAAATGTTACTTCAAAAATAATAGGAATTCCCATATACCCTTCCACTCCCTCTCATACTTTCCACCATTAGCAACATCTTTCATTAGTGTAGTACATTTGCTACACTTGATGAACACACATTAAAGCATTGGTACTAACCATGGTCTATAATTTACATTATGTTTTACACTTTGCAATGTACAATTACCTAGGTTTTGACAAAATGTATACTGGTTTATATCCATCATTACAATATTATGCAGAATAATTCCAATGTCTCAAAAATGCTCTATGTTACACCTATTTTTCCCTTTCCCTCCCCTCAGAACCTCCAGTGACATTTATATCAATGTTACAAGTTCTTCCATTACTAGAATAATAATAAGTCTACTTTAGTCAACAGTTACACCCCCCCCCCCCCCTTACATTTGTTCATTCTGCAATCTTGAGGATTTGGGGATGATGATTTCCACTCTGTTTCTGATTGAGAGGGGGTATAGATCCCATGGAACAGATGGACAGAATTGTCTTTTTTGCAGGTTCAAATACTCTCTGCTACTTGGGATGGGCATTGTTCATCATTATCCTTGTCAGTTGCCCTTGGTGAGTCTGATGATCTGGAGATTGGTGTTGGTTGCAACTCTGTTGAGAATCAGGGCTTACCCAGCATATGAATAGCTAGAAGATTTAAATCTCTGAGACATATATTTAATGGATATAGTGCTAATTATAGGTTCAAAAAAAGGGGGCATAAGAACTATGAGTAGGAAAATTATAAATGATTCTAATTCTGATACATTGGGGAGACAGGTTATCATATATTCCAAGGTAAGGCTTACTGACAGGGTGCCAACTTCCTGGGGTTGTCTTCCTTGCTTATAGTGTTTAGATGTTTCTAGACATCGAGAGCCCCCAGGAACACCCCTACTTAAGCCACTGTTTATTGTGGCAGACTGTCAGATACTCCTTAGAAGTACTTAAGTGTAGCCTCTAGAATGACCTCCCAACTCACTTTTAGCCATAAAAACTCATTTGCTTTTAATACTTCCCCCTTTGATTTAGGTCTTTCTCCAAATGGATCATTAGTTGGCACTTGGTATTAATTCCTCAGTGCCAGGAAGGCTCATTCCTGGAAGTCATGTTCCACATCAGAGGGAAGGTAGTGAATTTATATGCTAGTTTAGCTTAGAGAGAGGCCACATTTGAGCAACATGGAGGCCTACAGGAGGTAACTCTTAGGCAATATATTTTACCAGGCCAAGTTTCTATTTCATGAGAACAAGGTTCAAAAGTACAAGCATCAATATCAAGGGTCAGGTGCATTTGTCTATTTTCTTTGCTAGGTACTGCCCATGTACTCCAGAGAGTCTCGTTACTCCACAAGAGAATGAAGCAGGATTTACCAGGATGGAAATTCAATTTTCTGTCAGTTATTCTGTGGGTCTCCACCCACCAAGACAACATCCCATGACCACATGAACACACAATCCTTAGAGGCATGTCTGAGATGTAACCCCACACACACATCCCCCATCACTCACACCTGGACCAGTGATCCTCCCCAACCACAGCTGCAACCCAAAATGTCTCCAAAAACAAAGCCAACAAAAAAATAACAATAATAAAATACATTAATTAAACAAAATGTTTTTCACGGTGACTTTTATCACTGTAAGATGTTATCTTTTATATACATTGGCAGTCTCTTCTGTATTTTCCCCCAGCATCTTTTTTTTTTTTTTACTTTATTTTCCAAGAAGCTTTAGGTTTCAAAAAAGACACATAGAAAATACAGAGGATTCCCATACAACCCTGTCTCCCTCCCCATGTCCTCCCCTACCAATAACATCCTATATGATGAGGATGGTACATTTGTTACAGTCGATGAACAAGTACTGAAGCTGTTAACCATCTTCAGTGGTTTACATTATGGTTTACCTTTTGCACCATATACTTTAACAGGTTCTGACAAAATGTGTAATGGTCTGTATCCATCATTGCAAGATCATGTAGAACAACTCCAGTGCCCCAGAGATGCACCATGTTTCACCCATTCCTCCTTCCCCCTCTCCTCAGAACCTATGGCAACCACTAAGTTTCAGTTTTTGAAGAATAAGATTCATAGTTACATACATTAATATTGAGGACTTGACATACTGGTATATTTACTTTCATTAGGCACTACCTATGTACTTGAGAATGTAGCAGAACTCCCAGGATGGGAATTTAATATTTCCTTGTTTATTATGTGTTTTTCTCCCACTGAGGTAACACCCTATGCTAAGATGAACACATCTATATTCCATAGAAACACACCCCAGGTGCACCCTTTCCCACATAACCCACCTCCACCTATGCCCTGCACCAGTGGCCCTACCCTGCCATCTTTGAAAAAAAAAAAAAAGCACTCCTACCACTGTAGCTTCAATCACAGACCTACAAATTCTTCAGAGGTCACCTGTTCCTTCCTTCAGTCCTCCCTTCAGTTCCATGGGCAGTCCTTCCCAACATCTCCACCATACCCACCCTCACATTTCGGCCATCAACCACACTCACATCCCTGCACCACCATGAACCCCCTCCACTGTCAAACTACCTCCTTAAACCTAATCATGGGTTTTGCCCATATTGAGTATTGGCTTACCCCACCCTACTCCCTTTCTGTCACCTGATAACCTATCTTCCAGATGCTAGCTCTGAGAGTCTGCTCAGTAGACTTAGGTCATATCAGTGAGATCATGCTATATTTGTCCTTTAGTGACTGGCTTACTTCACTCTTCATAAGGTCTTCAAGATTCATCCATGTTGTCCTGTGTGTCAATACATCATTCCTTCTTACAGTTAGTAATATTCCATTGTATATATCACATTTTGCTTATCTATTCATCTGTGATGGACACTTGGTTGCTTCTAACTTTTGGCAATAATGAATAATGCTGTTATGAACAGTGGTGTGCATATATCTGCTCATGACCCTGTCTTCAATTCTTCTGGGTATATGCCCAGCAGTGGAATTGCTGGATTGTATGGCAATTCTATACTTAGCTTCCTGAGGAACTGCCAAAATGTTCTCCACAATGTCTGCATGATTCTACATTCCCACCAGTAGTGGATTAGGGTTCGCACTCCTCCACATCCTCTCCAACCCTTGTAGTTCTCTATTTTCTTTATAGTCACCAGTCTAATAGGTGTAAAATGATATCTCATAATTTTGATTTGCTTTTCCCTAATAGCTAGTACTATTGAGCATCTTTTCATGTACTTTTTAGTTATTAGTATTTCCTCTTTGGAAAAATCTCTATTCAATTCTCTTAACCACTTTTTTTTAGTGGGTCATCTTTTTATTTTCAGATTGTAGGATTTCTTTATATAAACTAGAGATTAGGCCCTTCTCAGATAAGTGGTTCCCAAATATTTTCTCTAATTGAGTAGGCTGCCTTTTCACTTTCAGGACATACTCCTTTACAGCACAAAAGTTTTTAGTTTTTAAGGAGGTCCTATTTACCTGTTTTTTCTTTTGTTGCTCATGATTTGGGTGTCAAGTTTATGAAACTATTTCTTACTAAAAGATTTTGTAGATGCTTTCCTACATTATCTTATAAGAGCTTTATGATCTTTGCTCTTATATTTAGGTCTTTGATCCATCTTGAATTAATTTTTGTATAGGGTGTGATATGGTGATCTTCTCTCATTCTTTCGGCTAAGTATATCCAGTATTCCCAACACCATCTGTTGAAGAGGCCATTCTGTCCAGTTGTATGGGCCTGGTGGCCTTGTTGATTATCAGTTGACTGTACATGTAAGGATGTACATCAGAACTCTCAATTCAGTTTCATTGAGCAGTATATTAATCCTTATGCCAATATCATACAGTTTTGACCACTGTAGTTTTGTAATATGCTTTAAAGTCAGGTAGCATGATTCCTCTCATTTCATTTTTCTCTTTCAATATGTTTTTGGCTATTCAGGGCCCCTAGTCCTGCCAAATAAATTTCATAATTGTCTTTTACAATTCAGTAAAAATGCTTTTGTAATTTTTATTGGAATTGCATTAAATCTATAAATCAATTTTGGGTAGGACAGACATCTTAATCATGTTTTTAGTCTTCCAATCCATGGACATGGAATATTCTTCCCTTTATTTAGGACTTCTTTGATTTATTTTAACAATGTTGTGAAGTTTACTGTGTATAAGTCCTTTACATCTTTATTTAGTTATGTTTATTCCTAGATATTTGGTTCTTTTAGTTGCTATTGTAAATGGAATATTTTTCTTGATTTCCTTGTCAGATTGCTTTTTATTAGTGAACAGAAATGCTACTCATTTTTGCATGTTGATCTTATATCCTGCCACTTTACTGAACTCATTTATCATATCTAGAAGCTTTGTTAAAGATTTTTCAAGGCTTTCTATATATAAGATCATGTCATCTGCAAATAGTGAAATTTTTACAATAATGTTTTCTAACACCAATGCAAATCTGTCTCTGGTCTACTCACTGGTAGTTACAAGATAGAAGCGGGCTTGAAATAAACAACTTTTTAGTGTGGTGTTTGCTGCATTAGGTGACATATTCTTTAAACCCTTTACCTCTCATGGTGTTGTTATGATTGAATTATTTCCCCCACAAAGACATGTTCTAGTTTTAATTCCCAGTCCTGTGGATGTCAACTCATTTGTAAATAGGATCTTCAAAGATAATGAATTATAAGCACTTGTACATTTCAACATACTTTATAATGATCATTTTGATGCTAATGTGCAAATTAATATTTGGATAGCCCCCTTAAACTAAAGGACTTAAAACATCTGGGTAATTTAAATATCTAATCATAATTTCTGAAAAAAGGTAGACTTGAATCTTTACAATCACTGCCTTATAAATTTGGGATTAAATAAAACAAAATGCAAGGTTGTTTCTATACACTGTAGCAGTTTGGGTACAAAGCATTCAATTGAGTGTTTGACTTGACTGAAGTTTTATTGAACTGATCATTGTGAAAACTCAATTTTGCCTTTAGATGGTCATTTGTGGGCGTCCCCAAATCAAAACCACTTTGCTTTAATAGAGCTTTGAATTAATAGAGTTTCTAAAGGTTTCTTTGAAACGTCCCTATTACTTATCTCTATAAATAATAACAGTATTTATAATAGGTCTCTTTGAGCTGTTACCTCATTTTCCTGTCTAATAATGTGACATCTGACATATTTATTTGAAAAGAAAAGTGACCAAGAATTAATCCATTGTAAACCACCAGATCTTGAACAACTTCGCAAATATATGACATTCCATAACAATTTCCTAATATCTTCTCTCCGTATAATACCTATTTTGAGCACAGAGTAAACAACACTTAGCCCCCGAATATTCCTCATATCTATAGATTATACGTTCCACTAAAAGCAATTTCCATCTTACTATGTTATCTTAAAGGTGTGCATTAAAATTTGAGGAAAATGAAAATAGAAGACAAGATTTGAGATGTGCAGATGAAATTTTAAAATATCAAAGATAGAATAACTACATTTATAGGTATTATAACAGCAATGTAATTGACACGGCTGGCCTCTATAAATCAAACACAAATAATCATGTATTATGTAGAACACCAATGTACTACATAATATGAAAAAAAATACCTCATTCTGCAGATAGACCCTTTTCAGCTATGTGATTGTAGATTCAAGCTTGATTCTATCTACTAAATATGACTAAAATTAATTGTATATTTCAATTCCTTCTTAACCATATCCATTAGTATAGAAAGTTATATGTAAACAGCAGCTTTGATATTTGTGTCTAATAAGTTGTGCACATTTAAAATCTCTTACACATAAAATTGCAAAGGTGTCTGTGCAAGTAGTATTACAACTTACATTTTTTGACTGATGTACTATTTCACCTGTTACCTTAATCTATACACTGTAGCCTGTGTGGCTCAATCCATTTGTGTGTCATAATCACAAAAGTACAATCCTACACCAAATTACAATTGGAAAGGAAGGTGAGTTTTAATTATCTCTTTCAGATAACTTTAAAAGAGATCTAACCTATAACTCATACCTATCAACAGATCTTAAACAAACTGAAAACTTATTCTCTCAACAAGATGCAGGTACTTTAGAGGCTCTCCCTCCAGCCCATCTCATACTGCTTCCTCCACCACCCCTCTCATGCCATTATATAGATTATTTTAGTTCCTCTAGCTAATTTGTCACCCTTTTCTGCAGATTTTTATGGATCTGACTCTCTACCCATTTTCTTAATTTTACAAATAAATATCCGTGACTGGGTTAGCAATATGGCTTCTTCAGGAGACAGGTGAAGAGAGAATGGGTTAGAGAAAGATGTAGAATCCCCATATTTCATTTATTTCCCTTTGTGTCTCTTCTTAGTCACTCACCACCCCCCACCCTGGGGAAGAGAGAAGCAACTTTAAGGACATATAGTTAAAAATAGCAATAAACTCACACAGTGGGCACAATATAATTTCAGTCTTGAATTATAGCTATCATAGCTATATTTTTACTAATTTAGCTAATCAGCCACATCATTAATTTTGAAAAAGCACATAATAAATAAACATGCTCAGTAAATCAGTTTGAATCATGTGCCCTTATAATCTACATTTACTGTCTTCAATTTTCCCTCTAAGAAATAAGAACTAGTATTAATTTCTTTGGTATTTATTTATATGAAAAATCTATATGCCAGTTTTATAAATTCATATAGCAATTACAATTATGTGAATGAAAATAATAAATATGTATAAAGGTTAACTAAGTGCATGAAAGAAAAGTATAGCAGTGGAAACTACTTTAAAATCAAATTCTGGAGAACATTTTGAGGAAAAAATAGAGTGGATTAAAATTACAGTTGAATATGAAAATTGATAGCCCTGAAATAAAGTAGAAAAATGAATATTTATAAAGTAACTACAAATAATTAATTTTATTTAAAAAGACATCATTAGGAAGCTCTTATAGCATTATTTAGTCTCATAATTAGTGTAGGTGAATGCATTACTGCCTCCAAAGTAAACTTTCACTCCATAAATTAAATCTCTGTGCTATGCAGTATGATTTACTATGGATTCTTTAGATTCTGTGTTATCTTTTCCTTCTCTATTAATTATTTTCATAGAGAAATAACCAATAAGGCTTTCCAAAGGAGAAGCTAACTACTTCACTAGTTTACCAAATTTCTTATCAAATCTGTAATAGGGTAGAAAAAATAAAAGTAAGCCTTTTACAGGATATACATTGGAACATTACTGTGAAATCATCTTAATACTTAATTTAAAATTTAATTTGATAAAAGTCTAGACTACTAAGTTAAAGAAAATCCAAATACAATATACAAAATGTGGGTCTATTACACTTCTCACGATGTTATAGGTTTCTCACGATGTTATAGGCTTTCAAGAAAAATGTGCTGTATTAATGAGTTGAAAATAAATACTGAAAAAATGCAACTCAAAACAGATATGATTTCATTATTTACATCAACTACTTTTTTCAAGACAATAATTATACTGATTTCTCATTTTCCAACTGAGAATAATAATTCATTTTCCATTATTTTTCATTATTTTTGTAAATATTAGTGATTATTGCATCCCATCCCACCCTGCAATTTTTAAAGGGAAAGCAAAACTCAAAGGATAGTTCTCTTTAACAATATATCTTTCTTTATCTGCATACAGATAAAACATGTTCCTTTTTCCTCAAGGATTTCTGTTAATTCCATCTGCACTTCGAAGAAAATTCCAATTTTTAGAGCAACTGATTTCTAACCAATAGCCTGAACTTCTGAAAAGCCAGGTATATTTGTGAAGAGTCCAAGAATGCACATAAAAATAAGGGTACACCACTGTATGACCTAAGTATCTGATGGTGATTCAGGGGATCAATTATTTAACTAAATGAATTAATATATTAAAAATTTAGGGAAACGGACTTGGCCCAGTGGTTAGTGCGTCCGTCTACCACATGGGAGGTCCGTGGTTCAAACCCCAGGCCTCCTTGACCCATGTGGAGCTGGCCCATGCACAGTGCTCATGCGCGCAAGGAGTGCCCTGCCACAGGAGTCCCACGCACAAGGAGTGTGCCCCGTAAGGAGAGCCGCCCAGCGCGAAAGAAAGTGCAGCCTGCTCAGGAATGGCGCCGCCCACACTTTCCGTGCCGCTGACAACAGAAGCGGAGAAAGAAACAAGACACAGCAAATGGACACAGAGAACCGACAACCAGGGGAGGGGGGGGGAATTAAATAAATAAAAATAAATAAATCTTTAAAAAAAAATTAGAATATTACCTAACATATAGTAAACATCCAAAAATATTAGTATTATTTAACATTGTTATTTAAAGCATCATATTGGAAAGGAAATGCTAGATATTGATATACAGATGATTTCTGAATGGTTGAAGAAATTCTATGGAAAATTTTGATTTTAAGAATGTAATAAAATTTAATCACTCTTGCCTATTTATGAGATTATAAAATGGAGAAAAATCAAAACATGTGACCTAAGCCATTTCTTTCAGACATGTATTATAGTGAAAGTATTATGAATACAATATATTCACTTCTGTTATGGTCATTTTTTATGTGGGACTTTGATATTCTAGATGAGAAACAGCAAAAAGTTGCATTTTTAGTCAATCTCTAGTTGAGAAATTTACAACAAAGTTAATCTGCTAAAAATCAGATTAACTTTTTTAATACAGCAGCTCTATCTAAATGACAAGAGACCTCGTGTTAAAAAGAAGAGTTGTGCCGATTCCTAATGTCAGTAAACCTTATACTGAGAAAAAAGACTGAAATTTGGAAGGAATGCTATTTGGGTCACGAAATCCACTATCACTTTAATTTTGAAAACTTTATTTCAGGCAGAGTTCAGTGCTTGATTAAGAAGTTTTCTGAGAAAGAAAAGTTTCCAGGTAAAATTTATATACCTTGAAATAATATTTTACTACATTTTACTCTTTGGATAATTTATTTTATTTTTGTATATTCCCTGTCCGGTACTGCTGTTTTGCTGTCTGTGTCCATTTACAGTGTGACCTTCTATGTTTGCTCCTTTTTGTCTTCTTTTCTTGTTTTTTTCTCTAGGCTTTACTGGGTTTCGGTCCTGGGACCTCCGATGTGGGAGAGAAGTTCCTTGTCATTTGCACCACCTCAGTTCCCGGTTTCTGTCACATCTCGCCTTGACTCTCCCTTGCGTCTCTCTTTTTGTTGCATCAAAGTCTTGCTGCATCACTCATCCCGCAGGCCTGGCTCGCCTTTTCCAGGAGCCCTGAGGGATCGAACCAGGTCCTCCCATATGGTAGAGAGAAGCCCAATTACTTGAGCCACATCCTCTTCCCTCTTTGGACATTTTAAAATAAAGATAAATATGAAAGGTAATGCAGAATAATATCCAATTCCCCCCCAATGGGAATATATATACATATATACAGTATACATAATTAATATACATTTATAAATATATGATTTCTCCTTTACTTTCTTTTCTTTTTAAGGGATAATTTGACAAATTTGAAACCCCAAGTATTCTTTATCCCAATTCTATTTCTCTCCTTCCTTTTCCAAAATGAATTTGATCTATATCTATTTCACATTTTATACTTTAATTAAACATATGTATACAAATCTCCATAATACTATCTAAGCTGCAAGTCTTTATATACAGACATTTTATCAATTGATTTTAAATATTAGTTCATTCCCATTTTTATTTTTTCATTGATGATTTTTTAGACATTTTTTGTTTGTTTTGCTATTGATTAATTTTAGAATTTTATTTCTATAAGATAACTGGTCTGGTAAGTAATCAAATCCTTTTAATCTGTAAGGAATTACTTTTTGACTTACTAAGTGTTCACTATCTTTTTCATTTTCCATATATGTTTAAAAAGAACACGTACTCATCAGGTGTTGGGTCCTTGATAAATCCAGCTTCTCAAGTCTTTTTTACTTACCCTGAGATAATTTAGTTATATATATATATACTATATATATATAGTTATATATATATATATATATAGTATGACTCAGGTTCATTTGCTAGACACCCTGGAGCCTCCAATCAAATTATTTCTTTCATACAGACAACTATTAGCAATTAAGTCTACATACCACCTATAAATATCACGAATTCTCAATTTTGTAGTGTTCCCCAAACAATTTGCATTAAAGTGTTACCTGAAACAAATATGGCAGTATGCTCTGGCAGGGTTCAACTAACCATCGCTCCTGTTGAGATAACTTACCTGGGGTGCCTTCCCTAAGGGAGTGGGCTATTGCACTGGCAAGGCTTTCCTATCCTGCTCATGCATGAGGGGTGTAGTGTGTCTACAATATTCTACCTTTTCATGATGTCAAATGCTACTAATTTCACCAATGAAAACCTATTTCCAGCATCCATAATGCTAATTAACAAGGCTTTATTCTCACCAGTGAAAACTCATTTCTAACACTCATTATGATAATCAGTATAGCCTCTGGTGTTGATGGGGGTCAAAGAGAGCTGAAGCACTTTTGTAGCCACTTCTGGAGCGTAGGTTTAGATGAAATGTTCTATAGCTACTACTGGGTATGAATTTCTGATATGACAACTGACCTGGGTTTCTGGGGTGTATAACAAAATGAACGCAAACTGCATATATTGAAGTAATTCACGATAAATCACAGATATCACAGTAATTGTATAGTTCCAGTTGTCTATGTTCTTTTTGACTTGGGATCTGAGTGAGCCATCCTTTCTTGATGTTTGTGGATTTGACAAGGTCCCTTTGTAATTTTATCAGTATTTGTGTGTTATATTTCAAGGATACTTTGGTAGGTACAAATTCATGTATTTATATCATTTTGGTGGATTGTTACTTTTAGTGATTTGTAATATTTCTCCATAGTCTAATAATTATTTGACTTTAAAACCCACATTATTCAATATTAATTTTGCTACACTAGCACGGTTTGGGCCAGTATTTGCTATCTTTATATGTTTAACTTTTTTTTTTTTTTTTGAGGTACCAGGTCCGGGGATTGAACCCATGACCTTGTATGTGGGAAGACAATGCTCAAATACTGACCCACATCAGCTCCCCTGAGTGTTTTTGTTTGTTTGTTTGTTTATTTGCTTGTTGTTTGATTTTTGTTTTTAGGAGGCACTGGGAACCAAACCTGGGACCTCCCATGTGGGAAGTGGGCATTCAACTGTTTCAACTGTTTGAGCCATATCTACTCCCTATTTAACTTTTGTGTGCCATTTTCCTTAAATGCATTTCTTGTGAATTTATATATGTATATATATATATATATCCCCAATACTTTGTACTTTGTACTTTGTCTTTTTAGTTAGGTTCATTACTTGTATCATGATTAGTGATAAATGAAAGATTATTTCCATACTCATAATTTTGGGTTTTGTTTCTACTGCTTGTTCTTTCCTTTTTCCCTCCTATCCCTCCTTTATTACCTTTAAGTGAACAAATAACACTTTCCTTACTTTTCCCTCTTGTTTTCTTTCTGCTAATATGGAAGTTAGAGACTGTATTCCCAATTCTTTAGCGGCTTCCCTTAAATTTCTAGCCATAATAACAATGTTATTATGATATTTCTCTAACCATTACTAACTTTTTAGTAAGTTTTAATGCCATTCTCTACACACTTCAACCATTTACTACGGATCAGTGTTCTCAGTCTTGGCACTATTGATATTTGAAGCCAGGTAATTCTTTGGTATGAGGTGCTTTCCTGTGCATAGTGGAATGTTTCTCAACATCCCTGGCCTTAGTTGTAACAATTAGAAATGTCTCCAGACACTGCCAAATGTGCCTTGAAGGGCAAAATAACCCTTAGTTGAAAAACACTTATCTAGAGAATAAATAACACTGATAAACTTCCTACTTGGCTAATTTGAATGGCAGGGAAAAAACAGGCAAAATTTGCAAGCTTATATATACCTAACCATCTTGTACAATTAGCCTCTTAATTAACAGCTACAGAAATTAAAAGTCAACCATATGTCTAAGTCTTTAGAATTATAGTCCTTGTAAAGTTGTCTGATTACCACTTATTTTCATATCTTCATGAAACTTTGGTTATAGAAAGAGCCAAATAAACATTTAAAAAAGTTTTTTACCTTTAATTTCCTGTCATAAACATATCTGTGTGTCTACAAGGACTTAGACAGCCACTGGGGCCAAGCCAGGATTCCCGTAGTGAAACAATTGACTTGGCATCACATTGACAACATATAAACAACAGTTTGTCAACAGGCTTCACATTAGTGACAGAACATTTTTTGGCAAAACAGAGGCATCCTTCTGGGCACCATGGCAAAAACAGCTACTAGCTTTCATTCAGGACTCCTCTGCATGAAGAACCAAATTAATTAAAAGATTATAATTGTGACACTTGTTTAAAAAAGACTTTTAAGGAAAAAATACAGCACAGCAGAATTTCTGTTGAATAAAAATTTTCCTCTAGTAGTTTATTCATACCAGCTATAGACCTGCAACTGCTAAAGGTTTTGAATTTTATTTTGTCTTGATTTCTTTTTCTTAATTTAAAACTAGCATTAAAAAGGATATGTTAGCCATATTTGGAAATGTAACTGTTTTTGCCAAAATGGTGATAACAATATCACATTTTATTCTGTAGTTCATAAAGTACATGAGAAATAAAATAAAAACAAAACTATACATTTATAAATACATAATTTCCTTGAAATAAGATGTAAATACTGTTTTATTAGAGATTTCAAAGAATAGAATGAGCTGAGAATTACGGGAACCTGAAAATGATCAAAGGAACATGAATTTTCCTTAATTTTAAAAAAAATCGAAAGATTTCAACTTGCATAAATGACCACTATTTCAGCACCTGGACCATTATATAAAGATGAAACTTGTTCACCCAGTTATGAATATGTCACTGTGTATGTCTGTCACTCGAAGTTGCTCAAGATAGAGGGTAGACTGGCTTAGCCCTCCTATGCCAAGTTAAGATTTTTTTTAGATAATTTTGAAAATATTTACTATGATACATACTTAAGCTCCTTTAACCCAAAGGTAAAAACTACTGGACATTGATAAGATTAGCTGAGAAGACCATAAGCATAAATGTTGGTGAAGCTGAAAGTGCTAGACCCAAAACTCTGTAAAAACTATTCAACAGTCTAGTTTAACATTCGTGCCCTGATTTTTAAAATAAGTCACTTTCCACAATTATATCCAAAACATTTTTTGACTCTGTTAAGTTAGTTATTTCCTAAAAATGTTTGTAATATAAATGGCATCTCTCCCCTTTCTATTATGGTCTAAGTGCCTTAAGGTGATATTCAATGACTCAAATGTTTTCCAACAGATCTGTGCCCCAACTCTATGCCAGCACTGTGTTGGCTACAAGACATAAAGGTAAGCAAGACATGATGTACTCCTTGCTCTCTAGGAACTCATGGTCTGTTAGAGATCAACAAATAAACCAATAGTTACATTAAAAATTGTTACTGGATAATGTTTAATAACTCCAACTTAAGTCTGTGTTTAGCTAATGGGGTAGGATGGGAGGAGGTTTGAGATCAAGTTGTTGCATAAGAATGGCCAGAGGTAAAACAGGGAAGTCTAGGAGGACTTTCAAGAAGGAGACAGGATGGAAAAGGAGATGGGCAGGGCCTTGTGTAAGATAATAGAGAGTGTGGGCTTTATTTCAAAATCCTTGAGATGCTTAGGGACAATTCTGAGAAGATAAGTGATACAGACAGTATTGCATGTTAGAAAGATTGTAGATGCAGCAGGGTGTTGAGGCTATTTGTAAGGAGGGCGTCCTTGGACTGAGACCAGGTAGCAAGCTCTGTCTAATTGTACATCAAAAAGTAGAAGTAACTACAGAGAAGGAGAAAGAACTGAAAAATACTTAGAAGGGAAAATGGGTAGAATTTGGTGATTTAAATGAATGTGAGAGGTTAAGAAAAAACATTTCTAAGCTGCGTGATCTTGTGGAACATACTGCCAAAATTTAAATTAGCACATTTAGGGGAAGAAAATAATGAGTTACAGTTTTGCATACTCAACATTTAACTAATATACATTGAGTGTCTACTATGTACCAGTTATAGTTTAACAACTAAGGATACCACAGTGAACAATGCAGACAAAAAACACCTGCAGTCATGCAACTTAAATCTCTTAGGGGATTCAGACAAATGAGGTAAATACATAAAATATCAAGTATGTTAAACAGTGATAACTAACAGTAATAAGAATAAAAGAAGAAAAATAAAGCAGAACAGAATTTTGCAGGTTGAAATTTTAGATAATGTGGGCAAGGAGAACCTTCCCTGAAAATCTTACTTTTGGGTAATGACTTAAAGGAAATAATGAACATTGGTCTGGAGTGGGAAGCAATATTTGCCAAAAGAATGAAAATTATAGAAAATGAATTTTAATCTGCAGTTGATAAAAATAAAATCGATATTAATAATTGCTTTGATAAAATGCTATGTATATGAACAACTAAGCAGTATGTATTTTAAGTATTTCTCCACATTTCATTTTCCATTCACTTATTCACTTGGCAAAATTATATTGAAAGCCTTCCATGCATATAAAATTGCTGTGGAAGTCACAGACATGCTAAGCCCTACCATCTCCCAGCCCTTGCATACTCTTCTCCTTTTCTTTATGCCAGATGTTTCGATATATTTCCATTCCACAGGGTAGGGGGAATTAGGTCTAATGGAGCTGACCATACCTTGAACCCAAAATGAGAACAATCAGTTTCAACTGCTTAACAAGGAGGGAACTCTCAATGGCAGGCTTCCTCCCCCAGGGGTGTATAAATGCCCAGTTGTCATGCAGCACAGGCATCACTTCTCTCTGACACTAAGTGGGATGCCTACGCAAAGCAGGGCATTTAGAGCTGCTGTCCACCAAACCTGACCTGAGCAGGTGGCCTCCCTGCAGGACCGGCAATGTTGAGCTCTCTTCTCTTGCTCTTTTGGTCCCCTTGTCCTCTGTAAGTAATAAAGCCATCATTTGCTAACGTCTTTGTAGTGCCTGAGTCTGTGTTCCCACAATGAACAGTGTAGCAACTTGCTCCATAAACATCATGAGCTATGGGGTTGATAAATTTTTTGCATGTTTTTATTATTTTATTTTAAATATTTGAATAATATGAAACAAGTGTTATATATTTACCTACATAGTAACCATTACCAATGCTTTCTACTCATTTGAATACATCCATATTTTTCAAGCAGTAATGAATTTTTTTCATAAAGAACATTTATCATTAAAACATTTTATGGTAAACTTTTTATCAAATGTTTTATCATTAAAACATTTGTATGATATTTGTTTTAAAACTTTTCTCTTACACTTGGTTTTGAGCAATTGGATTTGAATGTACTTTGGTACAGTTTTCTTCATGTTTGTTGTACTTGGGTTTCATTGAGTGTCCTGAATTTGTGACTTTTTAGTTTTTATCCAGTTTGAAAAACATTTTACCAATAGTAGTCCAAAAATATCTTGATCCCTCTTTCTCCTCCCATTCAGGGAATCCATATATATTAGGACTCTTGATGATGTCCCACAGCTCAATGATTCTCCTAAATTTTCTTTAAAATTTTGAAATAATATGTATTCAAAGGAATTTGTAAAGGTAGGTTAGAGAGGTCTTTTGTACCTTTTACCCAGTTTCTCCTAATTGTTACATCTTAATAAAATATAATGAAATTCCAAATCCAGTAAACTGACATTAGTACAATGTATATGTATATTTCTATATCATTTTATCATATGTACTGATTGGTGTAATCACAGTAGCACTAGAAAACTGTTATGACTCTTCACTCTGATATTTATGGTCTCCAATGCCAAAACCACTCTCATTTATAATGATTTTAGGTAACATGTCAAATCTTTCTGACTGCTTTCAAGAGTTTCTTTAATTTTTAGAAGTTTGACTATGATGTGTCTTGGAGTGGATTTCTTTGGGTTTATATTGATTGGAGGTTGCTCAGCTTCTTGAATCTGTAGTGTTTTAGTTTCCTCATTGCTAAACAGTGAGTTGGCTTAAATAATGGGAATTTATTGGCTTACAGTTCTGAGGCTAGGGGAAATCCAAATCAAGATGCCACACAGGAAATTCTTTATTCTCAAGGATTGGCATTCTGGAACTGTCTACCAATGATCCTTGGTCCTTGGCTCCACTGTCACATGGCAATGCACATGGTGCCCTCTCCTGGCCTCTCCTGGCCTCTCTGGCCTCTCCTGGCCTCTTCCTTCTCTTCCAGTTTCCATTGAATTTCACCTTCTGTCTGCTTCCTCTGGCTTTCTCTCTGTGTGTGATCTTCCTTATAAGGCCTTCAGTAATAGGATTAATCCCCATCCTGTTACAGCAGGGCCACACTTTAACTGAAGTAAACTCATCAAAAGGTCCTATTTACAAGAGCTCACACCCACAGGAATGGATTGCATTTAAGAACATATTTTCTGGGGTATATAGTCCCAAACCACCACAGTAAGTTTATGATTTTTGTCAAATTTTGGACATTTACAGCCATTATTTCTTTGAATATTTGTTTAGTTCCACCTTTTTCTTCTTTCCTTCTTGATTTCAAATAAAAGTTAGGGATTTCAGATATTGGTTCCTTTGAGGGCTAAAGAGACCCATGGGAGTTATGGTCATGGCCGATGGGGTTAACTACCAGGTCAGATGGCCCCTCTTTGGAAATGGTGGTTATGTGTGATGAATCTGGACTCAGATGGGATCTCCCTTCATAAGACTTTCATGCTAATGTGCTGGAGGTGCAGTTAATGTTGGGGTTTAAGATATATTTAGGGGATTTGAATCTCTGGACTGACAATGTGATAGCCAGGTCCTGAGCCTCAACAGACTCCAGCACCCACAATCTGTTTTATTGGACTTACCACACTCAGCTAAGGTGGAGTTGAAGAAAGACAACCACCACACCATGGAGCCTAGAGTGATTACAACTGAAAGTGGGAGGATTGCATCCAGCATCCATGTGGAATCTGAGCCTCCTCTTGACATAGAGGTGCAATGGACACAACCAATCCAATGTCCACATAGAAGAGGTGGCATTGGATTGGGAAAAGTGGACATGGTGGCTGATGGGTATGGGGAAAGGCAGGAAGAGATGAGAGGTGGAGGTGTCTTTGGGACATGGAGCTGCCCTGGATGGTGCTTCAGAGGCAATCACCGGACATTGTATATCCTCACAGGGCCCACTGGATGGAATGGGGGAGAGTATGGGCCATGATGTGGACCATTGACTATGAGGTGCAGAGGTGCCCAAAGATGTACTTACCAAATCCAATGGATGTGTCATGATGATGGGAGGGAGTGTTGCTGGGGGGGGGGGGGGGGGGAGAGAGGTGGGGTGGGGGGGGGTTGAATGGGAACTCATATATATTTTTAATGTAATATTATTACAAAGTCAATAAAATAAAAAAAATAAAAAAATACTAAAAAAGAAAAAATAAATAAAAGTAGAGCAAAGAAATTTACAGGCAAAAAAGAGTGATGGTGGCATGTCATGGAAATTTATCAAAGTAAATAAAAATCAATATTAAAAAATCAAAAAAAAAAAGTTAGGGATTTTGTTAAGGTCCCACAATTTCCTGAGACTGCTCATTTTTAATTTTAATTCTAATTTCTCTCTGTTGTTCAGATTGTATAATTTCTATCATTCTGTCCTGAAGTTTGCTTCATCTTCCTTTATGCTCTCCATTCTGCTGTTGAGTTTATCCACTGAGCTCTTTATTTTCAGTTCTAAAATTTCCAGTTTTTTTTTTCTCATGTCTTTACTCAACTTCTATTTTTTCGTTTGTTTCAAGTGTGTTCATAATTGCTCACTGAAATATTTTTATGTAAGCTGCTTTAAAATCCTCATTCTAATATCTATGTTATCTCAGTCTTGGCTTCTGTTGGTTGTCTTTTCTCATCTAGTCTGAGATCTAACTTGGTCATAGTATGATAAGTGATTTTCAATTGAAACCTGGATCTTTTGAGTCTTACAATTTGAGATGCTGGATTACATTTAAATCTTATATTTTATCAGCTCTCCTCTGACACTGCTCCAGTAAGGGAAGGGAAATGCTACCAGGTAAAATGGAAATCCAAGTTCCTCACTAGGTTTCTCCCTATACCCCCCTGTGTAAGAAGGGTAAGAATGTCTCATTACTGCTCTTACATAGTCACCACAAGAATGTGGGGTGGGGTGGGGTGACTTTGTTCTCTCTCAATAGTGGTGAAAGTCCTTACTTTCCACTGGGCTTCCTCTAATATCACCCTAGCAGGAAGAGAGTTTCCTTGTTACAACAAGTTGGAGGTAGAAGACCGGGCTCCACACGTGGTCTCCACTGACATGATGAGAAGTGACCTCTTTAGTGCTACAGGTGGTGAAAGTCCCACACTCCTGCAAGGTCTCCTTTGACACCATCTTAGTAAAGGGGAGTAGTGTCTTGGTATTACAAGATAGAGATAGAAGTACAACATTCCTGCTGTGTCCCATGATTCCAAGGGATGGGGAGTCAGAAACTTTTTACTGCTAGGTGGGAGGTGATAGTCTTGGTTTCCCACTCAGCCTTATTTGACTTCCTGGCTGGGGGAAGTTGATGTTGGAAGCAATTCATCTCATTACAGTCTGATGATGGTGGAAATCTAGACTCTCCTAGAACTTTGTGGTGGGATTGGGTAGGACCAAGTTGCTTTTTTTCCCCCTGTGGTGTTTAGGTGGAATAGAATGGTTATTAACTAAAAGTTTTCTATCATAGTTGATTGCCCCCATGACTCAAAAGTCTTTTTCCCTAGCAATTCTATTTCTCTCTCTAGTTATATCTCATGATGGCTTTATTTTATATCTTCTTATGAGTGTTTGTATGAAAGCTACAAAAAGAAACAAAAAACACACCTCATTCCTACTATGTACCCCAAAGACTAATTATAGAGCTAATTTGTTTTCAAGGATCTCCACATCAAGCAACAGAGAAGTCAAAAACTACTGCAAACAATACAATTTGATGATCAAGATTTTAAAGAAATGCTGTCTTGTCCCATAAAATCTTTAGTAATGACAGAAATATTCTATATCCATATTGTCCAGTGTGGTCGTACTTGAAATATGACTGATACTACTGAGGAAATGAATTCTTAATTTTATTTAATTATAATCAGTTTAACTTAAATAGCCACCTGTAGCTAGTGGCTACTATATTGGATAGTACATTTCTAAAGTAAATGCATTGGCAGAGAGGCAGAGGGGATTATTATTAAAATGAGTTTTGAATGATGACTAATTTAGCCAGATGGAAAGTTACTTTATGGCAAAAGGAAAACATAAAAAGACATAGAGGTCAGCAGGAACATGCTGAGTTTAGGACACTATAAGATTTTCCAGTATGGATCAGCTGATGGTATGTTAGATGTGGTAGCACAGTGAAGGTGTAGGGGTGAAGTGGGGACAGGTGTGAAGACTTTTCTGTCATACTGAGGAAGCATATTATCATTGTCAATGGAAAGTCACTGAAGGATTAAAAAAGAAGAAGGACATAATTAGATATTCATGTTATAAGACTATCTTTCAGAATCAGACAAATGGAGAAGAAACGGACTTTGGCCCAGCGGTTAGGGCGTCCGTCTACCATATGGGAGGTCCGCGGTTCAAACCCCGGGCCTCCTTGACCCGTGTGGAGCTGGCCATGCACAGCGCTGATGCACGCAAGGAGTGCCGTGCCACGCAAGGGTGTCCCCCGTGTGGGGGAGCCCCACGCGCAAGGAGTGCGCCCGTGAGGAAAGCTGCCCAGCGTGAAAAGAAAGTGCAGCCTGCCCAGGAATGGCGCCGCCCACACTTTCCGTGCCGCTGACAACAACAGAAGCGGACAAAGAAACAAAAGCAGACAAAGAAACAAGACGCAACAAATAGACACCAAGAACAGACAACCAGGGGAGGGGGGGAAATTAAATAAATAAATAAATCTTTAAAAAAAAAAAAAAAAAAAAGAAAGTACCCAGAACAAATGCTTTATGTGATAAATAAAATTATTAACTAGACTAAAATAATGTTCAGAAAATTAAAACGTCTACAGAATACTGATAAAAATCTATCAGATGGTTGACCACAAAGAAAATCTCAAATTCAATTTAAAAGTAAAATTTTAAATGCTAAAATTTCTTGTCATAAGTGCTGTGGCTATAAATAATTTTTAAAGGTAAATAAAAAAAGTAAAAGAAAAACTATTATGCAATATACCACTTAAAAATGTAGAACTGTCATTCTGAAAATAGCCCATTTTGGGTCCTGAATTCTTCTACCAACCTAGTCATTTTAAACGTGTGTACCTTGATCTCTATGGCTTGATGCTGTGGCAGTTGTCATCATAAGAGGTTTTGGGTAAAAAAAGTCATGCTACCTTTAAAAAATATCTGAGTATTATTTACTGTCCATCTCTATGTCTGCATTTAAATAAAGCTAATATTTAGTAAATATTCGTCTTGCTCTGCAAATAATTCTATCCTTATTTGAATTATATTCATTTGGGTTTAGTTTTAAATTTCTCTCCAATTCCCTTTTGAATCCCCCAATATACCAAACAGATGCTTAAATCGTATTTTCCGTTAACCCACTTATTTTCCTTTGTTTTTTATTCTTTCTTATTAATGATTCCTCTCTTTAGCTTATGTTTTCTATTAAATCTATGCGTTGGCAGGATGCACAGGATAATTTCAGTCTTTGAAAAATGAAGCAACCGTTTAACATTACCAAACAACAAAAATAATTTGATTGATTTTCAGTAGTCAAGTTTTCAAAATACTTCAAAGTCATATTATATGGCTTTAATCAATTCAGTGAAAGGTTAATATTTTGAAATATAAGGGCTCTATATTGTTTGAATAATAGATATCCATTGCAAATTTATTTCAAATTTGTAGCATTTGCTGAGTAATAATAAATTATGTACATTTTAGAGAAAGGTATTTAAGAAATATATTAAAGAAACAGTTTAAAAATACTAAACAAGGTGAGAAATAAATGTGCAAATCAACAACAACAATATTTTTTAAGGTATATTAAAAAATAAAAATGTGAATATTCCCATAATAGCTTGCATATACTCATTTAGAGTACACTGAACTGGTTCTCTTATGATATTATTTTAGAGTATTATTTCTCAGCAGTTAAGTGAATTTGATAATTAAGACCTAAAAGCAGTCATAAAATAATTTCATGATATCATCCCTGAGGGGAGCATTTTACATAGGTTTGGATCAATTGCTACATTTGTTCATGCAAAAAATATATTTATTATGCACCCATGATGCTTGGAAAGAAAATGGCCAATAGGTGATGGTGTTTAGGTGAGTAGTCAATAGATAGGAAGAAAAAGGTGAACGAATCATGCCCCATACCCTCCAAGTGCAAAGTAGTGCTACATGGTAAGGATGATTTACAGCACAGGTGAGAAGTTCTACAAATGTTGTGAATGAAGAATCCAGCCAAAATGAACTGTTGTTAAATGCATTTCATACAATATAATCAGATTATTTAATTTTTAAGATTCCATGGCAAAGATTTTATAACTTTCTAGTAAATTTTTTCATCATCTCCTTCTGGTGGATTTAATGGTGTACCATGGTTTGGATTTGGTCTTGGTCATGGACCACATTCTGGTGCATGTAGACCTATTATAAATAAGATCCATTCAAGATGTTATTTCATTTAAGGTGTGGTCCAACACATTAAGTTAGGCTTTACTCCAAATTACTGAAATCTTTTATAAGCAGAGTGAAACCCAGTGGAGGAGAGAAGCTACAAGGAGCATCCAGAAACTGAATGTTGAAGGAACCAAGAAGAGAAGGGAGAATTTGCAACCATGTGCATGGCCATATAAAGGAAAAGCCAAGGACCAAGGGTCACTGGCAGTCAGTTACAGAACAACACAGTCTTCTCACAGAAAGCATTGCCTCAGTTTTCAACTTCTAACCTCAAAGCCATGAGTCAATAAATTCCGTGGGCCAATAAATCCCCATTCTTTAAAGCAACTCATTTCAGAGCATTTTCTTTAAGAAAATTTTTTAGAAGTTTCTAATTTCCTGCAGCAAATATGTATGGCCATTTGCCTAATATCCCATTTTAAAACCCAAATTACAAACCCTTTACTTAAAAAATAAAGGGATGAGAAGAATCAATATTTTTCTGAAGAGAGAGAGTAGTTTCAATTAAGTAATCCCACATTATATATTCAAATGAGGAGGAATAAAAAATAAAAGCTTAATGCTTCTGATGGACAACCATTTACTAAAGTAAAGAGCATCTATTAGTTATTTCAGATAGTAAGCATTTATTGAGTAGTTATTGTTCGTAAAGTACTCCACCTTAACACACTTGTTTACTTATCAGTAGTTTTATAACCTCTTGAAAATGAAAACCTGTTTATAAAGACTACCAAGAACTATTTTAGAAGAAAATATACATTTTTACATGACATATAAATTGCTTTCCATGAACTTGGTAGTGTGTCTGGACAATGATAGTCCTACTCTTGAAACTGTTTGTGAGTTTTTTAGGGTAAGAACTTTTCAAGTGGGATTTTCTGGTCATAATACATTTTTCATACCATAAATAGGGACTGAAAATAAACACATATTTTTCTGAGAGGTAATTTTACATTTTGCCACATATTTGTCACAACATTCTACCTTAAAATAATATTTCTGACTTCTTACCTTAACTGACCTATTAACAGTCTTCCTCTTCAATTTCATGCCTCAGTGTGATCACTAACAAAACAGTCTACATTTCTTAGCTGGGAGGTAATAGCATTTTCGAATGACCTGAAATCCTTTGGAATTGTACTCTACCTGATTTTCAGGGTACTTAATCCATTTGTATGCTCCAAAGTTTTCATTTGAATTTGTATCAGTTTCTTCTGTGTCAAGTGATGTAGCGATAACTTTATATAATGTGACAATGCGTAATGTACAGTTAGAAACTTTTCTTCTATAGGAGTAAGATCTATCAATGTAATGGATTTAACTACTAAATAAAATTATTTATCCATTCTACATACTTCTGTATAATTACTACATTGTTATTTTCCAAGTTAGCTACACCATTATATACTATGAATGTTTTTTACTTAAAATTATAAACAATCTAAATATATCAAAAGAATAAAAATTAGTAAAATTTCAATTTATTTCTTCTGCCTTTGGGAGCTAGAAAGCAACATGCCACTATCATGGAATATAAGAAATCAATATCACTGTCATTGAATTTCATTTATGCACTCAGTTTAGCAGCAAATCTTAGGGAAAGGGCATTATGCCTGGCTGGAATTTGGTAGGCAAAGGATGGGGAATTCCAGTATTAGGGCCAAGCTTGTGTATCATGAACCAAAGCTGGCCAGCAGTTTGCTTTTGTAAATAACATTTTATTGGAACATGGCCACACTCTTTCTTTTACATATTGTCTATAACTGCCTTCTTGCTACAAAGGCAGAACTGAGTGGTTGTGGCAAACTCTATATGGCCATGCAAAGCCCAAAATATCTACTATCTGGCCCTTTAAGGGAAAAGTTTGCCAGCCTCTATTTAGATTATTTATGAACTGTGAACTATTAGTTATGTGTTGTTGAAACAAATACCACCATAAGAATAATTTGGAAGGATAATATAATTTTTGAAAGTAGAAAATTTGATGAAAATCTAAATGGGGGAAACAGATGTGGCTCAAGTGATTGGGCTACCATCTACCATATAGAAGGTACAGGGTTCGGTGTCTGGGGCTTCCTGGTGAAAGCAAGCTGGCCCAGGTAGACTGCTAGCCCACATGGAATGCTGGCCCATGTGGAGAGCTGGAACAGCAAGATGACACAACAAAAAAAGACACAGAGGAGAGACAATAAGAGATGCAGTAGACCAGAGAGCTGAGGTGATACAAGAGAATGATCACCTCTCTCCCACTCCAGAAGATTCCAGGAATGGTTCCCAGAGCCGCCTAATGAGAATACAAGCAGACACAGAAGAACACACAGCGAATGGGCACAGAGCAGACAATGGGGAGTGGAGGGAAAGGGTAGAGGGATGGGGGAGAGAAATAAATAAATAAATCTTAAAAATAAAAAAACTAAATGAAAAAGTTCCCCTTGTAAATTTCAGATAACATCTCATAACTGAAGGAATTTTTCTTTCTTTATGTAGGTACTTTGTTCCATTGCTTCATGTACAGAAAGCAAGGATTTGGAAAGGAGAATCCACCCACTTCTATGAAGAGTTGGTAGAGCACTTGGCCTAGAGGGAATTTTTCCTGTGTACATATGACACATATGTATCCCCAGCCTACTCAAGGCCAAGAAGTCTTAAGAAAGGTGGTTTTTACTTATGGAAAGAGAAAAAGGTCACATCTAGCACAGTCTGTGCTTCTCCAGAGGTGATTTCTCCATTCAACAAACTGATCACCTATTTTGGGTTGAATCCAGTAAAACAATCTGGAACTAATTGACTTTATATTGCTATAGCAGCATCTTTAAACTAATAATAGAGTTGTATTCCCCCCACTAGGAGGGAAATTTCCAGGCTTCACTCTGCCAAAAGACATTTCTGAAGAAAATTATAGACCATGGCATGTTATTGGGCTAGGGGATGCATGAGCCAATCAGTGTAGAGCTGGGAACAGGTCTATTAAGAGCAGACTTCAATGGGGATTACAGATATTATCCCATAAATGGAAGATGGTGAGTAAATACCAGGCAAAGGACTTTAGTAGAGTAGGGAATAGACTCCAGCATCCAGGAACTCTGAATTATTTGATGTGAAAATAGACTTTTCCCTATTGCCTTCTGATGATGTCTGAATGCTAGTTTAAAGTTTTCTCTGGAGGAGGGAAGGTCCAATATAAGCATCAGTGCTTATTATCCTGGGACAATCAGACTGAGCTACTAAAGTCCTCCAATTAGAGGCTAGCCAGCACCCAATTCAGAAGCCACTTGGCACTGGCCATGGCCATCTATCAGAAGACTGATTAATACTAATATTACTATTAATACCAATGAGAGTATCTGGCATCTCTTTAACACACTCCACCCCCACACACACACACACACACAAGCATGTTAGCAAAATCCTCATTTTCTGCGCCTGTCTCTAGTCATATCAGCCTCAGGACATACACTTTCCTTTCACCTTTCCTATCCCCTCTTTCTGAGGGTTTTACCAACATGCCTGATGCTGCCTGTCCACCCAGGAAATGCCCTGTCCTGGAATCTTGTTCCAGCCTGCTCAGAATGTCCTGGAAACATGCAACTTCCATTGCCTGAACATTCACCATCATGCCTCTATCCATGTGATTAGGATCCTTGAAGTCTGTGCTTTGTACCACAAAGAATTCTGGATTCCCTGAGAACCCAGAAGCTGATTAATTCTGACTGTTCTTCAATTATCAATAATGAATGTTCTGGCAATTTTTGCTGCTGAAGATTAGAGTTATGACAGTGCAAGGAAAGTCCCTTCTTATTGAGATGAAACCGATTTATCCACACTAAATCTTTAAAGTAAGCTTTTATAGTGCTTAAATTCATAGCTATGCTATCTTTTATTTTTTTCTTCTTCTTTTTCTGTTTGTCTTGTTTTGTTTTTATCACTATATTGGCACTTTGGAATGCTTCCGCCATGCTAATACCAAATGCTTTGGCAAATATGTTAACTGGCCTTGAATATCTGTTGCCAACTTGCATCTTTCCTGTTCATTAGCCTTCTTTCTCCCCTCTGGAGCCCCTTAGTTTCTTTTGGATTTGTTTATCTCCATTAGAATCTTCCACTGATACTATAACCGATATTCAATGTGCTAAAGCCTGCTGGACATCAATCTGTCTGGGCATCTATTCTGAATAGCTCACTCTGTTTTTGCGTTGGGGTGGAAGAAGATATCAATAAACACTTTGATTATCATCTGATTTTTCCTGACCTGAGAAATCTCTTAGGTTCCTGCCTCAATATCTCACATTTCCCTGTGAGACTCTTCCAGTTTGGATCTGATTGCAGGATCAAGAATCCACTGAGCCTCCTCTTGACATAGAGGTGCAATGGACACAACCAATCCAATGTCCACATAGAAAAGGTGGCATTGGATTGGGAAAAGTGGACATGGTGGCTGATGGGTATGGGGAAATACAGGAAGAGATGAGAGGTGGAGGCGTCTTTGGGACATGGAGCTGCCCTGGATGGTGCTTCAGGGGCAATCACCGGACACTGTAAATCCTCACAGGGCCCACTGGATGGAATGGGGGAGAGTATGGGCCATGATGTGGACCATTGACCATGAGGTGCAGAGGTGCCCAAAGATGTACTTACCAAATGCAATGGATGTGTCATGATGATGGGAACGAGTGTTGCTGGGGGGGGAGAGGTGGGGTGGGGAGGTGGGGTTGAATGGGACCCCATATATATATATTTTTAATGTAATATTATCACAAAGTCAATTAAAAAAAAAAGAATCCATTGTTGACAATATACATTAATTAACTGATTAATTGATTGTTTAACTTGAAATGAGAACCAAAAAGCTCATATACTTGCAGAATTGTTACTGTATGCATGCAGTTGTCTAATGCATCCTGTGAGTGTTCTTTGTAGAATTAACAAGTCCTTGAGAAAAATTTTGCCACTAAACTTGAGTATGCCTCTGAGACCATTCGGGACACTAAATAGTCTCAATCTGTAAAGATAGTTAGATTACATAAATGTGCATTAAAAAAGGTAGGGGATTCCCATATGCCCCACTCCTAACCCTCCCACACTTTCCCACATTAACAGCATCCTTCATTAGTGTGGTGCATTTGTTACAATTGATGAACACATAATGGAGCATTGGGCACTGCTTTTTGAACTCCACCAGCTTATGCACATTGTTTGCAGCACTCAAGAGAACTGTATTTTTCCAAGTATTTCATTACAGTGACAAAAGAGTGCCACACATCCAAAGGTGCTGCATTGTGGCCATGGAAGTTAATCTGCTGCCCAACTTTGCAAAGTACCAGCAGAGAATCACCTGGGCATCAAGAAGATGTGGGCCATGATTGTCATTTTTCACTGACTAGTTTTATATTCCAAAGTAGCAATGATGCAAATGATTATTGTTAACAAAATTACAATTTTAATTTTTTAAATTTTAACAAAATTGAAATGAACTTTTAAAAGCTGTAAATGTTCAGTATTTCTACAGTTTTCCCAGCAAGATATTTATAAATGAAACAATCAAATGAGACAATGAATTTGGAACTATCTTTAAAATTGAAAATTACTTTAAAGCTGTAAGATCTTTTAGTCATCTTTAAAAGATAATACTAGATTTCCTATTATGATATGGTTTGGCCTGCTGTAGTTTACTGATACATTTAATTTGTTTGATGAGCTCAACACATGACCTAAATGGTGGAATTATTGTGGTAGCATGTTAAATTCTTAGAATGAAATTATTGGGGGGGGGGATTCTCTATACTCAATGTCATAATCCTGCCAGGAAACAGCACAGTCCAACAGGATAATAGAGAACTATTTAAGAGAGGGATTTTTCTGAGATACAGGAAAGCTTAAGGGAAACCAGCAATGGATGTAAAACACCCAGGGGCTAATGGGGGGGGGGGGGGAGGGCTGTTACCAGCACTGGCTTGAGGGGGTCAGATTTCAGAGAGAGAACCACACATGACTTTGAGAGAGGAATACAGCTACTGCCAGCTGACGGCTTGGCAGGGAATGTGCCATGAGAATAATATCACAGTGTTCCTTGCCTTCCACCTCCAATCTTTGCCAGTACCTACTGTTGGTTGAATCTAATCAGAAGCCAGAGGGCAATGAATCTCATTAATGAAGTTCATAAATATCAGCCTCTGGAGTCCCAGAGGAGGGCAAATGTGGCAGGATAAAAAACAAATAATCCAAAATATAGAGAACTAAATTCAGAAATAGATGAATATCTGGGATGATTTTTCCATGTTACATATAAAAGTGTGCATTTAAAAAGTTAATTTAATTGGTATGGATGAGGTTAATTCAGTCACTTATTCAGCAAAGCTTTAGTGAACACCTATTAATATATTTTATTCTGTGTACGGACTGCCTATGATTTGGTATGATTCCTCTTCTGAAGATTTTATCATTTCATCTAAAAGATAGATGTGAAAATTCAACTATTATAACTTCAAGTTATAAAAGAGGAAATCAAATGGGGCCATGGAAACTCAGAGAAGGAGGGAACTAAGAGGAGGCTTCTAGAAGAAAACATCACATGAGCCAAATCTTAAGGAAGGACAGAAATTAGATAATGGCACCTTGGGCGAGTGGGAGAAATGACGTTGAAGTACAAAAATGGGAATGTGCAAAATCACATGGGCTCAAGAAAATGTGGTTCTGGAAACAGGAACTTTTCAATTTTGCTGGAAGGGAGGATTTATGATAAATTTCAATTTAAAAGTTAAAAAAAAAAAGAATGCAGCATAGATGAACTCAATAAAGATTGGCTTGGATCTTTGTGGTACTTCAATTGGATTTGTAAGAAGTTTGTAATTTTTCCTGAAATGCGTGAAGAGCCAAGGAAGAATTTTAAGCAAGGGAAAGGCCTGTAGATATTTGCGTTTGAGAGATATAATTAGAGGAGTTGTGTCAGATTCATGGGAAGAGTATGTCTAAAGGCCTGAGGCCAATTAAGAGAGTACTACAAAACCCAGATGAAATACACCAATGGTCATTAATCAGGAATGACTATGGGAATAGGTCAAGGGTCCAGGTCATAGAAATTGGAGATGAAATGGGTGTCAGGAATGCCCATCAAGCCTGGTGCCAAGGTTTCTGTCTTGCACATCTGGATAAAGTGGGCTATCATGGCCACTGTAAGAAATATGGTAGGAAGAACAAATATGGGAAATTCAAGATTGGGAAGGCTATGGAGCAAAACAGTACCTGGAAGAGAAGTTGGCACTAATATAAAGATGTGTCCTATATGGTTATTATGAACATTCAGATGGACAGTGTCTATATAGTCTGTTATTATTGTAGCCAAATTGTAACCACTCAATATAGGCTGCTTTCATATAAGCAAATGTAAGAACATTTAGAACACTAAGGTGATTTACTTTTATTTCTTTCCCTTAGAAAAAGAATAAGTAAAATGAATGGATTATTTATATTGTGTGTACAGATTCATTATATCTCAAAGGGATTAATATGTTGGTAATAAAGAGTTTTAGTTCAATATTTCTGTTTAATAGTTTCATTAAATGTTATATTTTTTTATTTTCTATATTGTTTCATAAAGGTATTTTGAAATGAAAGGAAAAATATTGTTTATTTTTTAAAGAAAATCAATTCAGGTAAATAGACATTCAAGAAAATTTCCTTTAAAAATCCCATAATCAAATTACCTTTTATTCCAAATGGCTTGTTTCTGTGCAGATAGGACTTCTATGAACTTGGACCTTTCTATATATAAAATTAATATATTTTAACATATTATAACTGTATTTTCATGAACCAAAAATAATCAGTACCTGGTTATTTTTTCTTGTGTAGATTTAACATCACTGTATGTGTATGTATATACTATGTTATTATAGCAAACAATGAATAAGTTCAATATCATTTGCAAAATCCAAAGGTTACTAAATTTATATTAGTTGCTTATGTAGTACTTAATTGTGAAACATAACTCTAAGGCTCTACAGATGCCTCCAATTTCACATCATTCTTCAGGTTCCACTCAATCTACCTCCTTCGCTGAGCCTACCTTCGTTAGTACAGAACTCATCAAGCATTCTTGTTTCCAAACTCATCTAAAACATTATCTATACCCAAAATGTATCATATTTACTAATGTTTCACATGCTTGTTTTCATTTTTACCTTGAAACCAGATGGTAATCTGGTAATCTCCTTGAGGTCAGGGGCCTAATCTCTCACTGTGAGATACATAGATCTCAGGAAACTGATGGTACACATACACACATACGCACACACAAAATTTATTGTGAGCTCTACATGGGAAAGACTGAAAGAAAGGAAATACAATATTATATATTTCTTTTTGCCAAACAGTTTAAAATTGGAACTGAAAATTAAATTTATTGGACACATCATAATTGTATATAGAAGAAAATAATCTTAAATCAGCAAAGCATCATGCATGGCAAAGTTTTGAGGAGATATCATGACTTAACTCTGGATTATGATTGAAATACATGGCACAATTCTACGATGTACACGTGGAAATCATTTGAAAGATAAGCTATATAAATAAAGTCAACTTCCTTATTACGGGAAAGTTTAAAATGGTTACTTTCATTACAAAAGTAATGAACTCATCAACCACACCAAATTTATTCTTCTTTTCAAAAAATATACTAGTGGGCTTATGTACAGCTATTTTAATAGTAATTTTAAATATAATTTATATATATATAAAACATTTTCTATTCTCTTCCTTTTTTGTTTTTATAAGATATTTCTGCATTCATATATTTCCAGATACTGATTTCTTATTGTAAATAATGTATGTGCTCCTGAATTAATTACAAAGGAAAATTCTATAAATTCAGTTAGACTTTTTCATTTTCTTCCACAGTTTTTTAAAAAAACTGATTGGAAGGAGTTAAGATTAGCAATTAAGAAGGAACCCAGATCGAGCATACCTAGGAAACTGTTTCCCGGTATGCAACCTCCTTCAGGTCTGTCAGGACAGATACTTTACTTATGCAGACATAAATGTCCATCATTTACTTATATCTTTTTTGTGGAACACTCTAAATTTGCTCTAAAACTTAAGAAAGCAAAGTAAATTGATTTCTCATTTTGTTGCTATTTTAAAGCATATTTTGATTTGTAAAATAGCAAGGTAATTTATCTTTAACTCTTTCTGAGACATTCTAGAATCTTGTTCCAGATGAAATTTTAGGGAAAGGAAGACCTTCAATTAAGCATATGTGCTCACACTTGAACAGTTTTTGTTGTTGTTGATTATGGAAACATTATTTCTGCATAAGATACATAATTCAGAGCAAAATTTAAATGAAATACCCCCAGCATGGGACATGACACCCGGGGATGAGCCTCCCTGGCACCGAGGGATCACTACCACATACCAGCTGAAGAAGCAACTATAAAACGACCTTGAATTAAAGATTCAATGCGGAACAGCAGAATATACCTGTCTACATATAATAACATGACTTCGGGAAGCTGTTTGACCTAATGTAAGGGGGAAATGGAAAGGAGAAATGAGATTATAAGGCTTTGAGTCTCTACAAAAGAGTCTGGAGGTTGTCAGAAGGAATACCTCTATGTACAACTGAACAGAGCCTAAGAGACAGATAAGGTAGATACAACCCCAGGTATTGGTTCTTTTGAGGGATAAAGAGACCCACGGGTTCTATGGTCATGGCAGAAGGGGTTCACTGCCATGACAGATAGCCCTTCTTTGGACCTGGTGTTTCTGCGTGATGGAATTGGACTCAGAGGGGATCTCTTTTCACAAGACTTGCATGCTACTTTATTGGAATTGTAGTCGGTGCTGGGTTTAAGATATATGTAGGGGATTTGAATCTCTGGACTGATAATATGACACCCAGGCCCAGAGCCTCAACAGACTTCAGCTCCTACACTTTGATTTATTGGACTTACTCCACTCAGCTAACATGGAGTTGAAGAAGGTCAACCACCACAACATGGAGCCTAGAGTGTCTACAACTGGAAGCGGGAGTTGTGCATCCAGTACCCATATGGAATCTAAGCCCTCACTTGACATAGATGTGCAATGGACACAACCAATCCAATGTCCACAGAGAAAATGTGGAATGGGTGTGGGAACAGTAGCCATGGTGGCTGCTGGGTGTGGGGAACGGGAGGAAGAGATGAGATGTGGAGGCGTTTTCGGGACGTGGAGTTGTCCCGGATAGTGCTTCACGGACAATTACGGGACATTATAGATCCCCCCAGGGCCCACTGGATGGAACGTGAGAGAGTCTGGGCTATGATGTGGACCATTGACTATGGGGTGCAGTGATGCTCAGAGATGAACTTACCAGGTGCAATGGATGTGTCATGATGATGGGAGAGAGTGTTGCTGTGGGGGGAGTGGGGGGCGGGGGCGGTGGGGTTGAATGGGACCTCATATTTTTCATAATGTAATTTAAAAAAATAAATAAATAATTAAAAAAAATTTTAAATGAAATAAAACTAGGTACTATAGGTAGCCTATCCCATTCTCACCAATCTGAAATTAATCTAACCCCCTCACTCTGGTCAAAGATAAACAGAAGGAAAAAAAAATCAAGCTCACCTCACTGCGAAGTCCCCATTTATCTTTCCATTTTTCCCCCTGCTTTCTTTTCCCCTCTTTTCATACAAGAATGTTAGAGAAAAAAATTCATATCACAGTATGATGCCACTGGTATGTATAAAAAACCCTTGACATTCATTTTCCCATCAGTAGTTTCCCTGCTGGCCAGCTTCTAAGTCTCCTCTACTCCTCTTCTCATCAGGTAGCTGGCTGCTAGATGTTTACTGATTAATTTGCATCAAATGTTCTCCTAGCAACCAATTCTGAAATAGGATTAGATACTTTTGTAAAAGACTGTTTTCTGTTAAAGAAGCTTAGACTTTATAAAATACCATAAACAGAAACTAATAGTCTTTAAGCAATGTTATAATGTGATTTCTCACACTTTTAAAAGAAATTTCAGTCAATTGCCTTTAAATTTTATCATTATTTTTATTAGAGCAGTTATAGGCTTACAGGAAAATCATGCCCAATTGCCTTTTATTGTATTTATTTTTTGGGAAAACTGGCCATTTTCCTATTTAAAATTTTGCATTTGTGGACACATCCAGGTTTACAATATATTTTATCTTGACAATACAGAATATGTATTACATACTTTAAATAGATCTACAAAGATTTCATATCATTCTGTAATTGTCAGGTCAAGACTTAGAAAACAAATAGATGTGTTTCTAATGGCCAGTCTAGATATTTAGAGGACAGATTAAATTGCCCCATATTAATTTTCATTTTTTAAAAATGGAAATAGTATGAAATCCAGAAGTTTCTATTAAGATTCACTTTAACTGAAAAGTTAATGTACCTATTTTTCTCTACTTCTCAAAAATTATCATGGTAACCAATTATGGGTAAATCTCTATAATATTTTATAATACCAAAGCATTATTTGATATAATGTAATGTAAAGAACAAGGAAAAGAGGAAATATAACATGTGTAATAAATCATCTCTAATAACATTAAATAAACTGACCAACAGTATACAAGATAATTAACTTAGCAGGCCTTTGATATAAGAGGAGGAAATATTTTATTAAACCCCATTAAGCTTTCAATCTATCAGAGAACAATACCAGACCAGAAAGTAAGATATTTTAGCAAAATCAATAATAATTATTAGTTTATTAATGATACTAGGATTAAAATTGATCATTGATGCAATGAAATATTTTACAATTTTTAAAAATATCTAAGATTCAAAAATAAAAACTATAGCTTATTAACTTGATGAAGATAATAGAATATTTTCCCCCATAAGAATAAAGCAGCAAGTCCATTATAAGGAAATATATTACTAATTCTGCTTTGATGGCCATATGCCCAGAATATTAGAAGAGTACCATTTCTGCACGTTTCCTCTTTCCACTATTTATTTGTTTTCTATGTGGGAATTTCTTACATCTCACATGTACTTTTAAGAGATCTGAAGTATAAACACTAACCACATATTCAAGTTTCAAGACTTTTTAGTTTGGGAGAATACTAGAAATCTAATTCAAATTTTAGAAATTGCCTCCATAAATACTGAAACTTATATAGTAGTTTGATAAATCATTGCAAAGCCAAGCAATTTTTTACTTTCTAGGTGTTAGAGACAAGGGAACCCATGATTTTTGAAGGTTCACTTTATGCCAATAGCAGTTCAAGGCTTTTAAACAGAATGTCTCATATAGTCCTTTCATAACATGTGAGACTGATATTAAACACAAATTACAGATCCTGAGATTCAGAAATAGTGAAGAGCTTGCCAAAGATTAGAGCAAAACCCAAGTTGAAAATGATGACTGTGGGACACCAAACCTAAGGGTCTTTTCACTATCTCCTAATTAAAGGAAACAGGGTCATTCTCTCCCTTAACAGCAGCTACTACATCAGAGATGTCCAAGTTTCCTAAAGTGCTTACCCAGACTTGGCCTTTTCAAAATGGTATCAAAATTACCAGTATTTTCAGATAGAAGTGACAAAAGACTAAACTAACCACATAGAAATATAAATGACTAAATAAACACCTATATGTGTTTATCTTTGGGTAGAGGAGAAAATGGGATTTCAGTAGAGATATAGAGAGAGAAAAAACAAGTGTGTGTGTTTGGTGTGTGTTTGTGTGTGTGGAAGAGATACAGAAAGTTTATTTCTTACAAGTACATATCTCTCTCTCTCTATCTCTATCTCTATCTCTATCTACACACTCAAAGATTATTTTCCCTTCCATCTCTGCTTAGCCCTGTGTAAAGTATACTCTGCTAATGAGATGTATGGGATAGATGTCCCTGATCCATTTACTCACCTATCAAAGGGCCCCAGATCAATCCTTTGGGTTAAGCTATTGGCCCTTGATAAACTACAGCTATAATTATAATGAATGAGAAAATGTAGAAAACAAATAACCTTTTAGCAATATAGGTGTTTTACGGCTAGGTTATGATCACTCGCTGAGTAGCACTGAATAGACAGAAAGACTTTGGAAAATTTATAATTACAAATAACACGTGTTCAATGATGTCACCCACATTTTGAAGAGCACATCATTAAGAAAGATGAGCTAAGCGTCAACCTTCAAAACATTGGCAGAAAGGTAATGGTTGAAACTGCTACAAAATAATGCAACATTGAAAGATAAAATGATCTTTTATATATGCTCTTGGTAGCAAAAATGAAAGGCGGAATTGAAAGCTAATGCTTTACAGAGTTCGATATGATGACTTTACTAAAGGTGGAAGACAGAAATGACACCTAAAGGGAATACTAAACGGAGTGAAACATATAAATAATAAAATAAATTCTGGAAAATGTGCTACAATACAGAGAACTAGGAAACACTTAATAATTCAAGAGAGAAAAACAAGCAGGGTATAGCCTTCATTGGTTATGAACATGCAAAGGAGCAAAAGAAAAAAGTCTGCCTGCAGTGGCCTGAAAAGGTAGAGAACAAGTGGGTTAGAAAAAATATCTTTTATAAACAAGTGTTCACTTTCAGCATCCATCCCATTAGCACAACTCTATCAGCTTAATCAGAAATGCCGTAGGATATGAATCAAATTATATTTTGCAAAATATTAAAATAGTTTTACATTATTATTTTCCCTTTTACTCTCTTATATGCTGTCTGTACCCAGAGTAGCTATTGCCTAAGGGTGACAGTGGTTCGGAGGAAACTGGCCCTCCTTATACTACGCTAGAGAAATCATTCTCACGCAAAGATTTTCTTGGACACAAAGAACTCCAGAGTTATTCAACCCAGCTCAGAGCAGCTCTCTACTCTGACCCTATCATAACCCTCCGTACCTTCAGACTGTATGATCAATGTGTCCAACATTCCAAACTTATGACTTTTGGCTTCCTCTAATATGTTCATATTTATTCTCATTACAACTTGTGCAAACTCATAAGCATGCTCACACCCTGCGTCTGGAAATGACTCTCTGTGATACATTGAATTTCAAAATCACAATCTCTGATTACAATTCAGCATCCTTTTATTTTTTTCTCTTCATTAAGGTTTCAGGATCCACACTTCCTATCCTTTTTCCTTGAATATATTAGCCACTTAGATTTCACTGCATTGTAGAGCTGGCTGAGATGTCAAGGTATTCCATTTCATCCACAACCTTACCACTCCCAACTGTGTTCTTAGGGAATTCAACCTAACACACTTGCTGTTTCCACAATGCTAGTGGGATATGCTGCCTTTCCTAATATCTGTGCCCTAACTTCAGCCTGGCCCCAGGCTACTCTGGCTTTCCTTTAGCAGTCAGTGGTCAGCTGTCTTCTGTTCCTCACAGTGGTCCTTCAAAATACTCACTTTCATCCTGAAAAGCTTTACCCAGTAGTATGCCAGTAAACGTTTAATCAACAACTCTTCAAAATGCAAAATAAACAAACAAACAAACAAAAATCCCTGATTTGTGGCACTTGCTAAGTTTCAAGCTGTAAATGCTTCCTCTGTGACCAATTTCAAGCTGCCAACATGATGTCACTGTACTTGTGTCAGGGAAGCTCTGTGCAGTAGGTAGTAGCACCTCTGGTTTCAAACACAATAGACGTAAATAACCTCAAAACATAGATAAGAGTAAAACGTAATAAAATGCCTAGGAAGGCTCTAGCCTTCTCAGATGTAGAGACCAGGGAGCAGAGAACTTGTCTCCTCTTACCCTGAGATAACTTAAACCAGCTGGCCACTCTGTCTACCATTGCTTATGGCGTTGCTGCTGCTTGCAGTGTATCAGCCTTTGGGCCTAAGACCTAAAACCTAGTCAGAAGAAAAGAATACACCTAGAGCAGCAAGGAGAAAGATAGTCAGAACACTCAAAATAGGTGATGCCTATTGAAATAGAACTGAGGTGGAGAAAAAAGCACAGCTTGAATTAAAAAAAAAAAAAGCCCACTCAAGCAGATTCAAATTAAAATCACCTATTTACCTATCCTCTGGACAGTGCATATTTCCAAAACATTGGGTCTGGCAGTTAGCTAATTAGCTCAGTTTTCCTCCTTTAAACCCAACCCAGGATATGTTTCAGAAGGAAAAGGGGAAGGGGATGGATCCTAAAATTGAATGTGATAGGTTCTGGCATCAGAGAAAACCAGCAACTTCAAATAGAAGAGAACCACATGTCACAGAGGCATATGAATGGCAAACACCAGAAAGATAATATTAAATGCTGGCAAAAACTAGAGAGTAATAAAATATCAAATGCGGCTAAGAGGGCAAATGCTGGTCTGGAGAACAATCTAACAGTCTTTAATGAAATCAAGTACTTGAATACCCTATGACTCTCCAATCCTGCCTGTGGGTATTTTAGGGCTGCAGCATACAGCTGTCCAGTTTATGCATTCCATAACTCCTGGGAGCAGTTTGCACAGAGGACAAAGTGAATATAAACTATACAAGAAATTAATGGAATTTTGTAAAGGTATAAAGTTTAGATATATGTTAAGTTGTTAAGTTTATAACTAAAGGAAGAATAAATTGTGAAAAAATAACTTTTAATGTGCCTCACTGCATGTAAAAATTGAAAAAGATGGTTACACATTTCTAATAACAAGGTGAAATACAAACTACTAGGGATTCTTTATGTTTAACTTACATTTTCAATAAAAGTCACCTATTGTGCTTAAAATTTTTAAAACATATTTGGAGGCCAAAAATAAAGTATATATATTTTTCAACCAGATATATTACAGGCAAAATCATGTGTTTTCTTATCATGTTTCTTGAGCAATTTTGTCTTGACCTGTCAGTGAGAATTTTTCTCCTGACCTCTGGTAATTCAATATTCCAAATTCAGAAAAATGGCTGTTTCCATCTGTTCCACCCAGAATGATCAATACTTAGTTAAGTTTCTGCATAATAATGAATATATATCTCCCAGAACGTGCTTTGCCAAATTTTGGTATATAATTTTGTTCAGGACCAGGACCTTGACAGAAGGGTATCTGCATTTTCATTTTATTTTACAAGGGATGTGGGAATGCTGACTGTCTACTTTTTACTTTTTTCCCCCAAATTATCACTTTGCACAGGAAAGCATTCTGCCACAGTGAAATAGACATGTGTTTCAGAAAATTCTCCCTTTAGGCCCAAACATGGGCTAACTTCAATAAATGAAAGTGGCATAGTTTACAGAATTCGTTTCTTACTAAGTACTTGAGTTGAATCAGCTTTTTAGATGCCTTCAGATTTTTCAGAGAAGAAAAAACATTCTTCAAGCCTCAAGAAACCACTTTACCTCAGATAATTGTCTCATTTAATTTGCATTCCAATGCATAACAAACTGAGAAATAGCAATACTCAGGAGGCCAACCCGATGGAAGACTTCCTAGCAAGTTATAAAGTAATAGGTGAACAAGAGGGACAAGAGGAAGGGCTGGGAGGAATTACTTAGTGGAGCTAAGGGCTTGGTTGCAAATTCCTAAGTTCAAGTTATCAACCTTTCTACCTGCTTTCCTACCAGCTCCATTTCTGCCTTTAAAAAAAAAAAACGAACTCCAGACAGCCTGAGAAATCAGCCGACAAACCTCATTATTGATGGCGTCAGGTGGTAGATCAATGCTGGAGGAAAATCAATGGTAAAAATATTTTTCAGTGGTGCATACAGATGAGGTGCCTCAGCAGCATTTCTTGATGAAGACCACAAAAATCTGCAGCCACCCCCCACAAGAGTCACTGCTTCATTGAATACCAAGACAAGCCATTATATGGAGCTTTAAGGATACTAATTTGTCCCTATATGTTTCCTGTGTTGAACAGCCCATAATTGCTCTTAAAAAGGAAAGAAAAGATTTGGAGATTTCATAGAAAATAAAATCCAATTTCTTGTGTTTTATTTTATAGGTATTTACTACACATATGGTCACTTCAAAATTTAAAGATTGGAAAGTTTAAGAGTGGAAAGCCTAAAATGAAAAGGGCCCATCATTTTACTTGAACAGAGTATGTGAAAATAGGTTTCATTGCACAGAAAGATGAAGTTCTAGAATAAATTCCACATCAAAGGATTAATAAAAACAGGAGAAAAATAGTGAAACCATTCTGAGGAATTGCCTTGATAGCCAACCTCTAGTCCCAAAATGCCCTAAAATACAACTATGGCTTTTTGTACTTTTTTTTTAAATTTTAAAACAGATCAGATCAGAACACTCTACTGCCCCATGTGAATCCTATAAAAATAGTCTCCAAGGGTGGATATTCCTGGTAAATGGAGAGCTAGTTAAAAGTATTCCCAGAGTCAAGTTTACTCTGTGACTAATGAAACAATCTTTAGATCCATTCTTGCATGGGTACCTTCCAAAGCTCTGAGAGGAGCTCTAGCAATATCGTTTACCTACTAGTGAATTCTTTTTCCTAAGTGCCTCCTCTCCCGACCTTGGGTGTTACCCATTTGGAGTCCACAGAGATAAACATGCTCCTTAATAAGCAGAGGGGATATATCTATTATTCTGATACACTCACAGCAGGAGAGAAAAAACAACTATCTTCTTAAGCTAGTGTTATGTGACTTTCACCAAGGCAAAAGAATGAAACATCCCATTTCAAGGGAAAATAAGTACAGAATCCCTAACAAGTCTTCATTTACCTTCTCAGAAGAAATGAAGTAGAGTTAGCCACGTTTGTTACTATAAATAATTTGTAAACTTCTCAACTTTCCTCTGTTTTTCTTTATATTATCTCTAGCTGTTTCTATCTATTGATTAGCAGTAAACACCTACTATCAGTGAAGGGAGGGGAGCCAGGAAGTCTCTGCCCTTTCTAGTGCCCATCTTGGATGGCCAAACAATCAAGGACTATAAAAGGCTGATGGCAAAAACTGTAAGGAAGGAAGAAAGTAATCTGTTGAGGTCCAGAGTTCTGAGGGGACACAGACACAAGTAAAGAAGAAGCTAGACCAGATGGGCTGACGACTTGAGAGCCAACATTGACAGTTTACCTCACATTCAATTCAGCCCATCAGAGAATCCTGTTGACTCTTACTCTAAAATATTTTCAGAACATTTCCCCTTCTCATCTCTTCTTCCACTACTGCTCTGGTTCAAGCTATTATGCCCTCTTGCCTTATTATTTCAAGTCTCCTAATTAACTTCCCATATTCTATCTTTTCTCTTCCCTGTATCCCTGCTTATTCTCTGCACATCCACCAGAGTGATCTTTTTAAATTAGAAACCAGATTGGGCTATTCTCTGCTCAGACTAAAAGTGACCCACTTTTGTTAACTTCACTCTATGTTCCACTCCTGCACTATCTTTTGCCTCCCCTTTTTCTTGTTTCCCCCTTGCTTGCTCCGCTCCAGCAATACTGGTCTCCTTGTTTCTCTTGACCATACCAGGCACACTCCCACCTCAGGGCATCTGCACTTGCTGTTTTCTCCAGATATCTCCAAGGCTCACTCCCTGACTTCTCTGGGTCATGGTTCAAATGTCATCTCCTAATGAAGTCCTACTTTTGGCATCATCTCTAAAATTAAGACCTTCCCTTTGACATTTCCTCTCTCTTCCTGGGTTTATTGTTCACATTAGTTTTCGTTTTGATTTAAAATTCTGTATATTTTGTTTATTTTGGTTTTTGCCTGTTACTTCCACACTAGAATGAAAGGCAAGACATTTTGGCTTTTACTTACTGCTCTACTCCCAGTGCTCAGCATGGGACTGGGACTTAGTAACTGTTCAATAAATATTTGTTGAATGAATGAGTAAATTAGTGAATGAAAGAGCAGTAGAAAGGTCTGCACAGGACTTTCAATAAGCTTCTCATTGTCTTCAGCAAAAGCCCAAACACTTTGGCAAAACATTAAAAGTTCTTCATAAGTGTCCTCAACTGACATGACCCAAATATACAGACTCATTGTTCAGCCCCTTTATACTTTGCCATCCAGTTAGGCAAAACTATTTATTAGTTCTTTAAAATGCCAGGCATTTGCAAGCCACATGCTCTTGCTCGCATTGTGCCTAATGCCTAGAAAGTCTCCTTTCATCATCTCCTCATCCTTTCCCTAGCTAACTCCTGTATTCTTTAAAGGCCTAATTCCTATGTCTTTTCCCTCTGTGAAGTCACCTGTGACTCTTCTCAATAGAATTAATTAATTGCCACTCAGTGTTCCCAGAGTAGATTTTATGTGTCTCTTTCAAAACAATCAAATTATATCATAGTTATTTATACCCCCAGCATGGTGAACTGTGTCTGGCACATAATAAATATTTGTTGAATGAATCAATATTTAAGAGCTCCATTTTTCTAGGTCCAAGACATCAAGACAAGCCAGTGTTTGGCCATGAATTTTTTACCAACCTGGATATAATCATACTATTGTTGGTGTTAAAGATTATAAACATCTATTAAGCACTCACCATATGCCATACATTGTTTTAAGTACTTTACAAATATGACTTCATATGGGATTTTAGAGTTGAGGAAGCTGAGTCATGAAAAGTGTAATAGAGGACTGCTCCTTGAAAACATGCTACAGCATCTCCCAGGTTCAAGGCTTATCCAGCAAGACTGTGCTAAGTAAGGTGCCATCCAAATATACATCTTTCACGTTCTGAGTATTAGGTGTAGAACCTATCTTCTCAAGTTATATAAACACATTGGATTAAAGAACATTAAAGCAAACAGAGGTCAATTGAAAATATTTAATGATCTAAAATGAGTATAAATTCAGGAAGATTTCTGCAATTAACCAATGAAATACAAGATATTTTAATAAATAAATAAATTAACTAATTTACTAAGTGTCATCCTATGACTAGAAAAAATCCTACAAGGATGAACCCTACTGCACAAAAAGAATGAGCATGAGCTCCAAGACAGAGTTTGAATTTGATCATTTTACCCATCCAAACCTCTTACTAGTTATCACCACCCTAGCCACTCAGATTGTCATAATAAAAAGGGAGGTTAAGAAAATCTAAAACCAAACAATTGCATAAAACGGGGTGGTGTCTTTTATGAAGAATCATTCTCTTAAAGAAGTTGTAGAATGAAAGGGAAACATCACCACTTATATTTAATAATTCAAAAGTACTCCCAGGTTTTAAGGGGCATAAATAGTAGATTAAAATGAACTATTAGACCTAATTTTATTCACAAAATTCACAGTTTTTACATTACAAAAATTAGAAAGAAATGACAGAGTTTTTAAAAGCTATCGTTCTATATCATTAATTCATACTTTTGTGAAACATTTTATTTAGGAATAAATCTTTTTTACAAAATTTAGTTAGTTGTTGTCCTCTTCAAACTGGAACTCTTTCTCCACCACTATTTTGAGTTTGCCAGAAAACATTTAAATAAATCTGATTGTAGAGAGTACATTTTTAAAAACTAAGGAGAAGACACTTTTACTTCTCTTCAAGCTCTGCTAAAATGCCTTAATTTTTTTTCTTTTTTTTTTTTTTTTTAGTTACAGGAAAGATGAAAAATGTGATCAACTTTCAAATTCTTCACTTCTGAAAAGATAAAATTTCAGATCCCTCTGAACCACTCAGAATGGCTGGGAAGCCCTTCTCTGGGGAGTATGGATTTTGGATTATGCCGTGGCAGAGGGCTTTTCCTTGATTGAGGTGAAAGGTGTAACTAACCTAGGAGATGAACTCATGGGTATTTCTGTAGATAAACGCTTTCAGGGTTGAACTGTAATTGTGTTGATTTTCTGAAGAGAACTCAGTTTTTTATTTTTTATTTTTATTTTTTCTTACTTTTTAAGCCTTCCAATCAAAAGTCATAAGAAAACTTCTGGAAAATAAATTTAGAAGGTTGAGAAAAAGATTGCAGGAGATTTAAAAGGAACATGGATATTGGAAGAGATTGAGAATTATTCTCAAATAGATTTATCTCTGTCCGTCTTTACCAATTTGGCTTATGGAGTGCCTCAGAGAAATATTTCCCATCTGTAATAACGCCCCAGAAGTTACACTTTTACATGACTCAGGTCAAATTCCAATAGCAAGCCCTACATGCTTGGTGGCAGAATTTAGATTCAAACCTGTGCTTTAACAAAATTGTTTTCTGTGATTTAAATCACCTATTGCATGACAGGCATGCTTGTGATAAATGATATTTGATTTATAAATGCTATAAACACTACCTGCACCAACACCAGCATTTGGATTTTTTTTTGTAAGTTAGCCAAAATTATAAGTCATAGACTCTGTGAAGGGAGCCAATGAAGGCATGAACTTGGAAGTCATTTGTCTCCTACACTTTCTTTTTTTATTTGCAGAGTTCCTTTCCTCCAAATAATACAAGTTAGTCATGAAAAAGAAAGTGAGAAGAATCTCTTTGTAATTAATTACGGATTTAAATTGTACACACATTCACACATGCACCACATAGCAAAACAACATAAAAGTTCATACTGTATTTCAGCAGTTTGCGAGAAACCCTAAGGAGTCCAGTCCTTGTATTTTGAAGAAATCTTTGCTTTCAAATTGGAGAGCTATTCACAGAGGAGCACACAAATTATAAAGGATTAAAAGAAGAGAACAAATAGTTATCTACCAGGATTTTCTTTGAATCTCAAGACCCAACTGGGACATCCCTGCTGAAGGCACATGACTATGGTGAGCCTGAGGACAGCTGGTCAGATTAGGAAATATTGCTAGCTAGTGCTGAACATGTACTACTGCTTTCACTTACCTTGAAGTCCTGCTTTTCAACAATAATTTAGGGATTATTTTCCTTCTTTCCCCCTCCTCAGCTGTGGCATACCTGGCTTTTTTTTGTTTACATTCACTGAAAGAGAGACCACTCTAGTGGGCTTTCCTTCAGAAAATCTTGTCTCTTGTCCATAGTGAACTAATTAACATTTCTAACCTAATCACAACCTGAAAGGATCTTTGTGGCTTGTGAACCATGGCTTAGATTTCACACAACTTCTAAACATGATAATTAAAGTGGTTGGGATATATATAGAATTGCATAAACTAGACATCAAAATATTAAAAAATACGTGAACTTTAGGAAAAGATTCAATGCACATTTTGAAAGCAACTTTACCAAGAAAACACAATTAATACTATTTTTGTTTGCTTTATGCTGTCAGTCATTAAAATTCATTAATGATTATAAAACCATTTACCAGTCAAACCAGCCTCCCAAGATTTTCACTGGGGAAAACAAAAATTACCATCTGCAAGCTCCTATGATAGGGAAACCTCATTTGCAAAGCAACACAAGAAATGTTTATTTGGTGGGACTGATTAAAAGCATTATTAAATATTCATTGACTCTTCCATGTCCTTTCTTCCTCTTCTTTTATTCTGCTAGCAGCACTGGCAGATAAGGTCTTATAGTCTAGCACTTACATAATCAAATGCAAGTAGAAATATACCTGAGTCCATAACCACCAGAGAAAGGTATTCAGAAAGCTAGAACAGAGGCCATTATAAGTTGATTTTCTTTTTCATTCTTTATAGATAACATCCTACAACAAAATGAATCTCATATTTCATGAAAGCAGTCTCCCTTTTGTTAAAACAGGAAATATTTATCACCCAAAATGATGTTTTGGATTATTTTATTTTTGTTTAATTTTCTATCAGCTTTATGGCAGAGACTGAGATCATAGAGGTGTGACTAAGGAATTACATCTTCTGTTCCCTTCGAACAAGGTGACCACTCTGCAAGAACTCCAGTTCTCAGAAACTGTGACTCATGTCCTGATAGAGTGCATTAAAGGTCATCTAAGTAATGCCAGGAAAGGATGTGGCTCCCTGCCAAGTTTTCCCTCCCAGCTCCTAAGCGGAAAGAATATTCATGTTTCCAAATGAATACATGCAGTTTTATTTACACACTTTAGTGTTTTAGCCAGCTTTAGGGTTGATACCACAAATGAAGTATTCTGAGCTATTTCAAGCTGCACTTGGAACATCAAGAGATTGAGATTTGTGACATACAGTCACAGCACTGAAGTCAGATGTGCGTCTGGCTTGACATGGGGCTGGAAGCAAAAAATTATTATATTATACAATAATCATATTCTAATGCTTATTGTAACATTTACTGAAGTGAATGACAAGAGTAGAATATCATTATCAAGACTCTACATTTTAACACGGCAACACTCTTGAAAAGAAAAGAACACTGGCTTTTGTCATAATTCCATTAAGTATACCTGATTTGAATGACTGATGAATGGCACTTTACTGTTTTCCTATCTTTAAATTTTAGCAGCATGGTGAGATTGAACTTTTGAACTTTTGTCCACATGCATAACTTATTGAGGAGTCCTTTTTCACCTTTTATTATAGGTTGTTTCAAGAGTGTTAATGGGGGAGACAGACATGTTGTTTACTAATTCTAGTAAAAACTGACCTTTGTTGATAGCTGAGTTCACCACATGAGAGTGTGATATTTAAGTAATAGAAAGGATACAAAGGAGGGAAAAAAAGCAGAAACAACAGAGGATGTGTGTCATTCATAAGATCACAAATGTGGCTGCCACTACCTAAATAACTATGATAATTCCAGGATTCCTTCCTCTCTTTCCCTTTATCATCTACCTCTTCCATTTATCCTGTTATGACTTCCCTATTTTTCCTAGCAAAATGACTCTGGATGTTGAAGTTCACTATGGATTTACAAAGAATCTAAAGCCATTCCTCCTTTGGATTTTGCTGTGAACAGAACCATAGGTCTAAAGGCCTTTGATTTCTTCTACACCACTGACTTCCATGCCCTCTTCCACTTTCATCACATTTTTAACAAAACTCTAGTCCTGGTTTAATCTATTGCTCTACCTATTCTATGCCAGTCATGATGCTGAATCTAGCTAGAGAAAACCACCTGGTCTAGTCTCAGTTTACATTCATGACCTTGAACTTTAACGGAGACCTTACCGCTGCCCAGCAGTCCTACTACATTCCATTTGCCTCTTAACTAGTCCAGTTTCCTAAATGACATTTCTGTAACTTCTCTTTTCTCAAATCTTTAATACCTTCTCCCCAATCCCCACTCTTAGCCAAAGACCCTGCTTACTACTTCACTGGTAAAAGAGAAACACATAGAAGGTAATTTCCTCAAGCTCTCATCACCTCTCTAGCTGCTGGGATCTGTACTTAAGTGTGTACCTCCCTTCCTGTTACCATAGCCTTGTGCTCTACTTTACATTCAGTCTCATAAATTCTTGTCTGCATGGACACATTTCTTTAGGAATTCTGCCCTCTTTGATCTACTTCATCAATTTTTATTTTTCTCTTCAGCCATACAAACATGCTGATTATTTCTTCCATTAAAAAAAAAAGCTTTTCTTTTTTTTTGCTCTAAATCCTCTCCAATTCCTTTCTCCAACTCATTAAAAAATGCTCAAAAGAATTGCCTATAATCCTTCTCCAATCTCTCTTCTACTACATTCTCTTAAACCCATTCCAGTTAGGCTTTATTCTCCACCACTATACTAAAGTTGATTTTGCAGGTCATAAATAAAGACCACAGTGCCAAATCTAGTCATCGGTTCTCAATCCTTATCTTCTTAGGCATCAGAAACAGTTAACCCAGAGGATCACTCTCGCCTACCTGATAAGCTGTCCTGACTTTGTTTTACTTTTCCTGCAGTTGGTTTTCCTCCTGCCTCAGTGATGGCTTCCTCTGACTCCATTTTGCTGGATCCTCTTTTACCCAATGTCTTGAAGTTGGCGGGTCCCAGAGCTTGGTGCTTTGTTCTTATTTCTAGCCACCTTCATTTTCTTGGAGGTCTTATCCAGTCTTCTTGAAAGTTAAATCTAGTCTTAAAACACCATTTATATGCAGATGACTGTCCCATTATATCTCCAGTTCATACTTTCATGAATTCCATACCCTTATATCGAATATCTCTCCTTGGATGTCTATTAGACATCTCTGATTATAAATGTACTAAACTGACTACTGATATTTTCCCCCAAACCTACCTACATTACTCACAACCTTCCCATCTCAATTTATGGCAATCTGGTCCTCCTCGTTGTTCACACTGGATATCTGAAGCCATCCTTAAATAATCTTTCTTTCACATGCCAAGTCCAACCAGTCCAGATATCCTGATTTCTGATTTCTCTTAGCTGGATTCCTTTACATTTTCTTTGTCTCCTTACAGTCTCTTTCCAACATAGTAACCAAAGTAATTATTGAGAGACTCGTGTTAAATCTGTCATTCCTCTGCTCAACCTCTGCATGCCTTTACATTTAATTCCTAGGTAAGAGCCAATAGCTTACAAGATCCTATATAGTCTGGACCCTGTAACTCTGTGACTTCCTTATACATTTTCCTCATTCATTCTGTGTCTTAGTTTGCCAGGGCTGCAATGACAAATGCCACACAACGGGATGGCTTAAACAATGGGAATTTATTGTCTCATGGTTTTGGAGGTTAGAAGTCCAAAATCAGTGTCTCAACAGGCCATGCTATCTCTCAGAATCTGTAGTGTTCTGGTGCTGGCTTGCTGCACTCCTTGGGGTTCCGTGGCTTATATTTCTGTCTCTGTCACATGGCTCCTCCTTCTGGCTTCTAATTCTCCTAAGTTATCTATGTCTTCATCTAGATTTCCTCTCCTAAGGACTGCAGCCATATGAATTAAAACCCACCCTGGTTAAATTTGTTCTCATCTGAATAGGATCTTTAAAGATTCTGTTAATAATTGAGTCCATACCTTAACTAATAATATCTTCAAAGTTCATATTTATAAATGGGTTCACATCCACAGGAATGAAGATTAAAACATGAACATGACTTTTTGGGTGGATTTGATTCAACCTCCAGCACCCTTGTCCAGCCCTACTGGTCATCCTGCTGTTCTTTGCACAGTAGCCATGCTCAAGCCTTCTAGCCTTGCCTCTGCTGTTTCTTCTGCCTGCAGTGATCAGGCCCTTGGTGCTCCCTCACCTTCTTCTTGTGTCTGTTCAAGTGACTCCTGCTCAGTGAGCCCTACATAGACTACCTTATTTAAAGTGGCAACTTGTCTCCTCATCTTTCACTTTCCTTATTCCCACTACCAACCTTACTCCACTTTTGCTTTTATTTCATGGAACACATCCTCTAATCTACTATATTTTCACTTAATTTTTGTTTAATATTTATTATTACATTATTATAATTATGATGTATTAGTACATTAATATAATCTTAATGAAAGCAGTGATTTTTGTCTTTCTGTCAGTATTACTACTGTTTAGTGATAGATCTTTGATACATATTTGTTGCATGAACTAATGATTCATACTTATAGTCTGACAAAGACATAATTTCCAAGTTAATTACAAGAACTGAAGTGCAAGAACTGTGGGTAGAAAAGACAATAAGTCTTTGAAATATTTTTCAAGAGTTTAAAAGAGAATGAAAAGGAAAATGAGAGAAAGAAAAAAAATGAAAGGAAAGAAGTCAAGGTTAGGGTAGAAAACTGTACAAAGGTTTAAAAGGATAAGGTGGTTTGAAATCTGACAGTAATTTTTAAATTTTATAAAATAATTTGATGCTGTAATGATTTTTAAATACTATTTTCATATTAAAATATACAGCAATATGTAATTAATGTACCATTAACATAATATAAATAATGTAGACTATACATTTGTGTATTCATTAATCTATTAGTTTTGATACATATGATTATTAATATGAAATATGAATAGTAATTGGTATGGTAACATAGTATATGTTTTAATATATATGAAATGGTCCTGAACTTTTCTTCATTGAGGTTGTTGCTATAGTATCAATAAAGCCAGCTAACACACTGGCTTGCAGTATTACCCACTCCACTTTGAATTATCTCATAAAAGATTTATCGAGTTCCCATTTCCCCACTTTCCTAAAAGTCATTGTGATTTTTCAGTCACAAAATACACAGTATACAAAGTATATACCTGCTTCTCTTGATGAATTTGATCTCTTCCTTTTCTGGGTGTTTATCTACACTTTCATGGAAAAGGGGTCCTTTTTTTCTGACTGTAGATGGGTCAGTCTACTGCTACAGCCTTCTAACACTTGGAAACCATGGCAAGAATTTGTGGTTAGGATTTCCCACCGCCCTGAGGTAGGTACCCCACAGAATTTATATTACTCCACTTCCACCTGCTCAGATATCTTTTTGTAATCTCTACCTTCATTTTTCTATTCAATTAGCCAGCACCTTCTCAATTGCTCTGCCCTGCTTCTAGACTGGTAGATATCCAAGTTTATGAATAGTAACATTTTCTCCTGGTCACTCAGACTCAAATTTTTTAGAACCATTCATGGCCTTTTCCTTTCTCTTGAACTTTCTTCATTAAAAATTTGTACTGCTTTTACTATGTCTTACACCCATAACTCTATTTCCTCTATTAGTCTTTTGGTTCCGGTCATCATTGTTCCATGTCTGGATTTTGACAGTCTTCTAAATAAGCCCATATTTGATCCTGGGTTCTTTCTCCTCCAAAAAATTCCCACACAACCTCAGTCATCAGGTCATGTAATGATATGAAAACCTTCAAAGACTTTACATGGCATACTACATTAAATGCAAATTTCCAGATTAGCACAAAAGGTTTTCTAGAGTCATGACTTTCTCTTTTTCTCAAATATATAATATGGAATCTTCGTACATCTATATATTATATTATCCTTTATATATGAATTATATACCCTTCGCATATATGTATTATCATATATTTGTATTTTGTGTGTGTATACATATGTAAAGTAAATTAAGGCCACTCACCAAGAGGGTTTATCCTGGGCATGCAAGATTTGTTCAACATTCAAAGTCCAATCAATGCAATTCATCATATCAATAGACTAAAAAAGAATATATATATATATATATTTCAGTAGAAGCAAAAAGTAAATTTTTTAAATTCAACCTCCAGGGAGAGGATGTGGCTCAAGCAGTTGAGCACCTGCCTTCCACATGGGAGGTTGCATTTCTGTTCCCCATGTTGCCTAAGAAAACAAATAAAAACAAACAAACAATGAGCAAACCAACGCACAAAAACCAATGAGCAAAACATTCAGCAAACAGATGATTCAACCAACCCAGGAACTGAAATGGCTCAATGGTTGAGCACCGGCCTTCTGCATATGAGGTCCCAGGTTCAACCCCCAGTCCTGGTGCCTCAAAAAAAAAAAAAAAAAGGAAAAAAAATCAACCTCCAATTATGATAAAAAACTTTCAGCAGATAAGAAAGAGAAGGGAATTGCCTCAATATAATAAAGGATATTTATTAAAAACCTACATATTTTTTAAAAATACTGAATGTCTTCACCCTAAGATCAGAAACAAGACAACAATGTTCATCTGTACATTCCTTTTCTACATTGTACTAGAAATCTTGGTCAATGCAACAGACAAGAAAAAAGAAATAACTCATTTAGATTTGAAAGTGAGAAATACTTTTTTTTTTTTAACTCAGGGGCACCATGATCATCCACACTAAAAAGTCGATAGAAGTTGGAAAAGAATTACTAGATCTAATAGGTGAGTTTAGTAAGAGCTCAAACTACAAGGTCAAGTTTTAAAAATCAGTTGCATTTCCATGAAATATAAATGAAAAATTAACAATTGAAGTAAAAATGTATCATTTAACATAGCACCAGAAAAGATGAAACACTTAGGGATATAGCTATCAAATTATGTGCAGAATTGAATGCTGAAATTTCCTAAACATTATGAGAGAAATAAGAGAATACATAAAATGGTTTTCATGACTTAAAAGACTCAGTATTTTCACCCTATCAATTTCCCCAAAATTTATGCAGTTCTAATACAAGCACAAACAAAATTCCCACTGGTTCTCTGTAAAAAACAAAAAGTAGAATCTAAAATTTTCACAAAATGGCAAAAGACCTGTAATAATTAAAACAATTTTGAAAATAAGAGAACAAGTTTGAGAATACATTTTAAATGAACTCAAGTCTTATGCTCAAGATGATGTAATCAAGATAGTATAGTAGTGGGATAAGGACAGACATATTGATCAATGAATCCAAGATTCATGGAGTCCAGAAATAAACTCATATGTATTAGACAGCTCTTAAATTGGCTTGTAATGATTCCTCAGTCTGGTGTTCCAGTCTTTATGGAATCCCTTCCCCTTTGAGTGTAGATCGGATTTAATGACTTAACTTCTTATGACTAGACTACAACAGAAGTGATGAGATAACATTTCTGAGATTAGGTTGTAAAAAGACATTGACTTCTGTGCTTGGCCCTCTCTTGTGAATATATCCCATCCTCTGTGGGAAGCAAGCTGCTCACCTGAAAAATAACTGATTACTCTGGTCAACAGCCAGCAGAGCCTGAAGCCTCCCAATGTGCATGTGAGTGATTTTGTCAGCAGAGCCTCTCCTAGTGGAGTCTTGAGTAAAGTCATGGCCAACACCTTGTTTGCAGACCACTCAGCAAACCTTCTCCTGGATCTCTGACCCGCAGAAAATGTAAGATAATAAACATATATTGTCTTTAGCCACTAAGTTTTTGGGTAACCTGTCACACAACAAATGATAATTAAGACATAATATATGGTCAATTGGTATTTAATAGAGATGTCAATATATTTTAAGGGACATATGGCCTTTTCTATAAATCATGCTAGAACAATTGGGCTCCTATATGCAAAATAAATAAAACCTCACCTCACACCTTATGAACCAAAACTGAAAGTGAAACCTAGATCTAAATGTCAAACCTAAAACTCTAAAACATCTAATCTAAAAGAAAAATTATGTAATGATTTCTTAAATAGGATACAAAAAACAAACATAAAAATACATAAATTTGGAATTCATCAAAATTTAAAAGTGCTCTTTTAAAAACATGAAAAAACAGTGACACAGACTGGAAGAAAATATTTGTAAAACAAATATCTGGCAAAAGAGGTATACCCAGAATATATATTTGATAAAACGGTCTAAGTTTTTTAAAAGGATGAACAACCTGAACAGACATTTCTGTTCACAAGACAAAAAAAAAGTCCATGAGCAAATACATAAATCATTATCATCAGTACCAGTCAGGGAAATGCAAATTAAGACCATGATATGTCACTAAAAGAATAGTAGAATGACTACACAAACAAACAAACAACCTGATACTACCAAGTGCTGGCAAGGATGAGGAACAATTGCTACTTTAATGCATTGCTGGTGGGACTGCAATATGATATAACCACCTCGGAACACAAGGTTACTATAAAACCCAGCAATATCACTCCTAATTAAACATATATCCACACAAAAACCTGTGCATGAATGTATATAGTTGTTTTAATAATGATTACCAAAACTTAGAAAAACCCAAATGTCCATCAACTGGTGAATAGCTAAATAAATTGTGGTTCATCTTTATAAAGGGACTCTATAGAGCATTAAAAAGAAATGAACAACTGATACATGCATCCACATGAATGAATTTCAAAATTGTTATGCTAAATGAACAGCTAGATCCCCAAATCTTCATACTGCATGATTCTATTATGTGACTGTCTTAGTTTCCCAGCTGCTAAAACAAATGCCAGACTCAGTGGTAAGCTCTACCTTAAAGAACACCAAATCTTGAGGACCAATTAGAAGAGATGGGTCAGTATACAAGACCAAAACTAAGCTAAGCAAGGAACTGCATATTTATAGACAACATGACATTTATGAATAGCATGGTGAGAGAAGCTATGAAAATCCATCAAGGACTTTTCTTTTTTAAGAGAAAATTCCTAATGGTGTTAAATAACGTTCTTTTCCCCTCGTCCACTCTAATCATGTTTATTGTGCTTCTGACACCTTCCATTATCCTTTCCACAGCTCATTATTTTAGTTAAAATTGTGCTGCTCTCTTCACACTGAAAATGATATTGTTTCTGTGGCACCCGCAGCAACTTGGTGTTCATTCATATATACACATTAAGGGGTAGATTATCATTAATTATGCACTAAAATGTTCTTGGCAACAGACTAAGTGACAAAACATTTGCTTTTGTCAGAGTTCTATTAGGTGAACCCAAGTTGAACCACAGGGAAATATGACAGTTTTCTTTATTTTAATTTGTATCACAAGGTCAGGATCATGACAGTGACTCTATTTTGCACATTATTTTTTTCTATCATTGTAATGATGCTAATGGAATTCTTTTCACCAAACTGTTTTTATCAGGTCTACAACCTGTTTATTCGATATTAAGAAGAAATTTCATGTTAACATTACTTAATCTACCATAGGTTCAATTCAATAATAATAACGGACGCTTCTGAAGATAATCATTGTTTAAAAGAATTCACATTATGCTATATTTTTTACTGTTTACAGCTAATTCAAGCAGAAATGGGGACAAATAAAGAACATTATATGAATGTGTCTATATGAATTCCAATTACAGAACCAGGAAACACTTCCTCATTAGTAAATAGTCTAAATTACTAGTCATATTTTACTGCAGAAGCGATTGGAGACAGAACTTATTTCTAAATTCTGCATAACAATCTTATAAGGAAATTCTTTCCAAAGGTAAATTAAATGCTAGTTTTCATGTTAATGTAAATGACATTAAAATTTACCTACCAATGATTAGCTCCAGGTCCTAAGTAATTTCAAACAAGTTTGGCATAGTTTTTCCTGGTGCATTGTATGTTCTCAATAAGTGCTACACTAAACCTATCACATAGATGACTGTATAAAATCCTTTTAATTAACAAATGAATGAATAAACAATTAAGATGTTTTTCTATACCAACATGTCTTGAATTAAAATAATATTTTAGTAGCAGAAAGGTGGCACAAATAAGAGAATATACTTTACTCTAGCTTATTTTTCAGAAGTAAGCTAAACCAAAAACTAGGGAGAAGGGGTCTTATCCATTCATTGTGCATTCATTTACTGTCTACAATGTGCCAAAAAAATAGTTTTACCTGATTTCGGTATTCATTTCATGTTTTTTTGGTTGTTATATTTTGTTTTATTTTAAGGTGAATTGATTAATTAAGTTTAATTTTTAAAAAAACCAGAATGAACACAATTAATAAGACTTCTTAGAACCTGTGACAGGAACAGAACTGAGACAAACATCATATTCCTTAAGTACAGCGTTCCTTTCAAGTTCACAAAGTTTTATTTATTAAATTCCTGACTTTAATTGCATTGCATTATATAAATCTATTTATAGGCACATAACAAGGGAATAAAAAAAGAGGATTTTCTTCCTTACTTCAGTCACAATGAATCCCTTGAACTTCATAGAACCAGAATAGGAGAAGGTATTGTGCAAACCACCTGTATGCAGAAGCAATGCTGAGAATCCTGTCACATGGATAACTACATCAAAGAGGATTAACTATACAGCTATTGAAAATTCAAAAAGCCAAGTTTTAGGTATAGATATATATGATATAGCAAAACTTTACACACACATACACATATCCTACCTCAGGTTAAATGGATTTTTGCACATTACTCAACCTGATATATTTCTCTGATAGAATATTTCTTTCATAAAATAATGTGAGAGGAACTGCCAGACATCCTGTTAAAGTAACATGTTCAACATGTTAACATGGAAATAATCAGTGATAAAGAAGCTATGTTGGAGGGATGAATTCTATTAGAGTAATAAATGGCTTGGATTTTCATACTGTGTCAAATCTATCCACAAATAAAGATTCTGTTATCAACACAAGTTCTGTGTTTATAGATAACTACATTAAATGATAGGAAGTTGAATTTGTTTACGCCAAACCACAGACTAGTCAAAAGCAAATCAATGAAGCTTTGAGTTTCTCATTATATTCCTTGTGACAATACATACATATTCCTTATCTTAGGTAAATATCCTCACCTTTCAGTTCCCTGTGACCTCCTAATGTCACCTATTTCACAGGCTTCCTGCTGGAGGTCCCATGGAGGAATCCCTTCCTTAGCGGCGCAAGGTGCTGCTAACCCTTTCTCCCTGCCCAAGCTTGCTCTCCACATCTGATCCACAAGTACTCCACCTGAATATCATACCCATAGAATCAAGCTTTATTTTATATAAATGAGTATTAGTGTTACAGTATTTATATGTTATGCTCCTTGCATTACTTCCTTTGGATATTAGACCAGTTTTTTCTCAGACTTCTTAAATGCCTTTACCCAAATGCAGAGAGAATTTCAGTGTTCCTCAAACTATGATTGTGAGACTAGCATCAATACCAACTATAGAGGAATGTACTCATCTTGTGTGAATAATGCTCATAGAAAATTACAAATTATTTTAGCAGTAGTCTCCAACTATAAATTTAAATGTGTTGATCTTGGTTGCCTGTTAAGGTCCAAAGTATATTAGAATGTCTCTCTTTCTTCCTGTAGTCAGGTAGGTACAAAACCAAATAAGTTTCAGGGAGTTTCACATACGTTTCTCAATTTTCCTACAGGTTACATATTTATTGTGATGATTTACTTTAGTTAGTTACAGTGTTAAATTGAAGTTACAGATTCCAAGCTTGAAGAGCCAGGTGGCTGATTTAAGAGTTCTGGGTCAGGATTTCCTGTACATACCCATCACCATAAACCATGCAACCCAATGAAAAAAACATAGAATCACATAAGAAAATTATGTAAGCAGATCACAGCCCAGATCTGAATGGCAATTACATCAAGTCCTTCTTCATTAAAAATGTGGGCAAATAAAAGTATGTCTTCATTCCATACTGCAGATCAGGCTCAGAAAATCTTTTCATCTATTAACACATACTTTCAAGTTATGAGGTCACTATTACAAAACTGATCCTGGGAATAAAAACATAATTTCTGCAGTATTTTCTTCTGTGTGCCTCACTATGACCCCAGACAGTATTTAAGTTCTAGTTATAACACTTACATGTAGCCTGTATATTTTGAGATGAAAGTTTTAAATGTATACATATATTCATATTTATGAACAGCTAAAGAAATTACAGTTTATATTACTCCAAAGGACTTCATCAGAAGTGTGAATCATTTATATTTTAAAGAACATAGATGAGGATGAGCACTAGCTTTTTAAGCATAGCTACTCACTCCCTCATCTATAAACTTTTTACAAAGACACTACTTTCTCCATCAAAAGAAAGCCAAGTGAAAGTAAAAGTTACCTAAGAAGGGTTTATAATTTGATGCTTTAAATAAGAGATTACCTAGTCCCTTTGCAATGGACTAATGGTATATTTTAGGAAAACCTTTCATAAAATAGAATACATCTTCTCTTTAACAGCTGAGTTTTTTAACCTCTGCACGTGTGTGCTGCATAATTTTGCTTCTTTATTATATATTTCCTTTCAAAATTTTTACTTTGCTTGATTATTTAAGATACAACACTTGGGAGAAGAAATAGAAATGGTATCTTTTATCTTTATAAGGTATAAAGATTTCATAAAATGGCTAGAATCACTTTGTTGGTCTAATACTTCCAACCCCACAGCCAGCCAGGCTAGGGAACTCTTCCAGAATTCTGTTTACTGATATGGAATGCATTTTTTCCTTTATTTCCAGCAATAGTAATTTTACTTTGATCTCATAGCTGTGAAACCATTAACCATAAGGAAGCTCATAAGCAAGGTACGAGGCAGGCAATGTCTGTGATTTCCAGGAGAAGGTCATAACCCAGAATTTTTTTAAATAACTATTACAATGAAGAACAGAATACAACCACAAAAGGAAGAGTTATAATTTATGCCTGACTTACTTCAGCAGAATATAGTTTATTTATAAACTGCTTATGGCAAACTCTGTATGCCCCTGTTCCATGCATAGTGCTGAACTGTCTTCTGGTAAATTATTTAAATTACACCTAGCAGTAATTCCTGAGGACTTTCATACTTCATTTTCTCTATTAATGTAACAGGGAAAAGCTGCTTTGCAAGGATTGCTCTAAATTCCCAGAGTGAGAGTTCCAGACTCTGTGTGTGTTGCATTATGCCTGTCAAAAAACTTGTCTTCTCCTGAAATTTATTACTGAAGTTTCTCCACCCGAGCTACCCATTGAAGCCTTACAGAAAGCTCATACATGATTTAAGCAGCTAACAGCACTGAAAGAAATAGGTCAGGTTAAAAAAAATAAATTTAAGCTACCTTCGCTTATTACTTATGCAAGATTATGCATAATTTAGCACACTGCTGAATATGCAAGGACAGAATAATTGTTTACCAAAATATTTACTCTGAGTTGGTACCTGTGCTATAGTGAGATAAGGTGACTTCTCAGCACTTGCTAATCATTTATGAATTAAAAAAACAATGAGTGAATTTTTGATTGGGTTGATAACTGTGCAACAGTATATGTAAACAAAGATCTTGTTTAATAACTTCATTGAAGTAAAATACATGATACTGTTGTACAGACTGAGCAGTTTTGTTAGAAATAATCCATTTTAGAAAGCATTTCTTGCTCCCCCCCGCCCCCCCCCCGCCTTTTCTTACCCCTGACTATGTTACCATCACATATATTAGAGTTGCAGAAAACCTCCCTATAAAATGAGTCAATATTCTTTCTTTTCAACATAGGCTGAACAACGCATAAGTTTTTCTATGGGTTACAAGCATGAAAAAGCGTTAGTGAGGAGTTAATATGAAAAAATAATTTGGGTTCAGAATAGTCACTTTAGACAGTTACAGTCCAAAAGCAAAAGTGTTCAGTAGAACAGGGAAATGGACTTTGGCCCAGTGGTTAGGGTGTCCGTCTACCATATGGGAGGTCCGTGGTTCAAACCCCGGGCCTCCTTGACCCGTGTGGAGCTGGCCATGCGCAGTGCTGATGCGCACAAGGAGTGCCGTGCCACGCAAGGGTGTCCCCCGCGTGGGGCTCCCACGCGCAAGGAGTGCGCCCGTGAGGAAAGCCGCCCAGCGTGAAAAGAAAGTGCAGCCTGCCCAGGAATGGCGCCGCCCACACTTCTCGTGCCGCTGACGACAACAGAAGCGGACGAAGAAACAAAAGCAGACAAAGAAACAAGACGCAACAAATAGACACCAAGAACAGACAACCAGGGGAGGGGGGGAAATTAAATAAATAAAAATAAATCTTTAAAAAAAAAAAAAAGTGTTCAGTAGAACATAAACCTAGTTTGACTAATGGTAATTTTTTTATTTATAACTTTTCAAGGAACTTTTTAAATGAAAAGAAGGAAATTTTTATTAATGTGTAATTTACAAAATGAAGATCAGAATCCCCAAAATTAAAGTTTAAAATGCTGAAAAGTCATCTTACTAAAATGGTTGAAAATTGACAGAAAAAAAAGTTTTAGTGATGGTATAAATAAATAAATTCCCATTGTTTGAATTAGTCCAATTTTACTGCATAATAGAATATTTAAAATAATTTGGAAAAAACTATATTTTACCCCTTCCATTGATTAAGTCGGATACAGTGTTCAGAATTCTGTTTTTTAGTAACATAAACTAATGAAGGAAAACAAGAAGGATGAACACATTAATAAAATATTGAGAAATAGCACTAAAATAGCAAGAATTAAAACTTTTTATGTAATATATGTGAATAGAATTAAAAGGTTATAGTAGGTTCTTTTGTACATACAATCAACATATTTGAAAACAGGAGCATCACAATACAATGCAAAAAAATAAGGGATCTTTGATGTAGTAGTTTTAAAATTAACTAAAATTGGGGAATTCCAACTATGCAAGACACCAAAATAAATTCCAATTGTAGTTAGAGTTAAATATTTAAAATATTTAAATCATAAAAAGAAGGAAATATATTTGATGTAAGTTCTCCTAAGGGATGGTAAGTTTAGGCTTTGACATGACAGCAGATATTGAAAAGAAAAGATATATATTATTTGCTGTAAAGAAACGAGAAGTTGACTAATATTTAAATCCACTCTTTTTCCTAAAAGTTTTTCCAATAATTCAGTTGAGTTGGAAGAAAATCGTGGTAAGTGTTGCAGCTACAAAGACAGCACGCATTAGTCCCACAAACTAAAGCAAACATCACAAAGTTCAAAGATCATTGTGGAAAAATTGTAAATCTACACAGTCACAAACATTTGGGAAAATAAATCACTCAAAGTCACACAGCCATAAAATGTATGAATCCCAATTACAAAACTTAATTTTTAATTTTATGTTTCAAAAATTATGCCTAAAATCAGTCTCATATAAATTAAAATAGTCTGTTAAATAAGCATTTGCAACTTAATTTCTCACATTTCTTCACAAGCTGGACATCAAAATCAAAATTTTCATATTAATTTCAATATTTCCACATAATATAAAATAAATTTGTTTTATGTTATTCTTGTAATTATGCTATTATAAATTTTGTCCAATCCCTCTGCTCATTTTGTGCTTTTTCTTTAAAATGTTTTCCACAATTGATTTTGGTCTTTGGTCATGCTTGTATGAAATGAAATTAGTTTACAAGTATTAGCCAAAGATATTAAAAGAATGATAAAATTTCATGTTGTGATAGGAAATCACTGATTTATTTTTGGATAAATTCAGTTATAAAAGGACATCTTATAGAATTTTTAATGGAAGCATAAGAAACTAGCTATGATGTCAGATTTCCTGTCAGGAGCCAGTTATCTTACTGCATTGGACGCAAGCCCTTACTGTGTATTTTCAGGGGAAAAAAAAATCTTTTGCAAAATTTTCTTAAAGAATATACTCTTCCCTGTCATTCATTTTGAAGACAAATTAAAATTATATAATTAATTTTCTAAAAAAGATTGAACTTTCTAAAATATTCATTAAAAACATTCCCAAATTTTATCAATTCATATTGCATTTTAACCCTATTTGCTGCCTCAACACTACAGACTTTAAATAAGCATAGTCGTCAATGTCTTTCAGGCCAGAAAGGTATTAACATCTTATCCTAGATTTCTTTTTTTGAAAAATAACCACTATAACTGTCAATTTTAATTTCTTTCCTGTGTTGCCTTAAAATTTACTAAAATGTATAAACATATGAATAGATTTTCTAAGATTGTTCTTCCCCTCCTTCATTATCAAAGCTGGCATTAAAAATTAGTGGAGAAAAGACAAAACATTCAATAAATAGGGCTGACAAAATTAATTTATTCATATAGAAATTTGGAGCCTTATTTTACAGCAAACACCTAGTTACAAGTGTATTAGATACCATGAAAATCACAACTTTAGTATTTTAGTAGAAAATTTAAGAGAATATTACACATTCACTCTATATCAAATGAATAGAATTGACAGGGACAGGCAGAAAATATATGTAAGACACATAAGACACAAAGAATTAGTATCTAGAGCATGTGGAGAACTCATAAAAATCAATTTAAAAACAGGATAATAAAAAATATTTGAGAAAGCAATTCATACCACAATGTTAAAAAGTTATTTGAGAAGCAATTCACAAAAGTAAAAATCTAAATCTCTCTCCACTCCATCTCCTATCCCCCAGTAATCAGGAAAATGCTCAGTGGGATATTATTTCACACCTAATAATTATGGTGAAAATTCAGAATTCTGAAAATATCAAGTATTATTGAGAATATAAATACAAGAGTCATTTTTATATATAGCTAGTAGCAGCATTAACTGTTAAAATCACTCAGAACAACTCGGCAATTATCTAAAAAAATGAAGACTTGAATTCTTAGTAAGTTGTACATGCATTTTTATAGTAAGATTCATATAAATTTAAAAAGTAAAACAATGTTACATGTTGTTTAAACATAAGTATTAGGAATATATAGAAATGCAAATTCAAGATGGAACCTAATTCTAAGGGAGAAGGTGAGGAATGACACAAACACAGGAATTTCTAATTGTTTTATAGTTTCATTCCTGAAGCTGGGTGATATAAACATGGACATTTATTACATTATTTATATTTTAAAATATCATATATTTCATAATTAAAATATTGTATTCTATTTTTCCATTTATATAGGTATAATTCAACTCTCATATTAACATAATCACACACATTCCTCAGTACATAGAATTACCTTCTGGTGTTATACCTCTATAAGAAAATTCACACTTTAAGGGAACTGGTTAACACAAACAACGAATTGAGCTCAATATTTCTCTTATTACTCAAGGTCGAGTATCCTCTTTTATCCTTTTTTAAAATAAACTTTATTAGGGATAATCAACCAAATACTTATACAAAATACTGCATTCTTATACTATTTACAGGCAGAAATATAAAGAGGGAGGTTATTGCAGCTTATTTCTAATGTGTGTGCAGTGACAGTTCAGTGTTGTGTCCTCATTACAAACTGTGAATCATAAAAATCACAGCTCTGCTTCCTGATTGGAAGGGTTGGCTGCTATTTAAAAGGGCCCATAAATCAGGCAGAACAATCCTTTTGGTTCAGGAGCTTTTTCTGAACCAAAAGTACTTACTCTGTAAAAAATAATAATAAAGGGGGTGGGCCTGTATATTAATATATTAGTAATAATAATTTAGATGAGATATTTTTATTCAACCAAATTGGATAAGTACACAGTAAGCCACATTATGAGAATAAATAGACACAAGAACACCATACTTGCACTTAGGTTGTAAGTGAGAAATATCTTGTTTTTAACATGTTTTCCCTTGGTATACAATAGAGGCTAGCAAGCAGGGTGCTATTTTTGTTAAGTTTGCAGTCTTCCCAACAAACTCATACCATGCCTCATTATTGCATTATATAAAATCCCTTTCACCCATTATATTCATTATCCTATGATTCCATGTCAAGTCCATTCTTGAATTTTCAGAACAGTCTTGTGTTTTTCCAGCCTTACATTGATTTTCCTTCTTTAATATGAAATACTTACTTGACCAAAAGACTTACATTTTTTTTTACTCCCCTCACCCCTCGTGGCTTGCTTACTGTCTGCTCTCTGTGTCCATTTGCTGTGTGTTCTACTGTGTCTGTATTTATTTCTTTTTCATCCCCCGCCTGCGACTTGCTTGTTGTCTGCTTTCTGTGTTTATTTGCTGTGCATTCTTCTGTGTTTTCACTTGTCTCCCTTTTTGTTACCTCACTTTGCTGAATCGGCTCTCTGCGACGCTTGCTGGTCAGGCTGCACTCCACAGTGTTTGCAGGCTGGCGGCTCTCTGCAGCATGCAGGCAAGCCTGCCTTCACAAGGAGGCCCCAGGACACGAACCCAGGGCCTCCCATATGGTAGATGGGAGCCCAACTGATTGAGCCACAGCTGCTTCCCAAAGACTTACATTTTCAATTAAATCCCTAAATGCATTTCTTCATTGCTTTTTTATTATTGAGAAATTATATGTTGTGCACTTTGCTAATCTCTCAATAGAGATTATTCAGGGGGGAAAGATCAACAAAAAAGGAATTTTGAAGTCAGTAGAACTCTCTCAGATGGGGTAGTGAGGAGCTATTCTCAGAGAAGTGTCTAATTTAGTTGTAGGAAATTCAAGGCAGGCTTTCTGAAGACAGTCTATCAGATGAGATAAGAAAAATGAGCAGGAGTTAGGGCAGATTTAGGGATAGAGTAGGAAGAAATATATTCTAGGTAGCAGGGCCAGCCTATTCAGTTTTGAGTTGGGAGAAAGGATTTTTAACTGAGACAGACTTTTTAGGTTAATACTTCCTCTACCTGGAAGAGCAGCTAAATCCCCACACATGTTTATATAAAATAGACAGTGGACCATCAATTTATATCTTTCCCTTCATACAAAATAATACAAACATCAATAAGATGTTTCTTATTGAAGAACAACCTCAATTAACTGCACTCCATAAATATCAGTGTTATATTGAGGATTTAGATACTTTAAATTTGATTAAAAAATAATTGTTATAGGGAAGCAGCTGTGGCTCAATCAAGTGGGCTCCCGTCTACCATATGGGAAGCCCTGGGTTTGGTCCTGGGGTCTCCTTGTGAAGGCAAGGAGTTTGGGAACTCCTTATGGAGTTCCCATATGGAGTTCCCATATGGGAAGCCCTGGGTTTGGTCCACTCCTGGGGAGAGCTGATGGCCCATGCCCACGGAGAGCTGATGGCACAGAGAGCTGATGGCCCACACCTGCGGAGAGCTGACTCAGCAAGATGACGCAACAAAGGGAGACAAGCAGACACAGAAGAATGCACAGTGAATGGACACAGAGAGCAGACAGCAAGCAACCAGCGGGGGAGGGGGTGTTATAAGTAAATAAAAAGTAATAAATCTTTAAAAAAATAATTGTTATATCCTGAATTATATTATTTTTCACATCTATATAAGTTTACCCAACTATACTACAAGTTCTTAGTGGTAATGCATTTCATTTTATACTATCACACCCTCTTCATCTGGAAAAGGGTTTTGGAAATAGTGCACACTTGTTAAATTTAGTAGGACTGCAATTAAGAAAATATTGGCAATGATAGTTCCTTTTACATTGTATTAGTAATTAGAGTTTATCTTACTAATGTAATGTTTTCAATTCTAAGATTAAAAATCAAAATGTCATTGAATAGTAATATCCCCATATACATAGGACTATATATACCTCTCTTAGGTATAAATATTAGGGCATAAATAATGAGTTTTCATGTGGAATTATATGGTTTTGATCAGTTATTAATCACTAGGGCCATTTAATGAAATTAGAAAATGTTATGTTACTTATATTACTTATGATTTTTCTTTCTATCACAAAAGTTTATTTTCTATCACTGAAATTTTTGAACCTTATGTATCTAAAATATCAGTATTTCCAAGTTTTGTGGTTTTTTTTGTACTATTGCAAGGAACAGAAAGTAAACCTTCATTAACTTCACACACACACACAAAATCAGGGTTTATGGGAGATTTCCTTTTTTCCCAGATTCCAAATTTGAATAGAAAAACAAAGCTGCACAGTAAACTCAGGAATTTGATGGACCTCAGAAGCAACTGGAACCAGGAATTTTAATGCTGCTGGGACACTCTTTCTTCATTTATCTCATTTACTTCTTTCTACATGTTATTAACAAACTTTCTTTGCAAACTTGTACTTTCCACATGACACCGATAGCTCCCAACTTCTACATTTTACACCTTCAGCCGTCAGAGAAAACACTCCTTTCCAAATCCCAAATTCCCAGAAATGAACCATGATAGGCCAGGCTTGTGTCAAGTGTTTACACCTGGACCAACAGCAGGTACAATTAGCAGACTACTGTGATTAGCACAGCTTGGGGCAGGCAGCAGATTTGGAGGGGCATCTGGTATACCATTTGGGTGGCCCAATTTCCAGCTGAAGGGGAGCAAGCTAAGTAGCTAATTATGAGCATAACATTTCTCTTCCAATTCCCATAGCAAGAAGGATTATTTAGTAACTGATCAGCGAATTCCAATAAGTGCTTTCCATATTCTCCTTGTAATCGATGAAGTAAACATTCTATGTTGAATGTGTATTCTCTGAATCACATTAATGCATTTGTAGCAAAATAGACATGGTTCATCAGTTATTAGGATCCCTGATACCCACTAATTTTACATAAATGTTTTCAAATATACATACATATGTTTTCAGGACAAAATAAAGTTAAAAAGCATCTTAAGTATCATTGGTGATGTATAAGGATAACTGTGAAAACTTGGTAAATTAGGTTTTCTTTAAAATAGCAAAATCTGATACAACAGATGACATTAGTCACCTGTAGGAGAAAACTGAAGGACTGTTGAGCAACTTAGTCTTTGCTAAAATGAGAACAAGTTTTGGTTAGGCCAACTTGGGAATTCTGTACTGATAGCATTTTTATGCTTTCTTGCATTTGGTGCTTAATATAGCATTCTCTGAAATGTGACAAATGGTTGTCCAACTGTCAGGGACCCTGAATTCTTGGTGTACTGACCAAAACAAATTACTGATCCCGAAAGACCCAGGACCAGGCCCTTGAGCATGACCAATTTTCTAGAGTAGAGATACTTGGGTGGCCTCTGAGTAGTCAGTCTGTATAACTAATCAACTCCTGTTTCATTGATATGGTCTTCAAAATGCAAAAGATGGGTTTATTTTGGTATATTTTCTAGAAAAACAAAAATAAAACAATTCCTAAGACATTTCCTGAGAAAACATCAGGAATTTTCTCCCTTTTTGTATGTAATTGATTTCTAAGGGAAAACATTTTCATCACTTTTTAAAGCAACCACAGTCTTCTTACTATGTCAGCATCAGACCCCTGGTTATATTTCATTCTGGGCTTGCTGTGCAATTTGTTGGCTGTAAACATATATTTCTGCCATGTTAAGTTTGTATACATGTCTGATTTTCTGTATAATGGAATGTTTATGCTACCAAAGGATTTGAAATGGCATAACTTTGGAATAAAAACTTGTAGATCCCCAAATTAACTCTAAACAGGATCACGCAAAGTTATATAACCAAATAATCTTAATCTCATTTTGTCTTTTTCCCCCTTTTTTCTCTTAACAACCATTCTTAGTAAAGTTAAAAAAGCAGTACTGGCAGCAATTTCACTGCTATGTTAGCAGCAATGAAAAGGGAAATATGAATCAGTCACTGAGCATTAAATCTTTTTATAATTCACTAAAACATCACATCTGATTCATCAGACCTAGTAAGTTTTTGTATTTAAAGTTTCTGTTAATAAAATACATCTCTCAATCACAGAACAATTAAAAAAAAAAAAACCTAATACCCTAAACCCTAGACTTGATTTAAAAATAATGTTTAGCTTTCAATTAAATACAATAATATGCTTTAACTTTAGTAATTTATTTATTTTTATTGCTCTGAATACAATAGCAGAGCTCTCCACATAAAGAAATCTGTTTTTAAATGAAAACAAATAACTTAATTGTATTCTTCCAAGAGATACTGTTATTTCTTTCCATGGTATCATTGTGCTCAAATATACACCTCCAAAAGTCACAACAGCTACTTAAGCACAACTAAAGCCCACCTGTTGCTGATGCCATGCCCTCTATTCCTATTTGTGAACCTGGAATTCTTTCTGTCTCTTTCCATCAATCAGTAGGCATATATCACATGTGTATAGCATTTAAATATTTATATTATATTATAGTTATACATGTATATTTCGAAGACCAACTAAAGTTTCACAGGCTTGAGACATCCTCTTGACATCTGCAGACCACTATGACCATTCCTTTACCTGAATGTATACACTGTGTACTAAGCAGCTCTTCCTCACTGGTCTCACATATTGCTTTGACGTGTTCTCAGGTTGCTTCACTGATGTGCCATTTCTTCCCGGATAGATTTTAAGTGTATTGCCCAAGGGTCTGTTTCTCCTACTTCTCCCCATTCCGTGTATCATTTGTATAGCCCACAATAACTTAACACTGTTATTGTCATGCAGAATAGTCAATCACTACAACTATAATAAGTGAATTGAATTTTATTCAAAGATTCTGTTTTCCAAACAAGTTTATAACCTTACATGTCTCTAGCTAGGTCCACCTGCATTTTATTCTTCCTTAATCATTAAAGCAAAGTGGCATAAAACATCAGTTAACATAAAGTCTTTTGAAATAAGACTATCATAAATAATACATAAATTAATAATAAATGAAATAGACGACCAGTCTTTATTTTTCATTCTGATCCTTGTTCTGTAGTCACAGAATAAAGATGTCAAAGATTCTGAATGGATGCATATTAATCATATGAATGAAATATGTATTTTTTTGGTTATAATCTACTGATATATGCTCCTCAAAAATCCTGAAAATAAATTATAAATTCAAAATCTTGATAATTATGTCAAACTTGTAATTGTAAACATGATTAGTGGACTACAATGTGCCTTTAAGGAATACAAACTGTAGTTGCTTAATTCAAAATGATAGTGTTTCCATTTCTTCTTACATAATATTTGTGGGGTTCTTACATTTTTATTTAAAAGTATGGTTCTGACATCATATGCACAATGAATAGAACCCCTAATCTTCTGTTTCTACTAACATATTGAGTTTGTACACTTGAGTAGAGTTGCTATCTTGCTAAAATGTAGGTTGAGGTTGCACATGTTGTTTTATCTATACTGAGGTTGTTTTAAAGTCTTGTTAAAATGTATTGCCAAGGAAATAATTATTGTGAAGATGCAAAGGGAATATTTATCAAGGATGTCATCATAAAAATAGACTTGGATAAGCACACATGAGCCAAGTCTTTCAGGAGTATGAAGTATGTTTTTAAATATTCATTTATAGATGTATATAAGATACAATATTAGGAGGGAAAACATACAACCTGAAAACAAATCTGAAAGCAGTGTTTCATTATCTTTTCTGGATTTGGTCTGCATATTTTGATTTGGCCTTTTCTGTAATCTACTTGTGATTTGAGAATTAAGTCTCAATATCTTACACAGATTTAGTAAACTAATAACTTGGACTCTGCAACTGGGCCGTCTGGTCTGAATATTGAACCTGTAGCTTGTGAATTTGGGCAACTTCCTTAATATCGCTGTGTCCCAGTTTTACATCAATGAAACATAAAAGCAATTGTTTCTACTTTGAAGAGTATTTTGAAAATTAAATGTCAATACATTTAAAATGCTTAGAAGAGTGCCTGGAACATAAAAGTATTTGATACAGGTTATTACTACTAAGTTTTCACAAAAATATAGCTTTGCTCTTGTCCTGGCACTCATTGTTACAGTGTGCATGAGAATATAGAAATATCAGTGATCCAAACATTATAGATTCTAAAAACAGTTCCTTACTCAATAACCACTTTTCTTGCAATAAGTGTTCTTACTAGGCTATGTTTTTCTCTATAAAATTCCAATCCACAAACATGCTTTTTGTTACCCTCTTAGAGAGGCTACAGAGTTAATACTGAACTGATATATTTCTCAAGCTTATAATGGCTATAGCCCTATGCACAGGCCAAGAGAGAAAAAAAACTTGTTCTCTTTTGCTTTAGAATATACTGTCCCCCAGTCCCTTTGTTACTACTTTCTTTTTGTCTTCTCACATTTTTTTGGAAAGATTTATTTACTTATTTCTCCCCCCTCCCTCCATTGTCTGCTGTCTGTGTCTATTTGTTGCGTGTTCCTCTGTGTCTGATGTATTCTCATTAGGCAGCTCCAGGAACTGATCCTGGGACCTCCGGTGTGGGAGAGAGGCTATTTTCTCTTGCACCACCTCAGCTCCCTGATCTGCTGCATCTCTTATTATCTCTCCTCTGTCTCTTTCTCATCTTGCTGCACCAACTCTCCATGTAGGCCAGCACTCCTGCACAGGCAGCACTCCTCACAGGCTAGCACTCCACACAGGCCAGCACTCCACTTGGGTCAGCTCACCACATGGGCCAGGTTGCCTTCACAGGAGGCCCTGGGTATCAAACCCTGGACTTCCTGTATGGTAGACAGGAGACCAATTGGTTGAGCCACATCCACTTTCTGATTTTGTCTTTTAACAAATCAATTTTATTGATACTTTTTTGTTGTTAGGTCAGTGAAAATAATTTATTGGGAAATGGGGGAAAAGAACAGAGTTTGCTGAGAAATGGGAGATAAGGATGGAAATATGCACTGAGATTTGGAGTGGGCTCCTCTAGGCAGAGAAAGTGGGCTTCGGCTTGTGACATCACCTTTTAAACTATTAACTATTACTCTTCTTGCTAATGCTAAGGGGAGCAGTCCAGCTGTTATTGGTTACCCAATCAATTGTGGCAGCCAATGGTAAGCCTGTTTGGAATATCCAGGGCCAAGGGAAGGTTCTGGAGAGAGAAAATGGAACCTCAAGGTTAAAAACTCAAGGTCTCAGTTGGGTATTGCAGCCATGTTGTCTGTTGGCCATGTTGTGGCTCATCTAGTTTCCCTGGCTAACCTGCCTCAACTCCCCTCCCCCCCCGCCCCCAGAGAGTTCATGCCCTTATTCTTTGGGGTATGCTGAGGGCCATTGTCATTGTTCTGTAGTTACTTCCCGCTGGTTAGGGCAGTAGAACCTGCCTGACAGGACATACACTTCTCTGGCTATTCTATTGAGGTTAAGGAAAGACAGTCCAATACTTTGTTTGGACCTGGCTGAAATCCCTGCATGACTAATATATTGATACATTTTAATAAGGCACAAATCCATCCAAAGTGTACTATCAATGGTATTTGGTATCATCACATAGTTGTGCATTCATCATTTCAGTTATTATTAGGGCATTTTCATTATACCAATCATTTTTAAGGCATTTTCATTATTCCAATAATAATATTAAAAAAAACATACATACAAAAAAATAACTCATCACCTCTCAACCTCTCTATGCTTCCTCTGCAATACATAGCAGTTATTTTGTTTCCATCTCTCTGGTTTATTTGTATTTATATTTTGTAAAATAGTCTTACGTATGCAATATTACCCATATTCATATTTCACATGAAATTTCACTATGTTAGACCATCCCATGTTACATATTTTTAAAGCTTTTCTTCTAGTAAGATACATGACCTTGGACTTTTCCTTTCAACAACTATCATACCCATATAATAGCTCTGCTGGTTACAAATACTAGGAAGTGCTTTCACCATTTCCTTTTCATTTCCAAAGATTTCCAAACAACCTTTTTATTTTTTTACCAATTCTGGACAGATTAACCCTCAGCTTCCCATTATCTACCCTCATTCTATTTTCTGGTTACCTATATTCTAATTATCACCTTCATGATATCACATAATATATTCAGAATAGTGCCATCATACAATATTTGTTCTTTTGTGTCTGGCTTGCTTCACTCAACATAAGTCCTCCAGGTTTATTCGTGTTTTCATATTCTTTACAACTTCATTTCTTCTTATAGCTGCATAATAGCCCATCATGTGTACACACCACAATTTGTTTATCCATTCATTGGTTGATGGACACTTGAGTAGTTTCATACTTTGGCAACTGTGCATAATTCTCCTGTGAACACTGGTATGCAGATATATGTTCATGTCATTGCTCTCAGTTCTTCTGGGTATATACCTAGTAGTGTCATTGCCAGGTCCCATTGCAAGTCTATATTCAACTTCCTTAAGAACTTTCAAACAGTCCTCCACAGTGACTGTACCATTTCACATTCCCACCAACAGTGAATAAGCATTCCTATCTCTCCACACCATCTCCAATACTTGTAGTTTTCTTGCTTTTTAATAGTGGGTTTTCTAATAGGTATGAAATGATATCTCATCGAAGTTCTGATTTGCATTTCCAAAATCACTAGTGACATTGATCATTTTTTTCATAGGGTTTTTTTTTTCCATTTGTATTTCTTCTTTGGACAATTGTCTATCCAAGTCTTTTGCCCATTTTTTTAATCAGGTAGTTTGTCATTTTATTGTTGAGTTACATGCTGTCTTTGTATATCGTGGATATTAAACCCTTATTGGATATGTAATTGCCAATTATTTTCTCCCATTGAGTCAGCTGCCTTTCCATCCTTTTGACAAAGTCCTTCGAGGTGTAAAAGTATTTAATTTTGGGGAGGTCCCATTTATCAATTTTTTCTTTTGTTGCTCATGCTGTGGGTAAGATCTAAGTAATTTCTGCCTACCACAAGATTTTGAAGAAGTCTTCCCACATTTTCTTCTCAGAGTTTTATGGTTGTTACTTTTATATTTAGGTCATTGATCCATTTCGAGTTAAGTTTTGTATAGGTGGTACAGATGTTGGTCTTCCTTTCTTTTGAATATGGTTATACAGTTCTCCCAGCACCATTTATTGAATAGATGGTTCTGGTCCAGCAGTAAGGGCTTGACAATCTTGTCAAAAATCACTTGACCATAGATGTGAGAGCTTGTTTCTGAGTTCTCAGTTTGGTTCCATTGGTCAATCTGTCTGTCCAATTTTGTTCTTTTTTAAGATATTTTTGGCTATTTGGGTCTCCTTACCCTTGCAAATAAATTTGATCATTGGCTTTTCCACTTCTGCAAAAAAGGCTATTGGGATTATTGTGGGGATAGCATTGAATCTGTAAATCAGTTTGGGTAGAATTGACCTCTTAACCATAATTTGTTTTCCAGTCCATGAACACAGAATTCCTTCCAGTTATTTAAGTCTTCTACAGTTTCTTTTAGCAATGCTTTGTAGTTTCTGATTAGAGGTCCTTTATGTCCTTGGTCCTTCTGAGATACCAATAATGCATATGTTTGTATGTTTTGTGTTGTATTCAATTCCCTGAGATCTTGTTCCATTTTTCCATTCTTTTCTCTGTCTGTTCCCTCATCTTTTCCAGTTCAGATGTGCTGTCCTCAAAATCACTAATTCTCTCTTTGAGGAATTCAAATATGCTGTTATGTGCCTCTAATGTATTTTTAATCTCAACCATTATGTCCTTTTTTCCCATAAGCTCTGTCACCTTTCATTGCATGCTTTCAAATTGTTCTTTATGCTCATCCAGTGTTTTCTTAATATACTTTATCTCTTTAGTCATATTTTCCTTCAATTCTTTGAATTGATTTAGGAGATTTGTGCAATTATCATTGAATAGTTGTCTTAAATCCTGTATCTCATCAGGACATTTGGTTGTTTCTTTGGCTGGGCCATCTCTTCTTAATTCTGAGTTTGGCTTGTAATATTTTGCTAATGTCTAGGTATCTGAATATGTTGGTGAATTTACTCTGATGGTCAATTTTTCTCTCTTGCCTAATACTTTTCTTTTCATATATATTCTTTTATTTTTGGTTCTACTTATTCTACATCTTTAAAATCGTCCAGCTTACATTATCAAAATCAAGCCAGGGACTTAGTAATGGGGTACAGATTTTCTCCAGAGGTGGAGCTAAAGAGAGACTAAGCAACTTCCAGTTATTATACAACCCAAGAAGATCAAGAGAATTATGAAAATTAATTGATAAAGCTAGCAAAGATTAGTATTGTGCTTATCAACATAAGTTCTCATCAACATCAGAGTCCATGTGAAATTAAGGAATATTAAAACTCTGTACCATTGTGAAGGGGTATAGGTGTCTGGGAGCTGTAGCAGGTTCTAGATTAGTAGGGGTAGCTATATTGCAACCAAGTAATATTTCTATGTGAGCATTTCTAGCAAATTACTTCAGTTTACTAGAAGAATTCCTGTATCACTAAGCCTATCGTAATTTGCTCTGATTTCTCATTCTAAATGAAAATGCATTTTGTCATAATTTTATAATCATAATATTACATTCTTTCTTTTTCTGAAAGAGAGCCCTCCAAATTGCCCCACAATAGCTGGATCTATACTTGTCTCCCATATTGATTGATTTTTCTTCAGATAATTGACATTCCTGCAGTGGTGTTCTTTGGCATTTGAATGAAAAGCATAAAACTAGCAATAAAAGGCAAATATATATATAATAATATAAAGTTCTTTGTGAATTTCACAGATGTTATCTTAACAACAAAACTTAGATAAGGTGGATATTGATATCACCACTCTTTTCCACATGAAGAAGTTGAAATTCATAGATATTAATTAATTCATCTGTGGATGGGTTAGTGATGTTTTGTCATGATCTTCTATTTTTATATAATTTTTTTTATTTTACAGGAACAAGGTCAAAATGAACTTTGGAGGGAAACCCATTTCTTAAATGTATTAACCAATATTTTATTTAAACCACCCTATACCAAATACTGTCCAAAGAATATTAGATGATTAAATAACAAGAAAATTGAAAATGAATATTAAACTATCAGGCTTGCAAACATTAAACATATCTCATTTACATAGATTTTTAAGAAATACATCCACAATTTAATTATTAAGTTTCTTTTTTAAAATTTCAACTAAAATGACAATCATTTGGGTATATGTTATCTTTCCTGAATAATTAATTTATATGGTTTTAAAATAATTTGTAAAGTAATAGCATTACAAAAAAAGTGATTGCTTTTATTTTAAAATCAGCTGCATAGCTACAGAGACCCGTGGAGAAATAGCAGTGATACCACACAAGGTGGTTAAACAGCTTATGAATTAAGCTCCATATAAGCAAATTTCTTTGTAAGTAATTTATATTGTATGGTAAACTTGTATCCAACTAGAACAGCAAATTAAAACATTAATCACATCTGTAAAATTTAGGGCCTTGTGCATACAGAAAAAAAATATTAGGGAAATACATTTTCTTGTATTGCGGAAATAAATATTGCACATATGGAAGGCAGTCTAATCCTTCTCATTATAGTGCGGATGAAGATGAACATTAAGGCCATATAACATTTCTTCTTGAATTAGTCGATAGCTCATTTTAGTAGGTAGCACATATTTCCAAACCTGAAATGCCCATGTTCAGTCAGATTTGCAGTCCCCTTTCCCTGGCTGCTCAGGCTTTCCATCACTGTTAGGTAACCACTGTGATTATTCCATATCACATACTGATGAGATGGCAAAACAGTTGCAAGTTTTCCTCCCTGAATTAAGCAGGTTGTAAGCCACAGAAAACTAACTTGTTTGGAAATTATCAAGCATTCCAGTACTCTGAGCCTCACTAATGCGGGCAGCTTGCCAAAAAAACATCCAAGACACCAGCCTCTATTCTCAAGCACATTTTAATCCAGCTGTTCCCCACAAAACATCCAGCATGCTTTGATTTACAGCTCTACTTAATTAGAATGTAGAGTATAGGAGACCATCTCTCTGCACAAGATAAGCATCCTGAATGATATTTTAAACTTTATAGAATGTGGTAGAATTTTTTGTTTGTTTGTGTGGTGTTTATTTGCATAACCAGATATTGAGCTGTCGGTGCAGCATTGCAAGGTTCTGCATTTCTGGCATAAGTCAGCTGAAATTAAAAACAAGGGTGACTGCACCTAGAAGAAAATATACATATTTTCAGTGGCCCTTCTATATGTGATCATAGCAACATCCACTCTAAGCTCTCAATTCTAAAAATGAAAATGCCCCTAAGGGAACTCTATTGAGTCCAGTACAGCAAAGAAAAAAATAAAATGTTTTAAAACACTGATAATTAGAATTTTAGGGATTTGAATGAAATTTTGCAGAAGTTTCTATGTAACTCACTGAGTTACACTTTTTTTTAAAAAGAAATTTTAGATTACATAAACGTTTCATTGAAAATATAGGGGATTCCCATATACCCGACCCACTCCCTCTCCCACACTTACCCCATTAGCAACATCTTTCATTAGTGTGTTACACTTGCTACAATTGATGAACACATATTGAAGTATTGCTAGTAACCATGGTCTATATTCTACATTATGGTTTACACTTGCACCACACAACTTTATATGTTTTGACAAAATTTATATTGGCCTGGATCCATCATTGCAATATCATGCAGAACAATTCCAATGTCCCAAAAATGCCCCATGTTGCTCGTATTAGTTCTCTGTCCTAAGGAAGCAGCTTCCACCTGTTCTTGTATCTAGGATATGCAGAGGATAGTACAACATATAGAGAAGAGGCACCCAAACCCTGAGGATTTTCCAACAGGAAAAATTTCCAAGCCCAGTTTTAATGGTGTGGTTGATAATTTTAAGCTTAATCATTTAAATCACCATAATCCATTACAGATGAAAAAATGAGGATAAACACATTTTACTGAATTTATTGGAAATTTTGTTAATATAGGATGCTTTGGGTTCTATGAGAAACCAACCCCATTATTTCACAAAATAAGTGAGGCGCCTTGTCATTCATTACCTAGTTGTTGAAAAGAGATGTTATTTCTTTAAAAGGTCTAAAATTGCTCCCCCAGCTGAGATAATACATTACATGGAACCTATGGTGGGAACATGATACTTTTATCACACAATCATGAGTCAAGTAATCAATTGAATTTTAAAGTTTTGTTGAATAAATAGAAAATAAAGCATTAGATTTTCAGTGCATTTCTAATCTATATGCTTCCTCTCATTTCACATCTTTTTTTTAAATTTTTGTTTATTTGTTTTTGCAAATGCAAAACATGACAAGAACAACAAAGAGCAAAAGGAAAATTTCCCAAGAAGAGATATCATCTTTAGAACTCTAATATATTGGTCTTAAAATGTTTTAAAGCTGATTTTTGTGATATAAACATTACACAGTATACTGAATGCAGCTAATTTATATTTTACACTGAGTAACAAGATTCTAAATTCATTTCATGGACATATTTCATGACCAAACAGAAAAGTTTTCATTTGATTTTTCAATAATAACAACATTGGTGACCCATTTTCAGCAAAAAGCACACAATCATTTCTTTTTATATTTTCTCAGTTTATTATACATAAATAGAGAATTGCATGAAAAGTTCTTCTCCCAATGTCTATTTTAACTCACTCTTCAATAGTTAATTTATGTCCATGCTATTCTTTGAATAATTTTCTTAAGAATCATGCTGAGTTCTTTGTACAGGATACCAAAACAGTTAATTTTGCAGATAACTTTGCAATCAAATCTGGGCTTGATATTACATAGGATGAAATGCCTTTCAGATTATTTTTTCCTAGCAAGCAATTGTTTTGGTACAGTGCATTTATTTATGGTCCTAATCCAAAGCCTATTCCTATTTCAATAGCATTCTTAATTAATTTTACCATAGGAGCCCTAATATATGTTGGGTAAACATTTCCATTATTAAGCCACACCTATTATGGGTGAGACTGCTCCATAAATGGAGAGTATATTTGATAATGAAGATTAAGAAAAAAAGAAGAATGTAAGAAATCCAGCAATCAGAAGCCATGAACTAGAGTAGAGATTATCAAAGTAAGATCCACAGAACCCTAACTCTGTGAGATGCTTAGTAAGAAAAAAAAATACAGGTTCTGGCATCACACATTTTGGGCAACCTGGCCCACTATATCCTCTCTTGAAGTTTCTCAATGGATTAATATTCTAATAAATACTAAAGACTCTAAGAGATTTTTCAAGGAAAGAAACAAGTTTCCTTTAGTTAACCACTGTGGTAGATATAGAAATGCACCCCCCAGATTCCCTGTCAATGAAATACGTGCTGTCCAGCCTCAGGACATGCATCTACCCCAGCTACCAATGCTGGGCCAGCTCCCATCTGTGACTGGGCCAGATCCCCAGCCATTCTTACTCAATGCATACCACTCTGACAGCAATCCTTGTTCCCTTGATCCCGCTCAGGTTTGCTGAAGCTTTTCCCAGCACGCATGGCCATTTGGTTTCTTTTCCTTCCTGGTCTGGCTGCCTCTTCCTTCCCTTCATAAGTGTTGATCCACCAAGCTCTGTCTCAGGGTCTGATTCTGAACAATTCAGTCTGTGACAGCAACTATCTAAGAATTTAACTTAACCACATGACACATTTCCTGCACCTACTTTGGGAAAACAGAAACAGGGATTTGGAGGGAAAGCCCCTACAAATGAATAGGATGAACTGAATCTAACCTGAAGATCTTTTGGCTCTTTACCTCCACACTTCTGAGTCCTCCAGGAAAAAAAAAAAAAAAATCTGCAGAGGATTCTCTCCCAGACCTCTCCTTCAGTCTTTATAATTTCATTGCAAGCATCACATGGAATTTTTTTCCTCTTGCGTTAAATTGAGAGGTCTTTACATATTATAACCTAGATTCATTTCAAGAATATTGTAATTTCAGTTAAATCTAGAGCATATAAGATAAGATCAGTTGGTATGCTCTCTCAGTGAAGGCATTAGCTCTCCTATAGTAGCTCTCACACATTTCGAAAGAGTGTACTTAACATATTCTTCCTTGGTACATTATAATTCTCAGGAAAAATAATTTAAAAGTGGATATTGACCTAATATACTGTTAAAATATAAACTATTCATCTCCACTAAAACCACTTTGCATCCTTGCATCCCTAACTGATTAGAAATTAGAATCAGATTTTAGGGCTCTTAATTCACTATTGTACTATAGCAAGCAATTTGCTGCTTTGATGATTAATTCTTGTTTCTAACTTTTATTTCAGATTTAAATGTTTTGTATTTCAATTCTGGAAAACATAACTTCTAAATTTTCATTTTTTCACAGATAATTTATTACCATCAGATATGCAACATTTAACCTAAAGTTGAAAAATTTTAATAGATATGAAAAGAATGCAGAAGATAAATCTTTATTAGAAAAATAAAAATTCTTCCATTCTGCTGCTTTTCTATATGAAACTTAATAAAAAGAAAAATATTCTTAGTTTGAAATTTACATAGGCTGTGCTATAACAAAACAGAAAAGATGCAAGTACACACTAAGTATATGTTTCAGCAGAATTATAATATGATCGCACTTAGGGTTTGAAACCAAGATAATTTTAATATCACTGTTTTAAGGATTTGTTTTGCATTTTTCAGTTCTAAGGTTTATTTGTGTATGTGTGAGATGTTTTTCAAATGTCTATTGAATAATTTTACTAGTCTCTTAGGACAAATGCATTGAGCACTATACATTAATGGGTAACAATTGGCATGCTCTATCTCTGAGCTGTATATATATATTATGCAGAACATATATTTAGAATTCACAACCAAAAGTAAACAAAGAAAGGAAGAGAAGAAACCAAAAAGATGGCCAAATAAAGACCTGCGTTTCAACCACAGTTCCAAAGTAGATAAGGTGGAGACAAATTGCCATTTTTCCAGAGTCAGTAGAACTTCAATTTCCTTTCACATTTGGAGAAGGTGTGGAGCCCCAAACTTCTAAGAAATTTTGTTATAAGAGCAAAATGGGATTGTAAATGGTTTTCCTCATGCTTACGGCATACAGTTATCTGCTACTATGTGTACCAGTAATTCAGTAGCAAGTAAGCTAATGAAGAAATTAAATCACTTGCCTTTTTCTTGTCTCTCCCTTAAAGAGGTTGCATTTTGTGCTGACAGTGCACAGCTGATAAAATAGCAATTTTTGAAAAGCTTGCTCATTTAGCTACTCTCAGAACCCCTGCTGACATCACTGACATTTTCTCCAAATATGCAAATACTGTAAGTCACTTTCTAAGATGCATGCATATATTTCCAAAAATGGTATTATTTTATGATCATCTAGGCATAAATGCAGAGGCAGACTAGTTTGCTGGCTTTGTAATGCCACAGTCATGAAATGACTTTTTTTTTTTAAATGAGGTTTAGTAGGAATCTGTCACAGCCTCGTAGATTTTTAAAGGTGAGTTATTCCTTTTATATAGAGTGGGGGCAGGTATTTTAAGGCCTTCCCATTATATAAACATAAAAATAGGAGGTAAAAGCCCATAAGCTCAGCAAACTTAAATACCTGGGTGACAATGGCAATATTACCATTAAACTCGACACACAACTTTTGAAATACAGTGCAGATGCAGTAGGCACGAATACTATCTTATTTAAATGTCTGTATTAAGCACAACCACTCTCTGCTAAAAATGGGGAAAAAACAAACAAGTCATATTCATCAAAGTAATTGTGTAGGTACTTTCAGTACCAAAATGCCTAGAATGAAGGATTGAACTGCTAACGGCAGCAGTGACAGCCATGAATCATGGTAGGCTACTCCGGGGCCTTTACCACCATAAAACAAAAGATGTAGATGAAAAATGCTGCAATTAAGTGATTTGATTTCTGCCCCCTTTTTCCTACTGCATTCGTGCATGGCTGCACAGCAAAGATTGATGGGAAAAATTACTCTACGTGATCTCTGACAGAGCCTTGGAACAATTCTATAAGGGGGAAACATACAAATCACACCAGCTTTCTTGTATTCAAACAAAATAATACATATAAAGCAAATACTTTAGCCTATATCCAAAGCACCAAAATTTGCATGCACACATAAATTGTGAAGAAACGCTCTGCTATCAAAACCAAACTCATGGATTTTCCAGCTAGTTGGGTTATACTGATATTTGTTTAAATAAATATTCAATCAGTACTGCCAAGTGGCATCCTCAATATGTCTGTGCACCGAGAACAAATTACAGATACAAATTTGTGGAGGTAAAACATTCTTATCTTTTATATCAATAAATTATTAATGAAAATACATGCAAAATAAAATACAAAATTTCACTGACTATTGAACTCCCCTGTCATTATAATCATTTAGAGGGACATTTTTAATGGGTATTCACAACTCAGTTGGGGTCCTACATACAAAAGAATCACACTTGAATACCAAGGAATATTTTATTGTGGCTGGAACCTACATTTAAAAGATGTTAAATCTGCAACATTTGAATAAAATAAACAAATACTGCTAATATGCAGAAAGGATAATTCCTGTTATCAGAGGCCAAAGTAGAATTACGTGGGCTTCATTTCCTAAAGAAAGAAGGTCATACAGTCTAAGTCTCTGTAAGAAATGTACAGTTAATTTCACTTGAATTTATACAAATGAATTACCCCTTTGTCAAAGGGGGAAGAACATGTGTGTATTTGACTTCGTCTTGTGTATGGCGATGGTATTTAAAGGCCACTAGTAGAGCAGTGTTGAATTCGGTAAATTCTTGTATTCTGTCTTTAAACCTTCACAGCTCAGTCTTTGAAATATTGAGGATTTAAAAAATTTAAATAATGAGTTACATGCAGAATTTTGCAAGACAGGAAACAGTTTCAATGCTTCCATATATTTCTGCCTAGTCAGGACCCTTAAAAATACCTTCTGAAACTAGCCTTTCACTGTGGCTTCTAAGACAGTTACCTAAAAAATGTATAGCCATCACTGATGTGAATAATTGTTGTGGTTCTTTACTGTCTACCACAAAAGGAAACCTCCTGATCCTGAGGCCTGAACTCATTAGTGGATTCATGACTTTAATAATGGGGAAATATGTGCGATTCTAGCATGGTTTGATGAAACATCACAGAACTAGAAATCCAGAGATCTGGGTTCACTACTAATTAATATTAGGTCAAACCATATGAAATCACTGTTTATCTAGTTCAAAATGGTTTGACTGTCACAATTTCATGTGGCTCTACCTGTATTAGTGTGGTATAATGTATTAGGTATTCTTAACTTCAATTTTCTCAGCTATAAAATAGGTAAACTGACTATTTCTAATTCTTTACAAGTAGGTACTTAAATAAGCTTTAGTCAAAATTTACATTTTTACCTTCATCTGCTTGGTAAAAAATTCTTGTATTTTACCAATGATTCATTAAGTCAGTCTACTACTATTATCAATTCACGAAGTTATAAGAATAGTATTTTAAGTAATCAAGTTAAATCTAAGTTGGAATAAATTCATTCAGTGATATTTCTTTAAGAATTCATTTTATCCTTTCTTTTATAGGTAAATTTTTATTATATCTATTGACACACTTAAAAGACTTTTCACTTAAATTTTAGTAAGCCATCTCTTTCCAAGGAAAGGATTTGAATTGTGTGAAAACAGTGGGTAAATAGGGAAAAAAGCATGTCTAAGGACAAAATGGAAGTGCAAACATAATAAATGTGCTGTGACCAAATTCAAAATTGGATTCCGAGCTCCCTGGCAGACTGAATAGAGAGGAAAAATGTTATATTTTTATGTGTTTTATCTTAAGTTATATTTTTGATTTCCAAGGAAAAAGGACTTTCTGAACTTGTCCTCCTCCACTCACTCCTCATTTTAGTCACAATTTTTCTTTTCAGGAAACATTCTATTGTAATGCAATAGGGCTCTTCACAAGCAATTAAGTATATCAGTGTAGAATGCTATTTTCCATAGAGGATCCCTGTTATTATAATGTTTAATATTTTATATATTTGGATATATGGTGGTATATATGGGAAAGTCCTTGAAACTTAACCATACACAGAAGAAAGGGTCAATATAGCCACTAAATATTTGATTACCAATACCAGTACAGTTATTTTATATAAATAAATAAACCATAGTTAAATCTACACTATACTAAAAATTTCAGACTATTTCAATAATGATAGTAATAGTAGCTATGAAAATTTCAAATATAATAAACAATGAATTTTCTATTCTTTTTATATTTTTATTGAGGTATGATTGACAAACAGCACACTACACATATTTAAAGTGTACAGTTTGATACAATTTAACATATGCATACCTCCACAAAATGATCATCACAATTAAGGTAAAGAGTATATCCATCAAACCCAAAAGTTTCCTCATACTTTTTTGTCATCCATCTCTCCCCCTCCTTTCTTTTCTATACCAATCTGGTTTCTGTAACTATCAATCACTTTTCATGTTCTAGAACTTTACATAAAATTTTTGTTTGGCTTCTTTCATTCAGCATCATTATTTTGAAACTTATATCTATGTTATGCACTTTGACAGTTCATTTTTGGTTATTGTTTAGTAGTATTCCATTTTATGGATATACCACCTTTTTTAATTCATTCACCTATTGAGAGACATTTGTATTGTTTCCAGGTATTTTGGCTATTACAAATAAAGCTGCTATAGACATTAGTCTTTTCTTTTAACATTGTTAAGAGAATTAAAAGGCAAGCCAAAGACTGGGAGAAGATATGTGTTAAGCTGATAAATGAATTGTATCCAGAATATATAAAGAACCCTCAAAATTCAATAATTTAAAAAACACAATAAAGAAAATAAGTAAAATATACCAACAGACATTTTACCAAAGAAGATATATAGATGGTGAATAAGTACATACAAAGATGTTCAAGATCCTTATTTATGAAAGTTATGCAAAATTAAAACATAGTGAGATAACTATTGGAATGACTAAAATCAAAAGACTGGCCATGCCCAATGGTGAAAAGAATACGGAGAAACTAGAACTTTTATATATTGCTGGCAGGAATGAAAATGGAATAACTTCTTTGGAAAGCAGCTTGGCAGTTTCTTAAAAAGTAAAGTGTACACTTAGCTTATGATTCAGAGATGAACTATTTTAAAACTGACCTTGTTAAAAGACTATTAATAGCAAGCTTGAGGATAAAGGAGAAACATGCTGCTTATTTGGCATAATCTCTGTTAATACTTATCTCCTTCCTCTCTTAATAATACGGGCTTTAAATACCATCTATATATCACTGAATTCCAACTTTATAGCTCTAGCAAAGTCTTCTCCATTGATCTCCAAACTTGTGTATCAAATGCTTTCTTATTCTTTGGATACCTCAAAACTACTTCTCACCTAGGTTCCCCCATCTCAGGAAACAGGACCACCATCCACCTAGTTGCTCTAGTCAATATTCAAGGATTCATCCTGACTTCTTTCATTCCCTACCAATCCCTGCACTGCCCTCTATACCCAGTCCATCAGCAGAATCCATTGTTTTGTCATCCAAATATATCTAGATTCTGTCCACTTCTTTTGATATCCATTGCTACTTCCCTAATCTAAATTTTTATTATCGCTTGTTGCACTGCAGTGTTAAATTTCTAACAGCTCTCGTTGTCTATGTTCAAATTCTAACCCCTAAAATCTTTCTTTCCTACAGAAGCTAAAAAAGTCTTCTAAAACCTAAATCAAATCATGTCACCTCCTTTCTAAAACCCTCTGAAGGCTTCCAAGTCAATGCTGAACAAAATCCTAACTCCTTACCAGAGGCTGGAGTTTCCAAGGTCGAGGCTCCTTCATCTCCTCTTCAACTTCCTCACTGCTCAGACACACTGGCCTTTTTTGCTCTCTTTTAGCATTCCAAGCTCATTCTCACCTTTGGGCCTTTGTACTGCGCCCAGTGTCCACAAAACTAATACCCTATGCCTTATCCTTTTATGCCTAGTTTCTTTTATGTCACTAAGTTATTGGCTTAAATATCATACCTCCAGTGAATTTTCCCTGATTACTAAGTCAAAATTGCCACTTTCCTTTTACACCTTATACTATTCTCTCATTCCCATCACTATGCTGTCCTAATTCATTTATTTTCTTTTATATTGTCTGTTTTAGTTTTTCTAGGACATGAGCTGGAAGAGCACAGAAACTTTGTCAACACTGGGCATCCTACATTCCTGGGACCAAGAACACTGCTTGGCAAGGAGGGGACATTTAATTAATATGTATTGAATTAATGCTCTGCATGATTTACTTACATGGAAGTTAACAGTTCTCCCTCTACCCCCAAATATACCACTTTTTTTATCTGTTTATTTGCTCATTTTTAATCGGCTTTTCCTATGTCAATAATTTCAACAGCTCAGGTTAAAGGGAAAAAAAGGAGCAATGTGCCAAATTTGAGTACAAAATTCTGCCATAGAATAAGAGTTCTTACACTTTTATTTTAACTAATTGGAAGGTTAGGGAACTGTCAGTTGATAAGGCAATCATTCTGGGGAAGAACACTAAAGCATAAAGCAGCCCCTCATACTGCAGTCTGCTGTCTCCATTAATCAAGTTTATAGCAGCCACATGTAATACCACCAGATGCTGGGATTTTTAGTGCCTGGAAAACCTCAAGTTTGTACCAGATGACCACTAACTGGAGGGCATAGGAAGTCACATTACTGCCTTGTAATCCACAAGGATTTAAACCCGCAAGGGGTTAAACAAAGGCTATTTGGTCACCTCTCATAAGCCAGGGACAAATATTCCCTTTGATTACATTCAGAGCCTTGAGTGTCACAGAATATTAGCAAAAGGAGAAAAATGGCAAAATTCTATGAAAAATAACTTTTTCATTTCCATGAGTAATAAGTCTTCTATGACAACTTCCTGAAAAGTCATTCACTTCCTTTCAAAATGGTGGTTAAGATGACTTTCAGGAAAAAATGGCTGTATCGTGTAGAAGTTATGTGAAATGGAGCCAGCAAAGTTGATGGCCCAGGTAACCAGTTGGTGGGGTCTTCATGTGAAAACACCACCATAAAGATCAGCCAGTCACAGAGCACATAAGCTGGAGGGAAGAGGTGGGCAGCACGGGACAAGAACACACAGTAACCACAGGAAAAAGTAAAAGAAAATGAATATAAAGAGAGCCTAGGGACGTTGGTCTCTAAGAGAGGAAGTGATGGGAGAAGCAGAATGCACAGACCCTTTAGTGTTGCATTTCCAGAGAGAAACTGTGTCAGGAAAAGTGAAAGAAGATGACAGGGCTAGCAGCAAAATAAGCAAAGGCTTTAGATTGTTAAAAACGACACATTAACAAAATGTAATCTGTAAATTTCCCTATCCCACAGGTTAAAGGAGCCAGACAAGGCCTACTGAGCACAATAAGCATAACTCATTGCTTGAGGAGTGTTTAAAGGAAGGAACTAGCACTGATACCTCACAATGTTTATCATGTTTACCTACATCAATTCATAAATTTGGCCATTAATTTATACATGGTGTCAAATCTGTTTATCCATTAGATAAAACTCTTATTTAAATTTCTTTATAAATTACCTTATCAGGTAGGTAATTGGCTATTTCTAAAAACACCTTTGAATACTTATCAAGGGCTGTAAAGAAATGGCAGGCTCTTCTTGATTTGATCTGCTATAACCTAACTTCCCCTTACAGAGTGATAGAGAGGAGGAGAATAACCTGGAATATTGAAAAGGCAAGATTACGAATGAACAAAATGAAAATTACAAATTACAAAGAGTAAATAAATGGTCCCTTTCCTTAATATAGAACCAATAGAAGGTATCTTCATATACATGTATTACAGGAGTAGAAGAAAATTGTTAGGTTTTTCTTAGGGATGAAAAGTAACCCAGGAAAGTGGACGTGGCTCATCTCACAGACCATTTGCCTACCATATGGGAGGTCCAGGGTTCAAACCCAGGGCCTCCTGACCCCTGTGGTAAGCTGCCCACGTGCAGTGTGATGCATGCAAGGAGTGCCAGCCTATGCAGGTGTCCCCATGTGCAAGGAGAGTCGCCCTGCATGAATAAAGCACAGCCTGCCCAGGAGTGGCACTGCACATGCAGAGAGCTAATGCAGCAAGATGACACAACAACAACAACAAAAAAGAGACACAGATTCCCGGTGTCACTGAGAAGAATGCAGGCGGACACAGAAGAACACACAGTGAATGGACACAGAGAGCAGATAATGTGGGGGTGAGGGGGGTGGAGAAGAGAGAAAAAAAATCTTTAAAAAAGAAGTAACCCAGACTCTTTGAGAGATGAGAAATGTCTTCTCTCTCTTGCCATTTCTAAGTGCTTATAGAAGAAGAAGATAACAAATCTGCTTGCCCAGAATGAAAGAATATTAAGAGAAAAGACAGGAAGCGGACTTGGCCCAGTGGTTAGGGCGTCCGTCTACCACATGGGCGGTCCGAGGTTCAACCCCGGGCCTCCTTGACCCGTGTGGAGCTGGCCTGTGCACAGTGCTGATGTGCACAAGGAGTGCCGCCCCACGCAGGGGTGTCCCCCATGTAGGGGAGCCCCACACGCAAGGAGTGTACCCCATAAGGAGAGCCACCCAGCGCAAAAGAAAGTGCAGCCTGCCCAAGAATGGTGCCGCACACATGGAGAGCTGACACAAGATGATGCAACAAATTGAAACACAGATTCTCAGCGCTGCTGACAACAGCAGAAGCAGACAAAAAAGAACACACAGCAAATAGACACAGAGAACAGAGAACTGGGGCACGGTGGGAGGAAGGAAGAGAAATAAATAAATCTTTAAAAAAATAAAAAATAAAAAGAGTAAGCGTCCCTGAAGAAAAAAAAAGAGAAAAGACATTTCAGACATTGATAACATTTCTAGAAAATAACAGCATTAAACACATCCAAAATTGAAAATGGATCCAGATCTTCTTTTCTTATGCTTTTTGAAACAAAATTCCCAAAATATAGTCTGTGAGAATGTCTTTTCCTCAAATTCTGTGGGAAATAGTTATCGACCTTATCTGCCAAAGACAAGTCTTCTCACAAGTAGCAAGGCCTAAAATACATCAGTTAAATCTTGAATCTATCATCTATCAGTTATGTATCAATGTATGTATGTATGCATCTATCTATCTACCATTCATGTGTCTATCACCTAACTTTAAAAAAGCCTAATTCCTTTAGAAATTAGGTAGCTACAAAAACCAAGGTGATAATGTAGAATTTAACTAGGGTGGAGTCTATAAAAAGTGATTTAAAAATCACAAATCAAACAAGAGCTGTTTATCCTAATTTCTACAATTGTCTACTATAAGTTCCAAAATGACCCAATTCCTTTTCTGTTGCATGTAGCAAACTCCCACCAACTCACAGTCAATTATGTTAAAGATATATTCAATCTTCACTCAACAAACATTTATTAACATTTCCTCTATGCAAAATGTGCCTTGCCCTATGATCAGTGCCATCATTCCCTTAGAGAGCAAGGAAGGAATTTTGATCACATTCTATATCCTGTAAACTCTAATATCACAGTTATATTCCCAACTTGGTCATGAAACTCCCAAGATGAAATGATATTTTTTGATCTCAGATCATCCTTCAAAACTCTTTAAGCTCTGCTTTTATTTTCAATGCATTCTGTTATCTAAAATTTAAGGTCTTGGAGAATTTCAAGTAGATTTAGTGAAAATATTCTTATTCAATTATTTTATTTTAGTATATTTTATCCATGATATGTAGAGTGCTATTTAGTTATGTGAAAAACTGTTCAGACACAGAGGTTTGATAGCATGCATTTCCTTTCAGTAAAAAACAATGCCTATATTCATTATAATTTGATTATACCTTTTCAATAGTATGATGTTACTAGTTTTAACTTAAAATGTCTTAAAATATAATGTTGTAAGTGGATTTAGGAGCAATTTTAATTCTAACATTCACTATATTAAAATTAACTATACAATATCAGGAGTTAATCTAAAATATCAGCTAAAATACACATTTTTTTGATTTGCATAGTTTACACATATAATAAAATGTATAAAGTCATTTTACCACAAGTACTTACTGGTTGTAAACCAATAAAGTATTAAAATTTGACTTTATAAACTGAATTTAAATTAACATAGATTATAACAGATCAATCTTTCAAAGATTTTTACAGTAAGAATAAAGATAAATGAAACATTATAGCTTAAATTTTACAAGTTCTCAGAAACACTTCTATGAATTAAATTTCTTTAAGAAAATAAGTTAATTCATTTCATCATCAGTTATATAGGTACATTTAACTATAGTTTGTACTCCACCTGGAAAAAAGGTCACATAACTTTACAACATTTTTAAGTTAATCTGACTAGCTTTCTTAAAAATGATTTCCCCTTCCTTCTACATAAAATAAACACAAATGAAAACTCTGAATACTATTCAAAATAATGAAATTATAAAGAATAATAATTATCATGTCTTCCTTCAAACAGTTCATACATGCTATGACTAAATCCCTTAAATCTAGGCTAATGCATTTACATTCTAAAATATAGGTACATAATTTGCACAACTGAAGTTGTGAGTGATAGATTAGCATTATTATTAAAGATTTACACATACCTTGGACAAGAAATATTGACAACATTAATAGCTACCATTTATTACATGCCTACTAAGTCCTAGGCCTTATCCTAGGCCCTTTGCATATATCATTATTAATAGTCACAACATCCCTGCAAGGTATGGGTTATTTTTTTTTTTCTTTTCATTTTTACAGCTGGTGCAACTGTGATTCAGTCCTGGTAAGCACTTGCCTGAGGCTAAACAAGTAGAAGAACGGGAATTCAAACTCAAATCTCTATCACTTCTGTCTAGGAGCTTTTGACTTTATTCATCTATGTTAAATTAATGTGCAAATATGCTTCCTAATTTTTTCAAAATTCATTATCAATTAAAATACTTTCAAAAGCAACTTTTGACAAAAAACCAGCTACAGGCTTCATTAAGGTACTGAGACATTTGGGAACCCTGATCCTGATAGAACAATGCCAAAGTTTGAATTTAAAAAGTACAGTTGATAATATAACCATGTTCATTGAAATAGAAGTAATTTGATTTTACTTTTAAACATCTCTTTAAGTGTGTATTTTTAAAAAGTGTTTTTTTTTAAAGATGTACTGTGATATGGTGTCATACCTACCTGAAGAGAAGGACACACTTAAGCCTAATATTAATAAAAGACACATTTATTGATGCTTATTGTGGATGGCTGCTTCAAGCACATTATTTAACTTTTATAACAACCCTGTGAGGAATACTATTATCCTGATCTTAGAGGTGAATAAACTGAAGCACAGAGGCATTGATCCATTTACCCACAGACAAGCAGCTAATGCATAGCTGGGCTAAGTTGAGACCCAAAGTTTGCTTGGCTGCAAAGTCCAACACTCACTACTATTCAATCCTGTCCTTCCTGCAGTGCCCTTTAGAAGTGAAAATCATTCAAGTTTCCACACAAAGACTAGGATCATTTATGTCTTGGGCTAATCCTATGGGAAGGAAGGCAATGGCTATGACTGTGACCTGGTCTCTTGACATATTTCACTGTGAGATTTCATTTCTTCACCTCAAAAATGAATGGTGTATTAGTCTCTAAGATCCATTTAAGTTATAAGATTTTTAAGATCTTACTATTGCATTTCATTTAAACAGCTGAACAATGCTGCTTAAAAAAAAAAAAACATTTAAAAAAAGCCAAAGTTTTGTTGCTATTTTCTATTGTTTCTCATCCTCACCACACCCATATTGATGTCATCCAGAGCCAGACTCCTCTCCCAGCTCTGCTAAGGCAAGTGTGACCGTGGGGAAATAGTCCACCCTTTTCCAGCCTAGTATGTTTTACCTTTAACATGAAGAAAGTGCTGACCCCAAAGGACCCAAGGAGGAAAAAATGCATGTGAAAGTGTTTGGCACAGAGTTTACTCAAGAAAGGTTAGTTGTTTTTATTTTCTATTATTATGAGTTGGAGTGGTTATCTATGCAATTTATGTTGTCACTAAAGAATCACAAAAATATTGAGGGAAAAATGGTTACCTTATTAGTTTTAAATACTCTGAATGAAATTTTAATACATATATTATATAGACATATATGTGTGTATATAGGTTTATGGGTATAAATATACATAAAGATATATATAAATACATGTACATAAACATACATATATATGTGTGTATATGTATTTCTCTACTTAGAGTTAAACATCTACATAAACATTCCATTTTTATGTGCATTTTGTTCTTTTTTTCCCCCAAGATTTTTAAATAGCATGACTGACAAGATCAGCATCAGCCATAGTTATAATGATAATATGCAAAAGCACACAAAATTCTCACAAGTATAAATGTTGTCTGGTTATTTTAAGACATTCTGTGAAAACTACTAAAGTAGTAGGGATGGGACAATGATGCATCAACTGAATTAATCACTATCATCATTCTTCTAAAGAAAAAACAAAGCAACTTCAGCACACTCAATCATCATCAACATGAAGAGAATGGAGCGGCATAAAACCAAGGCTGGGTCCACATTCTCTGGTAGGCAATGTTAAAATTTGCAGCCATTGGAAGACTGCTCAGCACTTCCCAAACTCTGAAATCCTATTTATAATTACTAAAGTGGTGGGGGGGAGGGGGTCGGAGGGGTATGTCTGCTTATTTGTCTGCATATTTGTTTATTTTTGTTTTGTTTCCTTATAAATAGAAAATGAAACTACTGAACCAATCAATGGAGAATTTTACCTGATGGCAAGAGATGAAATGACACTAACTAGTAAAAATAGAAGACACACAATTGAGACAGGTGACTTTCTTTTCACAAACGCTAGCAATTCTAAGATGCTGTGAGGTTGTCTAAGTCTCACAAAAAGTCAGGCATAAACTGAGGAACAATTCTAAGGCTTCTGGGATTTTGGCATTTTTTTCCATAGACATAATTGCTTTCCACTGATACAAAAGCATTTCTGCCCCATGTACTTTTACTCAAGGATAACCCAGATACCAAGAATATCTTTATAAGGAACTGAGAGGAAAAAGGAATAGCCTCCACTTTGACTCACTTCAGCAAGAACATAAAAGTGATAATATAATCCGTTAACCCCAAACCACTTAATTAATCATAAACTAATATTTTGTCCTATAATTTATTTTAAAAATATATAGGGAAGTTAAATAATAATTACATTATTGCTGGAAGGAAATGTTGATGCAATTTATAGATGATGAATAACTGGTTTCTACAATGGATGCTTTTAAATTCATTTTACATTATTTGGCTTTCATATATTTATGCCATATCACCTTATGAGATGACTTTCCTATCCATAGTACACTTTCCAAATGTTTTTCTACAGATCAACATTGGGCTTGCCACTACAGACAATACTGCAAAGATGGGATATGCTGAAGTAGCAGTTATTAGTAACTTCTTACATATTAGTGTGAAAAGAGAAAAATAAAAATAGCTTAATGCATTCTAGTTCATTCATAGCGCTTTGAGAATTAACTACGCTTACATTGCTTAATACTAACTGAGGATCAGACAACAAATGTATGGTTATAAATACAAGAAGTGAGCCTATCATTTTGTGTTTGCCTTTACCTACATATACAACTTGAATACCTTTATAAGATGTATATATTTTAGATTCTTGTATAATACAGATATATAAGTACGTATATTATCTATGCATATAAAAAGAGCTTGTTTCAGTATGCAAGGAAGAGGAAAAACAAAGGCATAGAAGTAGTTTCCAAACAAACACCATTATCGAAATTACTGCATATGTTCTATCTAGAAAGAATGATTCAAATTATAGATATCAGAGATAGCAAAGGACTTTTGTTTATACCATGTGAAACAGCAGAGAAATGATCACTTAGCTGTTGTTTTGGTTCCAATTCATTTTTTTTTCAAGAAGTGTAATTAAAAACTGCATTAATGCCACCAATTATGGCCTCCAAGGGACCAGAAACCCCATGTTCCTCTGTGATGGAACACAACTGAGCTGCAAACATCCATTTACCATTATAATACTCATTAATCCTGCCAAAAACAACTCATTACGGGACTTCAAGGAAATCATCTCATAGGCAAACACAGCACAGAATCTGTCATTGCATTCCTCACAGCAAAGTTGCAGAGGTGGAAACTGTTCAATGTCACTAATTTATGACGCTGGAAACTATGCATATTCTTTTTTTTTTTAATTCAAGTTATGACCTTTCTATGAAAGAACTGGCCTTAACACTTTCACTCTTTAAACAAAGAGTTAATAAAGTAGCTTTAACTAAAAACTTCACTAATTCAAGATGGAAAAAATCTCGCTTTCCTTCCTACCGAGTATTTCCAGAACCCAGTCTCACCTCTTCAGACAACACCATCGATATCTTCTCTCCTGAAGTAGCAACAAAATCCCATCACATTGATTGTCATCTTTATGACTTGATCTAAAATGAAATATAAACTCTTTCTCATTCTTTAGTCAACCTTGAGCAAATTAAAAAAATATCTGCTCCTCTTTAGAGCTCTACGAATGCTTGTTGGTGATTATGATACCAATGTTATAAGAAAAGGAACCCTAAAACATCCTGAATAAAACAAAACATAAAGCTGTCAATTATCATCATCTGATAAGCAATTATTACAAGGTGAATGATTACAAAGGACATTTACTCAAAATTCACTATCATTCTTTACATTTCAAGCACAAAAACAAACTATTCTCTTTCTCTCCCATACCATATAGGAGCCTTTGCCTGAGAAGAAATTACGTAAGAGAGCTGATTGAAAGTATTTCTAAAAATAAGCTTAGATAAAATACTAAGCTAATTTTAAAATATTTATGTATATTTTATTTTATGATTTGAAATAAAGCAAGAGAAGTAAAATTTTTAAATACCTGCAATGACTATACATGTTTATTTATAAAATTACTGGAAAATAGTGAAAAGTAAGACACAATATGTAATATTTGAAATTTAATAAGAAGCCACCTTTAATTATTATTGCTCTTTGAGAATTTAAACTGAACTTATTTTTTATATATGCTATATATATAGCAGATTCCACACAATTCTAATGGAATCAGTAGAAAAATTAGTTGAAATTAGTTCATCAGCAGCAAAATTAGGCCTAACATGACATTCTACAAACACATTCTGAAAGTTGATACTTGGGGTAAATGTGTAAGAGAAACACATGATTTTCAAAGTGATAAAACAAAGATTTAGCCTCATTATTTCTTTTCAGTTTTCAGGCTTGAGATTTAAACTTTGAGAACAACTACTAAGCAGATGCTGTGTGCTCTCATTGTACCCAGGAATTATTTTCTCAATTGTCTGTATTCTCTTCATATTCTGTGATACTCTGTCTTTCTCACCACTGAGTATAGGCTATTAAGATCTCAGGGAAAGAAATCTCTAAATTTTTAGTAAATTAAAAAAAAAAAAGAACTTTAGGAGACCCATAGCCTGAGAACATGCATATTTCTACTTTGTATCATTGATTAAAATCTTGTTTTCTGACCCCGACTCAAAAAAATGGATCAGTTTTATAGCCTAAGTTCTGAACTCTTTTCCTAGAGGAAGTGGATATGTTAAGAGCCAGAAGCAGAAGTTTTCAGAAACTAAGGAGAAAGCCCATGTCCTGGCTATTTTTAAAGGAAGAAAGTTTGAGAGAAATAGAAATAAGACAAGTGGAAAAGAGATTAATTTTCTGGTTTGAGAGCCATTACTTTCGTTTTGGGGGGCTATGGTTTCTCCCTGCATCTAGGGTCCTGGTATGGTTTCATTTTGGAAGGTTTAACCTTTAAAGGCTGAAACTTTGTGCGGTGCCTGAAAAGAGCAGAAGAGCCCTCTTAGAATTGAGCTGCAGTCACTGAGTATGTGTGATATTGGAAGGCCATCTCCTTGTTTGCCAAGAGCTGATTGCCCCACTGAGGCAAGTGGTAGAATGCAAGAGAAAGAGCACAGGTGCAAACTCAATCCCCTATGTGTCTGGCCCTAGAAAAGAACAAGATCTCTTCCACATTGTGTGTCTGGATATAAGAAGTTCAAAGCAGATTAAATATGACCTTAAAAAAAGAAATATGAAATTCCCTGTCATCTAGATTTTTGGACAAAATTTTCAAAATTTTTACCATGCATGACATATTGAAAATTCTATTCCTATTTCTTCTTGCTGATAGAGTTGCAATATGGATCTTCCTATGGAAGACTAAAAGTTGATCTAGTTGAAATGGGAGAGAAGGTTGGCTGATATCTCCCTTCTACTTCCCTGAAAATAGTATATTTTCTTTGATAACCCATCCTTGCTTCCAGATAGGAATAAACTTAGATGGAAGGAAATATTTCTCTTATTTTGCTTTTTTAACTATGAGGCAGAGTGATAAGAAAATCCTCAGAACAGTTCTAAGTTATATATCAGGTAGTAACTCTTGAATGGATGTTATATGAGGCTGTCTAGAGTATTATTCCACAAACTGATATTTTGGAGATATGAAGAATGAATGGCATTATATCTAACAGGAAAATGGAAGTGGGTCATATTTGGATGGACACCATATTCACATTTGGGGGCTTTTTCTTCCAGCAAGTTAAAGGTGTTTTTCCCCTTCTGGCAATTTACAGTGAAGTAAATTTTAAAATAAATTCTACTTACCAACTTTTAATTAGTCTTTTATCTTTTCAATTGTTATTTACTAACTTCAAATGAATTCCAAGTGAAAAAGTTAACGTAAGAGAATGCCAGTCATAATAAATAAGAATAATTGTTGGTCTGCTGCAGTTTTCATGTTCCCAAAAAAAAAAAGGAATGGATATTCACATTTTATAACTGAGCATTCTGTGGGGCCAGAATAGTAAATGCATGCAAAAGTGTTCAAAATATGCAGCACAGTGTGTTTCCTAGGGTAGAGAGTAAAGAACTTCCGAATTCCTCTAAGATGTAGAATCCATACTGTCAAAACTGTCACCTCATCTCTAGATAGCCCAGGTTGGTGTAGAAAGGTCTAATACTTCTGAAATTTTAAAAAGTAATACTCAGTATTTTGTCATTACCCAAATAAATGTCATCTTCAAGGTGTTGCATTATTAATGTAGCTTACTGTGCATTTTCCATTAAGAGCTCAAGAAACAACATAAATAACGCTAAATGTACAAATAACATAGATTAAAATGTACCATCAGAACACACACAAAGATGCACAAAGATACACGGGTCGCACACCCACACACACACACAGATGAGGGGGAAACACACAAAGAAGGAAGGAAGAAAAATCTACCACATCTTTAAACACCAGGAGCAGAAAAGATTTGACTGAGAATTTGTTTCCTAAAGTCCTGGAGAGTCCAATCATGCCACAAGTCTGTTAATGTAAAATTCATATGTGAATACATATATGTTTCAGAAATTGTTTAAGGTTACTTCATTGATAAGCATATGGCCAGGACCAAGTGAAAACTAACATACACTTTAGAATTGCTAAACTATTCCTCATTCAATTCTCTAATTCAAGAACTTACCTCCTGCACTCACTACAAGCTTTGTCCTCCTTCTTAAAGCAACCTAAAATATATCGATAATCATGAATGTTGCAACTAAAATATATTTTTTAAAAAACACATTAGAAATCAGTGAAAAAGTATTTCCTGAATTATTCCGTTTAAATATTAGGTCTTCCTTTGATAATGGTGAATTATCAGGATTGATATAGGGGATGACACTCTTTAAGCTTTTATTGTATACGTACCCTGGACTTATCCTGATTTGACTTCCCTTAGGTTGTTTCTGACAGCTTCTCTCCTTTCCTACAGGTTGCTATAAAATCCAAGCTTATGTTTCCAGGTGCTTGTTACTCCTCTTCCCTGCGAGAATCAGCTGCAAAAACAATGATAACATGCATGTCCCTGACATATATATTTCAAATGCCTGTGGCTTATTATTCAAGACTTAATTCTACAAAAGTGGTAACCTATTGCCTGGTGTTGCCTTTTTATTGCTTTTATTCATCTATCAGCCTCATAACATGGAAATCCACAACTCATTTCTGTAAGTCAGGTGGAATAGGTTATACATAAAACCTAGAGCCCAAAATAGAAATTGCAAATGAAAAAAAGAATTATGGAGGAGAGGTTTTAAAATTTCAAACTATTTGACTGCAAAAGTTTATCTTATTAACAAAATTTGAAGGCTAATACATGTTGCCTCAGAAATGCTTCAGAACATAAGACAAAGATAAATTAAGGCAATTTTATAGTAATGGAAATTCTCATCTTTCTCTCTGAGAAAATTAAAGAAATAGCACCAAAATCTAAATACAACATACCCTAGATATAGACTCTGTCCTTGATTTAACAAGTTTTATCATATAAAAGACATAAGGCATAGCACATGAAGGGGTCCAAACAGCCACAGGGAACGAACAAATTAGGAATTTGGGCATATTCAGAATTTGTGAAGTTCCAACTTAAACAATGTCCACCAAGCCAAACTCTTGGCAAGAAGCTACAGGTTAGAGTTATATATATTCCAGATTTGGGAAAATTTAAATATTTAGTGTCTCAAATGCTGTATTAAAAACTAATGACTGTCGCTGCTCCCCTAGGGACCACGACAGAGCACCACTGGCCAGGAACCCAGTACCCCCCCTACTGTGGTTTTTAATTGTTGCCACTATGAGTATATCCAAACATTACCATGCACCCTGGACATATGTTCTGTACAGCTCCCTGTCAGTCATATATCATCTGTCATTGGTATCCCATACCAGTATCCCTCCATTGCCATTGTTGAAACACTCTGTGATCCAGAACTCCCCGAAATTTGAAGCCCAATATAATGTCATGGTCCCTTACTAGGGAATGGCATATAGCGATGAGTTTAAAGGATAGATAAAGAACTTGGATAAAGTTAGATAAAGAACTTAGATAAAGAATGTTGACTTGAAAAAATTCCACATCCTATTTTTTTCTTTTTTTTTTTTTTTCCCCCCCCCCCCCCCTAATTATTCAGCTTTTCTTCACAGGAGTCCTAGACCACAGCAATGTATATATATAATATACAGCACTCCCACACATCCACCAGAAAACCTTTTCCCTTCCACAGTGATACTCTTACGCCCTATTCATATCATATTTACTTAAAGTGATGTACAGAGTCTGAGACATTAGCTTTCTAACAAGGTGACATCTGTGTTTACATTATGGTGCATACTTTAGGATACACAGTTCTTTACATTTTTAGTTATCCTATGTTTTACATTATGGTTTACATTATCAGTCTGTCATCTCCTATATGTTATGGTGTAATATTACATGTTTTATATCCATCCTTGTGTACTCTCAAGAAACTCCTCTCTCCCAGGTACAGTGGTGGGGACCGGGAGGGAGTGAGGGTTCAACAGTGAGCCCCTGATACTAATGACTATGCTTGTGAGCTGATAAACCCAAAATAATAACAAGGCCTAGAGCAACTTTGTGCCTGGGAATTTCCTTCTGTCAGCCTTCATGTTACTCAAATGTGGCCAGTCTCGAAGCCAAACTCAGCATGTAAATGCAATGCCTTCCCCCCAGCGTGGGACATGACACCCGGGGATGAGCCTCCCTGGCAACGAGGGACCACTATCAACTACCAACTGATGATGCAACTGGAAAATGACCTTATACGGAAGGTTCAATGCGGATCAGCAGAATATCCATGTCTACATAAAATACCATGACTTTAAAATGCTGTTTGACCTAAAGTAAGGGGGAAATGGAAAGGAGAAATGAGTTTATATGGCTACGAGTTTCTAAAAAAGAGTCTGGAGGCTGGCAGAAGGTTTGCCCTCATGCACAACTGAGCAGAGTCAGAGAGACAGATAAAGCAGATACAACCCCCAGATATTGGTTCCTTTGAGGGCTAAAGAGACCCATGGGAGTTATGGTCATGGCCGATGGGGTTAACTACCAGGGCAGATGGCCCCTCTTTGGAAATGGTGTTTATGTGTGATGAATCTGGACTCAGATGGGATCTCCCTTCATAAGACTTTCATGCTAATGTGCTGGAGGTGCAGTTAATGTTGGGGTTTAAGATATATTTAGGAGATTTGAATCTCTGGACTGACAATGTGATAGCCAGATCCTGAGCCTCAACAGACTCCAGCACCTACAATCTGATTTATTGGACTTACCACACTCAGCTAAGATGGAGGTGAAGAAAGACAACCACCACACCATGGAGCCTAGAGTGATTACAACTGAAAATGGGAGGATTGCATCCAGCATCCAGGTGGAATCTGAGCCTCCTCTTGACATAAAGGTGCAATGGACACAACCAATCCAGTGTCCACATAGAAGAGGTGGCATTGGATTGGGAAAAGTGGACATAATGGACAAAGGGTATGGGGAAAGGCAGGAAGAGATGAGAGGTGGAGGCGTCTTCGGGACATGGAGCTGCCCTGGATGGTGCTTCAGAGGTAATCACCGGACATTGTAAATCCTCACAGGGCCTACATGATGGAATAGAGGAGAGTATGGGCCATGATGTGAACCAATGTATATGAGGTGCAGAGGTGCCCAAAGATGTACTTACCAAATCCAATGGATGTGTCATGATGATGGGAACGAGTGTTGTTGGGGGGGGGGAGAGGGGGGGTGGGGGGGTGGGGTTGAATGGGACCTCACATATATATTTTTAATGTAATATTATTACAAAGTCAATAAAAAATAAAAAAATTAATAAAAAAAAAAAAAAAAAAAAAAAAAAAACTAATGACTGAATTATTTTTAAAGATTATAAAATAAATTATCATATTTAATGTCTCATATCCGTCCATTGCAAGATCTTTATATATAGGGTCCGATTTTGTTTTTCTTTGTGTTTCCTCAGTACAATGTGTCAGGCATATGGTGGGGCTCAATAAATTCTGGAAGGATTGAATTTAACTCTAATGATGGAACACAATTTATTTAAACATCATAGGAGAGTAGAAGAGCATTTCGTATAGAGCAGGCATCTTGTAGTTTGAGTATTGGCCCTTCCTCCAATTAGTGTGTGAACCTCAGTAAACTGTTTTATCTCTTTAGGTATCAGTGTCTTCATCTGTTAATTGGAGGTAAGTATACTTTCCTCATTAAGTAAAATATTTAGTGTGTTAATTATGTAAATATTTCACACCTAGTAAGAGTTCAGTAAATGTTACCTAATGCTATCACTATTTATTGTGTTTTCAAAGAATAAAAATATACAAAACCATAATAGATTGCGAATAATGCAGAAGTGAAGATATTTCACAATAAGATATAAAATATAGCATTCACTACTTTATTTCAGCATTAATATTTCAAAGTTTTATTTTTATTTCCTAATATGGTTATACTATAATTTCAACCAATAAATGTTCATTGACTATCTCCTACAATACAGAATAGCAACAAATGTGTTACAAAGATGTCTGCAAGTTAAAATTTCAAATAAAACAATGACGTATTATATCAATTGAAAGAAGTCTATGATCTATACTCTCAGAAGAAAAATAATTTAAAAACAATCCCCATTTAATAGAGTTTAATTTACAGAGCAATGTGAATATTGCTCATCATCTTATTTTAAAACAAGTGTTAATCAAAGGATGCAAAGTCTAAGAGTAAGTATTTCCCAGGTTTGACAGGAGATGGAGGGACATAATGAGATGTCCCCAGGGGTCATTTGTACTAGTTCCTCAGGAACCTATGACATTGAAACAGAGCTTCAATGACCAGGAATCCCACTACTGGGCAAGCAAATACTGTGGATTTTATGAGCAGATGTGTCCTTTTCCTAATGATGTGTGTTTGAGATGGTACACTAGGGGTTGAGTTGACAAATCTAAGCACAGCCATGGGACTTGGGAGACTGAGTCATGGAATGTGCCATATGCTCAACTGTGAATTGGTTCTTCAAGCACATCTCTTGAGTCACCAAGGAGCAGTTCTTATTTGGGAGAGAGTGAGGATAATTCCAGTCTCCCCTAGGATTATCTTAGAGTTGAATGAGTTCTCTATCTTGAGGCAGATAAAGAACTAGGGCTACCCCCTGAAAAGAGTAGAGGGGAGAGGGGAACATTTTGATTGAACAATGGCAAATAGTGGCAGCCGGCAGCAGTGAGAGGCCCTCCTCAGACGGGAAATGTCTCTAGAGGACTTGGGAGGATGCTGGGGTTCTGAAATTGATAGGATATTCTGGGTTTTCATTTACCCTTTGAACCCCAAAACTGGGCTATACATAGTAAAATTGCAAAAGCAGTGATTTCTTCTTCCAGCTCTTACAATTTTCATGTAACAGAGTTTGATTTTTAATCCAAGAATGTAGGGTTTACTTTTTTTCAAAATTAAATATTATCTCTAACACAGCCCAATCAGTTTGGATGTTGACAAAAAACAAAGCCAACCATATCATTCATGGGGATTTTCTTTAGTGTCTGAATATAATTTTACAAACTCAGAGTCCTTGGGCTGTATTATGATTAAAAGATAATCATTTCTGTCCAGTTGCTCCCACTACTCAGAATATAGCAAAAAGCTTATTTTTAAGAATGTATTTTTCTGCAAGGTGCCTTAATAATTAAGAATAAGACATTTGGTTAGTAGTATGTCTATGATGACAAGAGATTGTGAAAATTAAAGATTGGAAATTATAGCTAAATATAAGAAAATATAATTTCTAACGATCTTTTGAGTGTGTACTTAGGGCTGAAACTTATTGACTTAGTCTAAACTCTTGGATATTGGATCCTTAAGTTGCAAAGCGATAAGAAGTATAATAGCATTAAAGATTTCAAAAAGGCCTTTTGCTCATGATATATGCAGCATGTAAAGTAACAAAAATATAGATCTGGCCATCTAAATGAATGAAACATATACAGTGAAGTTGTAGTATCTGATGCCAGATATTGATCAGTTAGAATATAATGAATTGTATGATCTATAAGAGTATAATCCTACTATTAATCTGCCTTTCAGGTGATAATCGCATATACTTCAAAAAGCGAAACCAAGTAGTATAGAGTTCTTCCATTAATTCAAATTATTGAAGTTATCTACAAATTAATGTTTTCAATTATCCTATAAAAATGGAATGACTTAAAATACCTGACATTAGACTGACTCTAAGGAAACAGAAATGCCATCTACTCTGCATTGATCAACTTTGTGGAAATAAATATATCCCCATTTTTAGATTTGAAATGTCCATCTACAATTGTTATCTTCTTTCTCCCACAGTGGTTAAAAATAAACTTTAATATGGATGATATTCTCATTTGCTGCTCCTTAAGGATAAGGTTTATCTACTGCCTGGAAAGGTTCCCAATACTGCTAAGTTATTCATTTAGGTATGTATCCATTACCACAAAGGTGACATTGTACTTTATTATCAATGTACAGTAAGCAATAATCTGAGAAACTCACTGCTGTTCTTATGAATTCCACAGGTTTTCTGGTCCAACTCTGCCTTTAGCAGGACCACCCCAAACTATTCCAGTTAAAGGAAGATCTATTTAGTTTAAAACATTTGCAAGAGCGTGGCTCATTGAGACTTTTTTTAAAATTTTCTTTTCTTTTTATACTCTTGCTCTCCTTCACTCACCTGCTTCATTCCAAAGTCAGGATAAAAAAACTCAAAGCATCCATTAAAATTCTGTGTAAAAATTTGTGTGTTCAGTTTTTTCCCTTTACAAGCACAAATTTTCATTATTTTCTCTTTATTTTGTTTCATGATTTCTCTTGGAACCAAATCATATGATGTTTGTTTAATTGTTTTATTATATATAAGCTGCAGTACCTCAGTTTTTCTTTTTTGAAAGATGTACTTACATATATGCAGTTAATAATATTCTATCTTTTTATCTCTAAAATGGGATTTTCAGTCTCCTGGAACAACCAATTATCAGGAGCAATAATATTGTCCCCTACAAGAAATTCTCTCCTACACATACCTTTTTCCCCATAACTTCAGCCACATATTTTTCTTAGTCTGTACAGATGAAAACAATTGGTCAAGATAAGAAATTTTCATACCTCCGAAGACCAGCAAGATCTCAATCAACTTCTCATTTAACTATTTCAATCTTTAACTTTATTACATTTTTTTAATCACGTAAGCACGCCCTAGTCTGCTTCTTTTTTTTACCTTGCATATTATGGGGCCTAAAATTAAAAAGGAAATATCCAACAAGTGTAATCCATATTGACTACAATGAGAATATTGTTTCTAGATTTCTGACAATTATTTTTCCATTCTTTATTATGGATTAATTTTTAAAATTAATGTTCTATTTATATTTTGTTCAAAATAATGTATTATATGTCATAAAATCAATTATAGTATGAGAAACAAATTTTGATACCATATAAAATCATGTTTGTATGTTATTGGTGGCTAAATTTTTCTGTTGGGAATTTAAAGATAAGAAACCTATATCAATAGGATATAAACAAAGAAAAAGAACAATGATGGGCAAATGAGCAAAATAAACGATATTACGGATTTATAAATTATGGGCAATGAGAAAAATAAATGTTATCTAAAAACTGAGCCACCTAAAATACAACTTAGAAGGTTAAGAAAACACTTCATATATCATTTATTGACCAATAAAGGAAATTAAGTGCCAACATTTCATTTGTTGACAATGAAAGGATCATAGTTTTCATGAGAGTAAGGATCGTGTCCAGTTTGTTCACTGATAATATACCCAGTACCTAGGAAAGTGCCTGGCACTTGGCACTCACTCAGCAAAATATGTTGAATAAAAGAGAAGTATATTTTCTGCCTACTGTTCCCATTCTTTTCCCTTGTTCTCTCTGTTCCTGTGTATGGGATTTATTTTATTCTCACCTTTATACCTCTGGACATCTTACCCTCCTCTACCTTCCACTTCCACCTAGTTAACCATTCTTTACCCTTTTTATTTCATATTTATAGCCATTTCCTTGGGTAAACCTTCCCTAATCCAACATAGCAGGGCAATTTCTCCCCTGTTTCCTTCCATATCTTCCAATTCTCCTTCCTTGAAATTCTTCAGGTAAGAAATTAGTGTGTTAAAGCTTGTGCTCGCCAACTAACTATAAACTCCATGAAAGAACAGACTATGTATATGTTGTATTCTAACTCTAGGGCCAAATGTCTAAAATATGGTGTATGTTCAACAAATATACGATGCTTTAATCTATAGCAGAGGTGTGAAAGTGTGGAAGGAAGAAAGGAAGGAAGGGGAGGGAGGGAGTGGGGGAAGGAAAATATCTCAGACTTATCTTTCTAGATATCTGTGAAGACTTGCTATATTGTTGCTGATATTTGTCAAGATGCCATTATAATGCAGTGGATCAAATAACCATCCTGAATAAAACCATTCCTGGGGTCCCAAACAAGTAGAAAGAAATCAAATTAGAATAAAAGTAAAATGTAAACATATTTAACTTCTTGACATATCACTGGCAAGAGTAAATTATGTGGCCCACTATAATCAGCATACAATAAGGTCCTGAAACCAGAAAACAAATAGCTAATGAAACAATACAAATAATAACAACAAACCAAATATATATACAGATATATACCCTTATCTATGTGTGCATTTTTCCAATTTTTCCTCACCCCTCTGATAGTCAGAATCTCATCATCTCATAAGTTGCTAAATGCCCAATTTAGGCCAACTCATAATATCTTTTCATTTTACAGCAATTAGCCAGAGGAGTTTCTGTCCTCTTGAAACTCATAAACCATTTGTGATTTTGAATAACAACCAATACTATTTCAGGTATAACCATTTAGATGCATATGCCTGATACCACTGATGCATCTATTAATTCTTATGGTTTCTTTTTGTGAGCAACTAGTGTCAGGTGACAATCTCCAGAACTATTATCACCTTCATTGTAAAGTGTCTCAGACTAATGGTATAATGCAGTTATAATACACCATAAAATATAAAAAATACAAAAAGATTTATGTATTTGGGGTTCTTCAGTGCATAGAATAATCATTTGGTTTTCAAAAAATCATTTACCAGAAATTTCCTTTGACCAGCAACCTCCCCTATAGTATGCCAAATCTGAATTTGCTCCTGAAAAGTTTCTCATGAACTGAATTTTAATAAATTAAGCACTTAATTGAACTTTTGATTTAATTTAATTTTCCAAAAATCAGTTTATAAATAAAGCAACAGTGTCTGACTTTAGTGTTTGTAATTTAATTATATAAATTACTTTCAAAATATTGTTAATTATGATTTTCCTATATTGTTTATTATGATGC